>NC_133764.1:17148494-17757130 GCF_036562045.2 Rhinolophus sinicus
AGTAGTTTCAAACTGCTAAACCATATCCCTGTGAGAAACAAAGTAACTAGAGTTCCTTTTGTCTTTAGCCTTAAGAATATTGAGCCAAAATATTGTTTCCAAAATAACTTAAGATTAGTTCTTTTCCTTCCCATCCACTTCTCTGTGTTTATGTTATTTATAATACAGTTATGTTCATTTGTTACAGTCTGTATTCCATTTGGTTTTCCCCTATATCATAGCTTTTTTCTTTAATGAACATTTAAATGAATTTAGGTAAAATTCACTTTGTGGTGTACACATTGAAGTAAATCAAAATTTTTGGCAATTATGAATAAAATTACCATCAATGTTTACAAATAGGTTTTTGTGTGAACTTGAGTTTTCATTTCTCTTGGATTAATATCTAGGAGTGGGAATGCTGGGTCATATAATGGTATATTTAACTTTAATTAAAAAACTGCCAAACTGTTTTCCACAGTGACAAGACCATTTTGCATGAGATTTGCAATTGCTCCACACAACTCACTAGCACTTAATACTGCCTCTATTTCCTTCTTCTCATCTTTATTTTTCAGCCATTCTAATAGGGGTGTAGTGATATCTCATTGTGGTCTTAATTTGTAATTCCCTAGAGGACTACTAATGTTGAACATCTTTTCATATTTTTATTGACCAACTGTATTTTGGGTCTGTGTGTGTGTGATGTGTTTAGTTAGACCTTTTGCTCAATTCTTATTTTTGAGTTTTGAGAATTCTTTATGGTCTGGATACAAATTCGTTGTCAAATATGTGACTTGCAAACATTTTCTGCCAGCCTGTGACTTTCCTTTTCATTCTCTTAACTGTATCTTTCAGAGAGCAAAAGTTTTAAATTTTGATAAAGTTCAATTTATAAGCTTTGTTTTTTGTGGATAATGCTTTTGGTATCCTATCTATGAAATCTGCATAATTCAGGGTAATAAAGATTTTTCTCCTATATTTTTATCTTAGAAGCTTTATAGTATTATGCTTTACATTTAGACTATGATCCACTTTGCATTAGTTTTTATGTAAGGTGTGAGTCAAAGTTTACTTTTATGCATATGGATGTCTAGTTGCTCTGGCACTATTTGCTGAATTTCTTCATTGAATTGTCTGTACCCCGGTCAAAAATCAATTGGCTATATTTGTGTGGGTCTATGTCTGAACTCTTATTTTGTTTTATTTATATATCTGTCCTTTCAACAATATCATAATATCTTAATTACTACAGGTTTATAGTACGTTTTCGAAATCAGATAGTGAGTTCTTTAATTTGTTCTCTTTTTCAAAATTGTTTTTGTATATTTTAGCTCTTTTGCCTTTCCATAAAATTTTAAAATATGCTTGTCAATATCTGTTTTTAAAAGCCTGTTGGGATTTTGATTGGGACTGCATTGAATCTGTACATCAATTTCGAGATAACTGATGGCATGACAGTATTTAGTCTTCTAATCCATCAGGGCAATATATCTCTTCCCTTATTTAGGTCTTCTTTGATTTTTTAAAATTAGTGTTTTATCGTTTTAAGTATACAAATCTTGCATCTTTTTTGTTGGATTTATACTCCAGTATTTCATTTTGGGGGTACTATAAGAAGTACTTTTAGAATATAAGAAATTCTAGTTGTTCACTGCTGACATAATAGAAATACAATGGATTTTTGTTTATTGATCTTATATCCTTCAGCCTTGCTAAACTCACCTATTCTGGAAGTCCTTTTATAGATTGTTTGGGATTTTCCAAAGTAAACAATCATGTTGTGTACAACCCAGTAAATATGGTAAATATGTGGATAAATTTAAAAACTATTCTTGCTCTTAAAAGTCTTTAAAATACATATGACTGTTTAAAGTGAAAATTATGATACTAAATTGTGGGTTTATAATTATGTAGATGCAATACATAAAACAAGAGTAGTATAAAGGATATAGAGAAGAACCATGATGTCTACATTTTCCTTGAAGTGGTTAGTATTAACAAATGAACTGAAAAGAGAATACAATATTCTTCTAATAGAATAAGACAACAGGAGAGAGAAAAAAATTTTTTAAAGTGTTTGTATACATAAAAATGTACAACGTACAACAGAATTAAAGGAGCTATGAGTAATTAAAGAAGAGTAAAATACCACATGTATTGTACCCATGGCCCGGAAATAAGAATAAAGATAAAATTGGCTGTAGGTCCAAAGACAAACTTGATTCTTTCAAGAGCAAAAAAGGAGTAGGAAAGAAAACAAATACAATCATTTTTGTTCAAACCAGGAAACTGTCTATGAAGATCCATTTGGGAATTGTTTTAATGAACTACCGTGTTTCCCCGAAAATAAGACCTAGCCAGATCATCAGCTCTAATGCGTCTTTTGGAGCAAAAATTAATATATGACCCAGCCCTATGTTATATTAATATTATATTATATTATATTATATTATATTATATTATATATTATATATTATAGCCGGTCTTATATTATAGGAAAATAAGACCAGGTCTTATATTAATTTTTGCTCCAAAAGACACATTAGATCTGATGGTCGGCTAGGTCTTATTTTCAGGGAAACACAGTAATACGAATGATTTGAAGTCAATTAATATCAATTAATTATATGTAAATGGTCTTTCTACATTTCTTTTGTGTATTTATTTTTTCCTTACAACACTAAAATATTTGCTATAACCATTGAAAATATAAAACTTGCCAAGTCCCTAAAAGAATACAAATTAGTATTCATCTCATTTTTAAAAATGAAGAAAGAAGCTTTTGTAACATAAATAAATGACTTCACTGGGATCATATGTGTTCTGCCACATTTGTTGGCACTACCTGATTCCCAGGCCAGTGTTCTGTGGCCCACCTGTTGACATCATATTGGTTCTAATTAAGTACTGGAAACTAAAAGAATTTTTATTTTCCTGGCAATCTAGAGATAGTGGTTCTTTTGGACATCTAACTCTGGTTTGGTTTCAAATACTTACGATACTAGTCCTTGATTAGCTTGGCTGATGAGACAGCCACCAGAACTGGCTCAATTAGAGTATTTTTAAATTTAGGGTGATCCTCGTTCCCTATTAATGAAAATTCAGAAATACATTATACGAACTATTTTCAATCATCTAAAAAAATGTGACAAGTGTCCTTCCTCTTGTATACTCTATAGACAGACACTGTACCTTTAGCCCTGTCCTGGTGAGAGGACACAAGAAGAAAAGCACTCATTCATGTGCACACACTCACGTATGCAACATGTAGACACATACACTCCACATGGATTTGTCTGATACCACAAAATATGAAGGTTAGTGACCTAGAAATGGAATTACAGCAAAAATATTCAATTCTGGGCTACATTCAAACTTGACTCATCTACAAGGTGCATGCTTCCTAGACATCAAGACAATTAACAGAAAACACCGCTCAGAGCAGTTGCCTGACTCCTCTAAGCTTTCATGCAGTGGCTCCTGGGATTGTCCTAACCTGAACCTAGGTTTCTTGACTTCCTAAGTCAGCTTTTTTGTTTCCACCCTTGTTTTATTATACAAATCTGTCAAACGTACAGCAAAGTTGGCATAGCACAGTGAACCTTTATGCCTTGTCAAAAGTCACAAACTTTTTCTATAAAGAGCGATATATTAAATATTTTAGGCTTTGTGGGCCAAATACATATCCTTCTTTTTTATTGCACATTATTTTTTCAATGTAAAAACCATTCTTAGTTTGGAAGCTGAGCAACAATAGTTCACAGGCTGGATTAATAAGCCCTTGGGCTGTAGTTTCCTGGCCCCTACTATAGAGAAATCTTCTTCATTAACATTTTGCTACATTTGCTTTTAAACTGTCTATCTAAATATACATATTGTTATCATTACATTATCATTATTTTATTACTGAAGAGGATTTGAGAGTACACTTCTCAGCCTTGGTTCCAAAGTACTACTTCATATAGTTCCAGAGAATAAGAACATTCTCTTGAATGAACCTCAGTACAATTGTCAAATTTAGGAAATTAAGCATTGATATAATACTGTTATCCAGTGCATATATAGTCCATATTCAAGTTTTACCAACTATGTTAGTAATGTTCTTTATAGGAATTTTTTTCCAATCCAGGATCGCACATTGTGTTTAATCACCAGGTCTCTCCAGCGACAGCTCCTGGTAACTAGCTTATACTAATTTGCTTTTGTTGCTCCCTTAGATCCTTACTTCTGAGATTATGAGACTTTCTCTCCCAATCAATCACAGTTCTCTGAAATAATCCAGCCTGGGTAGGACAACCCCAGAAACTATTGCATGAGGAGGTCTAAGCATTAGAGAATCACCCCCTTCTCCCCCAAATTCTTTTCCACAGGTGAGGAACTACAATGCACACCTTCTTACCTGTTAAAAAAGAAGTTCTCTTGAGTTTATCAATTTAAATTTTAATTCTAAAATGTGTATTCTGCACCCTCACTGACAATATCTAGTTTAAGCTCTCAGCATTTCTTTCCTGAATAATTAGAAAAGCTTCATACTCAGCCTCCCTTCTTTGATTTTTGGTATATGCAATCTTTCCTCCACACTGCTACAAAAATAAACTTTCTATATTACAAATGGAAATACAGTATTTCTGTTGCACTTCAGTGGCTCTCTCAAGGCTTCAGAATAGGGCCCACATTTCTTAGTATGGTGTAGGAGGCTCCCTTGTCTTTCCTTTTTACCTTTTCTTTGATCACATCCTCAGTTTCCATTACAACCTTAACTGAAACGTACCCATTTCAGTCATACATTTCAACAAAGACTACTGACAAGTTCTGGCTTTGGGATAATACAATTTTATAGTTTCATTTAAAAACTTTAAATCACTGATATTTTGCCAATATGTGATTTAATTCAGTCCATTTAATAAAAGGAAAAGGACAATATTACTTCCACCGCTGGACAGATCATATGGGAAGGTCTAAAGAAGAGAGAAAACCTACTGAAATTCTGTACTTTTCAATATTAATGATGAAAGACCAAATGCTCCAAAAACCCATGTTTTACAGAAGGATATGTAAAAAGTCCATGCGAGTGCAAATAATATTAACCAAGGGAAATTTCAATACTAATTCCTGCCACGATGCTTGTGTTAGATTATCCCTAAAGCCAAAATAACTACAAAGCAGGCAATGTATGTAAAACAATTGTATGAAACTATTGGAGAGCAACATATGCAGGCAAGGCTTTAGAGACTAGACTCCTTCAGAGAATAACAGTATACAAATACTCAATGGAGAATATCAGAGAGATTTTTAAAAAATATATAAGAAAAATTGCACAAACAGGAGGAAGGCAGTTGAAATACTATAAGGGTTTTTACATTGAGATGTGGTAAAAGTGCTAATTTAACTATAATAAATCAGGAATATATATTATAATCTCTATGGCAACAAAAAAATAAAAATACATAATCGAAAAGTTAATAGAGGAAAAATATATACAGAGGATACCAAAAACATGTATATACATTTTAAGGAAAAAACCTGTATCAAAATTGTAATACTCAATATATACCGATAACAAAATATGAATACATGTCACGTTTGACTTCTGCAATTACAAGAGGTGCTCAAAGTGGTTACCCTTCAGCATAATTTTAATAGTTTTTTCCTTTCTTAAAATGTGTATACATTTTTGGGGGCACCTCTGTATATATCACTCATGCCTTTTTGTATGCCGTAATTTGATGCTTTGACATCTGGGGCCTTCTTAACAAAAAAGGCCTGCTACTCCCAGATATAGCTAATTCCTACAGATAATAAACAAGCACGTCTTACATATACAAACCACCAATCCAGAGCCCGTATCTCCAATGACCTCACACTCTGGGCCTCCTATCCCCTGCGCTCATCACTGAAGGGCCAAGTACCAGACAACGAAGGATAGCCCCTATACTCCAGAGCCTGCTGAAACTAGCTAATCCTAAACTTGCTTATCCTGTCTCACCTGTTCCTCCCCATAGAAACCACAATAAAGGCTCTTGCCCATGTATTTCCTTTGATTCCTCTGTCTCGTGACTGACACCACTGCTTCCCCACGTGGCCCCCTATGCCCACTTCTCTTGGGATCTGTGAGTATAACAAACTATCTTTTCAACGGCGGTTGTTACCTGATCTGTTGGCCTACCCATAGCTAAATAATAATAAAGTCTATATTAAAAATGATAACAGTAAACATTTGACTAATTCATAGTTGGCAAGAATGATGAATAAAGGAAGAGATACTGTATTTCCCCGAAAATAAGACCGGGTCTTATATTAATTTTTGCTCCAAAAGACGTATTAGGGCTTATTTTCAGGGATGTCTTATTTTTTCATGTACAACAATCTATATTTATTCAAGTACAACAACCTACATTTATTCATGTACAAAAATCTACATTTATTCAAATACAGTCATGTCATCTTCTTCTGGAACATCATCATAACTCTTAAGACCTCTAATTCCAGCTGAATTTCTTGTGACTCCATTTCCTGTAGAACCATTGGCCCCAATCTCTCATGTGCAGCAATAGAGCTCTCCTTGAATGAGCGCTTCTTGTCCATGTAGTCTGCTCATAGTGCATTGGCAACACAGCTGTCAGTGATTTTATCCCCTGAATTCTTCACCCAAGTCACGACCTCTTGCAGGCGAGGCTTCACAAAGTTTCCACGCTGATTTCTCTCCATTCTATTTTCAATGTAGTCATTGATTTCCATGCGCAAATGGTCCTTGAATGGCTTGTTTATTGAATACCAAGAGTCTGAAGATAGGCAGTCATTCCTGCGGGAATCATTATTTGATCTATTCTTCTCTCTGCAAGGAAGTTCATGTCTTTAGTGCAGTGAGTGCTGGCTGAATCCCAGACTAGCAGACCTCTGGCCACCTCGCAAAACAAGTGGGAGCATTAAATTGACGCACTTCCTTATAACTGCTTGTGCGCACCAGGCTTTTTCGGTTTCAAGAACATAAATGCCTGAAACACGTTCAACCTTATCTTTCTTGACCTTAGTGATGATTAGAGGTGGGGCTCTCTTTCCATCCAGACGAACTGCCAAAATACACATAACACACACACTTTTCATAACCAGTGGAGGGAATGTAGATTGATGAGGCTCCCCTCTGATCAATTGTCGTTTGAGATCCTTGGCCCATAAACACTGCAGTTTCATCCATAGCAATCATGTTGGAGAGTTGGTATTTAGAAAAGTTGATGCCATCAACAAAGGACTTGAATGCAATGTAAGTGCACGTTTAATAACTTCAGTATCTTCCAGCTTGAACAGTGGTGTCGATCTTAGAGACAGTTCATATCGCTGAAGGAAGCCATCTAGCCAGTGTTGTGATGCGTTGAATTCTTCTGGGAATATTTCTAACTGTGGTGCCATTGCAAGGGCAAATGCTTAAATATCAGCCCTGTGCACAACCAAAGCCTTTGCTCTCCTGTCAGCAATCCATTCACAGATGATGTTTTCCAGCTCAGGAAATAATGGTTGCCGACTTGATCCACACTTAGGCTTGTTAGCATTTCCCTCATCCACCTGTTCACCAAGGTTATCGTACTCTGCTCGCCATTTTGGGACCATTTGGAGATCCAGCTTCTTCTCTTTGCAGAAAGCCGAAAGAGTCTTGCCCTGGGAGTCCTCCATGATTCTTGCTTGTACTCGACGGGATAGCTCTTTCTTTTTGCACTCATCTTGTCTGGGGGTCAAAATATTATTTCCTTTAAATCTACCATAAACCAAGTGTTAATTGAAGATGAGACAAGATTGGCAACAAAAATGATGACAGTTAAGAATGATGGTCCACACAAAAGCGATGAAAAATTGCAGGCACCAAAATTCAGAAAACATTTCTTTATTTCACAAGAGTGCAGTAAGTACGTCAGTTACAACACACGATGTATTGAATTATGAAGATTCACATTAGATACAACCACGTCCGTTCGTTATCAAGTGCGCACGTTATTCGTGCGCTGTGTCTGTACTCTGATTGGTCATTCGGCAATAAGTCTCGAGTTCATCTGTTTACATAGGCATTTATCTCTCATCCAAAGGTGCCCACTTGGGTATTTACAAATACTTAATTATAATTTATATTATCATTTATTTTAAGTATTCATGTAAATAATATTTATATTTAATTATATATTAATATTATTTTATAATTCAATACATCCATCATGTACTGCAAGGGACGTACTAAATGCGTCCATCTGACTGACATCTAACGGTAACTGGAGCTTATTTTTGGGGTGGGGCTTATTACAAGCGTCCTGAAAAATCATGCTAGGGCTTATTTTCTGGTTAGGTCTTATTTTCGGGGAAATACGGTAGTACAAACAGAAATTAAATAGGAAAACAACAGACTTATGTTTAACTAAAAATAGTAATTGCATCAAATGTAAATGAGCAAAACACTCCAATTTAAAAAAGTTGAGATAGGGAAAAAGTTCTTTGACACACATTGGTCTTGGTAGCAGTTTCCTGGATATGACACCCAAAGCACAAATTAACAAAAGCAGAAATAAATAAATGGGACTACATCAAATTAAAAAGCTTCTGTAGAGCAAAAGACGCAATCAATAAAATGAAAAGGCAATTTATGGCATGGGATAAAATATTTGCAAATCATCAAGAAACAGAGAGAGAGGCCCAAATAAATAAAATCAGAAATGAAAGACAAGTGACAACAACATGACAGAATTACTAAAGATTATAAGGAAATACTACGAAAAATTATATGCCAACAAATTGGACAACCTGGAAAAAATGGATAAATTCTTAGAAACATACAATCTTCCAAGACAGAATCAGGAAGAAACAGAAAATCTGAACAGACCGATTACTTGTAAGGAGATTGAATCTGTAATAAAAACAAAAACAAACAAACAAAATGACAACTCCCAACAAACAAAAGCCCTGGACCACAAGGATTCACAGGTGAATTTTACCAAACATCCAAAGAATAATTATTACCTATCTTTCTCAAACTATTCCAAAAAATTGAAGAGGCGGGAAGGCTCCCAAACTCATTTTACAAGGCCAGCATTACCCTGATTCCAAACTACTACTAAAAAAAAAGACTACTACTAAAAAAAAAAAAATTTATAGTCCAATATCCCTGATAAACATACATACAAAAATCCTCAACAAAATAGTAGCAAACCAAATTCAGCAACACATTAAAAAGATCACACACCACGATCAAATGGGAATTATTCCCGGGATGAAAGTTGGGTCAGTAGCCACAAATCAATTAATGTAATACACCATTCACAAACAAAATGAAGGATAAAAATCTTATGATCATTTCAACAGATGCAGAAAAAGCATTTGAATAAATCCAACATCCATTTATGATAAAAAAAAAATCTCAGCAAACTGGGAATCAAGGGGATATACCGCAAAATAATAAAGGTCATATATGACAAACCCACAGCTAACCTCAAACTCAACAGTGAAAAGCTTGAAAGCCTTTTTTTTAAGATCAGGAACAAGTCAAGGATGTTCACTTTCACTACTTTTATTCAACACAGTATTAAAAGTCTTAGCCACAGCAATCAGATAAGAAAAATAAATAGAAAGCATCCACATTGGAAAGCAAGAAGTAAAACTACTATTAGCAGATGAGATGATACTATATACGGTGTTTCCCCGAAAATAAGACCTAACTGGAAAATAAGCCCCAGCATGATTTTTCAGGATGACATCCCCTGAGCATATGCCCTAATGCATCTTTTGGAGCAAAAATTAATATAAGACCCAGTCTTATTTTCGGGGCAACATAGTATAGAGAATCCTAAAGATTTCACACACAAAATTAGAACTAATAAATGAATTCAGTAAAGTAGCAAAATATTAAATTAATATTCTGAAATTGGTTGCATTTTTATACACTAATAATGAACTATCAGAAAGAAGAAAACAATCCCATTTACAATTGCATTAAAAGAATAAAATACCCAGGAATAAATTTAACCAAGGAGATAAAAGACCTATACTTAGAAAACTGTGACACTGAAGAAAGAAACTGAAGAAGATACAAACAAATGAAAGGACTTACTGTGCTCATGGAGAGGAAGAATTAACATTGTAAAAATGTCCATACTGCCCAAAGCAATCTACAAATTCAGTGCATTCCCTATCAAAAGGTATTTTTCACAGAACTGGAACAAACAGTCCTACAATTTATATGGAACCACAAAATGCCCCTAATAGCCAAAGCAATCTTGAGAAGGAAGAACAAAGCTGGAGGTATCATGCTACCTGATACCAAACTATGAGTACACTACAAGGCTATGGTAATCAAAACAGCATGGTACTGGCATAAAAACAGACACATGGAACAGAACAGAGAGCCCAGAAATAAACCCACACCTATATGGTCAATTAACCTATGACAAAGGAGGCAAAAATATACAATGGGGAAAGATAGTCTCTTCAATAGATGCTATTGGGAAAACTGGACAGATACAAGGTGGGGGGAAAATGAAACTAGACCGCTTTCTTACACCATATAAAAATAAACTCAAAATGGATTAAAGACTTAAACATAAGACCAGAAACTCTAAAACTCCTGGAAGAAAACATAGGCAGTAAATGCTTTGACATCACCATTAGCAGTATATTTTTGGATATGTCTCCTTGGATACAGGAAACAGAAGAAAAAATAAACAAATGAGACAATATCAAACTAAAAAATTTTTGCATAGCGAAGGAAACCATCAGCAAAACTAAAAGACAACTTACCAAATGGGAGAAGATATTCACCAGTGATACATCTGATAGGGGTTAATACCCAAAATATATAAGAAACTCATACAACTTAACACCAAAAACAAATAAACAATCCGATTAAAAAATGGGCAGAGGACCTGAATAGACATTTCTCCAGAGAGGACCTACACATGGCCAATAGACACATGAGATGCTTAACATCACTGACCAACAGGGAAATGCAAATTAAAAAACCACAATGAGATATCACATCTGTCGGAATGGCTATCATCAATAAATCAATAAACAAGTGTTGGTGAGGATGTGGAGAAAAGGGAACCCTTGTGCACTGTTGGTGGAATTGCAAATTGGTGCAGCCACTATGGAAAACAGTATGGAGCTTCCTCAAAAAAATTAAAAATAAAACTTGCATATGCTCTAGCAATTCAACTTCTAGGTATTTAGCCTAAGAAAACAAAAACACTAATTCAAAAAGATATATGCACCCCTATGTTCATTGTAGCATTATTTAAAATAGCCAAGATATGGAAGCAACCTTAGTGTCCATTGATGAATGTATAAAGAAGATGTAGTACATACATTCAATGGAATATTATTCATCTATAAAAAAGAATGAAATCTTGCCATCTGCAACAACATGGATAGACTTAGAGGATATCATGCTAAGTGAAACAAGTCAGACAGAAAAAGACAAATACCATATGATTTCACTTATATGTGGAATCTAAAAGACAAAATAAACAAAAGAGAAACAAACTCATAGATACAGAGAACAAATCGATAGTTGCCAGATGGGGGACTTGGGGCATGGGTGAAAAGGTGAAAGGGAATTAATATGTACAAATTGCCAGTTATAAAAATAGTCACAGGGATGTAAAGTACAGCATAGGGAATACAGTCAATATTTTAATAACTATCTATGGTGTCAGATGGGTACTAGACCTATCAGGGTGATCACTTTGTAAAGTATATAAATGTCTAATCACTTATGTTGGATACTTGAAAGTAATATAAAATTTCATGTCAACTGTAATTGAAAAATAAAAAAGATCAATATACATAAACCAGCTGTATTTCTATACACCAGCAGTGAACAATCTGAAAAGGCAATTAAGAAAGTAATTCCATTTACAACAGTATCTAAAAGAATACCAGACTGATGAATAAATTAAGCAATGCAGGGTAAGACTTGTATACTGAAAACTACAAAACACTGCTGAACAAAATTAAAGGAGACCTAAATAATGTTTAGAAAGACATCCTGTGTTCATGGATTAGGAGATTTAATATTGTTAAAACGCAAATACTACCAAACATGATCCATAGATTTAAGTAATCTCTATCAAAATTGCAACAGACTTTTTGTAGAAATGGAAAAGCCAACCCTGAAATTCATATGGAATTGCAGGGGGTCCAGAATAGCCAAAACTATACTTTAAAACAGTAACAAAGTTATTCCTGATCTCAAAGTTACTACAAAGCACAGTAATCAAAACAGTAATATACTACCATAAAGATGAATATATAGACAAATGGAATAGAACTGAGAGTTCAGAAATAAACCTATACAATATGGCCCATTGATTTGACATGGATGTCAAGACAAATTCAATGGAGGAAAAAACAGTCTCTTCAACAGATGGTACTGGGACTAGATTTCCACATGCAAAAAAGTGAAGTTGGATCTCTGCCTCACAACATACACAAAAATTAACTCAAAATGGATCCAACATAAGAGCTAAGAACATAAAACTCTTAGAAGGAAACCTAGAGGTAAATCTTCATGAATTTGGACTTGGCAGTGGATTCTTAGACATGACACCAAGCACAAGCAACAAAAGAAAAAACAGATAAATTGGACTTCATTCAAATTTAAAACTTCTGTATATCAAAGGAAATTATCAAGAAAGGGAGAGTTCCATCAGTAGCAGGAGCAGAGAGCAGCCCCACCGCTGTGCTGGCCTGGTTACCATCACACTCCTGGGAGGAGCCGCAGCTGCTGCAGCGGGCGTCACCATCACCGCAACCAAGTGCGGTGAGGCTGACCACTAGCAGCTGCCACGGCCCATGGCCCCGCCCTCAGCACTGCTAGACCCCAAGCCCGCTCCACGGGGAGCGCAGGGAGTGGCTTTACATTGGCGGCGCCTGCTGGCGGGGACAAGGTCTACGCAATGAAGGTTTGGGGAACAGTAAAATGGTTCAATGTAAGAAACGGATATGGTTGCATCAACAGGAATGACACCAAGGAAGCTGTATCTGAACACCAGACTGCCATAAAGAATAACCCCAGGAAGTGCCTTCGCAGTGTAGGAGCTGGAGACTGTGGAGTTGGATGTTGTTGAGAGAGAGAAGGGTGCAGAGGCAGCAAATGTTACAGACCCTGGTGGAGTTCCAGTGCAAGGCAGTAAACATGCAGCATACCAGAACCATTATAGACGCTATCCACGTCGCAGGGGTTCTCCACGCAATTCCCAGCAGAATTACTGTGTTTCCCCCAAAATAAGACCTAGCCAATCAGCTCTAATGCGTCTTATGGAGCAAACATTAATATAAAACCCAATATTATATTACTTACAATTATATTAGACTCGGTCTTGTTTTATTATACTTATATTAATTTTTGCTCCAAAAGACGCATTAGAGCTGATTGTCCAGCTAGGCCTTATTTTTGGGGAAACACGGTACCAGAATAGTGAGAGTGGGGAAAAGAATGAGGGATCGGAGAATACTCCCAAAGGCCAGGCCCAACAGCGCCGACAGGTGACAGCTCCCACCTTACTACACAAGCAGAGACCCTACTGGCGTTGACCACAGTACGTATTCCATCCCGCCTGTGCAGGGAGAAGTGATGGAGGGTCTGACAACCAGGGTGCCAGAGAACAACGTACACCAGTGAGACAGAATATGTATCGGGGCTATAGACCTCGATTCTGCAGGGGCCCTTCTTGCCAGAGACAGCCTAGAGAGGACAGCAATGAAGAAGGTAAGGAAAATCAGGAGATGAGACTCAAGATCAATGGCCACCTCAACGTCAGTACCGCCATAACTTCAATTATTGATGCAGAAGCCCAGAAAACCCTAATCCACAAGATGGCAGATACAACAGCAGCCCATCCACCAGCTGAGAATTCATCCGCTCCTGAGGCTGAGCAGGGTGGGGCTGAGTAAATGCTGGCTTATCATCTCTACTATCATCCGGTTTAGTCATCCAACAAGAAGGAATGAATATGAAATAACAGCAATAAGAAATGAGTGAAAGATTAGAGTTGAAGACTGTAAGTACTTGCTTTTTGCCCACTGACCAGATAACCAGAACTATCTGCATTATCTATGCAGCATGGGGTTTTTATTATTTTTACCTAAACACATCTCCTTTTGGTAATGACAAAAGTGTTTTTTTAATTTTAAAAAAAGCCTGTTTTTCCTCAATACACCTTTAAAGGTTTTTAAATTGTTTCATATCTGGTCAAGCTGAGATTTTTAAGAACTTCATTTTTAATTTGCAGTAAGTTCACAACTTGATGTTTTTCAAAAAAGTCAAACTGCAAACACCTGTTAATAAAGGCCTTTAATAATAATAATAATAATAATAATGTGAAAAAAACTACAGAATAGGAGAAAACATCTGCAAATCATATATCTGGTAAAAATTTAATATTCAAAATACATTAAAAGAAACCCTGCAACTCAACAACAGAGACAACTCAAATTTTAAACTAGGAAAAGGACTGGAATAGACATTTCTCCAAAGATACATAAATGACCAATAAGCACATGAAAAGATGGTCAGTTTTATTAGTCATTAGAGAAATGCAAATCAAAACCACGAGATGCCACTTTACACCTAACAGAATGACTACAATCAAAATAACAGAAAATAACAGGAACTGGAACTCTCGGTACACTGCTGGTTAGTAATGGAAATGGTGCAGACTCTGTGGTGCAGTGTTGACATTTCCTCAAAAAGATAAAGAATTACCATGTGATCTGGTATTTTCACTCATAGGTACGTATCCAAATTTATAAACAGGGAATCAGATACTTATATGCCAGTGTTCACTGTAGCATTTATTCACCATAGTCAAAAGGTGGACACAATCTATTGTCTGTCAACAGATAGACAAACAAACCATGATATATACATCCAATGGAATATTATTCAGCTATGGAAAGGAATGAAGTACTGAGATGCTGTAACATGGATGACCTGTGAAGTGATATAAATTATACATGAAGTACAAATATTGTATGATTCCATTTATATAAAATATTAATAGGCAAATTATAGAGACGAAGAGTAGATTAGAGGTTATCGGGGGCTGGGTGGAGAGGGAATATTTGGAGTTATGCTAATGGATACAGAGTTTCTGTTTGTCGTGATGAAAAGTTTTCAAAATAGATAGTGGTAATGGTTGTACATCATTGCAAGTGTAATTAATGCCACAAACTGTACACTTACAAGTGGTTAAAATGGCAAATTTGATGACTTTTTTTTTTTTTAGCATAAAGTACACATACAAGAAAAAAAGACTTGGGTCCATATCCTCCTGCCAAATAATAATCCTAGATTTTCATAACACTAAAATTGACTCTGTATGGAACTTTACAGAAATCAGTGTTCTGCAATGTTGAATTCCATAGCAATACAAATGATAAGACCAACAGTGTGCTAAAAATTCTAAACATGTAAATTCAAGCAAAATAATATCCTTTCCCATTTTTCCAATAATCCAAAAAGCTCAATAAATAAAACCATCTGCTTTCATATTATACACACACACACCTATGCAAGTGACTATAAAATGGACTGTGGCCTGTATCTCTTTATATTATTGTTTTTAACTCTTCCAGGACTGGGTATTAAGTAAATGCTGGTCACTGACATTAAACCTTTAACACTTACAAAATACACTGCTCCAAAGCTTCCATGGCCAATTTCTCTGAGATCTGTGAAGAGCTTCTCTGGATCTTCTTTGAAGAAGAGCTCTGCAATTTCAGGGTCCTTGAGGCTGCCTGCTCGGTTAGTTGATGGCATCCTGCTGGGCAATCAGCTGTCTGATTCTAATTTTATACTGCTATCCCAATCCTTGGTTCATCTGTATGAATGAAGCCACGTTGGCATAAACTACTGTAGAGAAATAAGAAAAGAAAAAAGTCAGGAAAAGCAAAAGCTGCTAAGAATAATTAACGTAAGATCACTTTTCAACAGCACATACAAAATTATCTCAGGTCTAGAACTTCACTGAGAAGCAAGTGTGGTCTACAGTAATTCCTAGTACAGTAATTCCTAAAGCTAGTTCATCATCACAATCACCTGTGGTGCTTAAAAAAAAGATTCCTACTCTATATAGTAGTATATAAGCATATACTATACATAAACTTCTAAAAGTTAATTAAATCTTTATATCTTGGAAGCCTTATATCTTGGAAACCTGTCTGTATCAGACTTAAAGATTTAGATTTACCTAATCCTGATGCAGTGAGCCCATCAGCAGAAGAAATAGTACAACACAGAGACTATTAAAAACACGCACAACAACTCAAGATGTACTCATAGTATGTTTCTAACAATAGGAGGAGTCCCATCTATTAATAATGTTCAAATACAAGAAAATACACAAAAGACAACTCGGTAAGTGGTCTTTCTTTTCCTTTCACATACCACATGCCAGTGTTTAGTCAACTGTAACACAGACATTCCAAAGAAAAATGCAATGGGAAAAAATAATGAATTTAACGCAGACAACTGCTTCCCCCATAAACCTGATTCACACAAAATATGGCCTTTATCAAATCTGCTTCATTAGATATGTAGACACTACAGATAACCAGTAAATTCCCTGGTGATTCTGCTACCAGTTCCTTTATATCAGATTACCCAATTTTAACTGAATCTCGTAAGTGAGAGGCTCTAGAACCTGAGTTCCGGAATGACACTACCTATACAGGAATCCTGGCAACACTCTTTATAAGCTGTGACTTGGGGAGCCTCATTTTCCTAATGTGTAAAATGAAAACAATAACTTAAGTAATTGAGTAGTTATAAGGGTTAAATAAGTTAATAAATGTAAGCACAGACTAGTACTCAGGCATACTAAGCACTACATTAAATGTTAGCTATTCACCAATTCACCAATTTAAAAAAAACACCTCCAAAACGGATTTCACTAGACTTCCAATTTTCTCCATGCCCTTTATATAACTTAAGCAGCTAACTACCTATCTCATTTTTAAGTCACTGAAAATTTTAATTCTTGCCAGAAAACTTCTTTGTAACTAAATAAAATATATTTATAGGTCTTGTGTACCTTCCTAAATTAACACTACACTGCAATAAAAAACATTATTTGTTAACTGTTATTTGTATTCCATTTCTAACATACTTTCAAGACTGCCCCATATACTTTTACCAATTTGCCTGCTCTGAAAGTTCCCTAGAACAAAGTGTTTCAGTAACAGTTCTTTCAAGAATGTATAACCATAGGAAAGTCACCTAACTTCTCACTCCTAAAATGAGGAAATTGGAGCTAAATTCCATATAAAGTGGAATTAATCTACCTGTAAAAAAAAATCTTCCGTGTTAAGACTTTAAGAACTTTGAATGATCAAGTATTAGTATCCTTATTACAAGAATTATTTTACATTAAAATTTTCTAACTAGTTCACCGATATCCATCTTCTTTCTTATCTGCCTAACAAATTCCCACTCAAAATCTTTCAAAATTTAGATTAAATGTAATATGTTTGTAAAATCTCATCTCTAGTAGGAAGAGCTGATCCTACTCCCTTCCTGCTCCAAAACACCATGAAGCACTTACTGTATTATATTGCAAGTATTTCTCTCTTAGACAGGTAGGCAGGCACAATGTGTCTCACTCATTTTTATATTACCTCTGTACGTCCTATACACCCTACCTCCGACAGTTAATATTACATAAATATTTGTTGAACTAAAAAGGAATACTTAGTCTCTCTATACCACCCCTAAAAGTGGTCTAACTTCCACAAATATTTACTTAACAAATAGTATAAGACTATAATACGCAAAATATTAAAGCTCATGATAGAGAAATTAAGTAAATTCATATGTGTAGCACATCCAAAAAAAAATCAGAAACAAGAAATAATGAGGGAATGGGGACATTTGCTCTACCAAATACCAAAAAATAATACAAAACTACCTTTAGCTCTAGAATACTAGAAGTAGGACAAATAAATCAATCTAAAACAGAGTCCAGAAACAAACTCGTATAGGTGTATTTTGGAATTTAGCATACAATTAGAGAATAAATAAATGTTGAGAAAACTGGGAACATATTTGGAAAAAATTATAAAAATTATATAGCCCTATCCCATATCTTATATAGTAAACATTATGCTGAATGGCTTACACATATATAATAAACATTATGCTAAATAGCTTAAAGAGGCAACATCAAGTCACTGAGGAAAAATAAGATTTGATAAAAGTGTTGTTGGGAGAAACACTTTACATATTAGGGATACACAGCAACACTATGTTCAATATCAAGCAGGTATTTGGGGGAAAAAGTAACACCTGTTCCTCAAACTGGACATCACAATTACATAGGGGTCAGAAATACAAATATAAAAAATAAAACTATACAAGTACTACAAAGAAATACGACCAAGGTCCTTTGTGATCAGGGAGTGAGAAACTTTTCCTAACTATGACCCAAATCCCAAACAATAAGGAAAAAGACTGATATATTTAACAATATAAAAAGAAAAGTTGGGAGAAGTCATGGAAAAAGACCAAAAATACAAATGGTGAACTTGGAAAAAATGTTTGAACCTTACGTTTGCAAAGGGTTATCATCCCTAATATGTAAAAAGTTTCAAAAACAAAAGAAAAATAACCAGATAGCCTTAATATATAAAGATTTTCTAAAAACAGCAAAGAAAAAAACCTGGCAGAGATATGGGTAGTTCAAAGAGAAAAACAAAGGAAACAACCATTAAATATATGATACTATGTTCAACATCAGTTGAAGAGAAATTAAAACTAGTACTATATTAAGATTTCATTTTGTACCTATTAGAATGGCAAAAATTAATCACATTCTGATGTGAGGTAGAAGAGAGACACACACTCTCCTATATTAGTAATGGTAACGTAAAAACAAGAAAAATACAGCAAAATCTAGCAAATTCAATATGCACTTAATCATTTCACACAAAAACCCCACTTTAAGGAATCTATACTAAAGTTACTTACAAAATATAAGAAAACATTATTAATAATTTGATAAATGGACAACATGAGGAACTGAAACTCATTACATTGCTGATGGGAGTGTAAAATGGTACAATCATTTTAGAAAACACTTTAACACAAGCTTATCAAGTTAAATAAACATTTACTATATGATGGAGAAATTCCCTAAATAGTTACATTTACTCAAAAGAAATGGAAACATAGGCACACAAAATACTCTACACAGCAGTTTTAAGCCCCAAACTGCAAACGATACAAACGTCTACCAACAAAGAAATGTATAATAAAGTTGTAGTATACTCACACAATGAAATATTCACAGCAATAAAAAGGAATAAACTACTGATACATGCAGTAACAGATGAGTATCAAAGCATTATGCTCAGCAAAGGAAACAAGAAACAAAAGAGTACATATACTATATGATTACCCTGAAAAATTCTGAAACAGGCAAAACTAGTCTCAAGTGATAGTTCCATGGTGGCCTGGGCTGGTAGGGGGGAGAATAGGGGAACGTGACTACAAAAAGGGCCTAAAGAAACGGGGGGTGATAGAATTCTGTAACTTGATTGGGGTAGTGAATTACACAAGTGTATACACTTGTCAAAACTCCAACTGTATACTTAAAATAGATGCATTATGTAAATTATCCCTCAATTAAATAAACAACTTTAAAAAATTAAATGGCTTAAAATCTAAGTAGTATATATATTGCAAATTTATTACAAAGTGTGGAAGAATATGTATTGAAACATTAATGTTTTCTCTGATAAAGTGGAGCATTACTTGTTAGCCTAGATATCTGAATTATTTAAATTTTGAAGCAACCACTTTATAACTTTAAGCAAGTTTACTTTAAATTGGAGAAAAAATATTTTTAAAACTAGAAAAACACATTTTCTGACTGAGGAGAACACGCACAAGGCTATTAGCATTTTTTTTGTTTTGTTTTACTTATTTTTATTAAATTTATTGGGGTGACACTGGTTAGTAAAATTACATAGGTTTCAAGTGTACATTTAAATAAAACATCTATAATTGCATTGTGTGCTCACGACACAGTCAGTTCTTCCATCACCATATATTTGACCCTCTTTTCTCTCTTCTACCACCACTGCCCCATACCCTCTGGTAACCACTTAACTGTATCTATGAATTTTTGTTTCTTTGTTGTCTTGTTCCCTTGTTGCTTTCAGTTTTATATCCCACATATGAATGGCTCTTGACTTTTTCTGTCTGACTTATTTCAATAGCTTAACATGATAATCTCAAGATCCATCACTGTTGTCGCAAATGGCAGTATTTCATCTTTTCTTATGGCTGAGAAATATTCCACTGTGTATATATACCGCATCTTCTGTATCCAGTCATCTATCGAAGGACACTTTGGTTGTTTCCATATCTTAGCCACCGTAAATAATGCTGCAGTGCACATCGGGGTACATATATCTTTAGGGATAAATGTTCTCAAATTTTGGGGGTAGATACCCAGGAGAGGGATTGCTGGGTTGTAATGGTAAGTCTATTCTTAACTTTTTGAGGAACCTCCATACAGTTTTCCATAGTGGCTGTACCAATTTACATTCCCACCAGCAGTGTATGAGGGTTCCTTTTTCCCCAACACTTACTATTATTTGTCGTGTTGGTGATAGCCATATTAACAGGTGTGAGGTAATATCTCATTGTGGTTTTGATTTGCATTTCCCTAAGAGCTAGTGAAGTTGAGCATTTTTTCATATATCTGTTGGCCATTTGTATATCTTCTTGGGAGAAGTGTCTGTTTGGATCATCTGCCCATTTTTAACTGGATTGTTTGTTTTTTTGTTGTTGAGTTGTACAAGTTCTTTACGTATTTTGGATATTAGCTGCTTATCAGAGGCATTGTTTGCAATACAAGGTCAGGTTGGACAATGAAGTTCGCGAACTCATCCTAGAAAAAGTGCTACAAGCCTCATTGCTGAATATCACTACGGTCACCTTCAAAGTACTCCCCTTGGGAAGCTATGCACCGACGCCAGCACCTAGTCCACCCTTCAAAGCAGCTGTGGAACTCTTTTTCTGGAATGGCCATTAGAGCTGTCACCGTATTACCCTTGATGTCCTGAATGTCATCAAACTGTCTTCCTTTCAATATTTCCTTTGTCTTTGGGTAAAGAAAGAAGTCTCTGGGGGCCAGATCAGGTGAGTAGGGAGGGTGTTCCAATACATTTATTTGTTTACTGGCTAAAAACTCCCTCACAGACAGTGCCATGTTAGCTGGTGCATTGTTGTGATGCAAAAACCATGAATTGTTGGCGAAAAGTTCAGGTTGTCTAACTTTTTCACGCAGCCTTTTCAGCCCTTCCAATAGTAAACTTGGTTAACAGTTTGTCCATTTAGTACAAATTCATAATGAATAATCCCTCTGATATTAAAAAAAGATTAGCAACATCGTTGCAACAAGTTCAAGAACTTAATTGTCAGACTGTGTATCTTCTCCCATTCTGTTGGTTGTCTCTTTGTCTTGCTGATGGTTTCTTTTGCTGTGCAGAAGCTTTTAGTTTGATATAGTCCCATTCATTTATTATTGCTTTCACTTCCATTGCCTTTGTGATCAAATTCATAAAATCCTCTCTGAACCCAAGGTTCCTAAGTTTAGTACCTGTGTTTTCTTCTATGCAACTTATTGTTTCAGGTCTTGTTTAGGTCTTTGATCCACTTGGAGTTAATTTTGGTATATGGTAACAGCAGTCTAGTTTCATTCTTTTGCACGTGGCTTTCCAGTTTTCCCAGCACCATATATTGAAGATAATTTATTTTCTCCATTGTATGTTTTTAGCTCCTTTGTCAAAAATTATCTGCTCGTGTGTGTGCGCGCGGGCGCGTGATATATATGGGTTTATTTCTGGGTTTTCATTTCCATTCCATTGATCTTTGTGTCTGTTTTTCTGCCAATACCATGCTGTTTTAATTACTGTCACTTTGTAGTACAAATGGAAGTCAGAAGTGTGATACCTCCAGCCATGTTCTTTTTTTTCTTAGGATTGCTTTGGCTGTTCAGGGTCTTTTGTGATGCTATACAAATCTGGTGATTTTTTGTTCTATTTCTTGAAAAAGTGCCATTGGGATTTTGATGGGAGACTGCATTAAATCTGCATATTGCTTTGAGTAATATGGACATTTTAACTATGTTGATTCTTCCAATCCATGAACACAGAATATCCATTTCTTTGTCTGCTTCCAATTTCTTTTAATAATAGTCTTACAGTTTTCAGTGTATAGGTCCTTCGAATCCTTTAAGTTTATTCCTAGGTATTTTATTATTTTTGTTGCAACTGTAAAAGGAATTTTTTTTCATTTCTTTTTCTGAAATTTCATTGTTCGTATATAGGAATGCAGTGGATTTTTGTGCATTGCTTTTGTATCCTGCAATTTTACTGTATTTTCTAATAGGTTTTTGGTGGTCTTTAGAGTTTTCTATATAAAGAATCATGTCATGTGCAAAAAGTGACAATTTAACTTCTTCATTCCCAATTTGGATGCTTTTTCTTTCTTTCTCTTGACTGACTGTTCTGGCTAGGACTTCCAATACTATGTTGAATAACACTGGTGACAGGGGGCATCCCTGTCTTGTTCCTGATTTTAGAGGAAAAGCTTTCAGTTTTCCATCATTAAGTATGATATTAGCTGAGGGTTTGTCATATATGGCCTTTATTATGTTGAGATTCTATCCTTCTATACCCATTTTACTAAGTGTTTTAATTATAAATGGATGTTGTATCTTGTCAAATGCTTTTTCTCCATCTATTGATGTAATAAGACTTGTATCTTTTATTTTGTTGATCAATTTGCATGTGTTGAACCATCCTTGTGTCCCTGGAATAAACCCCACTGGATCATGATGTATAATCCTTTTAATGTATTGTTGTATTTGATTTGTTAGTATTTTATTTAGGATTTTTGCATCTGTATTCATCAGAGATATTGGTCTGTAGTTTTCTTCTTTTGTGTTATCCTTACCAGGTTTTGGTATCAGGGTAATGTTGGCCTCAAAAAATGAATTAGGAAGTATTGCCTCTTCTTCAATTTTTTTTCACGAGTTTGAGGACAGGTATTAAATCATCTTAGAATGTTTGGTAGAATTCACTATTGAAGCCATCTGGTTTTGGTGGCAGGGGGCGAGGGGTTGGATGATTGTTTCAATTTCCTTGCTGTTGGTCTATTTAGATTTTTCAGTTTTTCATGATTATATATTTCTAAGAACTTGTCCATTTCTTCTAGGTTATTGAATTTGGTGGCATACGAGTATAGTCCTTCATAGTATTTTCATATGATCCTTTATATTTCTATGGTATCCATCATAGCTTCTCCTCTTTCATTTCTGATTAGGGTCTTTCTCTTTTTTTCCTTAGTGTGTCTAGCCAAGAGTTTATCAATTTTATTAATCTTTTCAAAGAACTAGCTCTTTGTTGCATAAATTTTTTCTATTATCTTTTTTGTTCTCTGTTTCATTTAGTTCTGTTCTAATTTTTATTATTTCCTTCCTTTTGCTAACTTTGGGTTTCATTTGTTCTTTTTCTAGTTCTCTAAGATGTAATGTTACAAATTTCCCTCTTAATATTGCTTTCACTGCTTCTCAATAATTTTGATATGATGTATTTTCATTCTCATTTATTTATATGTATCTTTTGATCTCTCCTTTTATTTCTTCTTTGACCCAGTCATTCTTTAATAGCATGTTGTTTAATCTCCACGTATTTGTGGTTTTTCCTGCTTTCGTTTTGCAGTTGATCTCCAATTTCAAAGCCTTGTGGTCAGAGAATATGCTTGGTATGATTTCAATCTTCTTAAATTTGCTGAGCCTAGTTTTGTGTTCCAACATATGATCTATCCTTGAGAATGTTCCATGTGCACTTATAAAATAATGTATAGTCTGGTGTTCTAGGTTGAAGTGCGCTGTAAATGTCAATTATGTCCATTCGGTCTAATGTGTCATTTAAGGCTGATATTTCCATATTGATTTTTTTGTTTGGATGATCTATCCATAGCTTCCAATGGCATATTTAGGTCACCTACTATAATTGTGTTTTTGTCGGTTTCTCCCTTTAGTTCGGTTAGTTAGTTGCTTTATATATTTTGGTGCTCCCTGATTGAGAGCATATATATTGATAATTATGTCTTATTATTGTACTGTCCCCTTTATCATTATGAATGTTGATCTTTGTCGTTGTTTTTTATCCTGAAGTCTGTTTTATCAGATATCAGTATGGCTACACCCACTTTTCTTTGGATGCCATTTGCATGGACTATCACTTTCCACCCTTTAACTCTGAGTCTATGTAGCTGAGATATGTCTCTTGGAGACAGCATATGGTTGGATTTTGTTTTTTTGATCCAATCTGTTACTCTGTCTTTTTATTAGTGAATTCTGTCCATTTGCATTTAGGGTGATTATTGATATACTCATATGATGCATTCCTATAGCTATTTTGTCTTTTGTTTTCTGGAAATTCAGTGTCTCCATTGTTTTTTTGCCTTTTTGTTTGGTGGCATTGTATGATTTTTTTTCCCCCTGTTCTCTCTTTTTTATGTATCTCAGTTCTGGATGTTTTGGGAGTGGTTATGGTTACTATTAAGTTTATGTAAATGAAAGGTTCATATATACAGTAGTCCTTTTTTTCAGCATGCTTATTTTCATTCCCCTTTGCAAATTCAGACCTTTGCTTTTATGCTGTGAGTTGTTTTTTTTCTGAGATACAGTAGCAATTTTTTTTTAATCTTCTTTACCCTTTAAATGTATAATGCCCTATTCTGTATAGAGGTTGCCATTTCCTGCTTCTGTCTGTCTGTTAGTAACCTTGCTCATAGTTTTGTATCCTTTTGTCTTTTTGTTTCAAATAGCCTCCTTCAGTATTTCCTGTACTGCAGGCCTTGGGATGCAAAATTCACTCAGTTTCTGTATATCTGGAAAAGTCTTTATTCCTCCTTCATATCTAAAGGATAATTTTTCTGGATATATTATTCTTAGCTGGTAATTTCTATCTTTCAATAGTTTGAATATTTGATTCCACTCCCTACTGGCTTTTAGAGTTTCTGCTGAAAAGTCTAATGATAATCTAACGGGCTTTCCTTTATAGGTTAGTCTTTTTACCCCTGGCTGCCTTGATAACTCTGTCATGAATTTTTGACAGCTTCAATATAATGTTCCTTGGAGAAGGCCTGTTAGGATTGAGGTGATTAGGTGTTCTGTTTGCTTCTTTGATTCGAGGATCCACTTCTTTCCATAGGTTTGGGAAGTTCTCGTCAACTATTTGAATAGACTCTCTGTGCTCTTCTCCCTTTCTTCTTCTTCTGTTATACCCATTATTTATATATTACTCTTTCTGATGGAGTCAGATAATTCTTTCATATCTAACTCTCACGTCTCTCTCTTCTTCCATCTGCGTCATTTCCAGATCTCTATCTTTGATATCACTAATTCTTTCCTCCATCTGGTCAGCTCTGTTTCCTAAACCGGCTATTTCATTCTTCATCTCTTTTACTTCAGCTCCAGAATTTCTATTTGGTTCTTTTTCAAAATTTCAGTCTCATTGTTAAAATATTTTTTGTTCTGAGTTCATTAAACTGCCTGAGTTTTATTGCACTTCATTTGAGATTTTTTCAGAACTGCAATCTTGAATTCTCTATCATTTAAGTCACATATTTTCGCATCTATAAGTTCATATTTTGGAATTCTTTCTGAGTTGCCTTGTTACCTTGGTTATTCATGGCAATTAATGAATTATTTCTTTTCCTGGGCATTTATAGGAGTGGATTCTGCAGCAGGTTGATATGAAAAGGTCTTTCTTTTGCTTTCCAGTAGGTGGTGCTGGAGCATTTTACATTTTCTCTTGTGCTGTCCAGTCTACTCCCCTGGTAGGAGATTTCCCTGGGGAGGTGGGAATCTCGTCTGACCAGGTTGCTTGGGTCTCAGTACACCACTCCTGTGGAAGAATGTGGTGGGCACTGGGGTTCTGAGCCTCTGAAATCCCAGTGCCGCCCCTGCAGCCAGCTCCAGAGCTATGTGTTTCAGCAGCCCTGGTGCCCCCGCTGCAATCAGCGGTAACAGTGGGGGCAGGGTGGGCTGGGAGAGGCAGCAGGCACAATGGGTCTGCTCTCTGCGTGCACTGGCGACTGCCAGACCACAGCTGCCTCACCCCTACACCTCCTTCCCTGTCACCAGACGTAGCCCCACTGTGCATCTACCACTCCGGAACTGTCTCTCCAGCTCTCAGGGCTGTAGATATTCTGCTCCTAATCCAACAATGCCACTTTTTTCTTTCTGGGGCCCACTGCTAGCACTAGGAGGGCGTGATGGAGGGAGCTCTGAGAAGGTCGGAGGCGGCGGCCAGGCTCCAGGGCTTTGTTTTCTGAGTGGTGGTGAAGGCTGTTACACCGAAATTGTTGGAGCCCTTCTGTATTGTCTTTGCCCCAAGGTCTCTGCCCCATCTCTGGATTTAGCCATATTATATGCTGATTTATTCAGGCAGGATTGCTGGGGCCACAGAAAGTGCTCCTGTAGTCTCAATGCTCCCCTCTCCTGGGACCTCAATGAGCTCCAGGCTGTACCCGCAGTCCTCATCTCTGCACTTCTCCCTTCGCTCCTCCCCTATTCACCCTGATTTGCCCACCTTCACATGTTTCAGTGCACGGATCTCTCAGCTGTGTTTGTGTGTTGCATAGGGAACCCTTTGTTGAATTATAGCTGTTCAATTTGTTATAACTTCCAGAGGAGGTATCAAGGAGCACTTCTCATGCTGCCATGTTTCTGACGTCACTACCAACGTTATTTTTAACTCACAAAAGACTAATGCATTTAAAAACTTTTATGTCAAAAAAATGGAATCAAACACAAAAATCAAACATCCAGAGCAAATACAATTAAAGGTTAATATTCCTTAAATACACAAATATCATTCAAATCACTTAGAAAGTACCTAATCCACCAACGTATGGCCAAAGGATATACATTAATATTCTATAAACAGGTAATATTAATGATTGGGGAAAGAAGTCAAACTTGAAGACTCATAAGTATGACCATGAGTTTTCTGATTTTATTTTCCTCCTTTATCTCCCAGCTTTGGCCTAAGAGTGGCCTGAGTTACAGAACTATGTTGGAAGGTGCTGACAAGAAAACTTAAAGAAATTCCTTTTTTCTGTCCAAAGAACTGGGAAAAGAGAACCCTGAGACCTGGAGATTGTGGGGGAGAATGCCTTTTTTTTCTTCTTCTTTTTTTCTCTCCTAAGCCATAGAATTGCACTGCCCTAGCAACAGAAAAACCCTGTAAGACAACCTATCTCTCTGGCCAGAAAAACGGAAAAACAGGGCCCTTGTAATCCAAAAAGTATGAGGGGAATTTTATCTTTTTTCCTTCTCTCTTCTTTCCTCACTTCACCTAAGGGCAGCCCTAGTTATGGTGAACTGTAAAAGAGGTCTAAAACTCTCACAGAAACCTGTTTTTCTAGTTAGAGGAAGTGGGAAAAGGCCACTGGAAACTGAAGAACATGCAGGAAATCATGGAGAGGAGAGAGCTGGAAAAGAGATGCCCCAATGCTGTGTATAAACCAACAAAATACTGATTTGTGGTGTGTAAAACAGACTTAAAGAAGTGTGTGGCAAAGGCCACATTAAAAAGAACTAATCTATATATAAACTACTGCCCAAACCCCAGCCTGTCATTGAGATGCACTGTTCCAGTCAAATACAAAGAACACAGAGAAGGTTTAAACAGAACTCAGAACTTCAGCCATAGAAAGTAAGACAAAACTTGCCATTTAAACGAGTTAGAGTCTGAAGGAAAAAAACCAAAAACACACACACACACATATACAAATCAATATTCTCCAAATGATATTAACAGGACTCAGAAATAACACAATATTCAAAATGTCCAGCATAAAATTCAGAATTACTCTACATGCAAAAACAAATAAAACACGTGCATACACAACTAGAAAATGTCACAAATTATCAAGGGGGTAAAAGGATAAACATATGCCTATTTTAAGATAAGTAATGTTGGAATTATCACATAAAAATTTTAAAGCAGCTATTATAACCATACTTAATGAGATAACAGTTAACACTCTTGAAACAATTGGAAAGGCGTATGTTCTTAGAGAAATAGGAATTATAAAAAAAGACATGGAAAATTTAGAACAAAAATACAGTATCAGAAATTTAAAAAAACACACACAAATCTCATCGCATGGGCTCAACTGCAGAACAGATATGGTAGAGGAAAAGAGTCAGTAAACTTGAAGACAGATACAGAAATTATCTAAACTGAAGACCAGAGAGGGACAAAAAGATTGAAAAAAATGAATAGTACTTTAGTGACTTATGGAACAATATCAAATTGTCTACGTTTCATAACACTGGTGTTGTATTAAGAAGAGGAAACATAAATTGGTAGAGAAAAAGATTTTTAGTAATAGCACAAAACTTCTCAGGTTGGACAGAAACACATAAATGTAGATTCTAGAAGCTCAGCAAAGCACGAACAGGACAAATGCCAAAACAAAACAAACAAAAACATGTTTCCAGTCAAGATGGTGAAGTAGGTAAATGCTATGCTCACCTGTTCCCCAGGACCACCTCAAAATTACAATTAAAGGACAGAACCATCATTGTGAATTCAACCAAAGTGTTATAGCTAACGGTATGCAGAAGAAGCCACTTTGAGACTGGCAGGAGGGGAGAGATGCAGGATGGGCTGGTCCCACAGCCAGTTGTAGCAGTTAAAAATCAGGAGGGATATCTTGGCTGAGAGGTCCCCGTGAGGAGCAAGGGGTCCTAGCCCCACACCAGCCTCCCCAGCTCAGAGTTCAAGTGCCGGGGAGAGAAGTCATCATAACTTCTGGCTGTGAAAACTAGAGCAGACTGTGGCTGAGTGAGATGGAGGGCTGCTGGAAACCCAGGCAATCCCCTTAGAATGCCCACTCACAAACTTACTGACAGACTCACTTGCTCTGAATTCCAACACTTGGTCAACAAATCAAAAGGCACCATGGACATACTGGAGGAACTGAATTATCTGGCGTCAGGGCTGGCGGGGCAGCTTTCTCCCAGACAGACATGCTGGCAGAAACCATTGTCCCATTGTTGAGTCCCCCCACCCATCCACCTGCATGCACAGGAGGGCACTACATCTGAGTCTGTAAGAACCTACTAACAACATTAGCCCCAATGTGGTGATTCCCTGAAAACCCGCCCACCCAACTTGTGGGCCTATCCAAGCTGCTTCCAGTGGCTCTTCCATACAAATGGCCTGTCTTGGCTCATGCTGTGGACTTGCCTAAAATCTCTCAAAGGTTCACAAACCTCAAACAAGCAGCATCTGGACTTGGTGTGCCCTTACTTCTTGCTGAGCAGCCCCAAGCCCAGCACTAGCAACAGCCAGCCTTAGTTCACAGCTTAGCCTCTCCCAGGTACCACCAAGACTAGCACAAGTGGCAAACATCTGCAGATTACTTTGTACCTCATAACCGGTGACCCTGGGCAGGGTACAGGCAACAGCTGACCTTGGTCTATACCAGCACCCCTCCCAAGAGGTCCCATAACCCACACACCTGGTAGCCAGCTTCAGACCACACCAGAATACCACCCAACCACTTCCACAAACAACACACCCAATGAACAGACCTGGCAGGCACGAGAGCCCCACTAAAGTGAATTCACCTCTGGAGGATCAGAATGCACAACAGCCCCTGCACAACAGCTCCTCCACCGTGGTCACAGCCAGTCCTCACAACCAATCAGCCTGAGGGTCAGTCCCTCCCACTGATATGCAAACAGCAACTAAAGTTCAGCTACAACAGGAAGACACACACAACCCACGCAAGGGATACACCTGGAGCACCTGGCTCGGTGACCTGGGAGACTGCACCACTGGGCCCCACAGGACACCTATTATGTAAGGCCACTTTACCAAGATCAGGAGAGGTAACAGCTCTACCTAATGAATAGAAACAAATACAGGGAGGCAGTCAAAATGAGGAGACAAAGAAACATGCCCAAATGAAAGAACAGAACAAAGCTCCAGGAAAAGAACTAAACAAAACAGAGACAAGCAAACTACCAAATGCAGAGTTCAAAACACCAGCTATAAGGATGATCAATGATCTCAGTGAGAACTTCAACAAAGAGATAGGAAACATAAAATGGAGACAGAAAACATTTTTAAAAGTCAAAAATGAAGAATAACTGAAATTAACAATACATTAGAGGGAATCAACAGATTAGATGAAGCAGAGAATCAAATCAGCAATTTGGGAGACAAGGTAGCAGAAAACCCCCCATCACCATTATTAATAATAACCAAGATATTGAAGCAACCTGAGTCTATCAAGAAATAAATGCATAGGGCCGGCCCAGTGGCTCAGGCAGTTGGAGCTCCATGCTCCTAACTCTGAAGGTTGCTGGTTCGATTCCCACATGGGCCAGTGGGCTCTCAACCACAAAGTTGCCGGTTCAATTCCTCGAGTCCCGCAAGGGATGGTGGGCAGCGCCCCCTGCAACTAAGATTGAACACGGCACCTTGAGCTGAGCTGCCAAATTAGTCAAAACAATTTTTAAAAAGCACAACAAAGTTGGGGGTCTCACACTACCTGATTTCAAGATTTAATATAAAGCTGTAATAATCAAGATGGAGTGGTAACAAGGATAGACACACAATCCAATACAACAAAATAAGTCCAGAAACAGACCCACAAAAACATAGTCAATTGATTTTGACAAAGGTACAACAGAGAAAATATCATCTTTTTTCAAAAATGGTGCCACAGCAATTGGACATCCATATGCATGAAAATGAACTTTGACTCATACCTCACACCTTATAGAAAAATTAATTCAAAATGTTTATCTCAATGTAAAATGTTAACACTATAAAACATTTAGAAGAAAACACAGGTGAATAATTTTATAACCTAAGGTTAGTCAACGAGTTCTTAGATATGACACCAAAAGCATAATCTATAAAAGGCAAATTGGTACTTTGGACTTCATTAAAATTAAAAATTTTCTCTTGCAAAGGACACTTTTAAAAGAAAAGAATGAAGTCAAAGCAAAGACTGGGAAAAATTATTTTCAAATCATGTATCTGAAAAAGGATTTGTACCCAAAATATACAAAGAACTCTCAAAATCCCAGTAATGGAATACAGGGCCACACACTAGGATGATAAAACTATAAAGAAATTCCCAGAAGTTATTACTGTGTCAGTATAGTAGCTACTTTGGGGAAAAGAGGGGTTGTAAGTGGGGTGAGACACATGGAAGCACTTCTGGAGTGGCTGGCGATGTGTTTCTTGTGTTAGGTAGTGGTTACGAGGGAATTTTATGTGTAATAATTCATTAAGCTACATATTTGTTTTGTGAATTTTCTGTATCTATGTTTGATTTTATAAAGACAATAAAAACAACATTATATACAGTTTGCAAAGAGGGCAATACAACAAAGTGGTATAGATTATTTTTAGGTAGTTAAAGCTAGTATTACGGACAACATTCATAAGTTTGTACTTCCCTTATGTTCCAAATTTTCAGTAATAATTGTATATTCAATTTCTACAACCAGGAAAAAAGATTTTTAAAAAGATCCAACAATATTTGTGCATATTCTCCAGGAATATGCCCCTTTTGGACAGGACGAAATGTCCGGCAAAGCACAGAGAAGCTTTTTTTTTTTAAAAGCTATTTTTAAAACACCTAATCTGTTCTTAGGGAAAAATATTATAGTAACTTACCATATTCTTCCTACTAAAAGGGAATAGTAAAAAGAAATTAATCCTATAAATAGCAAATGACATCTAATTTGTTTCTGGTTCCATAAAAATAGACCAGAGAAGCTGATCATTTATTAGGCTACTTAGGGTTGAATGTAAAAGGCATACACAATTTCTGTGGGTGGTACCATTTGGCTCAGACCTAAAACATATATCTCTAAGAAAGCTGATGAAACTAGAATTAAAAAACCCAATATAATTTGTATTAAAATCTCTCACAAAAATAGGATTTTCGGAATTAACTGTTCCACATTTGCAAAACACAGTCAAATAATTGACAATAACATCAGTCAAAGCAACAAAAAGAAGATGGGGAAAGGGTACTGATAATCACAGCATATTCAGTATCACCTGAGAAATGCGACTTGGATGAACGGTGATGATACCGTGGTATCTCATCTTTTCAGAACCTTCAGATTTTCAAAGGCCATTGTTGGTCTTAACTGCTTCAATACCATAAAGCTCTTTTCTCTACATCTGTTCATCAGAGGTTTCAGGCTTAGAAAACAGCCAACTTTCTTAAACATTCAATCCTTTTAAAGAAAAACCGACCCTACACAGAATCATCAGAGAAAGATTATACTATCTGCTGTCTCCCTTAACGCACACACACACCACTATACCAATAACTAGAATGATAAATAAACTGAGAAATGTAATCAATAAGAAATCTGACATCATAGGAACTCATATCAGGCTTAATCTACAGACACAGAACTAATGTGCTGACTACTTTTTATTATTATGTATTAATTACAGAAGTTTAGGGTTGGAAGAAATTAAGAGATCACTTCATTCCAAAAGGTCTTCTAATGGTGGGAAATACAGACTCAACCGCCTGAACCACTTTCTAGTACTTGAAACTAAAATCAAGGAGAAAGATGAAAAGCAAGGATAATATTGTTAAGGATTTAATTGGATTGCTGGGTAGGAGAGCATGCACAGGATAGTATGACGAATAGTTTAATTTGGGGCATTTATAAAGATGTGAAGATTAGTTTTTTTATTATAAAACAATGTGTAGCCATTTATATAAAAATAAGAAAATATATAGCTATACATACACAGATGATCTTGATACATCAGAAATAGGGATGTTTAGGCAGCTTATTTTTTTCCCATGGATTCTTTCTATCTTTCAAATTTTTGTTCCCCAAATGCATGGATTACTTTTCAGTTTTAATTTTAAAGAGATACAAGTAATTTTTTTTTCAAAAGAGCCTTTAGTTATACAATCTTACTAGTTATCATTTTATATATGTGTTCTTGCTCCAGTTAGACTAACCATATTAAACTTTTGCTCACCTTTCATTTTTTTTTGTTTAATTTTTTTTATTGGGGAACAGTGTGTGTTTTTCCAGGACCCAACAACTCCAGGTCAGGTCACTGGTTTCATTCTAGTTGCGGAGGGCGCAGCTCACTGGCCCATGTGGGAATTGAACTGGCAACCCTGTTGTTCAGAGCTCACGCTCTAACCAACTGAGCCAACAGGCTGCCCCTCACCTTTCATTTCTTACGCTAAATAAAATCTAAGTAATTATGATTAGAAATACAGGGTCTGGCCCGGTGGCTCTGGCAGTTAGAGCTCCATGCTCCTAACTCCGAAGGCTGCAGGTTAGATTCCCACATGGGCCAGTGCGCTCTCAACCACAAGGTTGCCAGTTCAACTCTTCCAGTCCCACTAGGGATGGTGGGCAGTGCCCCCTGCAACTAAGATTGAACACGGCACCTTGAGCTGAGCTGCCGCCCGGATGGCTCAGTTGGTTGGAGCACGGGCTCTCAACCACAAGGTTGCCAGTTCGATTCCTCGACTCCTGCAAGTGATGGTGGGCAGCACCCCCTGCAACTAAAATTGAACACGGCACCTTGAGCTGAGCTGCTGCTGAGCTCCCGGATGGCTCAGTTGGTTGGAGCGCGGCCTCTCAACCACACGGTTGCCAGTTTGACTCCCTCAAGGGATGGTGGGCTGCGCCCCCTGCAACTAGCAACGGCAACTGGACCTGGAGCTGAGCTACGCCCTCCACAACTAAGGTTGAAAGGACAACTTGGAAAGAAATCCTGGAAGTACACACTGTTCCCCAATAAAGTCCTGTCCACCTTCCCCAATAAAATCTTAAAAAAAAAAAAAAAAAAAGATTAGAAATACAAATGTTAGCATCTTCTAATGTTTAGTACAAAATACCAAACTGTACGTTGGTGTTTATTCAATATTTGCATAAAATAAGCAATTCTACAGTGTTTTTTGTGGGTGAAAAAGAGATGAAAAATAACAGAGTGAATTTCACAGTTTACAAAACTTGACCATGGACTAGAAAACCATTGCAAATTAGCAACAGTTTATCTTCATTATAAGAAAAACACCTAGTGAAAAATGATCACCTTCTGAGCTAAATCTCAAATCTTTACCATACCAAGAGTTAAGAAATGTGCTATTCGTATACCTTGCTTGTGGGTTTCCTTTCTTTCTTTTGGTAGGGTGGGGGTAATTAGTTCAGCTATTATTAAATTTGAAAATGACAAATCAGATTATGTAATGGGAAATTTCAGCATAACTGATTTAAGTGTTGATTTAATAACACAACTGAAATCAACTTTACTTCTTCACATTTAATAGCACAAATATACTGTTTTAAAACACTAGATTATTTAATGCTCATTTTTATGGATCATTTCATGTAAATCCATAAAACAGAATGAGAATATGGAAACAAAGCATAGTGAAAAGAAACTATATTAATAAACCTGAAGGGCTATTTTATTCCAGAAGGATAACCATTAATAAAACAGAAACAGGACAAAGAACTATCCAACAACCCGAGTGAGTAAATATGAAATACAATCCACTCTAATACAATGTAGAAAAGGAGAGACAAGAAGCATAATTAAAAACAAAACAATATGATAAACGTAAGCCTTAAACATCTTGATGATAAAAATAAATTGGTACAGATAAATTATTCTGCTTAAAACCCTCATTTTGGTTAAAAAAAAAAAAAAAAAAAAAGCCAAACCCATTCACTTAAGAGACACACATAAAATAAATGAAGCAAAAGTTGAAAACAGTATGATATACAAGTTTAGTAAAAAGAAAACAGGTGCAAAATAGTGTATAAACTACAGTATGCTCCCATTTGTGGTTTTTTAAAAAAGGCAGGAAAAACATATGTATGTATGTATTTGATAGTACATACACAGACTGTCTCTGGAATGATATTTCACAAACGTGTATTATTGTCTCGGGAAGGTACTAAGCTGGGCCTCTGAGGAACAAGAGTTGATTTTAAACTATAGTTAAATGCAGCTCCTGGAGCCAATATGCCTGAAATAGAATTCTAGCTCCCTTGTTTACTAGCTGTATGATACAGAATAAGTCACTTAGTTTGTCTTAGTTTCCTTATCAACAAAATACACCATCTGTAAAATGGTACTACTCTTAGGTTTGTTATCTTATTATTGCTAAGTAGTACTGTATGGATATACTACATGAGTGATTTTCTGGGAAACATATATATCATTATTATTGACTCCTGGAAATTCAGGAAGATCAAGAAAGCTCCTCAACCTTACAATTCTATTTAATGGTGAGATGCATTGCCATTATAGTCAAGAAAGATAAGAATGTCTCCTGCCTTCTATTATTCAACATTATTCTAGAGATCTTGGCTTTGTTAACATATGCCATAATACATAAAGAATTCCTACAAACCAGTAACAACAACAAAAAGTAAGCAAATTCCATGAATAAGAAATTCACAAAATAAGAATTACAAATGGTCATTAAAACATTTCAAACTATGCTAGTGAAGTAGAGATAAACAAAATGTGGAATATAAAAATAAAGAAAAATCAATAAAACCAAAAGCTGGTTCTTTGAAAAAATAACAAACTTGACAAGATTTTTTACGTACACAGAACAAGAAAAATGAGAAGGCTCAAATTATTAAAATCAGAAATAAAAGCAGGGCCACTACTACCAACCTTATAGAAATATAATAGTATGATCAACAAATTAGATACTCTAGACGAAATGATCAAATTCCTAAAATCACAAAAACTACCAAAACTCACTCAAGGAAATTGAAAATCTCACCAGACTTATAACAAATAAAGTGACTGAATCAATCAGTAATTGAAAAGCTTTCAACAACAACAAAAAAAGCCCAGGACAAAATGGCTTCACTGTTGAGACCAAATATTTAAAGAATTAACATCAACTCATTTTATGAGGCCAGTGTTTCCCTGATACAAAGCCAGATAAAGACATCACAAGAAAATTCCAGATCAATATCTTTTATAAATATCGATGCAAAAATTCTCAACAAAATAAACCATAACCAATAAGATTTATTCTAGGAAAGGCGGTTCAAATGTGAAAATCAATATACACCATATTAATAAAATGAAGGAAAAAACACATCTCAATAGAAACAGAAAAGGTATTTGACAAAATCCAACACACTTTCATGATAAACACACACAACAAACGAGGAAAAGAATGGAATTTCCTCAACCTGATAAAAAGCATCTATGAAAAACTCACTGGTATCATACTTAATAGTGAAAAACGAAAAACTTTCCCCCTAAAATCAGGAATAAGACAAGGATGTTCAGCACTTCTACTCAACATTGTCCTAGAAGTTCAAGCCAGGGCAATTAGACAAGAAAAATAAAAGTTGTCCAGATTGGAAAGGAAGAAATAAAATTATCTCTAGTCACAGATGGTATAATCTTATACATAGAAAACCCTAAAGAATCCACAAAAAACTGTTAGAACTAATAAATGAGTTCAGCAAAGTTTCAGGATACATTAATACACGAATACCAGTTGTTCTTCTATACTCTAATAATGAACATTCTGAAATGAAATTAAGAAAAAAAAATTCCATTTACAATATCATTTTTTAAATAAGTAATAATAATAATAAGTACTTAGGAATAAATTTAACCAAAGAAGTACAAGACTTGGAAAATGACAAAACATTGTTGAAAGAAATTAAAGACCTAAATCAATGGAACATCCTGCATTCATGGGTTGGAACACATAATATCATTAAGTTGGCAATACTAATTAAAATAATATACAGAGTCAATGCAATCCCTTTCAGAATCCAAGATGTCATTTTGCAGAAATGAACAAGTTTTTCCTAAAATTCATGTGTAACTGCAAGGGACACAGAATTGACAGAACAATCTTTAAAAAGAAGAACATATTAGAAGATTCATCTGGTTCAATTTCAAAGCATACTACACAAAGCTACATTAATCAAGACAGTGTGGTACTGTCATTAAGTATAGATATATAGACCAGCGGAAGAGAACTGAGAGTCCATACCTTTATGGTCAAATAATTTTCAGCAAAGGAGTCAAGACCATTCAATAGGGAAAAAAGTCTTTTCATCAAATGTTGGTGAGACAACTAGATATCTACATGCAAAAGAATGAATTTGGACCTCTACTTCATACCATATATAAAATTTTAAATGGACCAAAAACCAAGAGCTAAAATTCTAAAACTCTTAGAAGGAAACACAGGAGAAAATTTATATGACCCTGGATTAGGCAACAGTTTTTCAAAAGCACTTGCAATCAACAAAAAAATTAATTAAACTTTAAAGTTAACGTTTTTTCTCTAATTTTTCCATTAATATTCCCATCAAGGTTAAAAGACAATCTACAGGATGGAAGAATTTGCAAATCATATATTTAATATATGTAAATAATAATATATTTAATATATTTATATATTTATCAAGACTATATAAAGAATGATTAATTGGGTTACCCAATTAACCCAATTAAAAATGGGCAAAGACTTGACAGCCATTCCTCCAAAATGGAATACACAAATGGTCAATAAGCACAAGAAAAAGTGCTCAGCATCATATTCATTAAGGAAATGCAAATCAAAACTACAATAAGATTTTACTTCACACCCACCAGGATGACTATAATCAGAGTCAGATAATAACAGGTATTGACAAGAATGTGGAGAAATTGGAAACCTTGTGCATTGGTGGTGGAAATGTAAAATGGTGTAGCCACTGTGGAAAAGTTTGGCAGTTCCTCAAAAAACTAAACATAGAATTACCGTATGACCCAGCAATTCTACTCAGCAAATCCATCCTGCATTTCCCACCCAAGATAATGGCACCACTATTCTTTGTGTCTCTGAGGCCAGAAAACTAAATGTGATCTTTGAATTTTTTCCCTTCCTCTTTTTCTCCTCTAACATCAATCTAATAAAATGGCAAATCCAAGACTTGAATTTCCTCCTCTGTCCATTGCTGATAGCCTAGTTCAGGCCTTACTCATATCTTACCTAGACTAATACAATAATCTCCTAAGGCAGGAAATTCTTAAGAAAAGTCACAGAATTACTGCTCACTTTTTTTAAATGTGTTTTTCCAGGATCCATCAGCTCCAAATTAAGTAGTTTCAATCTAGTTGTGGAGGGTGCAGCTCACAGTGGCCCAGGCAGGGATCGAACCAGCAACCTTGTTGTTAAGAGCACTACGCTCTAACCAACTGAGCTAACCAGGCGCTCCTACTGCTCACTTTTTTAAAAACTCAAATAATACCATAATGCTTATAGACTGAAGCTCACATCAGTAGGTAAAGCACTCAACAACTCCACAATATGGCTGAATCCTTCCTTTCCAGTCTTTTTGAGTGTATCCATCCCTTAATCGTAGCAATGTTTATCAAAGCCTTCCCTGCCACCTGAAATAATCTCTTCTCTTCGTCCTTAACCAACCTATCCTATTTAAATCTGACTTCAAAACCTAAACCCATGAAGATTTCATAAAATGTCATTTGAAATTAGTTGTTGACATGCCTTATGCCCCCAGGCTATACCATAAGGCTCTGGATCTCCTCCACAGGATCTGACAGTTTCACATAGCCAATCCAAAAAAAAAAGTTTGTTACAGCAGAACTGGTGTGCTTGTATCTGAGGTTCAGTATTCCTCTCTAAGAGATGTGATTCTGTGAACTAATGTCCTCTAATTATATTATAAATTCCTTAATACTAAGATACCAATTATATACCACTCTGGGATAGATCAATAAATACTGATTTGCTACTCTAAATAACTGTTCTAAATACCTTCTAATCAGGTCCATTGGGGTATAATTTATATTCATTAAACTCCACCCATTACAAGTGTACACTTTGGGTACTTTTGATATGTGTATATATGCAGTCTTGATATAACCACAATCAAGAATATTTCCATCACTCTCTAAAAGTTCCCAAGGCCCTTGATCCAATTTCTGTCACTATAGTTTTGCCATTTTTAGACTTCATATAAATGGAATTGGACACACTGTAGTTTTTGGTGGCTCACTTTTTTCACTTAGTATGATGCTTTTCAGATTCATCCATGTTCCTGCTGGCTCGCATTCAACTGTATGGTATAACACAATTTGTTTACCCATTCCTCAGGTGATGTTCATTTGAATTGTTTCCTTTTTTTTTTCTTTTGGCTAATATGAATAAAGCCGTTATGAATATTTATTTGTATAAAAGTCTTTTTGTGAGCCACATGTGTTTTTATTTATCTTGGGTAAATTCCAAGGAGTACGATTGCTGGTAAATACACATGTAACTTTCTAAGTACTGTCATATTGACTGTAATACTTTGGTTTCCCACCAGCAATGTATGTTGTTCCACATCCTCACCAATACTTGGAGTTTGTTGGTCAGTCTTTTTTTCATTTTAAGATGAGTTAAATAAAACATTCTCTACTTTTCCCTGTAGCTAATCTGATAAACTATTAAAGTTAATTAGATGTCAAGACTAGTAAAATACCATCAAAGATACAGAAATTAATCAACCCATAATATTTTAAAACTTTAAAGTTACAGAAATAGAATTCAGAACTGAAAGAAACCATGGAGTACATCCTATACTTTCAGCTGAGGAAACAAAGACAAGAAGTAAAATTACTGAGTCAATCACAATAACAATAATTAGTAGTAGCCATAAATGCAGGCCCTGTTCGAAACACATATATAAACTCATGAGTCTCATAATACTATGAGACCTGTAGTTTTAGTGTCCCCATTTTATAGGGAAACTGAAGCACAAAGATTAATTTACCAAAATTACACAGTCTATAAGTGGTAGAGCTACAATTCAACCCCAAATTCAACACAGTCGTTATACTTAACCACTGACTTTTCTACAGAAAATCAGCGTTCTACCATATGTTGCCGAGTATAATGTGTTCCCGCATACAATGCGCACCCATGTTCTTGGTCCAAACTTTCAGGGGAAAAAATCTTTCGTTTTAATCTTTTAGTTCAAATTTTTATGTGTTTACATTTAGGTACTTGTTTTTTGTATCATAAAGGAATTTTATGTACCAGTAACAAACTTATGATATTTATGCATCATAGAAGGCCTAGAACTCTTCATCATTGCAAGTTCATTGTAAATTCAACAAAACTGATTATCATATTCCAGGGTATTATTTTGCATATGGATATCATTATTGATTTCTAGAGTTACATTTTTAACTCATAAGCATAAATAAAAGAAATTAAAAACATTTATATAGATATGGAATTAGTACTACCCATGTACAATGCTCATCCTTATTTTTCCCTCACAAATTTGGGCTAAAAAGTGCACATTACACACAGTAAAATATGTTAAGTCTCTCTAGAATCTTCTCATTAGATAAGGCATCTTTATAAGAAACTGCCCTTATGTCAGTGGGCCACTTAATATATAATACATCTCCAGCATAAAATTTATAATGAAAACACTAAATATTTTTCTACTTTCTTAGAATTTAGACATGTTTTAAATTCTGTAGGCAGTTTTGAAAGTTTGCCCAGTTAGGTATTAAATGATGCCTTTTTCCTCTTGACAATATACAGATCACAGCATATGTAAGTAAATTGAAAATATCCTGTAAGATATCTTAATATTGAAAAATTCATCAAAGGTCTTAAACTGAAATCTCTACAGGAGCTAGGCAGATAATATAAATTAGCAAAATGGATAAAGGGACAGAAACACATTAGGAACATACATGCCTTTTCTAAAGGAGACTGTCCCTATATGGGTCCAGTCAGTTACTGCCAAGTAGAACTGCAACACTGCAGAATCTTTTCCTGATTTATTAGGAATCATACCCTAGGAAGCACACATCAGTTTACTAGTCTTCTGTTTAACAGAACCTGCAGTTTCTGAAAATCCCATTTGGTTACATCCTATATACTAAACCCAAAACTTAAATAAATCCTTGTTAGCAGTTTGCCTGTTTTCTTCTTTTTCATTCAAGTAGCCAGCAGGGGAAACTGCTCACATTTGTAAACTATAAGATATATAACTATATAATTAATGTATAACAGATATTTTTGAATGAATTCTATGGAAAATCTTCCTACTACATTTTGCTATAACAAATGGTAATAGTGTAAAATATACAATGCAAAAAAAATATTTTTTCAGCATTGTTTTAATTAGTTTCAGGTGTCCAAAACAATGTACTAGGTTAGACATTTACATCCCTCACAAAGTGATAATCCCCCGCCCCCAATCTATTACCCCTCTGACATCGTATATAACTGTTACAATTCCACTGACAATTCCCTATGCTGTACTCCATATCCCGTTTATATATATATATATATATATATATATATATATATATATATATATATATATATAAACTCTGGACACTGAAGCACAGGTGAGTTTCCTGGTTGATGGGGGTGATACTTCCTTACTCCACAGGGAGAGGAAGATGGAAGTTCTGCATTTGCAACTCTCTCAGACTTGGCCCTATGTGTCTCTTCATTTAGCTGGTCCTGATTTGAATCCTTTATAATAAAACTGTAACAGGAAGTATAGCCGTCTCCTGGATTCTTTGATTAATTCTAGCAAATTATCAAACCTGAGGGGAGTCATGAGAACCCCTTGGATTTGTACCAGTTAGTCAGAAGTGTGAGTGGTGTTGGAACCCCCAAGAACTTGCAGCTGACATCTGAAGTGAGAGTAGTCTTGTTGGGGACCATGCTCTTAAAACCTGTGGAATCTGATCTCCAGGTGGTTAGTGTCAGAATTGCATTGTAGTATTTTAGACAGAAAGAACATACACTTTACATCTTTCACCTAATGACCTAAATCAGTTGTTTTAGAAGTTATAAAAAGATACTTTCCTGATCCTATCATTCTTTCTGCATTTCTTAAGTAGTAGTTTTTATTTTTTGTACTGCTAAGTTTTCATTTACTACTTCCCAAAATGGTTAGAAAGACACGGTAGAATACATATCAAAAAGTATATTGTAAAATTATAAAGCCCTATATACATGTTAATACTACTAAAGAGAATTAGACTAAAATAATCAGGTCATTTCAAATTAATGTGGGATATATACAAATTTTCTCATACATGCAAAAACTATCTGTGGAAAGATACTTAGAGTACTTGGAAACTGATAGCACTGGTGGCCTCTAATGAACAGATTCAAGAGCCAGAGACACAAAAATGGGAGGGGGACTTTTCACTGTCTTATTTAAAAAACAAATGTTAAAATTAAAATTCATTTTGTGGGGGCCGGCCCGGTGGCTCAGGCGGTTAGAGCTCCATGCTCCTAACTCCGAAGGTTGCTGGTTCGATTCCCACATGGGCCAGTGGGCTCTCAACCATAAGGTTGCCAGTTCAATTCCTCGAGTCCCGCAAGGGATGGTGGGCAGCGCCCCCTGCAACTAAGATTGAACACAGCACCTTGAGCTGAGCTGCCGCTGAGCTCCCAGATGGCTCAGCTGGTTGGAGTGCATCCTCTCAACCATAAGGATGCCAGTTTGACTCCCACAAGGGATGGTGGGCTGTGCCCCCTACAACTAGCAACAGCAACTGGACCTGGAGCTAAGCTGCGCCCTCTACAACTAAGATTGAAAGGACAACAACCTGACTTGGAAAAAACAAAGTCCTGGAAGTACACACTGTTCCCCCAATAAAGTCCTGTTCCCCTTCCCCAATAAAATCTTTAAAAAAAAAACAACACTTATTGTGGCCATAGCATATACATGAAACTTAGTAACAAATAAGTTTAATGTTTTCACAATTTGCAACTTTCCACACCACACACTCTAGTGTTCTCCTATGCCCATCAACTGATTCTGAGAACTAGAAAAGTAACTGATATAACCATTAAGAATTATTTACAGTACTTGATAAGTATCTAAATGCTAATTGATAAGACAAGCGCCTCTCTTTTCAGCTCTTTCCTTTAATAGGTCATATGGCACCTCTACTTTTCTATTCTTTCATTGTTTAATAATGTAACCACTGTTATAGGAGGGAAAACCAAGCTACAGCACTGTTACAATGATACAAAATTCTTCTAATGTCTCTCTCACACATACACTCTTATTCTCTAAAGTTTGGAAGGGTATAGAAGAAAATGTTGACAGTTGTTGTATGTGAGTGCTAGAATTTATAGAAGACTTATTTCCTTCATTTATCAGTGTTTTTAGTTTGTTTTCAATGAATGTAGTTCGTGTGAATTTTTAAAATGCAAATAAAATTGCGACAATTCTTTCAAGTGTCAGAAACTTCAATACAAAGTAGGAATGAAGCAGGAATTTTTTAAGTTTAATATATAACTCAAAATCTACATGTGTTACAACTTTGCAAAGGAAAAAGATTTTTGTTTAAATTTTTCAAAATTCCATGTGTATATTGAAAAACATTCTATAAATTACTGTGTCAAAGATTTGGGGGACAGAAAAATGATTGTCAAACTATTTAGATATGTACAACTCCACACTACTTATAGACTACTTAGATACCTAAAATTCCACCCAACAAATTTGAAAATCTAAGAGATGATTTTCTGTCAAAACAGAAATTAGCTACAAAACAACTAACTTGAATTCTTCAAAATATGAAGAAAAAGGACCAGGGAAATGCTCTAGAGATTAAAGGAGACTAAAGAGATATGGCAAATAAATGTATATATGGTCCTGGATTTTTTTTTTTTTGGTGGGGGGAGCAGTCCAACTTTAAAAAGACACTATTGTGACAAACTGGAATAATCTAAATAGACTATTTGATAAGAGTATTATTAAATTCCTGACTGGAAATTTTATTGTGCTTAGTAGATGAATGTCCTTGTTCTCAGGCAATACATGCTCAAGTTTTCAGTCATGCTTACAACTAACTCACAAGGTTCATTTAAAAAAGCGTGTGAAGTGGAGTACAACATGGGGAGGGTAGTCGGTGGTGTTGTAGCAGCTGTATAAGATGTCAGAGGGGTAGTAGATTGGGGGCAGGCTGTCACTTTGTACACCTGGAACTAATAGTGCGTGTATGTAATACAGCAATAGTTTTATGCTATATGTTAACAATTGGTGAATCTTGATAAAGAGTACATGGGTATTCATGTACTAGTCTTGTAACCTTTCGTTTAATTTTACATTTTTCAAAATACAAAGTGAGGAGGGGGAAAAACTGAAAACAACCTAAAAGTCCAATAGTTGAAAATAATTACTAAAAATTGCTCAAAAGGTAGAAAAACCATAAGAAAATAAAGAGTGAAACAGTGTTACTTCCAATTATGATTTAGAACTTGATAGTTTTATTGGTGAGTACTTTCAAACTTCAATGCAGAAAGGAAGGAAAACTTTCAAATTTGTTTTGATGCATACATAACCCTAAAACAGGAAGAAAAAAACAGCAAAACAAGAAAAGTCCATCAACCAATTTTATTTTGAATTCATATAAAGATGGTGTTTCCAATAGAATATTCAACAATATTGGAATAATGTTTAAATTTGGGATTGCAGATATGAATGCTGTCATTATCCTCTCTGTACCCCTCCACCATACCTATGGAAGACATTGCTAATCCACCACAGCATTCTTCAAAGTCTAGACGCAGTTTTTATCAGCATTCCTAAATTTTATCAGCACTGAAGTAAAATGTAAAACTTATTTCCCATTTCTGGATTTTCTATTTTAAAAAAGCTAAATTAGATTCTTATACCTTACATATCATATGACAAAATTAATCAGAAGTAGATTGATGAGTTTAATCAGAAACAAAAACTGGAAAAAAATAAATTGAAATTTTTATGTCATACTGGGAAAGGACTAAATATAAAAACAAATAAAGGCAGCCAGTTAGCTCAGTCGGTTAGAGCGTGGTGCTCTTAACAAGGTTGCCAATTCGATCCCCACATGGGCCACTGTTGAGCTGGGTCCTCCACAACTAGATTGAAACAACTACTTGCCTTGGAGCTGATGGGTCCTGGAAAAACACACTTAAATAAAGTTGAAAGAAAGAAACCCCAACAAAAAGAGTAGCTAATTATCTACGTAAATGTTAAAACATGTTTTCCCCAAACATTGCTCAAAATTAATAGACAAACCTCAAACTGCTAAAAATATTTTCAGACTAGTTTATGTTAACTAATACAGGATATCAATAAAGAAGTCAGACAAATAAATATGAAAAATAACATCAATAGGCAATTCTCAAAAGAAGGAATACACAAAGTAAGCTCACTCTACACCAATAAAACCATACCAATAAAATCACACATGAAAACAAATCATCTTTTTAGGAAACTGAAATTTCAAGGAAGTTTTTTATTAATAGTAATACCCAGGGCTCTCAAAGGTACATTCTCATACATTTGTAAGAATGTATGAAAAATAAAAATGTACAATAATTCACATTTCTGGAAAGCAATGCAGGACTAGATACCAAGAACCTTAAAAATGTTCTGCTCTTTGACTCAATTCTACCTCTAGAAATTAAAGGAAACATACTAAATATGTTCTAAAATACTAAAAATTAAAAATGATCTACATGTCTACTACTGGAGAGTTAAGTAAGTGAATCAATTTGATGAACTTCTACAAAGCCATTTTTTAAATTTCATTTTCAAAGAATATTAATGGTATGGGAATGTGGCCACAATAAAAGCTTTAGTAACAGGTTAAATGTATTGTATAAATGCAATTTTTAAAAATACATCAGTAACATTATTGTGTCCTAAGTACTAAGTACATTACATCCATTATTTATCCTCTTAGAGGGACTCAGTAGCTCTTAAGATGTTATGATTAAGACTTTACACATAATATACTTAGCAAAGTACCTGGCACACAGCAGTAAAAAAGTAATATTTACTTTTATTATCACCATATTACAAATGAGAAATTCAAGATTCAGAGAAATCAAGTGATTTGCTAAAATCACATAGCTAATAAGTGGTGGAAGAGAAATCTGAACCCAGGGGATTTTAATTCTAGAATTCCTATTTTTAACTACTATACTATATACTGCCTGTACATTAAAAATACAGAGAAGCAATAATAAAGGAAGTAACACCAAAGCAGTGATATCTCTGGGTATTAAAACCAGGGATGGTTTTTATCTTCCAAATGTTCTACATCTATCCATGATTTACTTTTAAAACGTTTTCCAGAGAACTTTAAAATATCAGTAACACAAATACCAACATTACAATACCTAGAAGTTACAAAATCTGCATCCAAAGCTTTGCCTTGTTAGTTCAATATCACAATGCTTTCAAAAGTGGCAGCATATTTTCTGACAAAGGGAAACCACTGATCTAAGCTCAATAATCAAAGTCTAATGAGCTTAGAATAGTTTTTAATGTTATTCAATAAATATTAGTCACACAATTTTTCCCCCAAGAAATTTAAAGAGAATAGTTAAAATACTCAATATGCCCAAATGTATAAAGTAATGCTGTGGTGATTTATCAGTGTATCATCAAATTAATATGAGGGGGAAATAAAGAAAAAACACTTTCATTCTGGGATAACTATTTCCATTGTGGATCTACAGTAACTTGGATAATTGTAATTTAGGTAAGGCAAGAATAATTCCTTACCAAAAGGAATATTTTTCAATATTTAAAACAGATTGCTTTTCAATTGTTATTTTAGATTTAGATTAGCCCTTTTTGCCCTTTTTACTAGTCTTTCCCCAGGATATATTCTGGGTTCTGCCATTCTCCAAAGGAGAACTGTCCTAACATATTTATCTTAGTTGCCTTCTAGATTGAAGAATCTTGTCACATTCTCTTATTAGCTCTAATAACTCAGAATCAAACTCTCTTTACATTATTTTTTATTACCAGTAACTCAAGAGATAACTGTGATAAAGCCCTGGAAAAGTACTAATCAGCTATGTTATTAGAGAGAAAAGAATGGGCAACCCATTTATTTACTACATAGAAAGTTCAATGGTACTATAAAATTATGTATTTGACATTTCCACTTGAATATCTTAAAAGGCACTTCTAACTCAACATAATCTAGTCACTCAAACCAACCTTCTTCCTGTGTGTCCTATATAAAATAAAGGAAACCAACCTAATGCATCCAATTCAACAAGTCAGAACCTAAGTGTGATTTTTTTGATATCCCCCCCTTCCTTCACTCATAACCTTATCCATCACCATGACCTAAATCTTTCTCAAATTGGCCCACTTTCTTCCATCTCCACAATCACCTCCTTAGTCCATCCAGGCTACCACTTTATCTCACTCGGGCTACTTACTATAACAACCTCCAAAAGGGTGCCATTGCATCCACTCTTGGCCCCACTCCAATCCATTTGGTCTACTACAACCAGAATGACCTTTCAAAATGCAAATCTGATTATGTCATTCCCTCTATTTAAGTTTTCAGTGCCTCTACACTACTTTGGTTGAAACAAAATCCTTAATGTAATGTTCAAGAATTGCATGGTCTGACTCTACCTACCTCGTTAGTTTCATCTCCTTCTAACTTCCTGTGCTCTGAAGACACAGGCCTCGCAGTTTATCACCAAGCCTTGAACACACAGTACCTAAGAACACAGGTTCTGGAATTATATTATCTAAGTCCCCTAACTGGATCTGCTAACATACGAACTGTTGGCAGTTAAGTTGTTGGGCAAGTAACTTAATCTTTCTGAACTCAGCTTTCCCATCTCTAAAATAAGGGAAATAATACCTGTCATGGGGATTTTGTGAGGGTAAATGAAATCTGTGTAGAAAACATAGTGCTCATACCTAGTAAGCACTTCATGCCATACTCCTTTCCTTTCTTCAATTTCTGGTTATCACCTGGTTATCATCCCTAGTGGGAAACTTTCTCCAACGCAACTCTTTTTCCAGGCACAATTAATTGGGTATGTGTGTGTGTGTGTGTATGTGTGTGATGCTTCCATAAGATTTGCTTACACTCAATTAGCACTTACATCATCTCATTGTTCTAAATTACTTGTTTATGTATCTGTCTCACTCTACCACTAGGTAAGTTCCTTAAAGGCAGAGGCTACTTATTTTTCTCTGAGTCTGATGTACCTAACACAATGTCTCTCAGAGATAGTAGGCATTCAAGAAATGTCAATGAATATAGAAATTCTATAGGTGAACAATGAAAAATATGGTTTTAATAAGCAGGAATTGTGAAAGTACATATAACATTTTGGTGCACATTCACATTTTGTCAAAGTGTGATCCACAGCAACCCGCATGAGAACTGCTTCATGTTTTTAAAATGCATACTCCTAGGCCCCTCATCTAACCTAAATAGGAATTTTTGGAAGTGTGGTGCAGGAATCTGTAATTTTTTTTTATAAGCAGCTTTTTTTGATAAGCCAAAGGATGAGAGTTGCTGAATTAGAATAATGAAAGCTAATACAATTATTAAATGTAAATTTAAGAAAATATATAACATAATGGTCAATCAACAGTGTCCTTAAAAGTAACGAAACTAATTGAACCTACTATTGAATCAAAATTGATTATTTATAAGCCAAGACTATTAGGTTTTGTTCAATAATTTCTGAATATGAGAATCTGAGGAATAAAATACAATTGTCTTAAGATTATTTCCAATATGATATTCTCCCTAACACAGACTTAACTTAGAAGTGGAAAGGGGCAACAATTGAAAATAGAAACAATTTAGCCTATACCAAATCATGCCCAAACCTGAGAAGAAGTAATAACCAGCAAAATATGAACTACTTTTGATTATTTAAGACACATCTGCTGTTACCTCCATTATAAATTCCATTGTATGAAGATCCACTTGTAAGTTACATTTCTAAGCTTTATGCCCTCCCTAGTATTCTCAAAAAAAAATAGAAGGCAGATGCCCCAGTTGAGCAATACACAAGTTTTATGGCTTTCCTTCCATTCATTATGCAACTGAATAGACAACTTTTTAACTAATATTTAGAGAGAGAATGAGTCGAAACACAAACCCTGAATTTTTGTCGTTTTTGTTCAAATGGAAGATAAAGCTCTTGTGGGGTTTCCCAAATCTCAATACAGTTTTCCTTTAATACTAAAGTAAAATCACAAGATAAAAATTTAATTACTTTACTATCAACAAAATCTGGTATATTGATTAGATCTTAGAATTTCTTTCAAAATAAAAATAGCACACGAGGTCTGACAATTAAGTTTGCGAACTTATTGCAATGCTGTTGCTAAAATTTTTTGATATCAGAGGAATTATTATGAATTTGTACCAATCGGACAAACAGTTAAGTAAGTTTACTATTTGGAAGTGCTGAAAAGGCTGCGTGAAAAAGTTAGACGACCTGAACTTTTCGCCAACAATTCATGGCTCTTGCATCACGACAATGCACCAGCTCACACAGCACTGTCTGTGAGGGAGTTTTTAGCCAGTAAACAAATAACTGTATTGGAACACCCTCCCTACTCACCTGATCTGGCCCCCAATGACTTCTTTCTTTACCCAAAGATAAAGGAAATATTGAAAGGAAGATATTTTGATGACATTCAGGACATCAAGGGTAATATGATGACAGCTCTGATGGCCTGGCCCTTCCAGAAGGAGTTCCAAAATTGCTACAAAGGGTGGACTAGGCACTGGCGTCGGTGCATAGCTTCCCAAGGGGAGCACTTCGAAGGTGACCATAATGATATTCAGCAATGAGGTATGCAGCACTTTTTCTAGGATGAGTTCGCAAACTTAATTGTCAGACCTTATACCCATGATTTGTATTCATCTTTTGTTATCGGTATATATTATTACAATTTTAATACAGTTATTTCCTTTCTTAAAATGAGCATACATTTTTTTTGGCACCCTCTGTATTTATTAGTGCTATTCTCTTCCTTTGAAATGCTACCCACCAAACACCATCTCTGCCTATAAATTTTATCCACCCTTCCAAATCTATTTCAGTTGTTCCTTTGTATGTAAAGTCTCATCAATTCCACAAACCCACTAGCATATTGTAGGGGGAAAAAGCTCATGTCACTTTGTATGTTTTATTACATATTCTCCAGTCACTTATTTCTATATGGGTTACATTCTTCCACTGACCCCACTAACTCTTCCAAAAGGCAAAAGAAGAAGTAGAAATGTGTCAAGTAAGTGCTGTCACAGTTCAACCAATAATGATGTCACACTACAGCACAGGGAATATAGTCAATAACATCGTAATGATAACCTTATTCAGTGACAGACGGTCACTAGACTTATGGTGATCACATCGTAAAGTGTATAAATATAGAATCATTATGTTTTATACCTGAAACTTTTATAATATTGTAAGTCAACTATACTTTAATGAAACTAAAAATAATGTCACAATATTGGCCATAATACAATGACAAAATTTAAACCAAATTGTTTTTGAAATTTGGTGCAAATTTAGGATCAGCTTCTGCTTCTGAGCAATGACAAAATAACTGGGACAGGATTTATCTTCCTGTTATAAACACCGGCAAAACTGGAAAAACATAAAATTCTTTTTCAGACACTGGACGAGGCAACACATGACCTCAAGCTCTGAGAGGAGTGAAACAAATAGAAAAGTTCTATGGTTACTGGCTTTCTACCTGGAAACACTTTCCAGAATGTAGTACAGGGAAAGGAACTCCAAGTAAAGCATGGCGGTCTCTCTGAACTCAAAAGACAGAGATCAGAGTTCAGTTAGGCCAATCAACAGATAGAGAAAGTGGGCCTTTTAGGGAAAGAATTCCAGAACTGTTTAGGGGATGGTTTAGTATTTGACTGAATACTGTGCTACATATGCACAGGGTGAAACTCCACAGGGCCAGGCAAAGAACAAGTGTTAGGAGGCTGAATGCCCAGAGGTTATACGAAGCTGGGAGGGAGTCGGATTTCCAACTCAACCACAGTGGAGAGTCTGTGTTGGAGACGTGGAACATTCAGTAGAGACCCCAAGGGTCATACCTTAACAGCAAGGCTAAATTAGCCCCTGCATAAAGACTTTTCTAAATTCATTTTAATGAAGCTTAAAAATAGTGAATAAGTGGGCCGGCCCGGTGGCTCAGGCGGTTAGAGCTCCGTGCTCCTGACTCCGAAGGCTGCCGGTTCGATTCCCACATGGGCCAGTGGGCTCTCAACCACAAGGTTGCCAGTTCAATTCCTCGAGTCCCGCAAGGGATGGTGGGCTCTGCCCCCTGCAACTAAGATTGAACACGGCACCTTGAGCTGAGCTGCCTCCCGGATGGCTCAGTTGTTGGTTGGAGCGCTGGTCAACCACAAGGTTGCCAGTTCACCTCGACTCGGGATGGTGGGCAGCGCCCCCTGCAACTAAAATTGAACATGGCACCTTGAGCTGAGCTGCCGCTGAGCTCCCGGATGGCTCAGTTGGTTGGAGAGTGTCCTCTCAACCACAAGGTTGCCGGTTCGACTCCCGCAAGGGATGGTGGGCTGTGCCCCCTGCAACTAGCAATGACAACTGGACCTGGAGCTGAGCTGCGCCCTCCACAACTAAGACTGAAAGAACAACAACTTGAAGCTGAACAGAACCCTCCACAACTAAGACTGAAGGACAACAATTTGACCATTGTTCCCCAATAAAGTCCTGTTCCCCTTCCCCCAATAAAATCTTTAAAAAAAAAAAAAAAAAAAATAGTGAATAAGTAACAATTGTCACCCCAATAAATTTTTAAAAATAGTGAATAAGAAACTCACTTTAAATATAAAGACAAAAATAGGTTAAAAGCAAGGAAGCTACACCACGCAAACACTCCAGTTAAGAATACTGGAGTAGCCCTAAGATACATCCAAAAGGATTGAAAGCAGGGGCTCAACGAGATACTTGTGCACCATAGTTCGTAGCAGTATTATTCACAACAGCCCAAAGGTATGAACAACTCAAATGTCTCATTCTAAGCAATTACTATGAGTTAAGTCAAAGGAAAGTTTCCACAAAAAAGAGGAGCAAAACATCCTTTAAAAATGTAAAAACTGAGGGGGGAAAATATCAGTTTTGACCATATGCTAAAATATATAATTATCACAGCAAATCATTAACATTAAGGTTTAGTAATGATCCACGTTCCCAAACCCAAATACATACAGTAACTCACAGGGGAAGTGACTACGAGAAGATGAAGCATTCTTATTTCCACAAGCTGGAACCACCCTTGCTTTCAGATTGCAATTAGACAATATCAAGACCTACCGGTAAGCCAAAACAAGCACAATTCAGTCAATATTCACCAGGCCTCTACCCCAGTCCCAGACACTATCCTAGGTGCTGGGGATTCAGAAATGATTAAGTGGGAGAAGCAAATATAGGAACAATTTCACTTAAGAACTATTTATTAAATAATAAAAGATGAGTAAAAGATAGTATCTGCCTTGACTGAGCTTACTCCTTTTTGAAAATTAATGAGTTCAAACTTTGCCTCTCTAAAGTACCAAGCATGGCACTAAATAGAATTCCAAGGAGGGAGACTAAAATCTCAAATCAGTTTTAAAAATTTTACTCAACATAGTTTTAAAGTTAAATCAGGCTAAAAAACTGACAAATATATACTTTCATCTTGCGTTAATAGAAAAAGCCACTCAATATGTTCTACTTGATTTATTGCATTAATTTCTAGTATATAACCACTCATTTTACGATGATCCAATTATTTTCTCTAAAACTTCTCATAGAATAACTAGCTTTTTTTCCATAAAATACAATGGACACTAAATCTTATATGTGACTATTTCTCTCCTTACTTTGGAAAAAAGCATGGAAGAACAAATTCTAAGTCTACTTCTTTCAATAGTAATATCACGAAGATATGTTAAAGAGGATAGCTCTCATGTTAAGTGTTCTTAATTCAAAAACAAAACCACAAAAAACACAAAAGAACATAAGGAAATTTTTGGAGAGGATGGATATGTTCAGTGTCTTGACTGTGGTGAGGTATCACAGGTGTATGCTTATGTCCAAACTCATCAAAATGTATACACTAAATATGTACAATTATTTGTATATCAATTATACCTCAATAAATCTTAAAAAATAATAAATACCATGGATACTTTCAGAGTATTTTACTAGAGGACTCATCTTGTTATCCTACCTTTATTTTTCACCTGCTTATTTCTATTGTCTATTTAGTATTATTTTTTTATGTTACCTAAAATCAAGTAATTTAACATGTATAACTTTAAAACATTGTGCTTTTTGTGGATAAAATTGAATGGGCATCTTTCAATGCCAAGTCAAAAGACAGTATTTAAATATTTGAAGTAAGAAAACCCCCAAAATTACTTTATCTGCATTAAAATTTATAATTGTATATAATATTAGAAGGGGTCTTAAATTCTTTCAAAGTTTAAAGTAGTCTACTTTATCTCCTTTTTTAAATTACCCATAGTATTTCGTATTTGTACCAAACAGTCCGGCACTTAATTATATAGTAACACCAAATATTTTACATCCTCAAAGATTTTTCTTAGCAACTTAAGCATACCCCTTTGAGAATCAAAAGTTTATTTTATATTTTTCCAAAGAAGATATACAAATAGCCTGTAAGCAAATTGAAAACATGGCATCATTAGTCACTAGGGAAATGCAGATCAAAACCACAAAGAGATAGCACTTCACACCCACAAGGATGGCTTATAATTAAAAATAAAAAAAAATTTAACAGAAAACAACTGTTGGAATAGATGTGGAGAGACTGGAACCCTTGTGCATTGCTGGTGAGAATGTAAAATAGTTCAGCCATTATGGAAAACAGATGGCAGTTCCTCAAAGTTAAACACAGAATTACCATATGACCCAGCAATTGCACTCCTAGACATATACCACAAGAACTGGAAACAGGTACTCAAAGAAGTACATAAACACACATGTTCATAGCAGTACTATTTATAATAACAAAAATGTCCATCAACAAATGAACGAATAAACAAACTGTAAATACAGAAAAAGAATATTACTCAACCATAAAAAGGGATGAAATACTAATACATGTTACAATGTGGATAAAGCTCCAAAACATTATGCTAAGTGAAAGAAGTCAGATACAAACAGTTGTACAATGTACAATTCCATTTGTCTGAAATATCCAGAATAGGCAAATCTACAGAGGCAGAACAAAGATTGGTGGTTATCAGGAGCAGGGGCAAAAGAAGAGGGAGCAACAGCTTAATGGGTAAAGGGTTTGCACCCACAATAAGTAAAATGCTTTACTTAACCTAGAATGGAGGTGATGGTTGCACAACACGAATGTACTAAGTGCCACTGAATTGTTCACTTTAAAATTGTTATGTCAATTTTGCCTCAATTTTTTAAAAGTTTATTTTAACCATTTGGGATAGAAATATTTCCTAACTGTATCAGGTACTTCCATACAGTTGTGTTTCCTTTTTATAAAGCAAAACACACTGAACATAATACTATTTTTCTGTTGACTCAGGATCATCACTGTGAATAACAACGTACGAGTAAGTCATCCCTCTTGTGTCTTAATTATCTCTGAGCCTCAGTTGTCTCATCTGTAAAATGTCATATTTTGGCTTTTGAAAATCCACAAATACTTTTGAAAATCCAATTAGGTTACAAATTCTTACCCTAGAAGAATGTACACGTGTACACATGGCAAATTGCATACACCCTCAGGAAGTTCACAGACCTATTGCGACCACACAAGCAACTCCCATGGGTTCAGTATTAAAGGAAGCAGGGAGGCCTAATTATATTCTCTCTATGATCCTTCCCAGTTCTAAATTTCAGATTCTACTGTAGTCTCACATACTGGGACAGCCTCAAAATCTACATAGGTTCATGGAGCTGTGCTTTTTACTTCTTGTGGGTTTATAAATAGTTGTCCTACTTCTCTGTCAAGTTCTCTACTATGACTGCTACTTGCTGTCCAACACTGAAGGGAACTTAAATTTTAAAAATTTAGTTAGATTCTATTTAACAATTAGTACTATGTGTCCTACGCTAGGCATTATAAGAGAGGGACGCAAAATAACCACAGTCCTACTAAAGTTAAGATGAGTAAGTAATTACAAAAAAGGAAAATACCTCATTAAGTCCTAAACTGGGATACTGAGGTCCAAAAAGAACTTAAAGAAGGACAGTATAAGCTAGAGCAGTTGGAGACAATTTTAATGGAAGATTTGAAATGGACAGGGAGAATCGGCCAGATGTGATCCAAGGGCGCTAAGAGGACCTCATGAACACAGGCAGCGCAGATGTAACACAGGCTGTACGCTGGGCGGTAAGAGGAAATAAAGCTGCATAGATATGGAAAGGCCAATCACAGATAACTTTAAAAATTAAACAAAAGAATTATGTGCACCATCAACAAAAGACAACCTATGGAATGGGAGAAAATACTTGCAAATCATACATCTGATAAAGGGTTAATATAAAAATAATACAAAGAACGTACACAACCCAAGGGAGAGAAAAAACAAAAAACCCCAAAATCTGATTTTAAATTGCATACAAGATATGAATAGACATTTTTCCAAATACATAGAGATGGCCAACAGGTAAATAAGAAGGTGCTCAACATCACTAATTATCAGGGAAATGTAAATCAAAACCACAATGATATATCACCTCACCCCTGTTCAAATGGCTGTTACCAAAAGATACGACATAACAAGTATTGGAGAAGATGTGGAGAAAAGGGAACGCTCCTTCACTGTTGGTGGAATTATAAATTGGCACAGCCACTTTGGAAAACAGTATGAAGGTTCCTCAAAAAATTAAAAATAGAACTACCACATGGTCCAGCAATTTTATTTCTAGGTATTTATCTGAAGAAAACAAAAACACTAACTTGAAAAGAGATATGCACCCCCATGCTCACTGCAGCATTGTTTACAATAGCCAAGACATGGAAGCAACCTACGTGACCATCAGTGAACAAAAGCATAAAGAAAATGTGATACACACACACACACGCGCGCACACACACACACACACACGATAGATTATTATTCAGCCATAAAAAGGATGAAATTTTGCCACTAGCAACAACATGGATGGATCTTGAGGGCACAATGCTAAGTGAAATAAGTCAGACAGAGAAAGACAAAAACTATGACCTCACTTATACATAGAATTTAAAAACAAACAAGCTCATAAAGAAAACAGATTGGTGTCATACGGTGACTACAGTGAATACTGTACAGCACATTTGTAAGTTGCTAAGAGATCTTAAAAGTTCTCATACAAGAAAAAAATGTAAATACATGTATATATGGTGACAAATGTTAACTAGACTTATTGTGGTGATCATTTCATAATATATACAAGTACCGAATCATTATGTTGTTTACCTGAAACTAATAATGTTCTATGTCAATTATACCTCAATTTAAAAAATGGCTTATTTGCGAAAATAATAAAGAAGTCAAAACAGATGATGAGGGGTGGTTATTGAGGGGGAAGGGACAAGAGGGAACCTTCCAAAATGTTAGAAACTTTCTATAACTTAATCTGAGTGGTGGATACATTTGTAAAATTTCATTTGTGCAGTTTATTATTTGTACATTTTACCACAATTGAAAAAAAAAAGACACAAATAGTTACCAGATGATACTGTACCTTTGTAAGTTTGAACGGGTAACAGAAGAGTGGTGTGTTAGGAGATAACTCTTATATAAGAGGAATTAAGTAAGAGGAACTAAAATGAGAACAGAAAAGAGAGCATTTTAAGTAATTTAAAAGTAAGGTACTAATACTAGCTAACACTTATATAACACAATATGCCAGTTACTGTTCTAAGAGCAATACATATGAGTATAATAATGCATCTAATCCCAAATTATCCCCATCTTACAAATGGTGCAACTGAGACCCAGACAGGTTACATAATTTGCTCAAGGTCACAAAGCAATGAGAACATCCATGATGATAAACTTTCTTTTTCACCACTCCAAACCACATACATACCCATGAATATACAGCAAAACAAAAAAAAAACAAACAAACTAAAAGTGGCAATCTTAACCTATCAACTAAAACAGGAACTAAAACCGCACTTACAGGGATGGAGTGCATCCAGCAGCAACATCCCTTTTCCCCAACTTGTACCTTCAATGTCAGCACCATCTTCTCACCAATTTTAGTCAACATTTCCACCTCACTATAAACCTCACTCAGCAAGGACACCATCTGCATAACTACTCATATGTCCCCTATTCCTAATACAGGTTTTCAAAAAAATTACATTAAATATCCGTGAAAAAGAGAACAAAGGATGAAACATATTTCAAAGGAAGAAACCCTATGATTTTATAACTACTGGATGAGTACAGGTGAGGAGATTAAAAGAATCAAAAAAAAATCTCAAAAGTTTCTAGTTTGCAAGACTTTAGAAAGATTATTAACGGAAATAAAAATACCTGTCCATAAAAAAGCTTATACACAAATGTTCACAGCAGCTTTACTCAGAATAGCCAAAAACTGGAAATAATTCAAATATCAATCAACAAGTGAATGGATAAATTGTTGTATATCCAAACACTAGAATATTACTAAGCAATTTAAGAAAGGAACTACTGATACCCTGTTTCCCCGAAAATAAGACCTAGCCGGACAATCAGGTCCAATGCATCTTTTGGAGCAAAAATTAATATAAGACCCGGTATTATTATATTTATATTATTTATATTATATTGTTTACATTACATTACATTATATATAAGACCCGGTCTTATTTTACTATTAATTTTTGCACATTAGAGCTGATTGTCCAGCTATTGGTCTTATTTTCGGGGAAACACGGTATATGCAACAATATGGATAAATGTCATAGACATTACGCCAAAAGAAAGAAGCCAAACACAAAAATATATACTGTATGATTCCATTTCTATTAAACTCTAGAAAAGACAAATCTAATTAACAGTAACAGAAGTCACATCAGTGACTAACTAGGAATAAAAATGGGATGAGACTGATTGCAATGGGCTCTGGGGAATTTTCAGAGGAAATAAAAATGTTCTTTATCTTCAGTAGGGTAATGGTTACAGCCATTGATCTATACACCAAAAAATGCGTGAATTTTACTGCAAATAAATTATACCTTGTTAAAGTTGACTTAAAAAAAACATGTTAATTAACATTGAAACAGGTAGGTAAATAAAAGGATCCTCTTACAAGATGAAAAAGATCAATTTATTTTAGATGTGTTGAACCTGATGTGTCTACAGATATCCAAGAAATATAAGACATTTCAGGCAGGCAGTTGGGTATAAAGGATGGGGTTGGGAAAGGCAGTGGAAAAAGGAGAGAAAGAAGATCAGAGCAAGAAACAAAAGTATCAAGTGCTAAGAAACATCTACAGTTAGCAGCAGAAAGAACCACTAAAATAAAATTTTTAAGAAGGGAGTGATAAATAGTGTTAAGCATTATAAGGAGAAGACATAAAAGACCATCATCCATGAATTTATTCTCCTTGTGAATTCTAAAGCTGTCTTTCATAAACACCTTTTTTTTCTTTCTAGCACTTAACATAGTACTTTGCAAACAGAGAGAGTGTCTCTCTCTAAACTCAAAAGTCCTGTTCCCTGAAAATCTATCTAACAAACAAACTGATGTTTCAGGCACTTAAGATATAAAAAGAAAACAGGGTCAGGAGGACTAAAGTCACAAGTAGATTTCCGCTCTTAGAAAATTTTTTTACATTTTTCTGCACACATTAAATTACTAAGTAAATACCAATGTTATATATCCTAAATTAGCCATGTGCATCATACAATTAATTTGCTAAAGACAGACTTTTCATGTTTCTCCTCAAAGTTTTGATGAAGTGCTTGTAAATGTTTACTGTTCTTCTGCAGACTTGCATACTAAGAGGGTTTTTTTCCCCCTACTACAATGTTTAATGCCAACTGTCTTTGAAAGGATACACAAGATATGTGGTTGCCTGTAGGAAGGGGTACAAGGTGGCAGGGTAACTTACTTTTCATGTTACAAATTTTTGTATCTTTTGTATCTTCAAATAACTTATTCTAAATAACTTTTCCCCATTATTTAAGGCCTTTCTGATTTCAAGGCAAAAGCTGCTTATTTTCCAAAGACCCACCATGGCCTGAACGGCAAGGATAGCTGGGATGATGGAAATGCTTTGACTAACTTTTCAGAGGCCTTCCCCATTACAGAGAGCCTTAGCTCTGTCCATTAACTTCATGTTAAAGTACTGTCAGCCTCTCAAAGATAAGCACTTTCCTTCCAACAGAGGTAAGAAGACAGCTTTACAGACCAAATTTACTTGTTTCCTTTAATCTTTCCTAAGGTTTTCTTATAAAAACCCCTACTTCTGACTCAGCCTTCTACTTTACTTTCTATTCCTAACAGCCAGACTCCCTCTTATTCTAATTATCAACACCCCCATGACTAGCAATTCACAAACCTGAAAGGAAATCCTGTCTAAGAAAGAGTAACTGATGAAAGATTCTCACTCAAACACTTATAATAAATAGGTAGCCTTAAAGAACAGGTTCAGTAGAGTAATATAGGCAGAAATCAGATAGAAGGTTGTAAAAAAAAAAAAAAGGAAAGAAAGAAAACAATAAGAAACAGCAACTTTTAATCCTGTGAATCTTTAATATGCAGTGAAATGGTCTAAACTTGTGAAATTTCAGAAAAAAAGTCTTAGAGAAAAATGTTATTTACAGGAAGAAACCACTGCTAATTCATTTAAGTCTAATGAACAATATTTGATTGATTAGTCATAAAGCTTTTTCTCCCTCCCTCCGCCCCTACTGCCAAGTAGGTGCTACTCAACCAAGTAGAATACAACTAGCTCATGCTTTCCAGACACACTCCTAGCTCCATCACTTACTGGCTATGTGATCTTAAATGAGTTATTATTAACATCAGTTTCCTCAGTATAAAGTGGGACTACCATCTACCTTGCAGAAATGTAAACAATTAAAATAAAAGTAAAGTATGTGACACACAGTAAATGCTCAGTAAGTGGTAGCTTTTACTACTACTAAGATTCGTACCGTAAATTTCAACATAATTCACTTTTTAAAAGACTAAATAAGCTATAACTCAACATATGACAAATATTTACCATGGTTGAAATATTTCAGTTCTTTTCAGGACACTTAGTAGGACTGCACTTTCTTATCCTCTGTGAAATCTCTTAAGGTCAGATAACTTGCTTGGCCAGTGAACAATAAGCCAAAAAGACAGGACCCTCTCTTCTAGGTAGACCCTTTAAGAGCCGGTGAGTTTTATTAGCATAGCAAGTCTCTTTCCCATTGCCACAGAGATCACAGAACCATGTGTTGAGATGGAGCCTCCATCAGTCTCAGACCTTGCCTATCAAGAACAAGCAGAATCCCCCACCAACCCACACTATACATATAGCATGTCAAGCAAAAAATTTGTCCTATTAAAAGCCACTAAAATTTTTGAATTTGAATGCTTACACTTAATATTCATGCAGTTTTCTGCATTAATTATGCCTCAATAGTTAAAAATATATGGCCCCAAAGTATCTTTTCAGCTTCATGTTACCAAACATCCATCCCAAAGCAAATAAATAGCCTATAGCCACAAATTATTAGTCATCACCCTCTTAGATATTGATCTTCCATGCTCTCGGGTATGTAATACTCTTTCCACTCCTACTTTTCCTCAAGACTCACATAAAGTCTCACTCCCTCACGGGTCATTCACCAAAACATCCCTTAACTCTACTTCACTTGTGCTATAACAGCTCTTTGTACATTCTGCTTATCGTATCCTTAACATTCATTACACCAGCAAATCTCAATCAGAGGTGATTTTATTCCCCAGGGGACATTTGGCAATGTCTGGACACTTTTGATCATCACAACTAGGGGAGGGAGTACAACTGGCATCTAATGTGAAAAGGCCAGGGATGCTGAAAAACATCCTATAATACACAGCACAGATCCCCATAACAATGAATTATCCTACCTAAAACGTCAATACTGTCATGATTGAGAAAACTTGCACTGCATTCTTGTCTGTATTTGTTGGCAAGTCTGTATCCCTACTACACTGGAAAATGGATGTGCTCAAATCTTACTCATGTCTGCATCCTGGCACAGTACCTAGCAAAGAACACTAAAAACTGTATAATAAAATAGATGTGTCATTACTGAACCTATTTTGGTAAGCACAGTGCTTAACACAGCACTCAAAAGTTATAGAATAAATACATGTGTTATTACTGAATCTTATTTTGATACCAAAGCTACACAGCTTACTGGCTAAACTGGTAGTCTTTAAATTCAAATTCCATCAATTACTATCTTGACTTGGTGTTTTCATAGTTTCATACCAAGAAAACCATAAATTTTTCTTGATACAAAGAGTAACATTTTTTTCCAGTTTTGAGAAATAACTTGACATACATCACTGTGTAAGTTTAAGATGTACAGCATGGTTTGATTTACATATATTGTGAGATAATTACCACAGGTTTACTTAAAATTCATGTCATATAAATACAATAAAAAGGAAAAAAATTTCTCGTGATCAGAACTCTTAGGATCTACTTTCTTATCAACTTTCCTATACATCATACAGAAGTGTTAACTATAGTCATCATGTTGTACATTATGTTTCTAGTATTTATCTTAACAGTGTAAGTTTGTACCTTTTAACCACCTTCCCCCAACTCCTCTTCCTCCCCCCCACCCCTCCCACCTCTGGTAACCACAATTCTGATCTCTTTTTCTATGAGCTTGGTGGGGGTTTGTTTGTATTAGATTTCACATATAAATGAGATCATACAGTATTTGTCTTTCTCTGACTTATCTTGCTTAGCATAATGCCTTCAAGGTTCATCCATGTTGTCACACATGGTAGGATTTCATTTTTTATGGCTGAATAATATTCCATCATATATTTGTATAAATATACACCACAACTTCTTTATCCATTCTTGCATCAGTGGACACTTAGGTTGTTTCCATGTCTTGGCTACTATAAATAATGCTGCAATAAACATGGGGATGCAGGTATCTTTACAAGTTAGTGTTTTCCTTTCCTTTGTATACACTTCCAGAAGTGGAATTGCTGGATGATAGTTCTATTTTTGATCTTTTAAGGACCCTCCATACGGTCTTCCATAGTGGCTGAGCCAATTTACAACCCCACCAACAATGCACAGGGGTTCTTTTTTCTCCACCATCCATGCCAGCATTTGTTATCTCTTGTTTTTTTAATGGTGGTCAGTCTAACAGGCAAGAGGTGATATATCATTGTGGTTTTAATTTGTATTTCCCTAATGACTAGTGATGTTGAGCATCTTTTAATATACCTGTTAGCCATTCATATATCTTCTTTGGAAAAATGTCTATTCAAGTACTCTGTCCATTTCTAATTGGATTATCTGTTGTTGTTTTGCCAAATCATAAATTATAACCTATGTGAATACCTTAAGTGTTAAATTGAAATTGATTTCTGTATTAAGTTAAGCATGAGTAAACCAAATAGCTCAAAAACTATGCTTCAAAATAATTTTAAAAAGAGTTTCAAAAAATGTTGTAATCTCATATTACAATGCTATCTGAATAAGATAAGGTAAAACAATGCATACTAAAATTTGGGATACCATGTCACCTAACTTTATATGTTAAGAAACAGAATGGTGGTAAACCTCAACATATCAATGGTCATAAACAATGGCAGTTTTTGCATTATTTAATGAACATTTCATCTCTCAACAATAGAATAATTTTATTGTTAATAACTGGATTTACCACCTCAAAGATAGTCATAAAACATTTTAGATGTTTGCTTACATTTTACCATTCCTACCCTAATATATTCCATGCCAACACCTGGAAGGTTGAATGAAAATCTATTTACAAGCCTCTTAAATTAACCAGATGCCTTGTTAAATTTAGTCATTTAGAGTGCATAGAGTATAAAATATTGGGAGGCTAATTCTCTAACTTAGGCTAAATTTTTAAAAGAATGATTCATTACGAAAATATCTACATTCCAAACCTGATAAATAAAAATAAAAGTTCTTTATTTGACTTTTATTTAAAGTTTTCAAAACACACAACTTCCAAAACAAGTCCATTCTTGTTGATTAAATTTTTTTTTTCTTCAAAAATCACATTTGGCCCTCCTCACAGGCACAAAATTCAATTCAATTCTAATACTAACTACTAAGTGAAAAAACAAAACAGAAACAAAAAACCCACCACTCGTATCACTTATTTGATTGTGAAATAATAAACAGTATCTACTGCATATGTATTCAACCAGAAAAAGAAAAAAATTCATTTGGTAACAATCCATTATTTAAGGTTTTGGTATAACATCGTTTACTACAAAAGTAAACTCTCTTGAGAAACTTATCCTTCTAACTTATCAAATTATCTAATACATATTACAAGAAGAAAATTCATGTATCAATATTTCAATTTTTGTCTAAACCATGCTATCCTTGAACACAGTAGTTCTCTCCAACCAGTTTACTCTACATTAATATGTATTAGGTTGGTGCAAAAGTAATTACCATTTAAAAGGTTAAAAATGCAAAAGCCACAATTACTTTTGCGCCAACCTTATATATATATATATGTTCAATCAAAGTGTCACATAAACAAAGAAATAATAACCATATTCTGTAATTTCTTCTGCTAACAATCAATTTCTTCTATTACAGGACATTTCTTAAAGTGAAAATTTTCACATCTTTTCCTTCTTAAAATCCTTTTACTCTTGATTACATTTTTATAACATTACTTATAGAATTGAACATTCATAAATAATACACAAAAATATTCAGTACCTAAACTGAAGATAAAAAGACCTTTTCATTTCTCTATTTTCAAGTTGTTTGTACTTTCCTAGATAATGGAAAAAATATCACCACTAAAAACTGTATGTCAAAGTAAAGAATCTGAAAGTGGGCACATTATATTACCCCTCTGGGGCCCAAAACCCTTGAAACAAATCAACTGAAATACTGTACTCCTGTATGTGACAGTCCTGGTAAAACATCAAAATCATCATCAACCATTCGCACAGCATGAGATTAAACACTACATGTTAAATACTGTAACACATACCATAGAGTTTCTGTGCCACAATGAAAAGTAAAATTTCCTTATCAAGTACAATATAGGTTAATTAGTAATTTTAGTCTTTACAGTCAAGGCTATGGATGCTTTTGGCAAAGGACAAAGCATTTCCTATTCTGAATGACACTAAATTCCCAAGTGCAAAAAAGGAAAAACCTTGACCTTGTTTAGTAATGCTGTTCATCAACTTTTTCTGAAACCTCTTTCTCAGTCTCAGTGGGAATAAACTGGAAGAAATCAATCAAAAATACAAGCTAGAGACTCATAACTACTACCACTAGACAGATCAAAAACATCAACTAAAACATAAGGATATGATTAGATGTAATGCATTGAAGTACATTGAAATTTTAAAAATAGAGTTGACCCTTGAACAACACAGGTTTTGACTCTGCGGGTCCATTTATACATGAACTTTTTTCTATAAATACCTGCACTGTTTTTGATCTGTGGTTGGGAGTCCACAGATGCAGAGGGCCAACTACATGCATTGATCTACACCATTTTATATAGCTATGGGACTTGAGCATCCATGGATTTTGGTTTCCTCTGGGGGTCCTGGAAGCAATCCTGAGGAACAACTTAAATTTTGCGGAAGTCAAAAGTTATACATGGGGGCAGCCGGTTAGCTCAGTTGGTTAGAGCGCGATGCTCTTTTAACAACAGGGTTGCCAGTTCAATCCCCTCATGGGCCAGTGTGAGCTGCACCCTCCACAACTAGATTGAAACAACTACTTGACTTGGAGCTGATGGGTCCAGAAAAACACACTCAAAACAAAAACAAAAGTTTAAAAAAGTTATAATGTGGATTTTCCACTGCGCAGGAGGTCGGCACCCCAACTCATGTTGTTCAAGGGTCAACTGTATACTTAATATACTTGATACATTTAATTAGGCACATAACATTTTATTAAAACATATATTACAATTAATATTTTTAAATTAAATCTACTGAATAAAAATAAGATATTTTAAAAATATGCTCCAAATAGTTTTTTTAAAAACAAATTCTGCCATTCCATAAGAAACTGCACTCTCACACACATAGGATGTGACACTAGTTACGTGATAACACATGTTCCCCAATATAAAAACCTCAGAAGTTACTATCCTAGCCAAAATTGAGGTACCCTGCCCAGGATCTTTTAGACAGAGTCCTCAGTACCCTACAAGCTTTGAGACCTAGGAAAGGTAAATATGTACAACATAACCACTAAAAAGACTAGCAACTAGAATCTGGAGAGACTGAAACCAGTTGTTGAAAGAGAAAGGAAAAAACAAACATATTCATACTTCAAAGACATGAGATTAGGAGTAAAAAGAATGAGTTGAAAAAGAAATTTCAAAAAAAAAATTTAACTGGGTACCCAGAACACATAAAAATACACAAAAAGTTTTCCACACAATGTTTATCCTCACACACCACAGTCTGATATTTCCCATTATTTTTCATTTAAAATAAATTGTTATTGTGACCCACCAAATTGAATTCACAAGTCACTAATGGGTCACAACCTAAAGTTTGAAAACCATTGGCTTAGAGGAATTTACAACCATTAAGAAGGTCCTTGCTTTCCTATGAACATCTAGTTTGAGAAAACTGTTCAGGAGGGGGAAAAATTGAGAAGACAGCATTCCTACAGGGCAGGGACCATGTCTTACTGGCACATAATCATCACTTAATGTTTGTTGAATTAATACGTTGTGGAAAATAAAGCACTTTCAAAGTAAGGACACACCTACAAAGGAGACCTTAACCAAAAAAAAAAAAAAAAAAGCTTAGGAAAATCATGAGTACTTTGGATACCTTCAAAACCAGGGATTGTGAAAAGAGCTCCAGGAGGTAAGAGAGTGATACTAAATGATTCTTAAATCAACAAATGAAGTACCAAAGGGAAAGGAAATTTTGTTCTTTAGGCTAGGCTTTATATCCAGTAAAGGAAAAAGAAAACTCTTGTAGAACTACATAGTATTCCATTATAGGTACAAAAAGTTTGTAAGCTACTTATCCCTAGTTAGAAATTCTAACCATTTCTTTCAAAATTATATGTGGAGCTCCAAATGTATAATTCCAACTTCAAATCAAAATTACGGAATGCAATTCTTAAATATTAAACCCCCTGTACTCATTTGTAAACATTTAATAAGCAGCTAGTGTCTGATAGCCACAAACTTATTGAATGCTTACTATGAAACAGGCAATACTTTTAAGTTACTTGACAGCCTTGTAAAGTGGATACTACCTTCATTTTATAGATAGGGTATGTCAGACTTAACAAGTTACATAAAGAAGTTACACAACTAATAAATGATGAAATTAAGATATATTAAGTGCCAGTTTTATTATTATTGGTGGCTGCAAATCAGAATATTTTGTTCCATTCCATTATTTAAGCTTTTTTCAGAAACTAAAGTTTGTGTGTCTTTCTGAATGAAGCGATTCATCTACTTCTAAATCTGTATTAACACAATCATATTGACTAATTTTATCAAAAGGAAAGATTAGCCAGCCCCTTCTCAGTTTTAAAGATAAGTGAAAGGCCAATTTAATATAATTATCTATACATAACAATATCACTGACACGGGCACTTTTACCAGGCTATATATCTATTATGCAAAGTACTTAGTAACATGTACTTTTATTTACCTTATTTACATGCCAGGTACTTATTTTTTGAAAAACCTTTCCATCTTTTACGGGCCACTTATTTTATCACTAGGTAGGAAGATGCAGCCTTAGACTATTGCAGAACAAAAAGTCTGTTTCTAGCACAAATGGAAGAGACTGATATTGAAATAATTGTTACCAAATGTTGACAGAGACATCCCAATTGAAAATAATTGTTTCTAGTACATCCACACAACTTTGTAATTCATGTTCGTTTTTTTAGAAGGAATGAGACATCTTTAATAAAATTAAACAATTTTTTTACCACTAAAAACTAAAATACTTTAATCCAACAATGAAACATAATGGAATGAAATAATACAGATTTGTATCTCTTTCACATACATTTTAGATTTTGCAATCTTGAAGAATATAAAAAACAATCCAGCCATGAACAAGTACAGAAACCTAAAGGTAGATGAACATACCTTGGCACTCTGATTAATGAAACAATCTCAATTTTTTTGTAAGACTTGACTACAGAAATAAACACTTTTTACAAGAGATTCATTCATATATGATCCTGAACTGAATGAACAGCAACCCTTAACTAATATATACATAAAAACTCCTAATTTCAAAAAAGGTTAAATTAGAATGAGTGCAATTATTATAAGTAATAGAGACTACTGATAACCAAAAAGAGATACAGTGGGAAAATTAACTTATTTTAATACACAAATCAGTCAAGTGAGGGAAAAAAAAAATTATTTCCAAGTAATTGGAATAACGGGTTAATCTCAACTGTAATTTTAACGCCAAAAGTTGGCCCCTAGATAACTTTGGGATTTACTAAGTATTTGTATCTACCAAATCACAGTACATTCTTAAATTATATTCTTTATGGTTAGTTAAGAGCATCCAGTCTTTCTAGTATCCTGTAACCAGTTTCTTTCTTATTAGTAGGATGGCAACATAACATGGGACCAAATATCACATATATGTCTTGATGTACAGAAAGCTTGTTTTATATTACCACACATTCAATTAATTGCCATGTCCACAGTTCTTCCAAACTCTATATTGCAGAAAATACAATAATTATTTTCTATTCAGTTCACTCATACTTTGGTCCTGTACACTGCTGTATTTCTTTAAAACCTCTCAGACTTTAAATTTGTTTAAGAAACTATCCTTTAGTTTGGAAGGAAGTTTAGTTACTGTCAAGACAATCTTAGACTATTCAAAGCCTTTTTAACCCCAGTTGATTCTTAGAAATTCTTCCATCTATAAAACACGAGAATTATAACCAAATTAACAAATCAGATATCAGAATGCCAAAAATTAAGTCATTAAAAGGGAATCCAGAGAAAGGGCCAGTTGTGAAAGAACAGGAAGTGATGTACACTGTCATTTTGTGGATGAACTATTTAGAAACATAAGAAGTACCATACTAATCTGAAATCAAGCAACCCAGACTAAGAGCTCCTCAGTATTCTCTTTCTGACAGTGGCATCAGAGGTCAGCTGAAAAAACCCTTAGGCAGTTTTTCCTTAATAAATTTATCTAATTGATCACGAACATACTTTTACTATTTTTAGCAGAATTCCTACCAGCTATGGAAAACAGGGTTTCTTTTAAGTTGTCCTAAAGAATACCTCTTAGTTCTACCCATGCTGAAATACAGCAGGTAATTTACCAATATCCTTATGTACATCCTTAAGTTTTGTAGCCTTTATTGATAAATCCTCTCTGCCTGTATCTTTCCAAAATAAAAAGTAACGCTTTACTGAGCAGTGTGCTTGGGTTTATACATGCTAGTATATATGAATTATCAACACACCATAACAGAGAATTAGACATTACGGAATAATTTGCCATATGGGGGAGGCTCTACACACCACAACATGCAGCATCATGCCATGAAATAAAGATCTAAATGAGAAGTGCTGTTCAAGTTAAAATAAATTCAGATAAAAATCAAAAGAAGAAAGAAAACAAGAATTCCATTTTCTGAGTAAAAATAATAAAACTAATTTAACATACCATTAATGTGTCTCCCGATATCAAAATCATGAAGATGACAGATACTAAAATAGTGCCTAACACTCCTAACATCTTTAAATCTGTCTTAAAACAGGTTTCAAAAAAAAAAAAGCTAGCTCTTATGGCCAACATTAAATGTAAATGGCATTTGAAAGTATTTAAAAATAAGTCATCCACTAAGTGAAGCTTAAACACCAAATATCAGCTTGTAGTAAAATATCAAGACAACTCATATCTGTATATATTTTAGTCATCTCCATCGCTTTGTGAAAAAAATTATTTAATTCTATGAATATTCATATATGGAACATTTTGAAATCACTTCATCAGTAAATTTAAATATTTAAAGAAAAAAGTATCAACAGTAGACTTCAAGACTACTCTTTGGTCACAAAAAAAACTTGACAACACAATTCCAGAAGGTCAATTTTTTTATTTTTTTCCTACTCTACTAAGGACAAAACCAACAAGTACTACTGTAAATCAGATAAGAGAATTTGTCCTAAACAAATATGACATGAAGCAAAAGAAGTAGAAAAACGATTTATTGACTGCAGAATATAGATCCTATCACAGCATAATTAGGCAAATTAGTGTTTATTATTTTTTCATTTCCTCAGGAAATAAAGCACTTGCTACAGAAAGATTTGTAACCTAATTTAACCACTTTTTTTAAAATTCCAATTTTGATGTTATACAAAACAGTATTAACCCTAAAAATTCACAGCTGAGGGAGAAGGAAAGTCCACCAGACGGCCCCTCTGTCTGCAATAATTTTTAATAATTCAATAACTACAAGTCATAGGAAGGAAAAAAAAGGGAAATGAGGGAAATAATTTTGTAGGGAGTACAAAATTATTCAAATCCCAATGAAAACTCAGTATGCTCACACACACAAAAATGTCAATCCAATGTTTAAAAGAGAGCAAGAGAGACATTAAAACTGTTCTAACATGGCAGGGTCCCTCTCGAGAGGCCATATCCCCCAACAATAACAGGAACAGATATACTTCCCAGGAACAGATATACTTCCCAGGGACAGATCTCGGGAAGAGTATTAAACTGGTACTGTTATCGATTTAAAACCAAAGGAAAAAGAGTAACCTTTCCAAGGGAAGCGCCATTACTTCCCTCTCCTGCTCCCCCTCCCTTCACTGTACACACGGGCCTGTGTATGAAGAAACTGCCTTGGACTTCTGCAGCATTGCAGTAGACTAAAGGATGGGGAAGGGGGAAGGGTAGGGGGAGAGAAACGCTTCCATCACCCCCACAGAAGAGGGGTATAGATTTCCTGAGGGGGTGGGGTGGAATCCACCCAGCAGGCTCCCCAGAGCGGTCTCTCTTCCCAAGAATACACAGACACTACAAAGAAGGAGAGGGAGGAGCAGAGGGACCCGAAGGGAAGGGGACCTCGCGCCTTTTAAATCGGGGTGCACATCAATCCCGTCTCCCTCTGAGGGCCACACCTTCCTCGAGACATCCCCTTCCACCACTCCTTCCGGTGACCCTCAGGAAAGAGGAATGTAATTGCTCTTGTCCCTCAAACAGTAGGGCGTCCAGCTCACCAGCTTCTTCACCCCACCCACAGAATCACAGACCCTCCTTGTCTCCCTCCCCCACCCCAACCCCACATCCCTCCTTCCAGCGAGAGACCAGAGTGGGTCGAATTTCCCCGCCCCCTCCAAGTCTCCTTTTCCCAAAGCAGAGGTGCCCTTACCCTTTCGCCGACAGGTCTGGGGCGGAGTAGGAAGGCGCAGCCCCCTACAGCGCTCGGGTAGCAGCTACGCTGGAGGGCGAGGAGTGAGGAGGAGGAGGGGGCCTGGCGACACACCGCCGCCCCCCCCCCGGCGGAGCCCCAGCGAGCCGCCCAGCCCAAGCTCTGCGACAAGGGGCGGGGGGGGGGGGGCGAGGGGACGACCGGGGTCGAGGAGGCGCCCTCAGCGCTTGGGCTCAGCTAAGATGGCGCGGGGAAGTGCCGGGAGCCGCCGCCGCTTCGGGGGAACCGGCCCGGGCCTCGGCCGCCTCCGGTCTTCACACAGCCGAGGCCCTGTCGGTCCCCCGCCGCGGGCCCTCGGCGGGCGGGCCCACGCACAGCCCTCCGCCACCACCACCACCCCTGGGAAGGGGGCGCTCACAAAGGGAAGAGAGGCCGCGGGCCGACCGGCCGGCGGCGGGGCGGGGTCCCCAGGGGCCGGGAGGCCTCAGAGGTTCGTGGGTGCCTCGCGCTCTCGGCCCGCGAACGGCGCAGGCAAGCGGGACCCCTCCTTTCTCCTCAGGCAGGCGGCGGCACCGACTCACTCTCTTTGCCACCCTCCCTCTCTATCTCCGAGCCCTGAAGCCACAGAGCCCAACCGCTGCCCAGGTTCCCCCCCTTCCCCGACACTCCCCTCCTCCCGACAGTCATCCCAGTCTCCAATCTCGCGAGATTTCCTGCCTGACAGGCCCGACCCTGCGCAAGACACGACTGCGTACGCGTGCACGCCCTCACGGGAGCGCGCGAATACTTTTCCTGGGCGGAGTCTCCGAGTGGCTTCGAGCCCCAGCCTCTGTCCAGCCTGGCTTCACTCAGCTGGCAGGGTTCTTATGCCACGTGGGCGTCAGGTGCATTCATTTCACCCTGAAATCTGAGAAAGAAGAGCTTATCTGCTCTCTTCCTTCCCTTCCCTCTTCCCATTCCCAAACATCCGCCCCCCACTAACCCTGCGATTGAGAAGTTTGCCCTGACATGTAGAATATCCCGTTCTCACACACTTTAGTTCAACCCCTCCATGGAATTCAGAAGTAAACTGGTCGGCGTAATCAGTATGTAATTGAGTTTTTGAGATTCTAATAGTTTATAATAATTTTTGGAACGGTAATAACAGTTAGAAATACAGATCTAAACCACCCTATGTGTAGGTGATAGTAAAAAAGAGATATTATTGAAAAGTTTTTGTGAATTGTTTTAGTAAGTTGAGTGACAAGTTTTTGAAACGAACAATAAAAAGTTCTAAGAGTCCTAATGTAGGTAAAAGGTAGAGCTTCTCATTATCTTGTGTGTGGTGAAAACTTTGTTTTTACTACAAAGGGAGCAATTTGATTCAAGAACTAAAAAGTGTGCCAAAAATGCAGTCATAAGAAATCTAGGTGTTTCAACCAATAAAACAACTGAGATAAATAGATCTGTTATGTGAGACGTATAAGTAAAAATGTACTCCAAAACAGTTATTGGAAGATATAGTAAACTGGGAAAGTAAACTGGCTCTGATCAGAAAAACAAGCTATCTGCTTTAGTGGGATATACATATAATTTGTTCTAAGTATTCCCTCTCATAGTAAGGGTCCTTGCTCTGTGAGTCAATTCCTCTTTTCACCTATATGATCAATCACTCTCAAATGGCAATTACTTCTCAGCATAAAAACAAAACAAAACATGCCTTAGTTTCTTGTGGGGGGGGGGGGAGGCGGGAGAGAAAGATCACAACCTCCATATCTCCCCTTCACAGCCAAGCTTCTTAAAAAAGTTGTGTATCTTCTCACCTCCACCGAAACTGATCTTGCTAAGGTCAAGAGTGACCTCCTAGTTGCTATGTCTAGTGGAGTCATTTTAATCCTTTCCTTGACATCTGCAATATTTGACATAGTTGGTACTCCTTCCATCTTGAAACTGTTCAGCCTTGGCTCCTTCAACACCACTCAAAATCAGTTTTCCTTCTACCTCCCTGTCCCCATGGCCCCTCTTCTTCCACCCACAGCTTAAATAATGCTCCTCCAATCCTTATCCTTCTTCTGAAAGTGTTACGGCAAGAATGTTCTCTTCTAGTTATTTCACACATTTGGGAATGGAAAGAGATTCAGACTTTCCCAAGTATTCATTCTTATTATTTATGGAAAATTTCACACATACTGAATGTGACAATTAAGTTCGGGGAACTTGTTGCAATGATGTTGCTAACCATTGTTTTCTAGGCAATAAAGAAAATTATCTATTTATTGACCGTTAACCCCTGTATGTACACCTAACCATTTTTTATATCAGAGGGATTACTCATTATGAATTTGTACCAACTGGACAAACAGGTAACCAAGTTTACTATTTGGAAGTGTTGAAAAGGCTGCGTGAAAAAGTTAGATGAAAACGACCTGAACTTTTCGCCAATAATTCGTGGCTCTTGCATCACTACGATACACTAGCTCAACTGACACTGTCGGTGAGGGAGTTTTTAGCCAGTAAACAAATAACTGTATTGGAGCACCCTCCCTACTCACCTGATCTGGTCCCCAAAGACTTCTTTCTTTACCCAGAGATAAAGGAAATATTGAAAGGAAGACATTTTGATGACATTCAGGACATCAAGGGTAATACAGTGACAGCTCTGATGGTCATTCCAGAACAAAAGTTCTAAAATTGCTTTGAAGGGTGGACTAGGCGCTATGTCAGTGCATAGCTTCCCAAGGGGAGTACTTCGAAGGTGACCATAGTGATATTCAGCAATGAGGTAGGTAGCACTTTTTCTAGGATGAGTTCACGAACTTAATTTTCAGACGTCATACACAAAAGGAGTAAGGTAGAATAATAAATATCCATGTGTCCCATCACCCAGCTTCAACTATTGTAAACACTGTATCATTCTTGTTTCACCTAGTCTCTTACAACCTTTTTTCCCTCCTGATGTATATTTTTTGCTCTTATAAATATTTTTAATATCTTATTTCTTTTTTTACACTTTATTTACTTATTTATTTTGACATTCAGTATTATTTTATGTTAATTGCCAGTATATAGTATAGTGGTTAGACATTTATACAATTTAAAAAGTGATCCCACTGACTAGTCTAGTACCCACCTGGCACTATGCATAGTTATTACCATATTATTGGCTATATTCTGTATGCTTTACATCCCCATGACTACTTTGTAACTACCAATTTGTACTTCTTAATCCCTTTACCATTTTCACCCTATCCCCAAATCCCCTTCCATCTATCACCCCAAAAAATCTAGTACGCAACTGACACCATACATAGTTATTACAATACTATTTACTATATTCCTTATGGTATACCCTACATCCCCATGACTACTGTGTAACAACCAATTTGTACCTCCGTTTTTCACTCACCCCCCACCCTACCACCCTACCCCCACCCCCACAATCTGGCAACCATCAAAATGTTCTCTGTATCTACGAGTGTTCCGTTTCATTTGCTTGTTTATTTTGTTCTTTAGATTCCACATATAAGCAAAATCACATTGCATCTTTCTCTGTCTGACATACTCCACTCAGCACAGCACCCCCTCCTGATGTATTTTTAAGTCAATCTCTAGTAAACCATTATAACATTCACCTGTAAATACTTCATATGTATCTCTAACAAAGACTTGTAACATAACCACAATGTGATCACACGTTTACAATAAATCTTTAATATCATTTAATACCCAATCCATGTTCATTTTTTCCCAATAGTTTCCAAAATGTCTTTTTACAGTCCATTTATCTGAATCAGGATCTGAACAAGTTCTACACTTTGGATTTGATTAATAAATACTCCTCTTAAGTCTCTTTTCATGTATAACAGTTCCTCTTCCTTTTTCCTTCCTTTCTTTTCTTCCTTCTTTCTTTTTTGTATACAGTTTATTTGTTGAAGAAATCAGATTATATATCCTGTAGAATTTTCCACATCCTGGATTGCATCTTCGCAATGTCATTTCACATTTGCTTCAATGCCCATATTTCTTATAAACTGATAGTTAAATAAAATCTAAAGGTTTGATGTCGTATAGATGATGTTTTTATAATATTTTGTATCTGCCACTACCTCATTCTCACACTTACCTCCATCTCACCATAAATTATAGCATCTGCCCCACCTCCCACCCTGCTTCCCTAGTATATAGGGCATCTTAACAGTCCCTGGCTGTCTTTTTTATTATTATTATTCCAGATCTGTTTCTATGATCTGATGCCAATAGGCCTCCCTCCTCAAATTCTTCAAATTTCTCTCACACACACACACACACACACACACACACACACACACACAGAGTCAGGGTTATCTCAACATCAAATTTATTCAACAGGAAATCATCATTAGTAGATAATACAAAAGAGATCTGTTATTCAATTTTTAAAATTCTATCAAAAAAGAAAGAAAATTACACTCATTAATGATAGGAAAATAATGTCAATGCTTAGAACATTTGCAGATATTGCACTTTCTGTGGCTTGAACTCCTGAACATCTCTCTGATTTGTCCCGCTCTTCATCCCCACTGCCTCTCCTGTGGTGGTCCACACCTCAGTTTCTCAGCCGGGGTACTGTAATTGCCTTTTAGCTACTCTCCTTGCCCCCCAGGGTGCCCCATTCTCTATACTGAGGTGAATGGTTTTAATCTTCTTAAAATGCAATTTCTAAAAGCTGAGTGTGTCATTTCTCTGCATAAAACTCTTCCATGGTTCCCCAAAGTCCTCCAATAAAATCCAAACAAATCCCCTGCATACCTCTCTAGCCTTATTTAGGATGTTCCCACCATCCTGAACTATAATTCACTGTTCTGCTAACTGCTAACATGCTGTCTCTAGGATGTAGTGCTGCGTTCCTCTGCCTGAAATGCCTTCTCTAGTTGGCTAATAATCCTTCAAGATTCAGCTTGAGTCTTACCTCCTTGACAGATCTTCTCATATCTCAGTTATACATTCCTTACGCCTGTATATTGGGGTCAAAAAGCTGTGGGGAGAAGAATGGGTACTAACCATGTTTTGACCTTGATAGAAAAGTTACCCAAGCAGAGACAAAACCAAGAATAAGCTCTTCTCATACATTGTCACAACAAACTTGTGAGGTAAGTACGATTAGTGTTACCTCCATTTTGTACGTAAGGAAACCAGGGTTCAGAGAGATTATGTCATTTGCCCAAGATCGCCATCTAATAAGTAAGTGATGAACCAGAATTTGAACACAGTTGCAAATGAATCCAAAGCACACTCTCTCTCCATCATATAGTACTTCTGGCACTACTAACCGAGGACAGCTTGATGCCATATACACATTTCTAGTATGTGTAAGACGTGCCTGACCATGTGTAATGGCATTGTATTTGTTGTCACACATGTGTCTCTGTGTGAAAAGACAGCTTGTCGATGTGTGGGGGAGGTACTCTGACTGATATGGTTTCTATCCAATGAGACTGTCTTTTAAGCATTGTCACTCAGTAAAAGATCAAGTCATGTCCAATTCCACATAACAAATACTTGTTGTATTCCTATTGTGTGTGACGCTTAAGTAAAATACAGAAGAGGCAAACGAAAATAACATTTTCAGAGTTTCTCTGTGCCAAGAACTTTATGAAGCAAGTACTTTATATTCATTATCCATTTTATCTCCCCAACAACCCTGAAAGAAGGATAATGATGATGATTCCCATTACAGAGGAGGAAACCTCAGAAAAGTTGAGTAACTTTGTGCAACATCACACAACTAGTAAGTAGAGAGCTATTAGAGTACAGGTTTAATCTGTATTTTAAGCCCGTTATTTCCACTACCTCTCAGTCCTCTTCCTTACACTCCTCCCCATACTAGAAACTCAAAATCCTGTTAGAAAGGTAAGATATTCATGCACAAAACAAATAACTATGCAGAACAACCTTTGAGCAAATGATGCACTGAACCAGACCTTAATTTTACTTTTCTGGGCCTCAGTTTCCTATCTAACTACAATAGACTAAAATTATCTCTAGAGTCTTGTTAGTTCAAAAATCTATAATTACAGGAATAATGCAAATAATATGTACAGATAACTTGAATTCCTGTGTGTGTGTGTGTGTGTGTGTGTGCGCGCGCGCGCGCGCACGCGCGCATACGTGCATATTTAGAAACAGAAAGAAAACTCCTCTTTGGGTATTCTAGCAGACTCTTAGTAAAATCTTCATTGGTCACCCAGCATTAAATCTTCACCCAGCATTAGCTAGTGTATATATTTTTTGCAGTTACATTGTGATTACTTATGAAAACCTCTATTTCCTCACAGAATGTAAAACCAAAAAAGCTGAGTGTGTGAGAGGGTAATGGTAAGGACACATGTTAGAATTTCCAGGTTAGAAACCAGGGGTGAAATATACCATGGAACTGATAATCATCAAATAAATAAATAAATATGTTACTGGATGCCCATGGTGTGCATCCTGGGCTGTTATCAGTGCATCCATAGATTTTTGTCTTTAGGTCCCAGGACCAACTAATTAAGGCAGGTTACAGTCTGGCTATCAGACATCACTCAGGCATGTCTACAAATGGCTGCCTGATACGTATATAAAGCATGGTTTCACAGGCTGGAAAATAAAGCTTATCACATACAAAGTTGTGTCTAGAGCTCTGCATTCCCACATAATTGGATCCATTTTTTAAATGCCAATCTTTTAAAAAATGCCTGCATGTGGAAGCCACAGATTCTTCTTCCCTTTTCACCCACAGGAATAAATATTGGGCCAAGGTACCCTAAGGATGGTAGAATACAATTCAGTTCAAGAAAGTCCTGACCTAGAAATCTTCAGTCTCAGGTATCTATCGGATAAGTATCTGCAGTAAGCCATGAATAAGTTAAGGCAGCCACACCAGAGTCTAAAAAACAGCCCCGAAGATGTCAAGTAGTGGATGTGAAGTTGGTACAGTACTGTAGGAAAACATTTACTGTGGAGTCCCACCTCCATCGCTTACTAGTGTCAGTGACTATGTTACTTTATGTCCGTTTCATTACCAGCTTGTGTTCCTTTCCTTATCTGTGAAATGGGGTTAACATTACCTTCCTCAGATGGTTGTGTGAAGATTAATAAGATAACATGTGAAGTGCCTAGCCCATGGAAAATGTCTTAAAGTGTTAGCTCTTATTTTGTATGTGTAAGGAGGTAAATATTCATGCCACTGCTCTGACACTACGCTCTGGCAGGCACCCCATGATCATGTATCATGATTGTCTGGGACATCTGTGAATGTGGGAAGGGTTGGGCAACATGTTTGTGGACTGAGAAGTTTTTGGAATGTATCTTTGAGACCAATTGGTGATTTTGTCATGCCCTTCTCTTTGGCTGACATCTGCCTGGATTAAAAAAAAAAAAAGCGACACAAATTCCTACTAAAGTTGTGTCACGTAGGATATGAAACAGAAACAGCTGGCAATCAAAACAAAATAAGTTGATATTTTATTTGGGCTTCCTGTTGAGCCTTCTCTTTACTAGGTAGCAATACTTTACTAGTAAGAAGTCTTTTGGGTGAAAGTCACAATTCAAATTAGCTTAAAGCATAGAAAAAATGGACATTTAGTAGACCGTGTAACTAAAAAGTCCAGTGCCTTAGGATTTAAAAGAATTTTTTTAGGAGCTTGTCTCTTTTTGTCTCCCCTTTTTCTGTCTCTCCACACAACACCCAGCTCTTAGTCACTTGGATATTTTTTTTCTCTATAGATTGGATTTTGTTATAAGTTTGTCTGTGTTTGTGTTGGGAGATGCAATTGGGGGGGTTCAGGTGCTTCCCACTGCTGCCACCTAGTTTAAAATACCCCAACACTGACTGCTGCCATTGATACTGTCTACACATAGCAAATGAATCAGGGATATTTCTAATATTGCTTTTAACTGGATACTTCCTTTACTGATATGTTATATTATGATCATTAGTGACAGGAGCCCTCGTCCCAAAGTTCAGGTTTATACAACCCCTTGAGCTTGCCTGCTATGTGACCTTTCCTATGTAACCAGCTCTCTCCCACCTGCTATCTAAAACCTCTGAGCAGGGGACAAAGGTCTAATCTAGTTATCAAATTGCACCATTATAAATGGTTATGATGAAACTCATCCTTTATTTCTCCTCTTCATAAATATTCTCAACACAGAACTGTTACAATATTCTAAATGTAGAAATTGAAGGCATTTGTGATTGTGTGAGGGTAAGCAGATCAGAATTTAAAGATTATGGACCACAGACATGTTTCCATGAGACGTTTAAGCAGACTTCACATAGAACATGCTGAGGAGAATTTCCATCTTAGTAGTTTATCTCATGCAGCAGAGGGAGGCTAGACTGGGGCAGAGGGCAAAGTGGAGTGGCAGGAAAGGCCCCAGAAGTTCAGATTTACCTTATCCCAATTTAGTGACCCCAAAGGCAAAGGAAAGCTCCTCGCTCTCACATAACAACATATAAAATCCAAAGGAACAGCTCTGAGTGGCCCAGCTTGGGCCCTGTGTCATATGCCCAGCTATGGGCTTGTTGCTTCACCAAGGGGTGAGGCATTTTGATTGCCCTGGCTGGAATTTTGTGTCCACTCTGTGGCAAGAGGCCTAGAGAAACAGCCCCACAAGAACTACACAGAATGGTGGAGAGGAATTCCCCAAAGAAATGTAGGATACTTTTTGCCAGAAGAAGAGGGAGACATTCTGGACAGACAAAAACAGACGTTCACTACAAGTAGAACAGAACTGCTGGTGAGACCAAATGTTACAGTGTACTGCAGGGTCTCTGGTCCCGCCCTCGGTGAGTGGACACAGAGCGTGGTGAGGCCACAAAGGAACAACAGAGCCATAGATAGGGGAGTCATACCACTATATTCTTGATGGTGGCTGGTCTAGACACAAAAGCAAACATCCGCCAGTACCCCAACGAGGGGTCTTCCTGCACCCCAGTCTCGTTGGCGGCTGGGTGAGACACAGGAAGTAGGATCCACATGATCCGCAGTCCGCCATCCGCGCTTGCTAACCCCACTTGCTAGCTGCAATCCTCCCTCCACTTCTCTGCCAACCCCCTTGCTAGCCACAATCCACACTTGCTAGCTTAGCCATGGCAGTTATATTACTGGCTAATGGCTAACTGATTACAGCTGATGGCTATCTACTACCTGAGCCAGCACCTTTCCACGTAATGTCAAGAGCCTGGAAACTGCTCTCTGGGACTCCGTCCCTACATATGGTTTTGTGGGGATGCTATAGAACTTTCATATCTATGACCTCTTTTGATCTTCCCCATAACTCTGAGAAATGGGCAGGCTGTAGTCAATTTACAGAATATACTTTTGAGGCTCAAGCAACACAGAGAAGCACAGCAGAAAATATATGGTTCATATGATAGGGCCAGGTAGAGGTCTGGTATGTACATCAATTTGGGAAGCAGGTAGTTCCAGACATTCTTAGGACCTTAGACAATCCTGAAATTATCTGGTATGTGCAGGAACCCAAAAAATGCCCATCAGCTATGCACATAGTGCCAAAGGGACAGGAACTTCCTAGGAAATCTAACGTGTGTGCATCTTTTCCTAGAGTTCTCTAGCATACTAACATTTGCAGCTCCTATTCTTCTGTACACTCCAAGCTAACAGCTTTCATTCACTCACTTTTATTTCCATCTCCCACAGTTAACCCAATTGCAGGGCACATAAATGACTCACAATAAATGTTTATGGAATAATTGAATTGATAGATAGCAAACATTTTTTTGAATGTCAATTATGTGTATTTTATGCTAGGCTCTGTGGACATAGAAATAAGATACTATTCCTATTTTTGAGATCATGGCCTAGTGGAAAAGGCCAACAAAGAAACAGTTCTAAGTCATTTAGGACTGCAAGGAAAAATGGGAATATTTTGGCTCATACAAGCTAAGAAGTCCAGAGGTAGGGCTGGCTTCAGGCAGAATTAGTTTCAGGGCTTAAAGGCTCTGTTTTCATCTCCAAGACTTCCACTGTGTTGCTTTTGGTCTAGGGTTATACAAGAGGCAGCAGCGATTCGAGCCCTTACCTCCTATCAAGGCAATAGAGCGTAATGGCTCAGAGGGAAAGCTGGTTTGACACCTGGCCTCACCACATACTGGCTATGAGACCTTTAACAAGCTAATCAAAATTCTCTGTGCCTTAGTTCCACCATTTGTGAAAAGAACACAATAATCATACCTACTCAATGTAGTTATTATGAAGAGTAAAGAAAAATTCAGTGTTCAGAACTCTCCCTGGCATAGAATAAGTACTCAATAATGGTAACTCTTACATTATTATTGTTATTATTGTCGACATCAAATTTCAGGGGGAAAAATAGAATTTCTTTCCTCAAAATGCCAGAGAAAGTCTTATTGCATCTAATTGGCTGTAATTGGATCAAGTGCCATTCCCCAAGCCAGATCTGGGGGAATATCTTACACTGCATACACTGACTGGCTTGGGCCTGAAAAGCAAGTTCCATCTCTAGAGTTCAAAGTCAAGTTAGCTTCACAAGAACTACATAAACTGTGAACAGAAAAGAGGCTGGTTCCCAGCAACTGAGGTTCAAGTACTGGAAACAGAGGCAATGGATGGCCGTGTTTCCCCGAAAATAAGACCTACCCGGACAATCAGCTCTAATGCATCTTTTGGAACAGTTATTAGTATACAACCCAGTCTTATTTTACTATAATATAAGACTGGGTCTTATATAATATAATATAATGTAACATAATATAAGGTAATGTAATGTAATATAATATAATACCGAGTCTTATATTAATTTTTGCTCCAAAAGACGCATTAGAGATGATTGTCCGGCTAGGTCTTTTTTAGGGGAAACACGGTAGGTGGCAAAAAACAGATGAACAGCATGACAGGCTGATACAGTCTGGCCGGTGCTATGGTCAAGGTAAGCATGAGAGTCCATCTGAGGAGCTTCTGATCCATACTGGGAAGAACTGATTTTTTTGATCAACTAAATAAGTCCCCTAATCCCAAAGAGGTTGTGGTAAAATATGCATAAGAAAATTTACCATTTTAACCATTTTAAAGTGTAAAGTTCAGTGGCATTGAGTACATTCACATTGTTGTGAAACCATCACCATTATCATTCATTTCCAGAACTTTTTTCATCTTCCAAAAGTAAAACTCCATAGTTATTAAACAGCAATTCCTCATTCCACCCCTGCCCCCCACAGCTCCTGGCAACCACTATTCTACTTTGTCTCTATAAATACGACTACTCTATGTATCTAATATAAGTGGAATCACTCAATATTTGTCCTTTTGTGACTAGCTTGTTTCACTTAACGTACGGTCTTCAAGGTTGATCTATGTTGTAGCATGTATCACAATTTCATTCCTTTTCAAGGCTGAATAATATTCCATGTATGTATAAATCACATTTTGTTTATCCATTTGTCTGTCAACAGTCATTTGGGTGGCTTCTACCTTTCGGCTATTGTGAATAATGCTGCTGTGAACGTGGGTATACATATATCTGTTCGAGTCCCTGCTTTCAATTTTTTGGGTGTATAAGGGTTGAGCTTTTTAGGAGCAAAAGAAAAGCAACTTCATTAACTATTTTTTTCTCTCTTTTTGAAAAGCTATGTGAAATTCCCATACTACCATGCTACATCTACCTTCGATGACTCCCACCCCATTGCCAAACCATAGAGTCAGCCCTTACTGTTGTGGACATACATGAATACAGAGGTTTCCCCATCGCCACCGCTGAACTCAACAGTCGGCTTTGGACTTGGATAATGCACCGAGAAAACTAGCTTTCCTCTCAGATCAGACTCTTTGAGTAATAGGAGAAGCTTAGGATTGAGAAAATTTGGTTCCCTGGGAGGAAACATGCCAGCTATGAGAAGCCCAGAGTTGTAAATTGTCAGATGGTGACTGCCTATGAAACCTGTCAAGATTCCTGACAGCTCAGCTGAGAACCTAATTACCAGCTACAAAGAGAGACAGGAAAAACGTGTTGTCAGAGAGCGCCTGGTCAGAGAGAATGAGGTGCAATGTCCTGGCCTCGTCATCAACCTCCTTCTTGTTTCAACTAGAGCAAAACACATTAGTATAATTGACATTACACATATTTATTATCTTGAACAAAGGAACCACGTCAAACCACAGCCCCATGTCAACTGAGTCTTTAGTAATCACGTAAGATGAACAGTGGCATTTGACCTGATTGTACAAGTACTTCCGGTATTCTCAATGCCAAGGATGATACCAAACCATACTTAACTCTTCTCCTGGAGTTTACACAAACTTCAACCAATCCTCTTTCCTTGAGTAAAGAATAGCAGCGATCCTTTGTTCTGATGAAGCTCAGAGAGGGATAATAACTTACCTAACGTCACACAGTCAATCAGCAACCCAGCATCTTATCTTCCAAGAAAAATAAATTAGTATCAACCGTGCTCAGCAGCGACACAAGGAAACCAGCGATCTTCACCAGGAAATTCCTAACTTGGGGAAAAGTAACTGTCATGCAGGGCATCCGGCAGGGTCTCAGCTCCCGCTCCCCACATAAGAACGCAGGATGTGGTGAGGCCAAAAAGGAACACCCACGGAGCCATAGATGGGGGAGTCATACCACTATATTCTCACTGGCGGCATCCGCCTCTCACAATCCACGCTTGCTAGCTCAGCCACCATCTTCTTGCTAGCCCCCATTTTCTGCTAACGTAGCCACAGCAGTTATATTAGTGGCCAATGGCTCAGTGGTTAGAGCTGACGGCCAACTAGCCACAGCTGATGGCCATCCAATCACAGTTGATGGCCATTTACTACCTGAGCCAGCACCTTTCCACGTGAGGGCGAGAGCCTGGAAACTGCACACCTGGCTCTGTCCCCACTATAACATTAGTATATCCACATGCTAGTTTTTACAAACTCTTGGTCCTCTCGTCTTGCAAAACACTCACACATACTTCCCACGTGCCTTTCTTGCTTCGATTGCATCAGCAACACCTGAGCTTAGATGCTAACTTTCTCAATGGGAAAACATTTTTTTTCAGATCCTTGAAAAGCAGGGAACTTGTGCTTACAGCAGCAGGAGATGGGAGGAAAAGAAAAGAGTTAATATTTACTGGACATATCTATTATGTTCTAGATACTGTGTTTTACCTCTGTCTAATTTAATCTGTAAACCAACTAGCAAAGTAGGTACAATTATATACATCTTCAAATGCCATATGTGGAGTTCAGAGAGGTGAGGTAAATTGCCTAAGATGATACAGCTAGTAAATGGCAGCGCAGAATTTTTTTATTTTTATGTATGCTATTCATTTTTTAGAATGGGGCTTGGAACTCACTTCTCTCTGGTTCTTTGTAATGCATTATGCTACCTCAGGAGAAGCAAAGAAACTAAAAGGACTCTCAAGAGATAAAACTGATAAAATCAGCCACTCTGAGCTTCTAGTGCATTTGATTTTCTTATACATGTATGGATTAGAATCGCCTGGTTACATAGAAAGCACTCAGCAAAATACTCCATCAGATTCAAAGATAACACAGAGAATAGGAAACTGGTATGGGAAACGAGGAGAAGGAAGGGAAAGTTGTGAATGAGGAGGAAGAAGGCCCGGGAGGGGAATATGCCTGGGAAACGTAAGGGGTAGCTGGAAGTTGTTCTCAGAGGCCTTCCACCAGGATCCAAAGAACAGTGCAGAAGCTGACACTCCTCTTTTGCTACATTTACCATTTATTTTCTCTTCTCCTATAAAAGGATTAGCAGGATAGGTTTAGTGGGAAAAGAGGCCCCTGTGGGATCCTTGTTACCAGCCATCTGTGTTCTGTTCTTTACTTTTGAACAAGACGGTTCCAAAACTCTGAACCGGAGAGGGAGTTGGAGCTGCATACAGATCAGCAGAGCTGTTGCTAACAGCGCTGACGCCTGCAGGATGACTCAACCCTCTGTGCCTGGCAGAGTCAGCTGTGGTCCTCTGGAGCCTCCTACTCTAGGGAGAAAATCAGAGCTGTGGCAAGTGGCTTGGGGCAAGGACCAGGGTCCTTCATCTGCGGCAGGAATTCAGGCTGGAAGGATAGGTAGGGGCACCTTGAGTCTTCGCTTAAGAGTTCTGGCTGCTGCTGAGGGTCGGATTAAAGGTGACAGTGAGGAAAGCACAATCCTTTATATACTTTAGCTGCTCTGCAAAAGGATGGCAGCCAGCAAAAGCCATATGGCTGTGTTACCAGGAATTCAGCCCAAGCGCAAATCTCACTCACTTCCCTGGTAAATTTTCCTCAGGTAGGGGCATCTCCTGCTGTTCTCTCACCTACTGAGGAACCCAAAGACTCTCTCTGTCCTTACACAGCACCGTTAATACTTAAGGACATTCTCACGCTGAATAGTTGCTACCTTCAGATGGCTCCCCTAGTTACTTACTCAGCTCTCTCAGATATAGGCATTTAGGAGGAAGCTACTTGTATATTGTGCCAGGAGACATCTGGATTTAACCCACACCAATATATAAACACACTACTCCACCACAACCACCCCATACCCCTAGGCTTCCTCAAAGAGCTTTCCTTTCAGTTGGCTCCTTATTACTCACTAATAAACAGCCCCCAAAGTTTGGCTTCCTGTTGCCATGGCAACTCAAAAGAACTGGGTGAAGCTGCCAATAAAGGCATCTGAAAGAGCACCCTAAACCCAGACTCCTTTCAAAACAATAGTACAAAAGTGGAATCACCACTCACTCTATCCCCCCTCCCTGCCACACTACATACACACCCTCAATTCACAGTTTTATGGAGAAACTCAGTTCTTAGAATAGCTGAGAAAGTGGTTGTTTGGCCCAATGAAAGGCTTTCATAGTCTAATACAACCCTTTCTTTAGATACTAGCCTAGAAACCTGACCAACCTACCAGGTATTAGTACCTCTAAGAGTCCATGAGTTTACAAAATGCATCAGTATGTGCCTTCTACTCATGCTTCGCTTTTCTGTGGCTATGTGAAAAATCTGGGTAGTTGGTATATTCCAGAGCTTGAACTGCTGACTGGTTTTCCGCAAAGGGTGAGGCGTTCCCTGATGTCCTCACATATGTGCGAAAGTGCTTTGTACCCTGTATAAGAGTGTTCAGATATTCATACTGACTACTATTCCCTGTCCACATTCTCCTTGAGTTCAAGGCCATATTGCACTGAACTCTGGCACCAAACTTCTTGGTTTGAATTCCTTCTCTGCTCTGTACTTTGTACTTTTGGCAAGGCTTTCTCTGGGCTTCATTTTCTCCATCTGTGAAATGGAGGAAATGATAGTATTTACTTCAGAGGGCTTTCACAAGGATTAAATAAATAAAAATATGTAAAGTACTTAGAACAGTACCTGGTTTTAATATCAAGTATGCCTCTAGACAGAGTGTGCTGCTGAGAAACACAGACAAGATACCCTGTTCTCAAAGAGTTCACAGTCCGATATTCACATGGTAGAGATAGACAAACCAATAATTATAGGTAATGTGACAAGTGCTTGTCTAAATGGAGAGAGAGCAGAAAAGGGTGCCAAAAATTCAGCCTTGAAGGATGCCTGTTTTTTTCCCAAAACAGAGGAAGGTTTATCAGTTAGGCCCTCTGGGTTGCAAAGGACAACTCACTCCATTTAGCTCAACAATTGGAAAGAAATGTGTCACAGAAACTCAGGAAAACTAACAGCACAAAAGAGCAAGAGACAATATTTTAGGTATTTTTATCCTGATGCTCAATCATAAGCATGACTTAGCTATTCTCCTCCTGGCAGGGCCTCTTTCATGATGACCAACTCTTTCCTTATTCTTCACTTTGTGTTTTCTTTTTAATTTTTCAAGTACAGTTGACATTCGATATTATATTAGTTTCAGGTGTCCAACACAGTGTTGGACATTTATATACCTTACAATGCCTTCACTTTGTATTGATGTTTTCTACCTCATAGTTTCTATCTCTTCATAGCTATAGCTTGGCTTAACCCTTCTGAGCTTATCTTGTGGTTTTTCTTTCTATATCATTTCAGCTCTTGTTCTTATCATTTATAATCACATTCTTTGCTTTTTCTAACTCAGATTTTAGAGAGTGAGAGGGAATCTGATTGATCTACTCCTTTTATGGTGCCAGGCATGTTGTAAGTTGCTGGCCAGGTTCTGGATTGTCTACCATTGCATCAGATGCCAATTCTGATCCAGTCAGCTAAGACAGAAGTACTTTCATGAACAGTATACGAACCATGGCTACCTAGGCGTGCCTCTACAATAGAGGCTGTAGGTGGGGAAATTTCCCTTGGAAAGGAAATATGAATGTAGCAGTCATGATGTTCTGTTTAGAACAGAAGGAAGAAATAATATACACAAAGAGCATAAAAAAGGAAGTGCAGTGGGTCTAGAGTTAATTCAACAGAAATTTATTGAAACATTGCTAAATGCCGTAGTCACTACGCCAGGAGAGGGTAACCAATGTCATGATAAATGTTACATAGACTGCTATGGGAATCCATTGCAGGGCCACTTGAACCAGACATGGAGTGTCTGCAGTGTCAAGAAAAGCTTCTTAGAGGAGGTAAATTCTACATTGGAATCAGAAAGAGGAGTAGGATTAAAAAAGAGCATAATACTTTGCAGAAATTGAAAGTAGCTTAATGAGGATGCCACAAAATGAGAGGGAATCGCAAGAGGTAGATAGGGCCTACATCATTCATGTCTTAATAATCATATAGTTACCATTTATTACACAGAGAACAGAATACTATGCTAAACATTTTATATATATTCACCTTATTTAATCCTCCCAACAACTCTGTGAGGCAGGAATAATTATCGTTTACACTTTTTCAAAATTTTTATTGGGGAATATTGGGGAACAGTGTGTTTTTCCAGCACCCACCAGCTCCAAGTCAAGTCATTGTTTTTTTCAATCTAGTTGTGGAAGGTGCAGCTCCCTGGCCCGTGTGGGAATCGAACCGGCGACCTTGGTGTTATGAGCACTGCGCTCTAACCAGCTGAGCCAACCGGCCGCCCCTGTTTACATTTTTTGAGATGAGGAAACAAAGACAGTGAGATTTAGTAATGTTCTTCTGATCATATAACTAGCAAGTGCCCAAACGCCAAGTTATACTTGCTTTGTGGGTCATATTAAGGATTGTTTCAAGAGCACTGGGAAGCCATTGAAGGGTTTTAAGCATTTCAGAAACATCCCTCTTGCTGCAGAGTATAAAACACATTACAGGGAGCAAAGAAGGGACATAGGGAAACCCCTTGGGTTCTCATTGCAGACTATGGGAGAGATGGTAGTAAGGTAGACTAGGCTGATAACAGTGACATGGATGTAGTCATTCATTTATTACTTTAATCAATAAAAATATTTAATAAGCTCCTACTAAGAGTGCAAGGTACTAAGGATATACAAATGAACAAGGTAGATGTGGTCCCTGCCCTCACAGAGTTTATCTAAGAGGTAAACAGAATAGACAGGAATTAGTGAATTTGAATGTGGGAGTGGTGGAAAGGGGGGATCTGGGATCATTTACTGGCTTGTGGTTGGCTTCGATGCCCTTGCCCTTTCCACCTCACTACTTCCCCTACGGTTGTGTATGTTTAGGTAGGGAGCAGAGGGCGAAAGGGTAAAGTTAGGAAGGAAGACCAAGGACAATTTGGAAAGAACTTTGTAGGCCATTCTCATCAACTCAGACTTTATTCTGGAGGCTTTGGGGAGCCATTGAAAATGTGTAAGCAGGGAAATGGCTTGACCACATATACATGTTAGCAAGATCAAGATTTATCCTTCTAAAACTCAAAATTCCTCCAGGGCTGAATAGCCAATTGGAGAGGGTGAGAATGCTCAAATCTTCTTTTCATGTTCTACCCTCTAGTGGCAAGAGGGAAAACAGCAAGTTCTAACTCCGTAGGTTTGTAAGGAGCGGCCAGCTTTGATTTGCACTGAATGTCACAGCTCCTGTATCTCTCAGCTAGTTCTGTTGCTCAGTCTTCAACAGAGACCATCCATTAATTCTGGGATTCCTCCAGCACCATGGACACAGCTCTGTCTCCGACAATAGAGAACCCTCTTCTGAGAACTCTCACCAGCCTGGTTCCCAACCTCCCACCCCCACCTCCGCGTTCTTCCTCTCTTTAGTGCCTTTGCAATGCAAACCTCTCGGTAAGCAGCCATAAGGAGGCACGAAAGTCTAGCAGTGCTGCCCTCAGGTGGGAACATAGTGAAGTGAGCATTGCTTTTCTCCTGGAACCGCTTTGTCTCAGAAAGTTTGGGGTTTTTGTTTTTATTTTGATGACACTAATAGCTTTATTTAACAAACATTGAGTGACTACTATGTGCAAAGCACTGCACTAGGTGCCATGAAAGATACAAAGATGAAAAAGACATCGTCCCTGCCCACAAGGAGTATATGATCTACTGGGCGAGACAAACAAATACACAAATAACTTGAATACAAGGCAGTAAACAACAGAGTGGGCAGGTGTTGAATGTGGCCTGAGTGTGATGCTAATTAGCCTCAAGTTTCCAATTTGAAACACTGGTGATGTAGTGTTGGCTGCTTTGAAAATCCCATCTCAACACTGGCATAATAGATGTTTAAGTGGTCCTACCCAGCAGCTGGAGGCAAGAGTATGCCTGGTGGAGGGGCTGTTTGAAACACTGTTGTATCTACGTACATGGTGTAGGGACAGCTGAAAAAAAGAATATATATATATATGTGTATGATTATATATATATATATATATATATATATATATATATATATAAAATCATCTGAACCAATTTGGTTAATGGCTATAGCTGCTGTTTTAAACAACATACTTTTATATAAAAAGGAATTTGTATAATCCCATCAACTTAAGAATTAACATTAATTCCAGAAGCAACTTTTATATTTTATTTTTTTAAGGCGTGAGAAGCTCACAGTGGCCAATGTGGTGATCAATCAAACTGGCACCTTGGTGCTACCAGCACCACGCTCTAACCAACTGAGCTAACCGGTCACCCAGCAATTTTCTTATTTACTAATTGATTAAATCTTTTTTCTCAATATCTATAAAGTTCTTTAGCAATTAAAGAGTTAGACATCTAAGCATTGCTGAGTAAAAACCTTCTGTTCAGCCTTCTGAAGGAAATGGTCACATACCTGATAACCTGATATACTAGTAATACTATTCTAATAGCAACAAGAAGGCCTTAAAGAGGTTTAAGGATAACAATTTTTAATGCTTCAGTGCAAGTGGAATACATGGCTGATTACATACAATTCGATGTCCTTTGAAAATATCTCAAAGACAGCATTTGATACCAGGTAAGGCCAGCAAAATTGAAGTGAGGAAAAATGTCATGTGTCCTGTCTTTTCATTGGTTTCATACAATGTTGCCTATGACTATGGCGATCCAAACTTTCCTTTGAAAATTCCATTTATTAGTATTCTTGAGCTTTGATTTGCTTTTAACTCGTATGCTAATGACAGCTGCTGACCACTTCCTCTTGGTACTGACAGGAATGGCAAAGTAGAAGCACATTTCCTGGCCTCTTTTCCTACTTCCTGAATTAAGGGGGTCACTGCTTAGCCTGTTTCCTTCAGTGTGTCACTGTAATCCTGGGACCTCTGCTGCTTTCTCTCAAGGAAATGAGCACTTGCATCGGATATGAATTTATCATCATTTCTCCTTAGCATTTTCTTTAGGACTTCTTTTGATATCCCATCCTTGAGATGCTTTACATTTTCCTTCTTTGTCCATCTCCTTTTAGCATCTTCTCTTGCTTCACATTAGGCCACACTGTTCAAATTATGTGCATTAAATGCATGCAACTTGGGTAACAGATCTCTCACCCACTCATAACAGAGTGGACACACAATTCTTGCGTAGACTTTGGTGGTAAATAATACCTCATGAAAAATTACCCATTCAAGTTTGGTTTCCTGTTCATGAAGCTGAGGAAGGATGAATGTGAACTGGGCTTCCATGCCCATCCATTGTGCAAAACAGTCTCCCAACAGATCTTCAAGGTTGTTTTGAAACAACCTGCACAAAGATATCTTCATAGTACTTCATGTTGAGGCCTTCAAAAGTTTCTCTTAGGAAACCGCTTTGCTTGTTTAAGCTTCCCAATTAGTTCTCAAGGTTGAGCTTCAAAGCAAAATGCAGAAAAGAAGCACACCTCCAATGAATCCAAAGTTTTTGGCATCATGAAACTGGAGCTACACTTGATTTGCACTGTTCAATGATAACAGTTAAAGTTGCAAGGCCATTAAATCCTCCATCTTTAGCTGCCAATTCTTAATGTCTCTGTTCTGGTACAATGTCTCTGCTTTGTTCTGGTACTTTGGATCAACAAGTCTAATGAAGACGTTTTTCAACATTGCTGCTGTTGGAGGTAATAGATCTTCACAGTCCAGAGAAGCAGCCTTTATTACTGCACATGTCAGATGTGGAGGGAGAGGGATTCCAACACAGACAAAAACCCAGTCTGGTCACATGGCCACTGCTGTCAATAGCATTACACTGCTAAAGTTGTTTAAGCGCTTCCAAGATAAGTCCCTCATTAGGTGGATCCAAATAGGGAAATCTTATAACATTGTGCATGGCAAAGCACTTTAAGTTCAAAACTACAAATGTCAAACTAGTTCTCTTAATGTCAGGGATCACATGATCGGGCATACACGAGTTCCAAAAATCTTTACTATGGATCTGAAAGCATTTTCCTGAGAAAGTCCCACCAGCTCAGCCACTTCACTGTAATGCCTCACTCTTTGAAATTAGAACTATGTCCAGAATGTTCAACCCTAATATGGGATTGTGATTTAACTGCTTCACAAAGCCACCACCTCCCACATATCTGATTCCACCTACTGTCAGATATGTTGCAGAAATATTGGTGACTAGGACACCTTTTCTAATTCCAGGTAGAGGTAGCAAAAAAAAATTCTCCTCCGTTGATCTGTTGTCATAGATCCATACCATAGCAACATTAACAAGCCATCTAGAGGGGCATTTTGAACATCATAATATGATCAACAGACTCTGCCATCTGAAAAAGTAACTCACAACGTTTTCGATTTCAAACTGAGCAATTAGTAGAACCAAGCCGTCTCCAGCTATTTCACTCAAATGGATATCCATGGTCACTTTCACAATTGCTTGACTATGTGCAGTATTTTCTCTATCTCGTGGGCCAAATTGCAGAATTTTTCTCTGATTGGATAAAGCCTTCCAGGTATATCAAATATTGGACAATTTCCAAAGAATGCAGAGAGCTTGGCTAAGTCCGTAGTTGCTGACATCACCATGACCTTTAAATGAGCCTTCCTGTTAGGAGACTTCTCCTGACATAGCTTCTTCAATAAACCAAATAAGATGTCTGTAGTTAGGGTTCTCTTGGGTTTCATCCAAAATAATGACACTGAACTTGGTAAGATTTGGATTTCCCAGAATATGCTTCAATAAACCTCCGTCAGTCACATATTTGATTGCTGTTTTCTTAGAGCTGCAATCATCAAAACGAACTTGGTATCCTACTTTGGATCCCAAAGAGCATTTCATTTCTTCAGCAGCTCTCTGAGCAGCTGATATGGCAGCTGCTTTTCTTGGTTGAGTCACACGGATCATACAGTGTTGTGAAAACCCTGTTTCACATAGATATTTTGGAAGTTGAGATGTTTTACCACGTCCAGTAACAATAAGGAATGAATTGTCCCTCACAGCTTGAATAAGCTTTTTTCTTTGTTTTTGAATAGGAAAAGTTCCCTCCTGTGATGTGCATCCTTTCTTTTCTCTATCAGAGATGGAAACAGCCGAAGGCCGCTCTACCAAGGTGGGGGTTGGGGGGTGGGGGTGGTGTCTCTTGACCGCTCACCCTCCTTCTGCTGCCTTGGCGCCTTGCCTGCGACCACGGGAAACCCGGACATAGACCTGGCCAGGAGCGGAGGTGAACATGTCCACCGATCCGGGGAGATCGGAGGGAAAAAAGAAAGTCAGTTCTTTAAACTTGGTGCCTTATTTGCATTCGCTTCATTTACATCTGAGTTATAAATGAATAGTGCCCCCTCCTACTCCCTCGGCTCAAATATAATGAAGCAACGTGGAGGAGGAAAAAGCAGGAGCTCGTCCTCTCCATGAATCCAGCATTGTCATCATACCATTACCAGCAAAAAACAAGGCTTGAAAATAGAGAGTAGGGCAGACATAGGGTAGCATTTTCAAGGACGTGTCCTGCTTTCCTTGAAAAGAGATGTTCTCTTTGTCTTACACCTTTATCCTCGTCCCTTTGCCCCAGAATCTCTGTGTTTCTAAGACGGAGCTCTGATAATGTCCATCGTAGTGAGAGAGTCTTACTAGTCTACATAGCTTAGAAATAAATACTGTAATCGCTTCTCAAAAATTCGGGTTGATTTAAACACCCTCTGATGATGTTCCTTTGTCATCCTCACCAATGCTAATGAACTTGGGCCACAGGCTCCTCCAGTCATTGACTCAGCACTTAATGCCAAAATGCCTCTTTAAATCTCATCTCAGCTAAAACCGCTCTTCTACCTGCTAAAAGGGTGATTTTGTGAAAAATGCTGATGCTGTTTTTTCTGATTTAGCGCATACACACCACCCACCGACAATTTATTCCAGAATTTCTTTTAAAGCCAGGGGCTTTAAGATTTCTGACTGACAGAGCCCTCCCCCATTCAAGCCCTCTATTCACCCAGGAATTTGCGATGGAAATAGTACTGCTGGCTGGAGTAGAGCGGCATACCAGTGCTGCTGAGAGCTGAGTGGCCGTTGCCATGGGGGCGAGAGTGTTTGTATAGAACTGCCTATACAAGGTGGTAGGCTTGAGGCCTGCTTAGATCCAGAGGATTCTAGAAGTGAGCCAGCCCCCTCATTTTACAGATGAGGAAATTGTGGCCCAAAGACTTAGTTAAGTGACTAATTCAAGGTCATTGGGCAAGTTCCTAGAGACAGAGTTGTGCTCTTTGCAATGCATCATCCTTTTCATTAAAACACATATGCTGGTTGAGTCGGTGCTCCTCCAGCTATTTCCACTAAGGCTGCTCTGCTATTGCAGCACCACGAATTCCAGATAGAAGTGCCAGAAAGTGCAGGACTGGAAACAATGGGTATGTGAATATCCTTGCATTTGTATGCATGCATATATTTGCATCAAAAGACATGTGCACACCTGTGGGTGATGGTACTAACTAGGTATTTGTATAGCTCTCCATGACTGGAATCCCTTAAACCTCATTTTTCTCATGAGTGAAATTCAGATAAGAAATAGTACCTATCTCAAAGGATTAAATGAGATAATGTATTTAAAGTACTTAAGCACAGTAGCTGGCAAATAATATGTGTTAGATATTAGTTTGTTTCCATTACGTCTTTCTGCAATGAAATGTGTCAGGTATTGCTGTTAAGGCACTAGGCTAAATGCTTTAATTTTTCATTTAATTTTCACAATAATCCTCTGAAGTAGGTTCTTTCATTTTCTATGTAGCACTGATGAGAAAACTAGGCCTAGAGAGATTGAGTAACTTGTTTAAGGTCACAGGGCTAGGAGTGCCTGAGCAAGAATCAAATAAAACCAGGTCTGTGTAATGTTAATGCCCTCAATCTTAATAATTAGGTTATACTGTCTCTCCTATAGAAAAGCGGAGGAATCACTGGTCTATTCGAGTGTTTTTGGATTTGTTTGCTAGAACTCGAAATCCAAATACATTAGATACATATTGCACATGCAATGGGTTGGCTCATCCCTGTAACTACGTTTTAATTAAACCCACTGAAATATCAGCAAAGAATTTGTTTTCACTCCCCTTTAATTACAGTTCTTTACAGAGACCCCATTTAGCCTTTTTTTTTTTTTTTTACAAGAGATAATTTCCTAATGACTGAATGCTATTTTATTCAATATTCTTTTATTTCAAAACTCCTGGTTGGTCCTGGTGAGATCTATGTAAAAAAGTGCGAATCTGATTGAAATAATGTTACCAAATGCTTAGGGTCCTACTTATTTAGCAGGCTGTCTATCTAGTCTTTAAAATATTTTCAGGCACAAGAGACAGAAATTAAACATCTTTCTTTAATAGATAGTCTCTCATTCTTATTAAAAATACCAGTTTTAGGATCATCCAGAGTCTAAAGCAAATTTCTCTAGTGATCAGACCACTCAGTTTCTATCAGATCAATTTCAATAAGAACTTGGCTGTTCTTGGCGTTTCCCTTTTCCTTTTATCTCTATTTTCTCTCTCAGTGATTTCATCCACTTCAGTACCTTCAACTATCCCTGCTAGATAGAGAACTACCACATCAATCTTATCCATTTGGTAAAAGTTAATTAACTCCTTGCTATGTGCTACAAAATTAATCTCACTGGTCAGTCAGACATCACTCCTAAGCTCCAGTCCAGATGTTTGTGGAACATCTTTGACAGGATGATGTGAGATACCTGACACCCCTGTAAAAGTAGCTCTGGGCAAGAAAGTACCTTGGCTTCTCTGTACTCCAGTCCTGGCATGACCTCTCTGACCTTCCTTATCCTTACATTAGCTATCCACAATCACTGAAATTCTCTATTCTGACTCAACAAATCTCCTTTATCTCAGTCCATCTTGGAGCCATGGGAGAAATTACTAGTGTTAGCACCCCAAAGTCAACAAAACCTAAACCTACATCTTCACCGTCTTCACCAAGTCACTCTATGCTCTTAATTTCCTTCAGTATTTCATCTGATAGAAGCCCCATTCCTCTAAAAATTTTCCTAGGCCTTCTGATTGCCCTGCTACAATCCACTCTCTATTTAATAACTAAAGAAATGTTAAAACCCAAATACTACTCTGCACAAGAAAAGATGAAATAGTGCCATTTGCAACAAAATGGATGGATCTTGAGATTATTATGCTAAGTGAAATAAGTCACACAGAAAAAGTCAGAGAACCATGATTTCACAGATATGTGAGAGATAAAACTGAAAGCAACAAAAGAACAAGATAAACATAAAGAAACAAAAACTCATAAACACAGACAAGAGTTTAGTGGTTACTAGAGGGGAAGGCGGGAAGAGGGTGGTAGAAGAGGGTAAACAGGGTCAAATATGTGGTGATGGAAGGAGAACTGACTCTGGGTGGTGAACACACAGGTGATATATAGATGACGTAATACAGAATGGTACACTTGAAACCTATGTAATTTTACTAACCATTGTTACCCCAATAAATTTTAATTAAAAAGGAAGAAATGTTAAAACACAATCCGGGAGCAGTGTGAGGAAGAGGTGAGAACGACTAAAGCTCGCGCGCCGCTGCATCCCCGCGTCCAGCGTCTATGTTCTGCCGCAGGCGCCATTATGCCCAAGAGAAAGGCTGAAGGCGATGCTAAAGGAGATAAAGCCAAGGTGAAGGACGAACCACAGAGAAGATCCACAAGGTTATCTGCTAAACCTGCTCCTCCAAAGCCAGAGCCCAAGCCTAAAAAGGCCCCTGCAAAGAAGGGAGAGAAGGTACCCAAAGGGAAAAAGGGGAAAGCTGATGCTGGCAAGGATAGGAATAACCCTGCAGAAAATAGAGGTGCCAAAACAGACCAGGCACAGAAAGCTGAAGGTGCTGGAGATGCCAAGTGAAGTGTGTGCATTTTTGATAACTGTGTACTTCTGGTGACTGTACAGTTTGAAATACTATTTTTTATCAAGTTTTATAAAAATGCAGAATTTTGTTTTACTTTTTTTTTTTAAGCTATGTTGTTAGCACACAGAACACTTCATTGTTGTTTTTTGGGGAAGGACATATATTACTAATAGAATGTCTCCAAAGCTGGATTGACATGGGGAAAAACACCTTTCCCTTCTAGTTTTGAGAGACCGCCTCTTGGTTCTTAGGAGGAGGGATCCCTTGATGTTGACACACATTAGCCACCTTGGCACAAACACCTTGTGTGGAAAAACTCAGATTCATTTTTATGTCCTTAGCTCCCTCTTCCTCTCCACTTTAAGCATAGACTTCCTTAAACCCAGAGACCTGTTGGGACCTGACCCAGAAAAATTGGTTATGAGTATGTCAGGCAATCTGGACTTTCTAGTGTCACCATTGAGATGGCATCCCTCAAAAAAGCAGCAGTTCCATTTTTAGATTGTGGACCTACAGATTGATAATTGTGCCATTTTCATTTCATTTCCTGAAAGTCAGGGTCGGCTTGTGAAAAGTTTTTAAACAACATGCTTAATGTGAAATGTCAGCCCTCACTCTAAACTTTACCTGTTCAGAGCACCAAATGAAGACTTCATTGGGTTTTTATAGTGGCTTTCTGATTTTGGTAGTCCATTGAAGAAGGGAGTGTGAAAGTTGTTGTATACTGTTAACGATTGTCTGCCCATGTCCTGCCTGAAATACCATGCTTGTTTATGAAAAGTATCTTTAATAAAGCTGGATGCAGTTTGGCTTGGGAAAAACAAAAAAACAAAACCCAATCCAGTCATGTTATTTTCCTGCTTAAAACCAGCCCACAACTTCCCATTGCCATAAAAATATAATTCAGACTCCTTACTGGTACCTAAAAGAAACCCTGAATGATCTGATCTCTACCCACATCTTCTCTCATCTTGTGCTACTCTCTCCTGCTGTGCTCCAGTCACTGGCCTCCTTTCAATTCCTGGAACGTGTATAACTCTTTCCTGCCATAAGGCTTTAGCAAAAGCTCTCCCCTCTGTTCTTGTCACGGTCTACTTCTCATCTTTTGAGTCTTGGTCTCAGGCTATTCCTCTCCTCCAACTTGGTCTTAATCCCTAACTATTATTCTCTCTCCTGGTACCATTTGTTTCTTTATAGCACTTATCCCAATGATAACATTACATATTTTTAGAATATACCTATTTTCTGCCTCCCCCACTAGACTGGAAGTTCTATGAGGTCAGCGACCATATTTACTTGGTTCATCAATGTATATCCTCCATTTAGCAGAGTGCCTGGCACATAGTAAGGGCTCATAAATGGTAGCTAATATCATTGGAATGGTAACTATTCCTGGTAAACTCCCTTTCTCATTCTGTAAAGTGGCTGTTTCAAAGTTTTACCAATCTCTTTAAACTACCTCCTCTAATGTCTACCACCCTAAAATCTGACCAGAAATTACCATGTTATTCTCATTTTCTATAATTTTCCTTAAATGCTCTACATCTGAGAGACACTTGACATTCCATCACACCTCCAGCCCGTTGTTCCCACTATCTCTCTGCCAGAAATACCCCCTCTATCCACTTCCCGTCCCTTGTTATCATCTTGTCCTTAAAGGCCAGTGCAAATAGTGCATTCCTTCTTCATTTTTCCCTAATAGTTTATAATTAAATGCTCCCTTATAAATATTCTCAAAGCCTTTCACAATATTTTTACATAAAAGTTTCCACATTTTATCCATGTTATTTGCGTGGGTTTCTTACCTTGGACAGTGAATTCTTTAGGGATAAAGATTTGTTTTCTCCTTTAAATTCCCCCTGCCTAGCATAGCTCTTGATGCATGGTATACAGTCAATATATAATAATCAAATTGATAAATCCAGACCAGAGCATCTCTAAAACAAATTATATTAGTCCCAGAAACTAGCAATAACAGACCTGATATGACTCTGAGAAAAGGCAAGTGCTGTGTTAACCATGCCTCAAATACATCTTTTCTTCAAAAGCCACAGAAATCCTCAGAGAAGTCTCTCTTTTGATTTTCTTCCCATATGGAAAAAACAGAGAAATCCAGGAATGAAGTGAAAATTGGGTGAAATCAGGGATCCTTGAGCTGACTGGTAGGATTTTAAGAAAGTTGGGTGCTCATTACTTAGGAAAAAACATGAATGCTACCTCTTTCTACTTTCCTCTATTCTGTAATAAAGAACTGGGCCCTACCCCCATATACTCTGATTTAATTGGTCTAGTATATAGGCATTGATATTTTTTAAAAGGTTCCTAGATGAGTAATGTGCAGCCAGGATGGAGAACCAATTCCTGGAATGGTGTTATGGACTGAATATTTATGTCCTCTGAAAATTCATATGTTGAAGCCCTAACCCCTTGTGTGATGGTATTTGGAATTGAGGCCTGTGGGAGGTAATCAGGTTTAGATAAAGTCATGAGGGTGGGGTGCCCATCCTGGAATTAGTGTCCTTATAAGAAGAGGATGAAACCAGAGTTCTCCTCGTGTCCCCCCTTTGTAAGGATACAGTAAGCCTGTCGTTGGCAAGCAAGGAAGAGATCCCTCACCAAGAACCCAAACCATGCTGGCATCCTGACCTCAGACTTCCCCGCCTCCAGAATCGTGAGAAAGCAATGTTGTTTAAGCCACCCAGTCTACATATTTTGTTATGACAGTCTAAACTGACTAGGACAATTGACATTCCACCTGTCTTTCGTATGGATACAGTGGTGAACGGAGATTCATACAAACCACTTTGGAACCATGCCTGGCACAGAGAAAATGCTCAATAAATATTAGCCATGAGGACTAATAGCAGCAATATTAGCATTGTCATCACCATCATCAAGCAGACCACCAGGGGTTGTTATATACTTCCTTTAATTTTCAATAAAGAATTAAAGGTGGATTGTTTTTTCTGATAAGGAGATTAAGATTTCGGACAGATAAGTGGTTTGACCAAGAGGCAGGATTGAAATTATGACTGAAATGTGAATGTCTTTTATTACACCTGGTTAATGGCAGGAGGAACAGTCTCCTGTTAGAGTTACTCAGAATAACAATTCACAAGACTAATATTCATGCTTCCCTTGTTTCCTTGGCCATTGGACTTAAAAACCTAATGGTTTCACCTGAGAAATTAACCTTATTTACAATACAGAACCCCCACCTCTTGAATTATCCTCCAGGTTTGAAGAAATCAGATTGCTAAAGACAGCCTTTTTCTAGAGGTTCATTTTTTATATACCTTTCTACCTTTGTTGAGTTCTACAATTGTTTATTTCCTAAATTGTTTATTGCCTAGTAATGAGTCCGGGAGAGGGAAAAGGTGAGGAAAAGTGCAATGCTGACATCATCCTGATATCCTCAGGAACCCAGGTCAGTCAAGGACATTTTTCTGTGCCCTGATTATTTTACTGAGTCCAAAATTGAATCAGGTTTTTGACAGTCTGACTTCCTTGAGATGAGAAAAAAAAACCCAGAGATGAGCCAGATTCCTACCAGGAAGCCCTACATTTTCACTTGGCTAATATTCTTTCTTAAAGATCCAAATCAAAGTCATCTCTTTTGTGACATCATAATAACATCTTCCTCTGTGGCCCCACATTGGTTAGCACTTATCATTGTATTAGAATTATTAGATCATTTATTGTTTCTCTTCATCTTGTTATGAACAAATAGAAGGGTCATATCTTATTTATCTCTAATTCTCCCTCTAACAATAGCAATTACACAGTGGCTGATACATTGGAGATGCTCAATAAATGATAGTTAAACAAAATGATGCATGAATCAATACTATGTCTTTGGGTCTCATTTAGGCCTGAAGTGGTAATACAATTGCAGAGGATATGTTTTGATTGTTTGGTCTTGCATCTGTGCATCATCCTAGGTGATTAACTAGATGATAAACTTTATTTTGCTCTATTCATCATTGCATCTTCAACAGCACCAGTTTTCAAGAAATATATGTTGAGGATCTGTTCTACTCAGAAACTGAGTAGAATTCATATATTTTAACTGGGGCAAAGTCCATCATAAATCTAACATTTATTGGATTCTTGCTACATGCAGAATACGATGGGAGGGAGGACGCATAAAAGGTTGGGCCAGGATTAGTCTTAAGGGGATGTGAATCTGGAGTTGGATTTTTTTTAATTGTCAATTTGGGATCATAAAATAACAGGGCATTCTGGGTTACAGGAAGAGTGTAATAAAAAACAGAAGCGAGAATGAGTATAGAATATTTGGGAGGCTTTGGTTGGGTGGCGTTAAATTTGTAGTCATGGGTTCTTACCACAAAAGATATATGAATGACTAACAAGTACAGGAAAAGATACTCAACATCATTAGAACATCATTAGTCATTAAGGAAATGCCAGTTAAAACCTCAATGAGATACCACTTCACCCCCACTAGGATGGTTATAATAAAAAAGACTGACAATGCCAAGTGTTGATGAGGGTGTGGAGAAATTGGAAACTTTATGTATTTTATATTGGTGGGAATATAAAATTATACAGCCACTTTGAAAAATAATTTGAGAGTTTCTTAAAACATTCAACAAACTTACAATAGGACTAAGAACCACCCAAGAGAAATGACAATATATATGTCCACCCAGAAACTTGTACATGTTTGTTCATAATAGCATAATTCATAATAGGGTTTCAAGAGTGAAAACAACCTAAATGTACACCAGCAGGTGAATGGATAAATAAAGACAGTATAACTATGCAACAGCTACTGTTCAGCAATAAAGAGTACACTACTGACACACTACAACATGGATGAATTTCAAAAACATCATGCTAAGTGAAAAAAAATCAGACACAATAGATTCCATTTATGTGCAATATAGGATTCCATTTATATGTGTTCCACAAAAGGCAACTCTATAGAAACAGAAAGCTGATTAGTAGTTGTCTGGGGCTAGGAGGAAGAGCAGGAACCAACTGCAAATGATCACAAGGGAACTTCTTCGGGTGAGGGAAATATTCTGAAAGCTGATTGTGGCAATGGTTGCACCACTCTGTAAATTTACCAAGTATCATTGACCTGTACATTCACAATAGGTTAATTTTACCACCTGTAAATTATACCTCAATAAAGCTGCAGGGGAATAAAGGGCACAGGTTTAAATCAAATCCTGGCTCTATTACTATCCATGAGAGTTGCACGAGTTATTTTAGCTCCATAAACCTCTATTTTCCCATTTGTGAAATAATGATGATAAAAATCGCACTTAGCTACCCAATAAGGACTAAGTAAGGTTATGCAGTAAAGCATGTAGCACATAGTAAGTTCTCAGTGAATGTTAGTTCTTGTTATTATTAATGATATTAGGAGATGGTTAGGAGAGCCACCTGATAGTATGAGCACATGGCCCACATTGGGAGCATAAGTGCTGGAGTGCAATAAGTGAGGTGGAACTAGTTGATAGAGACTGTGGTCTTTATTTTCAAAAGTTGCATGGAGATTTTAAGAGAAATGAAGATCTCAAATTTCAAGAATGAAAGGAGTGAACTGTTGACTTTTGAGGAGAAAAAAAAAACAGAGAAAAGGCAGGTAGCAAAAACAAAAAACAAAACAAAAACAAAAAAACTGGTGATAAGCAAATATTGAGGGGAAATTGGATGAGTAGAGTTGTACTGAAAACCTTTCTCTTTTCTAAACTGGATTTGTATGTAGGTAAGAAAAAGCTTAATTCTATTTACTTATGTATTTACTCATTTATTCATTCAACAAAATGTACAACTCAGAGATTTGATAAGAGTACAGTCATGCAGGGACTCAGCTCCCGCTCCCCACACAAGAACGCAGTATATGGTGAGAATGAAAAGGAACAATGGAGCCATAGATACGGGAGTCATACCACTATATTCTTGATGGTGGCTGGTCCAGATGCAAAAGCAAACATCTGCCAGTACCTCTACTAGGGGTCTTCCTGTACCCCAGTCTCGCTGGTCGCCCTGCCAGACACGGGCTGTAGGATCCACACGATCCGCAATCCGCCATCCACGCTTGCTAACCCCACTTGCTAGCCGCAATCCGCCGTCCACTTCTCTGCCAACCAACCAACCCCCTAGCGTAGCCATGGCAATTATATTAGTGGCTAATGGCTAACCGGTAACAGCTGATGGCCACCCAGCCACAGTGGATGGTCATCTGATTACAACTGATGGCCATTTAATAACCAAACCAGCACCTTTCCACGTGAGGCCGAGAACCTGGAAACCACTCTGGGACTCTGTCCCCACAAGTACCTACAGAGTTGTCACTAATTAAATTGGTTAATTCTTATAAAGCACAGTTCATAAAAGTGCTTTGTATATCGTATTAGGGAATTGGATTTGAGCATCTAATGGTTGTTTTAAACCTGTTAATATTAAGGCTCAGCAGTGAACTGGAAGCTCAGAACTATTGCACTCTTAGCTCTTGTCAGAAATATAATCTAGACTCACTGCCATTCCATACTTTTCTAAAGCTTAGCTGAGAAAAATAACCTTTGTGGAAAATATGTGATAAATTCATCTATTCCTTTTTAAAGGTCTGTGGTTCTTTACCATTTTTGAGATCCCAGACCTCTTCGAAATTTCGTGAAAGTTCTAGAGCATCAGTTCTCAAACCAAAGAGTCTTAAAAATTAATGAGCTTTTGTTTATGTGGGTTGTATCTATCAATAATTACTGTATTAGAAATAAAAATAAAGATAATTATTTCATTTAAAAATAACAACAAATGTATTACATTGCTGACATAAATAACATATTTTTATGAAACATAGTTATATTTTCTAAAACAAAGAAATGTAATAAGAAAAGTGTCAATGTTTACATTTTTACAAATTTCTTTAATGCCTGCTTCAGCTAGATTCTCATATATATATATATCTGCATTCAGTCTGTTGCAATATGTTGTTTTAGTTGAAGTATATGAAGAAAACCTAACCTCACACAGATATGTAGTTGGACAAAGAGAATTTTAATAGCGTTTTTGAGATAATTGTGGTTATCCTTTGGTATTGCATGGAAACAAAAAGCGGTAATTTCTTAAAGGTTAGTTACAGCTTAGAATCTGAACTTTTTTGTTCTATTTCATTAAAATCCATTGATCTTTCTTGCTCTTTGAATGGATCTTTTACCCATGCATGATTTAATATGCATTGGTCATTTGAAAGGGTTCATTCCTTTCATAATAAACCGGTAGTCTAATTATACATTGCAGGTGTGTAGAAATTAAATTGATTTTGTATACTGAAAACATATATCGATTCACTGAGTTATGCAGATCTTCCAAATGTTGACACATTTCATTATACTATATTTTAAAAATCACATTTATCATCATCAGAAGTCTTTTAAGTATTGGGAAGCCGTTGAACTCATGGTGGTAGGAACAAGTTTTCTAAAATTCTAATTTTTATTTGAGAACTCAAAATTTATCATTGACAAAAAATCCTGTTAGTTATTTTCCTTGAAGTGCAGACTCACTTTGTTCATTTTTGAGAACAATTCAGCCAAATATGTAAGTCTTAATAGCCTTAGTTTGTTAGTCATTCTTTCAAATAAAAATGGTAGTCAAGACGAAAAGCAGCTAACTCAGATCACAACTCAATGAATCACAGAAATGTTTTTTTCTCAAGACAACCACCTACTGCAATTTTAGGCTCACAGCAAAACTGAGAGGGAAATGCAGAGATTTCCCACACATGCATAACCTCCTCCTTTATCAACATCCCCTGCGTCCTCTAGTAGGGGATGTGGATAATGGAGCGTCATAATCATAATCCTCCAAAGTGACATTATATTTTTGCATATACTTTCAGAGAATTTAGAATACCCTAACTATTGTCTATGAACCTCAGATTAAGAACTTTTACACTAGATCCCTTAAATAAAAGAAGCATAGACAGAATAAAACCAGGAGAGAGTTGCTTATCTTCTGGGAAACAACAACAACAACAATAATAATAATTAATAATAATAATGCCTTTACTGAACTGCATAGATCTGTAATGTTTTCAGCTTTTATTACAGTCGCTGTAAGAAACAGCCCTTCAAAATTTATCTCCAGGCCTACTATAAGGAAGATGCTGTTGAAAGTGACATTGTTCACAAGATTTGCAATCAGAGAGAGCAGAGGAGAAATTTATGTCAAGTCTTAGCTTCAGGAAGGGTGGTGACTTTCCTAAGTAAGCGGGCTGGTTTCCCCTATGAACACTGCAAATATTGTTGCAACCTAATCACATTCTCATCTTTTTATTGGTTGCCAAGGGAACTTAAAGTCAAAATTGTTTTTTTGCCCTATTAGCAAGTGTATAGAACTTCATGGTATGAATTTTTTGAGATTCCCTCACTCTTGGCTCTATTTTACTTTCCTTCCCTTACATTCCCTTTCTAACATGTAATATATTTTGTCTTGCTATTTATTTTTGCAACTTTCTAACCTTAAGTTCCTCTTTGCAAGAAGACAAACTATAGATGAATGAATAAATGAATTCAGTTCAAATAAGGTGATTCTGTAAAGCCCCATCCAAAATATATAAGGAACACATAAAACTGAGTAGTTAAACTCAGTAGCAAAACAAACAGCAACCACCACAAATAATTTTATTTAAAAATGGGCAGAGAGTATGAATAGACATTTTACCAAAGAAAACAAACAAATGGCCAACATCACTAACCATCAGGGAAATGCAAATCAAAACCACAATGAGATATCACCTCACACTTGTTAGAATGGCTATTATCAAAGAGACGAGAAATAACAAATATTGGCCGAGGATGTGGACAAAAGGGAACACTTTTGCACTGTTGGTAGGAATGTAAATTGTTACAGCCACTATGGAAAACAGTACGGATGTCCCTCAGAAAATTAAAATAAAGAACTACCATACAATTCAGCAATCCCACTTCTCGGTATTTATTTATTTATCCAAAGGAAATGAAAATAAGTATCTCATTAGATCTATTTGCATCCCCATGTTCGTTGTAATATTATTCACAATAGCCAGGACATGGAAACAAATTAAATATCCATCAATGGATGAACACATAAAGAAAATGTGATATATCTCCTTATATATATATATATATATATATATATATATATATATATATATATATTCATATCATACAGTTTTGTCTTTCTCAATCTGACTTATTTCACTTAGGAAATGCTCTCATTTCATCCATGTTGTCACAAATGGCAGGATTTCCTTCTAAGTGAAATAAGTCAGACTGAGAAAGACAAAAACTGTATGACCTCACTTATATGTGGAATCTAAAAAGCTAGACTCATAGGAACAGAGAGTAGATTGGTGGTTGCTAGGGACTGAGACGGGTGGGGGAAATGGGTGAAGGTAGTCAAAGGGTACAAACTTTCAGTTATAAAAGGAATAAGTTCTGAGGATCTAATGTGCAGTATGGTGACTACAGTTAACAATATTGCCTCATTTACTTGAAAGTTGCTAAGAAAGTAAATCTTAAATATTCTCACCATAGCAAAAGCAAAATGGTAGTTATGACAGGTGAAGGATGTGTTAACTAACCTTATTGTGGTAAACATTTTGCAATATATATATGTGTAACAAATCATCACATTGCACACCTTAAACTTTCACAATGTTATATGTCAATTATATCTCAGTAAGCAAGGGGGTGGGATAGGTGCCTGATTTTAATGCTAACAATCAATCCACATCTTTGCAATGCTGATCTCTCTCTCTCCCCCAATATTCCATATTTACACTTAACAGAGACCTGTGCACTTGAAAAGATGTCTTTGGAAGGCAGGAGAACCATACCCAACTTTTGCTTCCCCATCTCTCAAGTAGGTCCCTACCACCTCAATCCCCCAACTTTCACTCATACATCATCTTAGAAGTAGACCCAACAATACTTGTTGATGGTTTTCTTGGGGTGGGGGGTAGATGGTCAAATAAAGAAAAGAATCAAAAATGACTCAGGCTTTTAGTATCAGAGTGAATGGCAGTGTCATTCACTACCAAGGAAAAATCGAAGGGAAGATCAGGCTTGAAAGAAAAATCAAGATTGATAGAGAAGACAAGAGGACCAAGTCTCAAGAAACAATAGTGTGCGAGGTATATGATGTGGTTTTAAAACATATCCACACAATCTTTGATACTCCTTTCTCTAAGAGATTGATCTGAAAATTATTTCCCTTGAGTACATGCCTATTGCAGAAACTGTGGACAAGCAACAACAATTGAACTTAGTGACTTGCTTCTAATGAATATAATATAGCAGAAATGATGGTGCTTGATTTCAGAGACTAGGTCATAAAAGGCATTATAGTTCCTCCTTGTTCTCTCTCAGACCACTCACTCTGGAGGAAGCAGCTGCCATGTTGTAAGGCAACACGCACTTACAGCAGCCCTATGGAGAAGTTCACATGCTGAGGACCTGAGACCTTTTGCTATTAGCCATGTTAATAAGCCCTCCTGGAAGTAGAACCTATGGGCTTCAGAGGACTACACCCGTTACTAACATCTTACACCTCGTGAGAGACTATGAGCCAGCTAAGCAACTCACTTCCGTGTTCCTGACCATTGGAAACTGTGAAATAATAAATGATTGTTGTTTTCAACTGCTAAATTCGGGGAGTAATTTGTTGTACAGCAAAAAATAAGTAAAAAAAATACTTTTCCTACATTTTTTTTACGTTTACATTACTCTCAGTAAGTGGAATTATTTATACCTATTTTACTAAGTTTCCAAAACATTAAGTGATTTGCCCAAAGAATCTTAGCTAGTAATTTTTGGAGCAGATGGTAATTTATGGAAATAAAATTTGAACTCAAGCTAACAACAAAACCTTCTCCTTCTCCTTAACCCTTACCCATACCCTTACCCTTAACCCTTACTGTTATCCTTACTCTAATTTCTATTCTTCTCTCCTACATGTATCAAACTTAACCTGTTCCAAACTGAAGACATTGGTTCCTCATCCAGCACCTCCAGTCCTGTCCCAAGTAAAAGTTCATTCTTCTGAGGTCTCTTTTTCCGATAAATGACAACACCATGATTCTAATTCCCCTTACTCTAAACACCAACATTATTGCTTTTCTTTTACTTTTTAAAAACTAAATGAATGGCACATGCCTATTGCAGAAACTGTGGACAAGCAACAATTTTTTAAATTTAAAATGATTTATAAACAACAGTATGAATAACCATAAATAAGGAACTTGTGAAATACATTATGGAACATCCATAAAATGAAATATCTTGGAGCAATTAAAAATTTTAAAAAAGAGGAGGCAAAATGTAAATTTTATGTTACAGATAAAAGTCAACTTTCTAAACTATAGTTAACACTTGTAGGGAAATCCTTTTTTCCCTAGATGTAGATGGAAAAATAAAAGAAATGGATATATTCTCTTCATTGCCCACAGACTTGCTTCTCTTATGTTCTTCAGCTTAGAGAATGGCAGTACCATCCACATAGTTGCCGAAGCCAGAAACTTGAGAGTTATCTTCAACCACTCCCCATCTCTCCCTGTTGCAGCCAATAGGAAACTTCTTCCATATAGCACTTGGTTCTCTTCCATTTCTCAACAGATTCTTCACGCCTCTTGCCTAGACAACTACAACATCATCACAGATCTCCAGGATTTTAGAATCTCCCTCCTCTAATCCGTCTTCCACATTGCCTTCACAGCGATCAACTCTGGATTGGAATAAAACTGGTGATTTTTCTGCTATTTGCTTCTAAGACCTACAGGAGAAAGGTTAACTATGCAACAGATTCTGAAAATGCCATGCTTTTACTTACACATAGTATGACTGTTTTCTTCTTCTCTGCCTGGCAAATCCATTTCATGCTTTAACGTAGCTCAAATAGCACTTCCTCTCTGGCTCTGCCTCTCTCCATGCATCCAAAAGCATTTTGCATGTACCGCTTTTATGACACTTATTATATTACCCGTCTTAACAATGCTTAAGACTTATCTATATCTTACTTTTTAAAATCACCTCTTACTTCATTTCCAGTTTTTGAATAAGGAAGTACAGACATCCATTTCATATTAATTTTAGCAAACATCAAGAAAATATTTTAATGTACTACTTAAAATATCTATGCTTATATTTGAATTAAATTTGAGTGAAAGCAAAATATAGAAAATGGGAAAATTCCTTATCCTCTGCAGCTATTTAATTGATTTTGGGATATAGTCCTTTAGTTTTATTACGACAAAATGATTTTTGAAGATATTTTTAAAATCTGTATTTATGACACGGAAATTTTTCAGATGGTCTTCCAATAAAGTGTGGCGTGATGGGATGCCAAAAGAGTATCAAGCTTTCTAAGAATTACAATTTAAAATTGCATCTATATCTAGTTGCAATATAGGCTTTTGTATTAAGAAACATGGTTACTATAGTTTTGTATAGAACTTACCTGTATCAGTTAGGACACTTTATGTTGCAAATGGTAGCAAATCCCACCAGAACTGGCTAACCAAACATTAAAAACAAACAAACAAAAACACAAGTTTATAGGTTCACATATCAGTCAAACAGTTTCTTGCTTCTGATGGAGCTTGATCCAGGTCTCATACGCTATCTGCTTTCTTGGTGATGACTCCATTCTTAGTCAGGCCCTTCTTTCTTGGTGCCAAGCTGGCGGCTAACAGGTCCTGGAGTTATGTGCTTCCAACCAGTAGAAAAGATTTCCCTGATAGGTGGAACAAAGGTCCTAAAACTTAGTCCTATTAGTCTTGAATATCTCTTCTTGGCCCATATGCCCATTCCTGAACCAATCAAGAGCAGAGGGAGTTAAAGGAATATGAGATATTGTAATTGGTTTCGATTGTTATCTGAGAGTTGCATATACAGAGAAGGAGGAAAATGAAAGTGAAAGGAAAAATATCGTATCAGTCATTATTTTAAAATATGCTTTTCATAGGATAAGTGCCGTAATCATCAACCACAATGTTTATGGAGCTCCTAATTTTAGAAACAGCTTAAAGGTCCTTAGACTGATTTTTATCACCCCTGCTTGCTTGCTGCAAGGAAATTTATTAAGAAAAAAAACACAATAATTGTCTTGATATTTCTTGGTAAACTAAAAATTTATTTTTTCTTTAACATTTTTTTGAATTCTCATCATTTCTCCAATGTTTATATTTTTCATTGTTTGGAACTTTTATTTCTACAAGTGGGAATTTCATCTTACACAAGTCAAATTACTGGGAGTGCTGTTAGTAGATTTCAAGGCAGTATCTTGAGCTTGGTTGGGTTGTAGACTAAGGATGGCTTCATCAGCTTTGGCATGGAGAGACTCAGGATATTTGAGCGTATAAAGAATTTCAGCATCATCCATCTTCAGTAGTATGCCAGAGAAGAGGCAAGAGGTGGGTGAATGGATTGAACCAGAGGAATCAGCTTTTCACCCACAATCTTCTTCTGAGTAGTAGCTGAGGCCAAAAACAGTTACATTCCACAATATGTGCATGACCTTGCATATAAACAGGGACAGGTTTCTGGATGGATGCTGGCCTTGCTACCTTAAATTGTAAAAGGCTGTGACAACTGCAACACCTGTAACTTTTTGAATTTTTGATTTGGACATCGTCCTGAGGCAGAAGTTTGAGGGTGAATAGCCTTGGTCTAGACTGTTATACTGGTGATCTGATAAGCTGACTTGACTCTTGGAACTTGTGGTAGTCTGCAGGTGTTAAATGGTGACTTAGGTGCGGCTACTGTTGAGTGGAAAGCACAATATACATATACAATATGGTGAATGTTTAAACAAAAATTTATTACAGTAAAAGACACATTGCCATTAATTCCCCTCAAAATACGCCCCCTTGCTTCGAACACACTTATCCCATTGTTCTTGCTACTTTCTGAAGCAGTTCTGGAAGTCCTCTTACGTGAGTGTCTTTAGTTGCACTGTCGTGGCTGCCTCAATGTCCTGAATCATTTTAACTTTGGGGAAGAGCCAGAAGTTGCACGGTGCCAGGTCCAGTGAATAAGATGGGTGAGGACACACCGTAATGTTTTTATTTGACAGAAATTGCCATATACCAGAAGCGATGTGTGACACAGAGCATTGTCATGATGGAGGATGATTTATAACATACTTTAAACACACCTTCTCTCAACCATAGCTCACACCTGACTGACGGCACCAAACAAGTTGAAACTTGCAATGCACTGTTGTTAAGGTTCAACTCTCTGCTTCCCATATTGAAGATCCCTGCCTTTCCCATTGGATGGCACTTGGCAGAAGCATTCACCGTGTTGTTTGATCACAATGGAAAGACTCCATGTCATATACCGTGTCATCACATGTATATTCTGAGATAGATGAGGTTTGGTCCTGACTACAGGCTTACAAAGTTGTGCGCTTCCATGTTAAAACTGAGGAAGAATTGGCATGAAGTTTCTTGCTGATGTTGCTGCTGCCTTGTGAGATTTGAGTACAGGATTGCCTTCAGCTCTTACAACCACCGTTCTCTCCATTTAGCTCTTGGTGAGGAGGGCCCAATGCTCCTCCTTGCTTGGTGCAATGGCCGCATATGGAAGTTCGGTGACCACAATGCTTCTATTTATTGCCATGACAGCTTTATTAGGTTCCTCAGGAGGTGTAAAGCAAATAAAAGCAAAGCCTTTGCTTTGGCCAACTTCCATCATGACCCGGCACTACTGATTGTGCCAAAGAGGTAGGAATCTCCGTCATTTATCATTGGTACTATCTTCAAGATTTTCTACATAAACATTAGCACCCTTGCACCTGGTGAGTTTATGCTGTTTTATGCGCTCAGATTTATGTTTTAATTCAGATCATCTCCCTCCTTCGTTTTGTGCTCTACCAACACAAATTTGACTTCCATTAAGGACTTTTCCATTCATTTCTTTGATGGCTTTATGGGCATCTTCAAGTGTCTCAAAACTAACAGATTTAAAGCCTTTGGATTTTCTACTTCCATCAGTCATTTGATATCAAGTTATACCTCAATAAATATATATCTTAAAACCCTAAAGATGTCACCAAAAAATTGTGAAAACTAATAAATGAACTCATTAAAGTTGCAGGATACAAAACCAATATATAAAAATCTGTTGCATTTCTATACACTAATAATAAACTATCAGAGAGAGAAATTAATAAAATCATCCCATTTACAATTACATCAAAAAGAATAAAAATATCTATGAATAAATTTAATCAAGGAAGGGGCAGCCGGTTAGCTCAGTTGGTTAGAGCGCGGTACTCTTAACAACAAAGCTGCGGGTTCAATCTCCACACTGGCCACTGTGAGTTGTGCCCTCCACAACCAGATTGAAACAACTGCTTGACTTGGAGCTGATGGGTCCTGGAAAAACACATCGAAATAAATAAAAGTTAAAAAAAAAAAATTTAACCAAGGAAGTGAATGACCTGTCCACTGAAAACTATAAGACACTGATGAAAGAAATTGAAAACACAAATAAATGAAAAGATATTTCATGCTCATGGATTCGAAGAATTAATATCATTAAAATGTCCATACTACCAAAGCAATCTACAGATTCAGTGCCATCCCTATCAAAATTCCAATGGTATGTTTCATATAAATAAAATAAACAATTATAGAATTTGTGTGGAACCACAAATAGCCAAAGTAATCTTGAGAAAAAAGAACAAAGCTGGAGACATCACACTTCCTGATTTTAAGCTATATTACATAGCTATAGTAATGAATGAAAATAGTATGGTATTGGCAAAAAACAGACACATAGATCAACGGAACACAATAGAGAGCCCAGAAATAACCCCCTGCATATATGGTCAATTAATTTATGACAAAGGAGCCAAGAATATACAATGAGGAAAGGACAGTCTTTTCAATAAATGGTGTTGGGAAAACTGGACAGCCACAGGCAAAAGAATGAAACTGGACCACTATCTTACACCATACACAAAAATTAACTCAAAATGAATTAAAGATTTGAATGTAAAACCTGAAATAATAAAACTCCTAGAAGGAAATGTTGGTGATAAGCTCTTTGATTTCAGTCTTGGCAATGATTTTTTTGTATTTGACAGCAAAAGTAAAGGCAACAAAAGCAAAAATAAATAAGTAGGACTATATCATACTAAAAAATTTCTGCACAGCAAAGGCAACCATTAACAAAATCAAAAGGCAACCTATGAAACAGAGGGTTGCTAGGGGTGAGAGGTTTTGGGAACGTACAGAGGGATAGTGGATGGGGGGAGGGGGGTTCACACAGTGTGAGGGATATAAATGATAAATGCCTAAGTTTTGCTTTGTCTTGTGCACCTGAAACTAATTAATAAAAAAAAAAAAAAAAAAAGGCAACCTATGGAATGGGAGAAAATACTTGCAAATCATATATCTGATAAGGGGTTAATATCCAAAATATATAAAGAACTCATACAACTCAAGAGCAAAAAACCAAACAATCCAATTTTAGAATGGGCAGAGGATTTGAATAAATCTTTTTTCCAAAGAAGACATACAGATGGACAACAGGTACACAGAAAAAGTGCTCAACATCACTAAGCATCAGGGAAATGCAAATCAAAACCACCATGAGCTATCTATTACCTCATACCTGTTGGAATGGCTATTATCAAAAGGAAGGAAGGAAGGAAGGAAGGAAGGAAGGAAGGAAGGAAGGAAGGAAGGAAGGAAGGAAGGGGAGGAAAGGGAGGAAAGAAAGGGAAGGAAAGGAAGGAAAGGAAAGAAAGGAAAGAAAGAAAGGAGTGCTGGCAAGGATGTAGAGAAAAGGGACCCCTTGTGTACTGTTGGTAGGAACGTAAATTAATGCAGTCACTATGGAAAACAGTATGGAGGTTTTTCAAAAAATTAAAAATAGAACTACCATATGATCCAGCAATTACACTTCCGAGTATTTATCAGTAGGAAATGAAAACATTAATTCAAAAAGTATCTGCACCCCCATGTTCACCCCATGTTCATATTTACAATAACCAAGGTATGGAAGCAACCTAAACTGTTCACCCATGGATAAAGAAAATGTGATATATAGATAGATAGATAGATAGATAGATAGATAGATAGATAGATAGATAGATAGATATTGATAGATAGATATCAATATATATATTGATAGATAGATATAGATAGATAGATGTATTATTCAGCCATAAAAAAGACAGAAATCTTGCCATTTGCAACAACATGGATGGAACTTGAGGGTGTTATGTTAAGTGAAAAGACTAAAATAGAAAAAGACAAATATCATATGATCTCACTTACATGTGGACTATTTTAAAAAAAACCACAACAACTCACAGTTACAAAATAAATAAGCCCAGAGATATAATGTACAGTGTGGTGACTATAGTTAATAATACTATTTTGTATATTTGGAAGTAGCTAAAAGAGTAGATCTTAAAAGTTCTCATCACACAAAAAAAAGTAACTGTGTTGTGATGGACATTAACTAGGCATATTGTGCTGATTATTTTGTAATATATGCAAATATTGAATTGTTATGTTGTACACCTGAAACTAATGTGATATGTCAAATACATCTCAATAAAAAGCAGGCAAATAGCATTTCAAAAATATACTCATAATTAAGATCTTCATGAATTTAGGAGTCAAAATTCTTTGCCCATTTGTCATTTCCTCTTTTCCACTTAGTGGCTACTCCAAGTGTTTTATAATTTCTGGTTCCATGTTCTAAATTGAACTTACCTTCTACCCCTTCTTCTCTTCAAACTTACTTCTAGTTAAAATATGGTTATCACTAGTTTTAATATCCTTCTGGAAATTATCTTTCTACCAAATCTAACAGTCTCTTTACGATGACATTAGCCCTCGTTTTGTTTGCAGCTTAAATTATTTGCTCTGCCCAGATATCTAAGTTTCTGAGGCTTTTCTTTCCCTCTGATCTTTTGAAGGTCTCTAAACTATCTTACTAGAGAGAGGCTTATGACAGCCTGGGTTTTCTACCCTCCTACCTAAAAGAAAATATACCAGGAGCCAGGAATTTGGGGGTCCATATTAGAATTCTGTCTAAAAATATTTCTTATAAGCTATATAGCATAACTATGTCTTGAGAAATTATTTAAAATTTTATAATTTCATCTTTCCTGTCATGATATATGGTCAGTGAAATGTTTGTTTTTAAATTTTTATCAAATACCCAGGAATGCATTGTGTTATTGTTTTTATGAGAAAATTTAGACTGCTTCATGATAATATGCTATAAAAATAGGAACTGCTTATCAGTCAATAAGCCATTTAACAACAATTTACAATTGCTTTAAAATGAAATCTAAGCTTCCTTATATTTTAAACAACTACATGGTGAGCCCTTGCCTTCCTCTCCAATCACAACATATGTTGTTCCCCTCCTCACTCATTATTTTCATCCACTATAGTTTGTGTGGGATTTGTGTGTGTGTGTGTGTGTGTGTGTGTGTGTGTGTGTGTGAGTCCTGAATAGCTATTTTTATTGATCTCAATAAATGTTTGTTGCCTCTCATGTTGGCCTTTTGTTTTTAGATTAATAGGGTCTTGGGCACGTTTAAATTTTAAGGGAAGCCCTTGGAAATTCTTAGGATCAGATCACAATTGCCTCCAGGAGTAAATGCAAACTGAGTTTCTGGAGCGGGATTTTGTTTGTTTTTCATGCTATAGTCTTACTTTCCCACCTGGAATGTACTTCACTACTTTTGAAGATTTATTTTTGTATTGTCTTTCAGGTCTCAGCTCATGTCACAAACTCAAAGAGGCATTACTTTAACACAGTGGTTCTCAACTGGGGAGTAACTTTGCCTCCCAGAGATTTGGTAAGGTCTAAAGACATTTTTGATTGTCACAACTGGAGGGATTATATGTAACAAGCATCTAGTCTAGAGACCAGGGATGTTACTAAACCCCCTATCATGCACACACAGTACAGATCCATGCAAGAAAAATATTCTCTACTCCAAAATGACAATAGTGCAGAGGTTGAGAAATCCTACAAATAATACTTTAAATAACACCTATTTTAAGTGGTTCTATTTCCTTGCCCTGTTTATTGCCTTCATAGCAGTTATCACAATCTGAATTTATCTTACTTATTTGTTTGTTAATTCTCTGCATGTCCTACTAAAATATAAGCTCCGTGAAGTCAAGATTCTTATTTGCCTGGTTCACTGCTGATTAATGATTGAATGAATTCCATGCACCTATAACTACTCAATACTATACTTTTCCCACTAATTTAAAGTTTCATTTTATAAATGATTCTAATTCATTTCAAACAAAGCATCTACTTTTATTTATTACTTCAACCGATATTTTCTGAGCACCAGCTATGTGCCAAGCAATGAGCTAGGTGCTAGGTATAAAAAAACTCTTATAAATCAATGGTTGGTTGGGGAAGGGTGCACGTAAGTAAAAAGCCCACTTGTAGTTTGGGATGCTATGTGGAATCAAGGAAAATGTATGTTCTCTGCTCTCAAGGGGCATAATCTCTTCCTCAAGGGTGGTGGGGTGTAATGAAAGATGCACACAAGTAGCTCCAAATATCAGTCAGAGAAGAACGCAAATAAGAAAAGCAAGATCTCTACTACGCAGCTTTGGAAATCAGAGAAGGCTTTGTGGAAGGAGTGCTATTTTATTTGAGCGATACAAGAAGACTGACGAGAGCTTGATAAAATAGAAGGAGAAAATGGAGAGAAGGGGAGAGGGCATTCCAGGCAGAGAGAATGGCAAGAGCCAAGGCACAGAAGTGTGTGTGCCAGAACAAGTAGACGTGTTTGGCTAAAGCACAGGAGACCAGTGAGAGCTGAGGCTGGAAAGGGAGAACACGTCCAAACTGGGTCAGTTGACTATGAATACAAATGACCCAAATCTTGCCCACATTTCCTATAATTTAGGGCATCATTTCCCTTAAGCACACTGGGAAAAGGAAGCTTAGAGAAATCTGGCGACTCACAGAACTTTATTGCTTTGACTGGCAGGATTTTGGAGAGGTTCCTGACTTACCGTACCTCCCAGAAGCAGGGTATGATGGCACTCAAGAAGGGACAGAGTTCCTGATATACAATAAGGACACTTCCTGTCTCAGTGTATGAACAAACAATGCATTGCCAGATTTGATTTTATTTGGAGTGGTGTGGGGGAGGCAATAAGAAGGCTGAAAAAGGAGTATTTTTCCTTTCATTCCAAGGTATGATCTGAATGGATGGGAGGATGAGGAAACAGGAGGAGGACCAAATAATGGAAAAAAAATAGGTTAGTTTGTTTGAGAAACAAGCTATGCTGAAGTATTTATTTGCAAAATTCCAGTTGCCATAGCAATTGGATGCTGCTCTTTCTACTGTTCCTCCTTTTATCTTTTGCATGGACTTTAAACAAGTCGTTTCCTAGGCAGATGTCGTCCTTGATGTTTATCTTAAAGAAGATTTTGAAACATTTCTTTCTACCTGCTCCTCCTTTTCCCTTTTGCCGTCCAAATCCAGCCACTCATCTGGGAAGGACTGGTTGATGCTGGCCATTTCAGGAGCAGGATCTTACAATCAGAGGAGCATTACCAAGCCAGATCCAAGTAGAAATGCCCAGCTGCTGCCTCCTGTAGCCATCTAGCATATAAATAAGTGATAAATATAGGGATTAAGTAAGATGTAGAATGGCTTAAAAAAAATTGCAGGTTACAGTATAATCAAAATTCCCTGAAACCCAAGGTGAGAATTACCCCTAATTGGAGGGAACAATAATGATTATGAGTGTCATGCTATTTTATCCCACTAGGTGCTCACAACAACCCTATGAGCCCATCATAGCTCATATTTACTGAGCGCTTAGTTTGGGCCACTTTTTAGACCCGGTGTTAGCTCACCTAAGCTCTCATAAGAACCTTTGCAGCGGATAATTATCCATATTTCAAAATTGAGAAAAGAACATTGACTTAACAATTATCGAACACATGCTATGTGCCAAAGCACTGTGTTAAGCACTTGACCTGCCTTCTCCCACGGTAAACCTCTGAAGGAGGTCTATGTTTCACTGGGGATGGAAGAAGTTAAATAGCTCGCCCAAGTCTGCATACTCGCTAAGAAGCAGCAGCTGGATTCAAAACTACCCTCTCGCCCTCCGAAGCTCACGTGCTTAAGCCCTCCAGAAATAGATATGGAAGTTCAGAGAGTTGAAGCGACTTGCTTAACTTTACACAGCGAGCAAGTCGAAAACTGATATCTGTATTCAGGTCTATCTGATTTCAGAACTGACATGTTGACATTTTGCAGAAATGTCATATTGGAGAAAAATAATGGAAAAGAATTAGTTTTCTCAACTGAAGCTGATTCCGAAAGCAGCGCAATATAATTGGGTTTTACTTCCTTGTACTGTTTAAATATGGTTCCCTCAGAAGTTAGTTTGTAAATCACTAGCCAGACTTTTTTGGTATCTGGCTACTAAACTGTAAGTTTATGGGGTAAATAGTTCCTATTCTAAAGGTGTTTACCACATATTTAGGGAAACTATACATTTAAAACTGAGAGAAGGAAGGGAGGAGAGGGAAGCAGACCGGTACGTAGGAAGTGAAGAAGGAAGTGAATGAATAAAAATAATAGTATACGAGGTGCGATAGATGGAGTATTTACTTTTATATCCAACTTCTGAGCTAAAGGAGACCAAGATGGATTTTGCTACTAATTGGCGAATGTTTGAACTCAGGGCTTTTCAAACGTTAATGTGCAGATGAATCACTTAGGGGATGTTGTTAAATGCAGATTCTGATTCAGTACGTCTAGGATGGGGACTGAGATTCTGTATTTCTGTCAGGGTCCCAGGAGATGCTGATGAAGCTGGCTGTAGCTCATGCTTCGCATAGCAAGGCTCTAGCTTAAGTGGTGTGATTTATTTGGATTTAAAAATTATGGACATAAATATTTCGAAGAAAAAAACCTAATTTATATGAAACTGTAAGTATTTACTCGTATGTATTTATGTTTACTTGATAATTTAAAGATTGTCATGAGGGTTTGATAGTCTCCTGGCTTGTCATAGAATCCAACACTTTTCACTCATACAGTTCTCCTTTAGGTTCAAGTATCCTTACCTGAAAGTTTTATTCAAAGGTAAACATGTGGGCCTGCCTGCCTACCTGACTGCCTCCTCACTTGCTTTGCTGCCCTCCTGACTCCCTCTCCTCCGAATAATTCGGTCCAAAATCTATTAGGTGGGGCTGAGCAAGGAAGGTGTCCACGGGAAAGAGGGAAGAAAGGCAGTGTCAACTTGGTGCAGGTTGCTGGAATGTGAGTGGGGTGAAGAGAGTGTTTGCCTAGGGAGGGGTCATCATGGATACAGGGGATTAGTCACTTTGCAGATTATGGGGAAACTGCGTCAATAAGCAAATATTGAGGATATTTCACTATGGGAATTATAAGTAGGGAAAGGAAGAAAACTAGAATGGTCCTCTAATGTGATATTAGAATTGGACTTACCAGTGTGAGTTCATGGTTTAAAATATATAGAGATGGAAATAAAAAGAAATACAGATGTAAACGTATGAATGTGTGTATATATATGCTCATATACATATATACACACAATACATATATACAATATTAAATATTGTACACAACATATATGCACAGAACTTATATATGTATATATAATATATACAACATATAATATATTATATATGACATATATGATATATGTATATATGCATATATAATTATATGTTATATATAACATTATATATTATATATAAAATATGTTACATATAATATATAATATGTTATATATATGACATATATATATATATATATGTTTTACCTAGAAGCAGCACACAAGTGCCCATATCTTGTTTTCGAAATGGCACTCTGTTAAAAGGTATCAGGGATGCTAGGAGAAATAGCTATTCCAAGGCTGGGATATGGAAAGTACAAAATAAGCTTGGAACATCTTTTTTTAATTAAACTTATTGGGGTGACATTGATTGATACCATATAAATTTCAGGTGTACAACTTTACAGTGCAACATCTGTACGCTCTATTGTGTGCTCTGTGTCTATTGTGTCCATCTGAAGTTTGGTTTCTGTCTGTCACCATATGTTTGATTCCCTTTACGCTCTTTGTTCTCTGCCCACCCTTCTTCCCCTCTTGGAACATCCTATTGTGCAAAAAAAAAGATAGTACTTAAAGAATAATGGGGGAGGGGGGTGTCAAATGGACACAGAAGCCAGCTCAAAGGAGATAAATCTGAGACAATTAGAGCATTAAAATAAATGATGGGAATGGGTTATATAAAATAGGAGTCCATGAATCCCTATTGACATAAATAAATAAATGAATACACAAATGGGAAGACCAGGAAGATTTTCTTTACACTTGAAAGAAAACTGAAATGAGAAAGTTACCATTTGGCAACCATTGCAGTAATAGTTAATTCAGCCAAGAAACATCGTGGATACTAAAATTAGTTGGTGAAAATTTGATGAGGAACAGGATATTTACATAGTCTCAAAATATCTCCCACAAAATTTTAATTACAAAGTGAAAAAGAGTAACTTTTCAGTGGAGAAACCTGGCGAGTGCCACATTAATCAAGTGGTCATAGTTACTATCACTAGTAATGGGACAAATTGATAAAATTTACCACTTGATAAATGATCATGTACCACTTGATAAAATGCAATGAGGAAAACATAGCATCGCTTCTGTGATAATTCTGCCAAAAGGGCAATGCCTGAATCTAATCATTAGGAAACATCAGACAAACCCTACGGAGAAATAGTCTACAAAATAATTGGCCTCCAGTTTTCAAGGTATTGAAGGTATTAAAAGTCAAGAAAAGATTAAGGAACTACTATACCAGATTGAAGGTCACAACTAAATACAACATATGATCTTGAATTGCATTCTATAGCTACAAAGGACATTATTGGGACAATGGTTGAAACTTGAATAGATCCTGAGTATTAGGTAGTAGTCATCTATCAGTTTTGGTGGTTGTATTGTGATTATATAGGAAAATATCCATGTTTGTAGGAATTACACTCTAAAGTCTTCACGGACAATGGAGCATCATATTGGCAACTTTCTTCCAAAAGGATCTCGGGGAGGGGTTGGAGTTACTTGTATTATTTTTGCCCCCTCAAAAAAAGTAAACCTGGGATGTTGAAAAAGTGACTAGTTAAAGAGCTCCATTATGAATCAATAACATTTATTATCTGTATAGGATATTAATATCCATGCAGTATATTTTCTGACTGTATCCTACAGGCATGATGACATTAAATAACCACTATTTAACAATGTGGTAGACCCTGTATGTTGCCTACCCAGCTGTTGTTCCCTTCTCCCATTCTTTCTTGCTAACAGAACCCCAATTTTATTGAGATGTGGGTATCTGGGTCCTTCCTGTCTCCAGGAGGTGGATTTGTATTGGTCTAAGCCAATGATGGCTTAGGCGTGGGCATGTAATATAATTCTAGCAAGTGATACATGAAAGCAGTTCTGCTGGGGTGAGGGGGAGAAACTTTTGGGGAACAATTTTCCTTGATAATGAGACAGTCACAAAATGAAATGGCTCCTTTTGATGTCACATCTCTAGTAGTCACCCCCTTATCTGTGGTTTCACTTGCCATCGTTTCAGTTACCTGCTGTCAACTACAGTCTGAAAATATTAAACGGAAAATTCCAGAAATAAACAATTCATACATTTTAAATTGAGTGCCATTCTGAGTAGTGTGATGAAATCTCACACCATCCTGCCCAGGACGTAAATCATACTTTTGTCCAGTGTATCCACACTGTATATGCTACCTGCCCATTAGTCACTTGGGAGCTTGTCGTGACTTGATGATCCAGGACCACCCAAAGCAGATAATTGTCCTTCTGAGTCAGAAGCTCAGTAGTAGCCTAACGCTATGTCACAATGCCTATACCATTCATCTCACGTCATCTCACCACATAGGCATTATATCATCTCACATCATCACCAGGAGGGTCAGTACAGTACAATAATATATTTTGAGATAGTGAAAGAGACTATTTACATAACTTTTATTACAGTATTTTGTTATAATTGTTCTATTTTATTATTATGGTCGTCTCTTACTCTGGTTAATTTATCAATTAAACTTTATCATAGGTGTGTGTATATAGAAAAAAGCATAGTACATAAGGTTTGGTACTATCCTCAGTTTCAGTCATCCAGGGAGGGTCTCGGAACATATCCCCTGCATATAAGGGAGAACTACTGTACATGTGATACCCTGGAACTGCGGCAGCCATCCTGCAACCATGGGAGACAAGCCTGAGGATAAAAGCCGACACAGTGAAGATGACAGAACAGAAAAATAGAAAAACAATCCTATATCCTTGATAACGTCATTTGCTGCTAAATTAACCAACCTAGTAACCACCCTATTTCCTGCCCATTATATGAAATAATAAATTTTCCTTATTTAAATCATTTGAGATAGAGTTTTCTGTTACTTGCAACCAAAAGCAGCCTAATTGAGAAAGACAGCCAAAAGAAATTTTCAGTCCACAGATTTTCTAAAATAGACCAAGTTCCCCTAAGAGAAATAGCCCCCTGTCTAGATAAACTAACATGTACCCTATTTCCACGAACTTGGATGGAGTTTGAGCTCATGGAAGAAGACAGTGATCTGGACACTTATTTAGCTCACACATGAAGCTTGACGTGATGTTTCTAGAAACTTAACAGTGTTGCACTGGCTGGAATATAAATCTTTGACATGACATTTCCCACAATCTGGATTGTTCTGCTTAATAGATTATAAAAATTTCCTCAAAGATTTATGTGGTATATTTCATTCTTTAGCATAATACCAATAATATATGCTGTTCTTTACTCTTTCTCATCCCTTTATCTAGTAGCAAATTTTAATATAAGGGTCAGAAATAAAAACTTTTACATTTTCTGTTAATTGTGTACTAAATAGATGCTCATTGAATAAGCACATCCCTCCCCTCCCCTCCCTTCTTAGCCATATACAATAAGGGCTTGAAAAGACTTAGTATTTCTGCTTTATTATTTATTTATTTATTTATTTTAAAGAAGGGCACAGCTCACAGTGACCAATGCGGGGATTGAACCCACAACCTTGGTGCTATCAACACCACGCTCTAACCAACTGAGCTAACTGGCCACCCCCTCTGCTTTATTTGTAATAATCTTCACTTGTTTTATCATATTTTTCTTAATGTTAAATTTCTGTCCCTTTTTTATTCTTTTGGTCACATGCCCATTTTTGGATTTGAATAATATGGTAGTTAAAAGCTTGAGACCAGGCTTTTCTTATTTGCTGTGTGATCTTTAAAAAGTTACACAACTTCTCTGAGCCTCAATTTTCTAATCAATCAAATGGGGATTCAGACAGCACCTACCTCATAGGGTAATTGTGAGAATCAAGTGAGCAAATAAATAGCAAGGTCCTTTATAACACCCAAGAGCTCATTTGGTAACTCTTATTAAATAATAGGAATGTAATTCTAAAATGTCACCTATGTATCACCTTATGTAACTTTCCATAGAATTTTACTATTATAATTTGTTTAATGTGTTCCCTATTAATGGACTTCGGAAGATGATAGTGGTTAAGCATTTTTGATTTTGGAGTTGAGCAGAACTGTGTTTGAATCCCATCTCTACCATTTTTCATTAGGATGACCTTTGGGGAAAGTGAATTAACCTCTCTGATCTTTAATTTCTTCATCTAAATAATGAAAATCATAATCCTACAGTGGATCTTCATTATTTACAGGTTCCATATTTGTGAATTTGCCTCTTTATTAGAATGTCTTTGTAATTTGGCTGTTGTGCACATTTGCTGCCATGTGCCCAACAGTGAAAAATTTGAGTTGCCCAGCTTGCACGTCCTCAGTGGAGGTTGAACAAAGCAACCCTTTGCCTTCTTGTTTCAGCTCTCCTACTGTAAACAAATGTCCTTTTGGTGCCATGTTTTCTGAATTGTGTGCTTTCCGGTGGCAATTTCACTCTTTAAAATAGCTCCCGTGCATATTGCCAAAGTGCAATCCGCTGTTCTTAAGTGCAAGAAAGCTGCCATGGCCCCTGCGCAAGGATGACACGCAAATTCGTGAAGCGTTCCATATAAAAAAAAAAAAAAGAAAGAAAGCTGCCATGGAGAAAAGATGGAGTTATAGGGCTGTTGACCGTGAGTTCATTGTTAAGGAATCAACAATATATATTCCATATGGTGTCTTTAAACAGAAACGCATAAAACAAGGTTATGTATTGATCAGTTGATGAACATATTATGACTAGAAGCTCTCCAGAAACTAACCCTCTATTTCCTTAGGAGCAATGGTTTGTTATGCATTAATTCAGTGTTCATGGCCACGTTACGGAATATAAATACCCTAAATAATGAGAGTGGACTATGTCTCCAGCAAGGCTATTGCATCTAAGTGTTCAGCGTTGTGCCTGGCACGTGGGGGTTCGGGCCAGTGCAGAGTGGGGATGGGGATGAGACTCTAACTATATTCTTGTCAGACAGTTTGATTCTGACACTTATCTAAGTTCCACATGGTTCAAGCAAGAGGATAGTTGTTTGAAAACTGGGAAGATCCAGAAACGTCTCAATAAATCTCTCAGGCTAAGCCACTGGATTCCGCTTGAGAAAGCTTCATATAGACCATCTTCTTACAAATAACAGTTTACTTTCACAAAAATAGATGACCTAGCTCATGATCATAATTAGGCTTCTGGGATTGAATGACAATTGCAAATGAGTGATATAGCGCTCTCTTTTCACTTTCCTAAAGTGATGGGGAGCTCCTACTCTTTTTCCTCGGAATGGACATTTTAATAGTAAAAATGCCATATGTTGTTGAGCATTACATTACACCTATGCTATGTAACATCATAAAAAGGGCAAGTATTTTGCAGATGAAATATAATGAATTTTCACAAGAAGCTCAAGAAGGAAATCCGTAACTCTCATTTCAAAGATGCTGAAACAAGCCAGCAATAAAGTTAAACAGCTAAGTGACAGACCTGAGTAAGACCTATCTGCTATCAACTGTGCATTGTATCACTGCATTGTTCTGTGTTCTTACTGAGATAAGAACAGTGGAGCCTAGACAAGCTTTTCCAAAAGAGATTGTATTGGTATTCTTTCAATTACCTCAAGGCTCCAAGCTTTTTTTCTACCTTATGGCTTTTGCATATGTCATTTTCTCTTCCCGGAATACTTTTGTCCATCCCTTCCCTAACTCTTACTCATCTTTTGGGTCCTGGCTAAAATGTTGCTTACTCAGAGAAGTCATGCCTGACCACTCCCTTCTCCTGCCCTAAAACATCCCCGTACCCTATTTTCTTTCATAACATTCTGTACTTTCCTCCACAGCACTCATCACTATTTACAATCATGTGTCTACTTGTGTTTGTATTTTTCTGTCTTCTCTATTAGGCTCTCAGTCCTACGCAAGCAGGGACTCCGTCTGTTTTGTTCTCTACTGTAAATCCAGTGCCTACCTCAGTGCTGTGTGCATAATAGACTCTTCAATAAATATTCATTAGAAGAATAAATGAATTAACAAAATGTTTATCACACAATACTCTGGTGAAGGATAGCTTGGGGTGCTAATGGATATTACTAACAATATTTTAATAATGAGTATTTGGTTTCATCATTCTCTACTCCCTGCAACCTCTACGCTCACCATCAAGTAGTAGCATTTGTCTAGTACATCTCATTTCCCAGTGCCAGACCTAGTCTCTATACATTTGGAGACTGGTTTTTGGAACAGATACATCAAGACTGATTCAATTTGTAGGATTTTAGGCTTAAAAGTTCTCACTGAAATAAAGTTTGATTTCATATCATTTTGGAATAACTCCAGGCATTCACCATTCAATGTGAATAATTCAATATTATTCTGGAGCAACTCCAAGACATTCACCATTCAGAGGAAAAGACATTTGTTTTGTTTTGTTTTGCTAAAACTGAACTCAAGCTATGTGAAAGGCACTACTGCGTTTATAGATAATTTTGTGAATTTTAGGAATCTAAGAATGGATATTTCTTTTGGATGGTTACAATATAATATATACTTTCTATTTGTATTGATAGCTTACAAACTTTTTACTACATATTTTAATTTTAATTAATAAATTTTGCCTAATTGAAAAAGCAAGCGTATCTTTGTAGAAATTTTGGAAAATGCAGGAAAGCATGAAGGAGAAACAAAAAGTATAGAGAAACACACACAAAAATCACTCAAAATTCCTCCATTTGGAGTTAACCATTGTTAACACTTTGGTACAATTTCTCTCGGCCCTGTTTCTGTGTGTACGAGTATGTGCGCATAGGCACCCACACTCATTATGTGTAATATATATAATATGTATATTTGTATATATACACAATATATGTGCATACATATATAATATATATAAATAATATACATACACATATACAATAGTTATTATTTACTGGGTGTGTGAGATAGCCTGATTTTCTTTTTATATATGATTGTCTCTTGTAATCCTCTCAATAGTTTTGTGAGAAAAACATTACCATTCTCTCTTTACAGATGAATAAATTAGGCTATAATTTGTTATTAATTTGTTTGCCTAAGGTCATTAGTAAATGATACATCTGAGATACAAATGATAGATCTGAGATACAATTCTAAAATCTATAATCTCAACCATTATTACCTTACAGGACTTGCCTATACATTAAATCTATGTCTTAAATCAAATTGGACTTATCATAGAAATAATTTTGACCAGCTTTTTATTATATTTCTATAACAGTTCATATCCTTTACTAACGTAATTTTAATGGTTTTATGATATTTCTTAAGATTATTGAGATAATGAAATGAATGAAATATTGCTTATCACACACTCCTCTGATAAAGGATAGACTGGTAGATGCTCTGAAGTTTCAGATTCTTTCCGTCATCTCATTTTCTTAATCTTTTTTTCATATTCTGCATGATTGTTTCTTTTTCTTGTCTCTTATAATGTGAACTATGTATTCTTTGCTTTTCAAATTCCAATAAATGCTTTGGAAATTATAAATACTGTTTTTCTTCTAAAAGTACTTACTTTTAAATTAAAGAAAAACATCTCATTTTCAATATCACAATGAAATAAGAGCTCTTTATTTCTGCTGTGCAAGATGAGGTATTTAGCACACTTTTATTTCCCTTCATTCTTTATCTCCCACTCCCAACCCCTCCCAGCTTGGTTTTTGTTCATGTAGTCTGACCTTTTCAACCTTGATTATTGCTCTTGGAAAAAGAAATTTCTCTTTTTTACATTATGTATTTTCTCTTAGGAAGGTTGTTTTAGATATTTATATAAAATTCTTTTGTGCATAAGTCTTTTTATGCCGTGATTTTCTTCTTTCTTCTTGAGTTCTTATTCAGCAGTATATATATGAGCAGTTCCTTCTTTCAGAACAGATAACCTCGGCAGTGTCATTTTTGCCCCCTTTATATCTGAGGACTTATTTCTGAGGCCTCACAGCTGCATGACAACTTGCTGAGTGCAAAATTCTTAAATTATAAACATCCTCGGAATTCTGTAAGGTATGCTTTATTGACTTGTGTTTTATAGAGTTGCATAATTCTGAGGCCAGTTTGAGTTTAGTTCCTTTGGAGAGCATCTATTTTGTTTTTGTTTTGTTTGTTATTTTTCCCTGTCTGGATTCTTGAAGACTTTTTTCTTCATCCTTGAAATATTTAAAAAATGTCACCTGGCTAGTCTAGATGTTGGTTTCTTTTCATTCATTTTGCCTGCAGGCTTAAGTCTTAGGAGAATTATTTAATTATTGCTTCTATTCCTACCATTTCCCCCTTCTGAGATTCCTACTATAGTCAGTCAATTTAGTCAACAAATATTTATTGAGCAACTACTCTGTGCTGGGTACTCTTTTAGGTATTGAGGATACATCATTAGGGAACATAAATGCTTACATTTTTGTTTATTGGATCTTCTGAATCTTCTGTATATATCACCCACTTTTGTTCTGATTTTTCAAGGGGACCTCATCCTTTGGGCTGCAGCATCTTTTCATAATCCTGTGGTATTCTCTTTTGCTCATCTTAACATAGAGAGGTCTATGTGTGTCCAGCTTTGGTTAATACTTATGTAGGAATTGCAATGGGTTCTATTAGAAATTGAAATGTGTATGAGTGTATGTCCTACGTATCTCTCCATCTGACTTCACATAGTCTTCAACCCCAAGTAAGGGGATGTTCGGGAATTCCACTGGGGTGATAATATATTTTACAGAAGTGGAATCTTGAACTGGCCCTTCCTTCTAATTGAGCCCTTTTACATTCCAAGTAGCAGAAATACCTCAAAGTTTCTGGCATCCGGAAAGTATTTCCTCTTTGTTTATTTCTTTGATCTTTTCTATGTGAATTTAGAATGAGGCAATTTAGAAACCTGTCCTCACAAAGACATTTTATTTAAAAACCACAAAATAATATTTTTCTCTCTGTTAAGAGAATTAGAAAAAATGCTCAAGACTTGTAATTACATGTCGTTTTGAAATTTTTCATAAAAGGTCACATACCCCTTGGGAAGGTCTAGTGGGAGTCACGATAATGGAGGTTGATTGTGATATGTAATTTCACTGTGGTTTGGAATAAACTATTTGAACCTCAGGTTCTCTAATCTCAGATCCTCTTACGTCATAGCATGACAGGGAAGGCACCAGAAAAAAAATGTGGAAGCTCTTTGAACTGTTCAAAGGTTAACACTAAGGAAATCTGAGACTTTTTGTTATTGTTTGAACGCTATTATAGCTTTGAGCACTTCCAAGCTAGCCCAAAGTGTATCTGCTTGAGAGATAGCAAATGAGGCCTGCTTGCTTGGAATCCCGGATATGCAAAACAGTTCTGAAGTGTGGCTGAGAAGGGACACGACTTTGGACACTGTCGTGTGGCATAAGATCCAAAAGAGTGGTAATGTGGACCCCCCCTTTCTTAGGTCAAATTACTATCCCAGGCTTAACTGAAATTAGTTGGCTTCTCCTCTTCATGGAAATGAAGGCCTTTGGGTGGGTGAATCATGCCTTAATAAACAACTTTTGTACTTTTGGCCAGCATAGGCAGCAGACATTGTCTATCTTTGTGAGATGTTTTGAAAAGTGTGCAAAAAGAAATATCTGTATGCTTATCTCGAAACTTAAAGATAATATTTTTTTTGCCCCAGGAAAAAACTCTCCAGGTTCTACCCATTCATACCATTCATCCATTCTGTATTTTCTAATTCAATTTATTTATGAAATTCCTGTAAGATTCAATATGAAATTTCCCTAATCATGGTAAAAAATATTGTTTGTACTAAGATTCATGACACTGCAGCTGTTTCTGCACTATGGAGATAAATGACTCTCTATGTCATTAGTCTTAAACCAGTGGCTTTTTAAAGCTATGGACATGAAATGGAGGAATAAGAATTTCTCTCTTCTGTGTAAATGCATCACAGTTGTTACACGTAGGGCAAAACAGAATAGGGCACCTTAATTTGTTCTACAATGGATTGATCACCTGCCATGTGTCAGATGCTGTATTAGGAGCTAGATACATATATCAGTAAACAAGACATCATTCCTACCCTCATGTAGCTTCAAATTTAGTGGAGAAGACTAATCAAATATATTAATTAGGATAAGGGACTATGAACGAAATGTATAGGATGCAATAAATGCAAATAAGAGTAGGATAGATCTACTTATCCAGGGCAGGGAGGAAAAGTCTTCGAAGTGATGCTTTCACTCAGGTTTAGGATGAAAAAGAAACTGCTATGGGAAGAGCTGGAGGAGAAACATAACAGCAGAAGAAACAGAATGTGCTAAGGAACTAACCAGGTAAATAGTTGTGCTACTGAAAGAAATCGGGAAGGAAATTAAGAGGAGCATGTATGTGGTTTGGAGAGGAAGTTGATAATTTACTTTTGGAACTTGTTAAGTTTGGGATTCTGACTGCGCTCTTGTCATTTTGAGTGTGGTGTCTGGACAGAACGCGTAGGTCCTCTTTCATAATGTTAACACTCTCTATATATTGTATTTTATGGTTCAGTCTTGTGCTGTCTCTGAGTTTTCAGAATAAAACATTCCTAATCATGCCTGAGTTGGAGTTTGGAATAAGAGAAAACTCTACTAAGATCCATGATGCTGCAGCTGTTTCTGAATTATGGAGATAAATGGTTCTCTATGTCACTAGTCTTATACAACAAGTAGCTATTTCTGTTTAGTCATGGACATGAGATGAAGAAAGAATAATTTGTCCAATGTTGAGCAAATGCACTTTACTGGTAGCATAGAAGCTGAGGAGAAGGCAATGATGCTACACGTATATCGAGCATCTGCCCTGTGGCAGGCGCTGTGCTAGGCTCTGGGGATAACTCAGAGAATAAGACAGACAAGACTTGGAGTTTACAGACTAATAGAGAAAGGGGGGGGGGAATTAACCTACAGATAAAATAACTGCAAAATGTGGCAAGTGCTATGAAAGAAATGAACAAATACAGGAAATAAGTTGGGGGTGATACTTGGAGTCTAGATAGGGTATTTAGGGAAATCTTCCTTGAGGAGGTAACATCTATTTAAGCTGATTGCTGAAGAATGAGGAGTTAGTCATACCAAGATTAGGGGGTGTGACTGGCCATTGATAAACCATCAAATTGTATTTTATGGCCCTGGAAAGATTTTGGACCTGGAAAGTTAAGGCAGGCTGAATAGCTCACATTGGAATATTCAGCAGGGGCACACAGAGAATGGGGGAGGTGTTGGAATGTTCTGCCCCCATGGAGAGTATTTCATCACAGGCACTGTTTAAAATTGCCCATACATGATGATAATAAAAAGTAGACTGACATTTAGTCAGTTTTACTATTATTTTAAAATTCTTTACAGACAATGCCCCTGTCATGTGCTAAATGGTGGCCCACAAAAAGATACATTCACATCCTAATCCCTGGAACCGTGAATATTACCTTATATGGTAAAAGTAAATATTACCTTATGTGAAAAGATGTGATGAAGGATTTTGAAAGTGTTTGTCAGATTATCTTTAAGTAAGCCAAATGAAGATATTAGGCTGAGAAATTAAGTTAACCAGTTCTTAAGGTAAGTATGTATATATTTTAATAGAGTTATGACCATAGAATTTGACGCTTTGTTGAATAAAGTGTTTCTTACATCCAAGTTTGCTTACACCCAAGTAACTTCACCCAAGTTGAGTTACCTGCCTGGCCCATGTAGGCATTTTATAGTGCCATTCCTATTGCACAAGGAGGCCTCCTGGTAGCTCAGGTGGGCCCTCTTAAGTCAGGACTACAGTCCTGGGCCTGGTCACAAGTTTAAGTTCGGACACTGACGAGCATTGACACTGAATTGCACTAACCAAACTCACAATCTAACAAATGACAAAACTCAAGTGTTTAAAAAATATTTACTAATTTAATAAATGATGAGGAATTTATGTGTTGATTAGTGTATTTTCTCTCCTTATAGACAAGTCATACTCGTATATAATGTGAGGTTATATTTAGGATATAGCTAGGTGATGATATCAGAGCAAGCGGAATAAGTTTGATGAATGTTTTTATACTAGGCAGCCTCTGAGATGACCTTTAAGGATCCCTTCAATGAGAGAATAGTATTCATACCCTCCCCTTGTGTGTAGGTTGAACTCACTTCTAATGAAGAGAACTAGCAGAAGCAATGGAAAGTCGTTTCTGAGATTAGGTTACAAAAGGACTTCTGCTTCACCTCCAGCGCTCCCTGTTGCTCACTCTGAGGGAAGACCATTGCTATGTTGTGGACCCTATAAGAGAGGCCTCCAGTCAACAGCCAGTGAGGAACTGAAGTCCTCAGTGCAATACCTCACTGGAATTGAACCCTACCAACAACCATATGAGTGAGCTTGGAAACAGACGCCCCCAGCAACCTCATGAGACACCTTGAGCTAGAGGCACCCAGCTAAGCTGCATCTGGATTCCTGACCCTCAGAAACTGTGAGATAATAAATGCTTGTTGTATTAAGGCACTAAGTTTTGGGGTAAATTGTTACACAGCAATAAATAACACAATATCAATCATAGAACTTTTGAAATATTATACTAATTTACAAACAACATTAAGAGACTAGGAAGGGAAATAAAATTAATATGTTGTAGTTTTCATGATTACACTATTATAGCTTCTTAGGCTATAATTCTAATAACACTGACTAGATTCCCTCTTAGTGGTTAATTTCATCCAGTTTATGTTGAGTCATAATAGTTTGATTCTCAGGAAGTGACCTTTTATCCAACTTCTGGATGAATTTAACTATGGACTCCAACACACTGCATATGCATACTGACAACTGAGTATATATTGACTCATTCACACATAAATTCATTTTGTCTACTGGATACTCAAAAAGGAATCCAAAATGGCATATTAATTTCTTTGGTCTTTTTTTTGGAATTAATGTTAACAGGATAGTTGGATATTGAATTGATTCTTTTTCAAAAAATACCTTTCTTTTTACAAAAGGAATAAATGTTCGATGTACAACATTTAGAGAAAACAGAAGCAAAAAAAGAAGAACGTGAAGGTCAACTTTGAATTTGCTACTCAGAAAGGACTGCTATTGAGACTGAATGCACTATTGATTTTAGTTAATAGCATTTGCTTATCATTTTTATTTTTTTTCACATTGCAAATAAGGCTTTTCCTCTGTCACCATTAAAAGTCTAAATTTTAGACAGATTCTTGAACTGGTGGCTCATATTCATCAGCTCATTTAATTTTAGCACCTATCTCATCCCCAGTAGGTTTTCCAGAATTACTACCTTCACCACGAAGCTCCATGAATTTTCCAATTCAGACTTAGGCTTCTTCAGCATTTTTTTTTTCCTAATAAAGACATCATGGAGCAGATAGATTGTCAAGCCTTCTCTGTCTTTTGTAATGCTGTCTGCAATCAATCAATCAATCAATCAATCAAATTATTTATTTGCAATCAATTTATTGACCACTTTTTTCAAGTTATTTGTCTGCACCTCTCGGATCATGATTTTTATCATCTTCTTCTCGATTTGGTGGATCTGTAGGTGCTTAGTGTAAGAAGTCTCCCGAATCTGATTATTGTGTTTTTAAGTAAAATCAACACAGAATAGAAAAAGCAAATAACCATCACTAGTCTTGACATCAACATATCTTCAAGCATGGTCTGCCATTGGAGCACATTTTGTTACGGGTAAGATCCATTTTGTAAGATGCCGTGAACGTTAGTTGGGCAGTTTTTGCCCTGAACATTGTGAGTAATTAACTTGAATTTTCTAAAAGCAACTTCATCATTCTGTAGATCAATAAGGCTCACCTCAAAAACACAACCCTTGAGGCCATCAGATATAAGTTTGATTCCTTGAGTTCTAGTGACTAGTGTTTTTCCAATATTTCTTATATTGAACATAGCTGGTGCTTTCACATCATATCAATCTTTCATAGAAAATGGATTGACCACTTTCTTCCTGCCAACCTTTTTGCCGTCTTGCAGACTGTCATGGAGCTTGCTGCTCAGAGAGTCAAAAAGCTATTTGCATATCCTTTTAAAAATTGGGAAAACACTCTATTCTTAGTTAATGTGACAATTGAGTTCTCTAAAACTCAATTTCCTTAATGAAATATTATATCTGAAAATTTAGCTTTATTATCTAATATTTAATAATTTAGTATCACTAATATTTAATATTTAGTACAACTTACTGTTATAAGCACTATACTCAACAACTTTATTTACATTATCTTTTTTAAACTTCACTACACCTTGTGAGTTAGGCACTAATATTACTTCCATTTTTCAGATGAGTAAACTAAGGCTTAGAGAGGTTAAATAATTTGTCCAAACAAGGTCACAAAGCTAAGCAGCTTCAGAATAGATTCCATTCCAGTTCTGTCTGAATACAGAACTTACACTACTCTGCTATAGTTTCTCCCTCAAACTTTTTCCCATAATACTTTTCATAAAAGCAAAATGCCATTTTTGAAAACTTCTGTATTTAGAAAAATCATCATATTCCAGTTATTAAAAGACTAACCTAATTTACCCATACCTCTGTTCAATTCCTTTGAGTTTTTTTGAAGTTAGTGTCTCTAGGCAAAAATATTAAGATCTAAAGGAAATATACATGAATAAAATTCTTTCCCTGCTGAAATAAAAAGGTGGATGTTACCAGCGATTTGCCTCATTTTGAAACTGGAACTATCATCAGACAGCCGATTTCCATTTATATTAATTTACATTATGCTGTTTCTGAATATAATTTCTCTAAAGTTATAGTTAATTATTACAGTTGAAAAACTAAATTTTTATCAGCTTAATTTCCTGCTCTTGTACAGTTTTATTATGATGTAGTAGTCTGGGAAGAAAGAGCAGTGGTAATATGATCTGGATTTCTGTCCATTCTCCATATTTTAGAGAGGAGAAAATTGGGGGCCAAATAGTTAAATATTTCTGTATCTCTTAACTTGTCATAGTACACAAGTATAACATTAAAGGTATGTGAAAAGTGATTTTCACTTGATAATTAAGACAGTTTTGCAAATATATTTAACTGAATTCCAAACTGTATCAATAAGAGAAATGGATTAAAAAAAAAAAAACCCAACTAACAAAACACGTAATATGTGGTACATAAAAAATGACTAATAAATATTTGTGAATGAACAAATGAATAAAAAGAATTTAATGCTTTCATTTTCAAGTTTCCTTACAATCCTTGAATTCATATTTTGTATACAATCATAATGCATACATCTAGTTTACTTTGCTTTTTGCACTTGAGTCATAGTGTCAACAATTTTCTGTGTTATTATAAAATATGACTATAACCTTTTAAAGTACCTATTGAAGTTACAACAGTTCTGAGTCAGATTCCCAGATGATTGTTAACAGGGGTAAATCCAGGTTTTGAGGGGCTCTCATTAAGGAAAAATTACAAAATTGTTACTTTAAAAATTTTTGCACAATAATGAAAAAATATCTAGTCTTTCAAAAGACCATTTTCAGGGCCTCTCCGGAGCCTAGGAGGGGCCAGTGTTTTGAGGGCCCCTGAATCTTCATTAGCTTCACAGTATACCTGCCTCTGTTAATAACCAGACATCATCTTCATGGTGGCTATGATATAGCTTGAATGTTTTTTTAGAGGTTTACTAGAATTTTAGAAAAGTATATCACACTTCAATAGTGTTAGAAATTCTTTCTATCCAGCTGACCTGGAGTCTTTTTCAGGCCCCACTATAAACTTGGTGGCTTTTACATTATAAGCAAGCCTCTTAACTTCTTCAGTCCTCAAATTCAAATTCCTCATCCATAAAATGGACTTAATATCCATCTCAAACAATTACAAATGAAAACAAAGATAAAATACTTGGTAGAGCTCCTGACAAATAGTAAATGATCATTAAATATTACCGTGTTTCTAAAAGGGATCAAATATATGGTGATGGAAGGAGAACTGACTCTGGGTGATGAACACACAATGGGATTTATAAATGATGTAATACAGAATTGTACACCTGAAATCTATGTAACTTTATTAACAATTGTCACCCCAATAAACTTTAATTATAAAAACAAAAAGATCCCCCCCAAAAAAAAACGCAAACAAACAAACAAAAATATAACCGTGTTTCAGCTAACATCATACTCAATGGGGAAAAGCTAAAACCATTCCCCTTAAGATCAGGAACAAGGCAAGGTTGCCACTTTCTCCACTTCTATTCAACATAGTTCTGGAAGTTCTAGCCATAGCAATCAGACAAGAAAAAGAAATAAAAGGCATCCAAATTGGTAAGGAGGAAGTAAAACTGTCATTATATGCAGAGGACATAATATTATATACAGAGAACCCTAAAGACTCCACCAAAAAACTATTAGAACTGATAAATGAACTTAGTAAATTAGCAGGATACAAAATTAATATTCAGAAATCGGTTGCATTTGTAAATACCAATAATAAAATATCAGAAGGAGAAATTAAAAAAAACAGTCCCATTTACAATTGCTTCAAAGACTATAAAATACCTGGAAATAAATTTAACCAAAGAAGTAAAAGATCTGTACTCAGAAAATTATAAGACACTAAAGAGAGAAATTAAAGAAGATGCAAATAGATGGAAACACATACCATGCTCATGGATAGGAAGAATTAATATCGTTAAAATGTCCATACTGCCTTAGGCAATATACAGATTCAATGCAATTCCTATCAAACTATCAAGGACATTTTTCACAGAAATAGAACATATAATCCTAAAATTTATATGGAACCATAAAAGACCCCAGATAGCCTTGGCAATCTTGAGAAATAAGAACAAAGTGGGAGGTATAATGATACCTGACATCAAATTATACTACAAGGCTACAGTAATCAAAACAGCATGGTTCCGGCATAAAAACAGACACATAGATCAATGGAACAGAATAGAGAGTCCAGAAATAAATCCATGCCTATATGGTCATTTAATCTACGACAATGGAAGCAAGAATTTACGGAAGGGTAAAGACAGGTCTATTCAATAAATGGTGCTGGGAAACCTGGACAGACACATGCAAAAAAATGAAGCTGGACCACCTCCTTACACCATATACAAGAATAAATTCAAAATGGATTAAAGACTTAAATGTAAGATCTGAAACCATAAAACTCCTAGAAGAAAATATAGGAAGAAAGTTTACAGACATTACCCAGAGTAAGATTTTTACTGATATATCCCCTCGGGCAAGAGAAGTGAGAGAAAAAATAAACCTGTGGGATTACATCAAACTAAAAAGTTTTTTCACAGCAAAGGAAACCATCAATAAAACAAAAAGGGATCCTACTGAATGGGAGAAGATATTTGCCAATGATATATCCGATAAGGGGTTAATATCCAAAATTTATTAAAAAACTCATTCAACTCAACTTCAAAAAAACAAACAACCCAATTAAAAAATGGGCAGAGGACATGAAGAGACATTTTTCTAAAGAGGACATACAGATGGCAAACAGACATATGAAAAAATGTTCAACCTCACTAATCATTAGAGAGCTGCAAATAAAAACCACAATGAGATACCACCTCACCCCAATCAAATAAATAAATCAACAATCAACAAATAACAAGTGCTGGCAAGGATGTGGAGAAAAGGGAACCCTTGTGCACTGTTGGTGGGATTGCAGATTGGTACAGCCACTATGGAAAACAGTATGGAGGTATCTCAAAAAACTGAAAATGGAACTACCTTATGACCCAGCAATTCCACTCCTTGGTATCTATCTGGAGAAATCCAAAACTCTAATTCAAAAAAATTTATGCACCCCTATGTTTATTGCAGCACTATACACAATAGCCAAGACATGGAAACAACCGAAATGCCCATTGGTAGATGACTGGATTAAGAAAGTGTAGTACATTTATAAATAGAGTATTACGCAGCCATAAAGAAGAATGAAATCTTACCATTTGTAATAATATGGATGGACCTAGAGAATATTATGCTAAGTGAAATAAGTCAGACAGAGAAATACAAATACCATATGATCTCACTTACATGTGGAATCTAAAGAAAAGAATAAATGAATGAACTAATCAGAAACAGTCTCAGAGACACAGAGGAAAAACTGAGGGTTGCTAGATGGGGGGAGTCGGGATAAGGGGGAAGGTGAGGGAATTAGAAAGCACAATCAGTAACCACAAGATTGCCATGGGTATACAAAAGTCAATTTTGGGAATGTAATCAATAATGTTGTAAAGATTTTGTAGGGTATCCAATGGATACTTGTCTTATTAGGGAGACCACCTCAGGGATGATGTAGATGCCTGATCACTGCACTGTACACCTGAAGCAGAAGCTGAACAATAATGAATGTCAACTATAATTTTATAAGAAGTCAACTATAATTTAACAAGAAGTTGAATACAGCATTAGGAATAGAGGCAGTGGAAATGTAACGGCTGTATGCGACGTCAGTGGGGTAGTTGATGGGAGGAGAGGGGCTATCACTGTGTGAAGGATATAAACGATAAATGTCTAACTACTACATTGTTTTGTACACCTGAAAATAATAAAGAAAAATATATTACTGTGTTTCCCCGAAAATAAGACCTAACCAGAAAATAAGTCCTAACATGATTTTTCAGGATGACATCCCCTGAACATAAGCCCTAATGTGTCTTTTGGAGCAAAAATTAATATAAGACCCGGTCTTATTTTCGGGGAAATACGGTAGCTATTATGATTACAGCAATAGTTTAAAACATTAATCTACCACATATAGGAACCTCCTATCTCTCCATTATAACTTCCCACACTGACTGTAGATAAAATATGGTATAAAATGAATTTCAAAGGAATGTGCAGATTCAATTTTTTAATTTTAATTTTTTTAAATATGAAAAGTAATAGCTACATAACAGAACATTCAGAAAGTAGAGAAAAGAAAAACAGCAACCATGATTTCACCAAACTTATGCTATGTTTCCTTGTTGTATTTTTCCTTTATGCAGATTCCATTTTATAAAAATATGTTTGAAATAAGTAAACTCAATTATTCTCTTTTCACAGAGGTTTGATATTATGGCATTGTTATTTTCAAATACATGGCAAATCTCAAACATGTTTTACACAAAACTATTTTTAAAAATCAGGTGAAAGAAAAGGTATACATTCTACTGTTATATTTCCATACTTATTAAAATTTTATATTTTTACAAGATTACGATCCTAGTGTACAAAGAATTTAATAGCATTTTTCTCTTACTTTATATCAAGCCTTTCTCCATACTACTACATACTACTAATGCAACATTCATAGTAACTGGCGCATCTGAGAGCAAGGCTGTTTCCTAAATTTCTTTATACAACTGTATATGAAGAAACAAAGGCAGGCTAAGATGTGGTAAGTCAGAAATTCAAAGTGAGCGCTTTTGGTTTGCCTGAAACTAAAATGCAGAAAGAGAAGTTAGAACTCAGTAATTTCTTACCTTCCAACTATATGTCTAAATCAGCAAAAGAATATGAAGTATTATCAATATAATCCTAAATGTTATGTACAATTTTATTTCTTCTTTATTAGATGTAGAGTGGTGGAATACTATTTAAAGGCAAAAACTTATTTGTCATGATGTATTATTATTGGGGTTTTAGCTCTCAAAATTGGATAAACATATTCTCCCTCCAAAGGGCTCTTTCTTTAAAATTTAGCAAGGAAATGTAAATCTTCAACATCTAGAACAGGTCTCAGTCTGGTCATGGTTTTCTGGATTCAGTGACATTTGCTATTGGAAATAGGCTTTTACCTTTTAATTATGCTATTGTGTTGACATTCATTGATTTCGGAGAACAAACCCTTTCTTTTAAGCTTCGTTTCTTTTAACGTTGTCCCACTGGAGAAATTCAAGCCACATTTAAAAAATTATAAAATATAACATAAATTGAGGAAACAATCCATGTGTCCATTCTGAATGAATAGATAAGCAAAATGTGGTATATACATACAATGGAATATTATTCAGCATTAAAGAGGAAGGAAATTTGGATATATACCACATGGATGAACCTTGAAGATATTACGCTAAATGAAATAAGCCAGACACAAAAGGACAAATATTTTATGATTCTACTTCTATAAAGTATCAAAAAGACAGACTATAGAACAGTGGGTACCAGGGGACTAGAGAAAGGCAGGTGAGGGGAGTTATTGTTTAATGGGCACAGAGTTTCAGTTTAGGATGATGAGAAACTTACGGAGATGGACAGTGGTGATCGTTGCACAACAATGTGAATATACTTACTGCTACTGAACTGTATACTTAGAAATGGCTAAAATGGTAAATTCTACGTAATTTTTTGTAAACTAAAGAAAATTGCCCCAATATAACACGAACTGAAAAATGTGTGTTATACATACATACCTAGTCAATTTAAGAAATAATTATAAAGTAAATATGTATATAATCACAACCTAGGTAAAAAAATAAAATATTAGAAGGTACCCCTGTGCCCCTAACCATCACAACCCTTTTTTTCCTTACTGAGTAACCACTATCCTGACTCTAACATTTGCTTTTAAAAACCTGGCTGAGATGTGATAATGCAGGATAAGTTAAATCAACATTACAAAACGCAAGAATATTTCTTCAAATTCCGGTATTTTACATAAATGCAAAAAATAAAATAAAAAACTTAACTTTTAAAGTGCTCTTTTCCTCTTGAAACTCTTCGTATTCTAAAATCTATCTTGGTTCCACAGTTGACCTTACCTGCAGTTAAAAAAAAACAACTAATTCTGTGTAAATTTTAGATTTTCATTCCTCCCGCTCTCCATTGCCTCCAACTACAAAGAAACAATGATTTAAACCCTTTGTGCCCTTTTAGAAAATTACACAGATACCCCATTGTGGAACCCTATAATCCCTCCCTGGAAAGGAAGAGATTAGCATATGAATACAAAGCAAAATGAATCCAGAATACAAAATGATCTGCAGATTTGTGAAGTTCTTGTATTCTTAAAAATGTATTTATTTACTTCCTCTTTTTGTATTGCCCCTTTAGTGGTCTCAGGGTTAAGGAATTGAGCTTCCCCTCCGGTTACCCGGAAAAGGATTAAAAAAAAAAGCCAACAGTGTCTACGAGGTGCAAAACCAACAGATGGCTCCCAAAGCCAGTAGAATCGCCCGTAGAATCTGCCGACATTCGACATGAGCTTGTTTGTTGGCGAGGAGTGTAGAAAGTGCTGTTCGCAGACTGCATGGTGAAGGAGAGAAAGCGACAGAAGAGAGAGCCATACTGCTGACGTTGAAGGCCCAGCCCTGTGAGGTTGCACAGGGTAAGTGGCGTTGGCCAGGAGGCTGTGGGGAAGGGGGAGGAGAGAGGATTTGGGCTAAGGGCGGGGTCTACGGCGCAGCGTGCTTCTCGATTGCTGGAGCACGCCTGCCAATCTTGCAGAATCGCTCGGTTAACCAGTGCGCAGGCGAGACGCGCTCAGATATACTGAGTGAGCTCGAAGAAGCAGTCTCAGATCCTGACGGTGCAGCAGCCCGCAGCCTCAGCCAGGGAGTCCCAGCCGCTTTCAATGGAGGAGAAGCCCGGCCAGCTACAGCCTCAGCACCATCACAACCACCACCATCCACACCATCACCCCCAGCAGCAGCAGCAGCAGTCGCACCACCACCACCATTATTATTTCTACAACCACAGCCACAACCACCATCACCACCATCATCACCAGCAGCCTCACCAGTACCTACAGCATGGAGCCGATGGCAGCCCCAAGGCCCAGTCAAAGCCGCTGAAACATGAGCAGAAACACGCCCTCCAGCAGCACCAGGAAACGCCGAAGAAGAAAACAGGTCTGGGAGGGAGGACGAGTGGGGGAAGGGGAGTAAGGGTGGGGGGTAGGGGCGATGGGGGTGGGGCTGGATCCGGAGAGCGCGGACCGGGTCGGGGTGCTTGAGTGTTATGTGTCAGTGTGTACTGCGAGTCTGGGGAAGCCCCCTTTCATTCTCCCAAATCTCGGGCTGGGCCGCGGGGTTTGCAGCGCCCTCCTTCCCCTCAGCATGGGAGAGGCCCAACCAGGCCAGTGTGACCTTCCCGGCCCCCGCCCGGGCTGGAGGAAGACCCGGAGGGTCGGCCTTGGAAGTCTAACGTTATTCTTTTCCCGTTTACCTTCTTGCGGCCCTGGAGGGACCTTAATTTGGGGGCCCTTAGTTGGGGTGAACCTAGCCCCCCAAATCCTTCGGGGTGTAACTCAGGAAGGCCTCGCGAATCCCGACTCTGGTGGTGTCGCGAGACCCTTTTGCAGGCGGCGAGGAGAGGATAGGTGGGCAGAGTTGAGAAGTGTCCTCTCACCGCCACCTCAAGCCCACCTGTGGCCTTGGGGTTCCCGTCTGGGGGGGCGGTTGGGACCCCTAGTCTCTCGGGTCATTTCCATCCCTAGACGCCCCTTTTGGGCACCGGACCCCGTAGCTCCTCCCGAGGCCGGCTCTCCGGGCCCGCTCCCCCCAGAGCCGGCGCGGCTGGAATGTTCTCTCCTCCTCGCGGGGCCGCTTCCTGTCCGCCATGTTGGAAGCCGATTCCTGTCACCGACTCCGGCGCACTGAGCAGCGGAGGGGGAAGGGTGTCGAGGGGCACCCGGCGCGGCGGAGCCGAGTGCTCAGGATCCCCACCGGCAGTCGCCTTGTCCCCCTGCACTGCGGGGGCGCTGCTGGCCCGTGGCCCCCCTCCCCCAGTCGCCGGCTGGGTTGTGTAACCCGGTGGCTGCCGCGCGGCCCCGGGCGGGTCCCTGGGGTGAGGGGCGGGGGCGGTTGAGGTGGGGGAGGGAAGCGGCCACGAGGGGAGCGGCCTGCGCTGGGCCCCGCGCGCCGGCCGTCGCGTTTCCCGCTCCCGGGTGAGGCGGGAGGCGCGGGCGATCGGGGCGCGGGTCTCCAGGCAGAGCGGAGGGAGAAGGAGGCCGCGGATCGCGGGCTGCGTCCTCGGCGCCCCTCGGGGGCAGGAGGGCTGGGGGTGGGGGGAGCACATTTTGGGTAGAGGCGGTGCCTGAAGGCCGGGTGGGGTACCCAGCGGGAACCCGGCTCCCGGGTCACGAGTTTCTCTGCCACAGGAACCTCATCTTCTGCCAGGTTCGCTCACGACTCCGGCTCTCAGGCTTTCACTTGGGCCCTTTCCTTCTAGCAGTTCGTTTTTACAAGAAAAGCTTGTTCTATCTCCCTCCACTCCCCCCACCCCCAACATTTACCGTCAGGGCATGGGTAGTATTGTTGAGGCGAGCGATTCAAAAAATGATTGGATGGAGTACGGGGCGAGTTTTTTTGACCCCTATTTCTTGTCCTTAAGGGTGAACCGAGATGGCTCATCCATGAGGTTGGTTCACTACCATCTTGCCTCGGATGAGGGAGGTTTGTTTCCATTTTGAAAGGAACGGTGTTTTCTTCCCCTTTTCAAACCGATACTGATCCCAAAACTCTTGTTTTTATAACAAATGTTAAATTGAGGGTAAAAGTCGTTTTAGAAAATATTTGAGAAGAAATGAACTTAAAAGTTTATAGCCATGCGAATTTTTAAAAATAGGGGTTCTGTATACATTGAAGAGAAATGAAGGGAATGGTAAGAAAATGAATCTTAAACCTAGCATATCAAATGTGATACAAGCTGTTACTGAGAGCGGGAGAAACACTGCTTTTCTGTTGCAGACTTAATGTGATTTGAAGACTGAAATTGGAATGTCAGGCCTTCCGTTTTTGAAGGTGGTAGGGACTGATGGTGTGCAGTAGAAATGAGTATATAGATGTGTTGAGTGTTTAATCTTTAGGATTTGGAACAGTTTAAAAACTACAACACTAGATCTTTTTAATGTTTCATCTTTTTCAATTTAAAGGTGAGAAAATGTTCCCTTATGGTTGCTTAGAATATAAGGCAGTATTACTGCTCAGATTGGGAAATTGTATTTTGTTGGTCAGGTATTAATACATCCCGGCAGGACTCCTCTCTACATATAGAAGCAGATCCTGAACCATTCAAGGTGGCATCCTTCAAACGACTTAGCAATTTTGAGAAACATAAACAATTTGGGATGAGCAGTTTTTCATGTGCGGCCTAGTCACATTACTGTTGCTTCAGCATGCATAATGCTAATTTACTAAGAAAACCGGTTTTTTGAAATATATCTTCAATATGTTCAGGTGGGCTTTTTTGACCCATTACCCACAAACCTATAAAGAGGAAGATTTTCTTTATCCAGAAGAGGGCGCAAGAGAGGGTCAAATGTGCTCAGTAATTTCAGTTTCTAATCCAAAAGCTAGATTTATCAGGACTCAAGTTTTGTTGGGTCCATTTGAAGTAGGGTTAGATGCTTTAGCATGGCGGCCCTAAATAATAAAAGCACTAGGAGTCCTTTGATTTCTCTCAATAATTCTATAGAGTTCACATTTTTCTTAAAATACCTGAGTTTTAAAAAGAAAATCTCTCTGGCAGACTTTGCATACCAACAAGGTTACCATGGGAAAGAATTTTATACAGAGAAATTTTGTGATTAAAACTTGGGAGTGGATATATAGTGGCTTCTGAGCTGTTTTTAAATTGCTTGGTGATTTCTGATATCAGAGCCAATAAATATTAGTAATCTTAGGAAAAATTATTCTAGCTCACTTAAAAGTCTTGGTTTTGGTCCAGCTTAGCTTAGACATTGGATTTTTTTGGTGTTTAAGACTGCTTACCTTTGAGATCTGGAAAGTTGACGAATGGTCCCAAGGGTACAAACCTTTGTTTAGCCTGTTAGCAGTGTTAAATGGTATATGGAGTTCTTCTCTTGGATCTAGAGTTGTACACGGGTAAATTTATATCTTTTAAAATTTTTGAGAGCCTCTATATTAGAACTTTCTGCTTTTCTAAAGAAAAAAGAAAAACATTGTAGAAAACATCCTAAGCAGTGATCTTTACTGTTTCGTAGTTAGAATTTTCCCACCAAAAGTTTGACTTGATTGGCTGTCGTATAGCCTTTTCAGCAGCCAAAAAATGAAATGTAACTCTATAGAAGTTAAAAACTTTTACAAAATATATTCTCTTATGGCACAAGTTTTGTGACACTGTATTTTAGGACTGATTGCTTATGCCCTAAGTATGTTTCCTTGGATTATTTACTGAAAGGCAATATAGTAGAAGAGAATGCCTTTATTTGCTCATTTTTAATGTTCCCACCTTTTCTCTGATGTAGAATGAGTGACTTAAAATTATAGGAAGTCTTGTTGGGAATCTTGCCAGACTATGTTCTATTCCACACCAAGTTCTTTAAAACAGTGGTTCAAACGTTTTAAACATTCTTTTTTAAACTAAAGTTTATTGGGGTGATTAAAATTCTTAGTATTCCTTATACTCTTAAAATATGCAAAGAGCTTTTAATGTGGGTTATATCTATTGATATTTACCATATTGGAAATTAAAACAGTTTCAAAACAAGAATATACAAGCTCATGTACCTTTCAACCTTCATAGGCTAACAACCCAAGAGAATGAATGAAAGTGACAAAGGCAAATTACTTGGTATTCCTATCGAATGCCCCCCTTGCCCCTGAAAAGCTTCCTTGAGAGAGGGAGAGACCTATTGTGTATTAATGAGTTGACTTCGAGATATTTTGGGAACATTTCATAAAAAAGGAGATAACAAGTATCACTATTTTATTAGTCAGGAAATGGGAAAGGTTGTTGACTCAACTGAAATCACCTATAGTAATAAATTGTTTATGGCAGTTGAAAGTCTTAAATACTTGAATACTATAACAGTTTTTAATATTAGTTACCTTTCATTGTAGTTTTGTTAGTAAATATTTTCTTACTGCATCATTTAGGTTGGCAGGATGATGTAGTGATAGGAACCCATGTTCCAGGCAGACTGGAGTTCAGATTTCCAGTTCTTCAACTTCGTGACTGGGGCAAGTTACTTAATTTCTCTGAGAGTCTGTTTACCTAAATGTAAAAGGAAGAAAATATATCTTATGAGTTAGAAACATTGTGACATAGGTGTTTTGGTTTTATACCACTAACAATATGATCTAATGTCTGGGAAATGTCAAAATGAATTTAACTAATTTAGAAAAAGTTCACAGGTGTTAGATTTTTGTTTGATAGAATGCAATAGAACTGCGATGGTCATCACAAGCTATTTATGGTTTCATAGAAGTGGAGTCTTTAATTTCCCTGTAATACTTAAATTTTATCAATGTAACTTGATTTTGTCCAGAGGGTAGCTCTGCTCTTTATTGTAAAGGAAATTTTATAACAGCCTTTTGAGAATGATGGGAGGGTTGATTCTGTTAGATGAGAGGCATGCTCCTTAAGAGGTCATGTTCTTTCTGATCTTGGACTTTGATTTGAATCCCTGCTTAGTTCTGTCTCTTGCGTAGTGAACTTCCTAATCTGTAAAATGGGGTTGACAAAAAGTCTTCTGATGAAGTGTGAACTAATAACTTCCAAAGCTAAAGCTCATAGCATAGTGTCTAGCGCACAGTAAATATTCCTTAAATGTTAGGTAATACTGTAATTTTCATATTGTAATTTTTTTTAAAAGACTTTTTTTTTTCCTCCCTAGGCTATGGTGAACTAAATGGTAATGCTGGAGAAAGAGAAGTATCTTTAAAGAACCTCAGTTCTGATGAAGCTACCAACCCTATTTCCAGGGTCCTCAATGGCAACCAACAAGTTGTAGACACTAATCTGAAGCAGACTGTAAAGACCAGCACCTTTGGGAAAGCAGGAATTAAAACTAGGAATTTCATTCAGAAAAACAGTATGGACAAAAAGAATGGAAAGTCTTATGAAAAATCTGGAGAGAATCAGTCTGTAGATAAGAGTGATGCTGTAGCAATTCCAAATGGTGTAACAAATAATTCTGGCTATATTACTAATGGTTATATGGGCAAAGGAGCAGATAATGACGGAAGTGGATCTGAGAGCGGATATACCACTCCTAAAAAAAGGAAAGCTAGGCGCAATAGTGCCAAGGGATGTGAAAACCTTAACTTAGTGCAGGACAAAATAATGCAAGAGACCAGTGTCCCAACCTTAAAACAGGGACTTGAAACTTTCAAGCCTGACTACAATGAACAAAAGGGAAATCGAGTGGATGGTTCAAAGCCCATTTGGAAGTATGAAACTGGGCCTGGAGGAACAAGTCGAGGAAAACCTGCTGTGGGTGATACGCTGCGGAAAAGCTCTGATATTAAACCTGGTGTGAGCAGCAAAAAATTTGATGATCGGCCCAAAGGAAAGCATGCTTCTGCTGTTGCCTCCAAAGAGGACTCGTGGACCCTATTTAAACCACCCCCAGTTTTTCCAGTGGACAATAGCAGTGCTAAAATAGTTCCTAAAATAAGTTATGCAAGCAAAGTTAAGGAAAACCTCAACAAAAGTGTACAGAACTCTTCTGTGTCACCGTCTTCATCTTCGTCGTCATCATCATCTACTGGGGAAACTCAGACCCAGTCTTCAAGTCGGTTATCACAGGTCCCTATGTCAGCGCTGAAATCTGTTACTTCAGCCAACTTTTCTAATGGGCCTGTTTTAGCAGGGACTGATGCAAGTGTATATTCTCCAGGGGGTCAGCCACTGCTAACCACTGCTGCTAATACGCTAACTCCCATCTCTTCTGGGACTGATTCAGTTCTCCAGGACATGAGTCTGACTTCAGCAGCTGTTGAACAAATTAAGTCTAGCCTTTTTATCTACCCATCAAATATGCAAACTGTGCTGTTGAGCACAGCACAAGTGGATCTACCCTCTCAGACAGATCAGCAAAACCTGGGGGATATCTTCCAGAATCAGTGGGGTTTATCATTTATAAATGAGCCCAGTGCTGGCCCTGAGACTGTTATTGGGAAGTCATCAGATCATAAAGTCATGGAGGTGACATTTCAAGGGGAATATCCTGCCACTTTGGTTTCACAGGGTGCTGAAATAATCCCCTCAGGAACTGAGCATCCTGTGTTTCCCAAGGCTTATGAGCTGGAAAAACGGACTAGTCCTCAAGTTCTGGGTGGCGTTCTAAAATCTGGGACGACTAATGAGAGTGGAGCCTTATCTTTGGAACCTGGTCATATAGGTGACCTGCAAAAAGCAGACACCAGTAGTCAAGGTGCTTTAGTGTTTCTCTCAAAGGACTACGAGATAGAAAATCAAAATCCTCTGGCATCTCCTACGAACACTTTGTTAGGCTCCGCCAAAGAACAGAGATACCAGAGAGGCCTAGAAAGGAATGATAGCTGGGGTTCTTTTGACCTGAGGGCTGCTATTGTATATCACACTAAAGGTAACTCATTTGTTTCCTATGCAAACATTCTTATTTCTATACATTTATTAGCTGTTGTATTAATGGTGAATTTTGGAAATTACTGCGAGATTCTTTAAGAGTTTCAGAGCTTAGTTGTGAATAAGCAGCTGATAAACTAATCAGGGTCTTTGCAAATAGTATGGTTCAAGTTTAGAAAGAATGTTCACTTTTTCCAATTAAACATTTCTTTTTATATAGACAAGTATAATTGACCCCCTGCCTGGTTCCAAGAATAAAGGGGGTGGGGGTGAAGGGGTGCCTAAAGGGATGATGTTATATTTTCTCTTGAACACTCTTAAAAGTTCTTTTTAAAATTTTTCTTTGAACAGATGTTCCCGCTCTTTCACTTTTTATATCATGCTTCTTTTTTAGTGAGCTCACTTAATAGTTCTAATTTGCTTAAAATGCTTAGGAGCAGTGTTTTTGAGGAGTCCAAAAAGATGGAGTGTTGAACTATTTTTTTTTTCTTTTATAAGAAAGAATAATGGGTGCCGAATAGTAACTAGAAAATAGTTCAAACAAACTGCAATGGCAAGCTCAATTAGCATTGTAGGGACCAAGCTCTTGCGAGGCTGTACTTCTCATAGCCCCAAAGCCCATGTTAAAAAGAAACCAGATATGTTTTGAGGTCCATGCTAATAACTTTCTTAAAATACGGTTTCCTAAAGAAAAATTTCCTGTATGGCATAAACTGATTTAAATCCATAAAGCTAATAATGAGGTTTAATGAGTGATGTGTACAACCTCCATGCTTTTGAGAACAGTGGTTTTCAGCCTTCACCTTCATCCCCCCAGCTCCCTCCTGCATACCCCCGTGCACACACCTAGTACGTACTGCACATTCCCTTTTTAAAATGTTTTCAATTTTTAGAAAATTATTTTCCAATTACTATTAACTATTAACATACAGTATTATATTAGTTTCATGCACATTCCCATTTTAACAGTGGCTGATTTAGGCAGTCATTTGTAGCTGCAGGGTAGGGGCAACATACAATCAATCATACAGTGGGTTTGAGGTAATTACTGTCTTCTTGAAGAATCACTGCCTCAGATATCAGTAACAAAGTTATTTATGTGACTTTTAAGCAAATTACCTAATCTGCATACCTTATCTGCAAACTGTAAGACATTTAGTGAAATAAATAGATGTCCTTTTTCTAGTTTTCTTCCTTTAAAACATGAGAGTAAGTAGAATTGCCTTTTGGGAGTTTAGGAGTAGAAATCTTGGCAGATAAAATTAACCTGTCTTCACTATTCTCCAGCACTGTTCTTCGGAAGTAAATATGAGTTAACCAGGAGCTAGCTGGATGTTTTTAGGAAAGTTAGGGCAAAAAAAAAAAAAAATGCTTAGTTGAAGACACATGGTTAATTATGAGTTAAATTCTGCCGGGGGAGTTGGGTGTTTTTTGTGTTATTTTCTATGCCATCTGCCCTTTAGAGACCATTAATTGTAAAATCTTTACCAAAGTATTTTGTACTGGTGGTAATTGTGTGAGGTTGAGAAGATATTTGGTTATTAGGTTCTTCCACATCTTGCAAAAGATTCTGGGACAGGTTGTTCCATTAGATGGTTGGTTGGTGGTTTTGTGTGTAATTTTTATTATGGAGAACTGCAGGCCTTTTAAAATGGGAGTATTAACTTCTAAGTGTTCCATATGCATTTTCCCTATGGATAAGCTAAATATGACATCAGTGGTATTTATTCAGATAAACTAAATGACATCAGTGGTATTTATTTAGATAAAATAAACTACATGGATGCAGTTTTATTTAGTTTTGCTGGTGTTACTGAAAAATTTGCTTTACTAAAGTGTGTCAGTTTAAGTTTTGTAGTTGGACATTATTGAGATAAAATTGGTATAGATTGTTCACACACCCTCCGCACCCCCCAGAATAACATAATTAAATCAGTTCAGTTAGGTCCCAGAGTGGCAGGTTCTTTGAATTCCTGCCAAGTATAGATTGGTTCATTAGGTCACTAATTTCTCTTTGAATTTGTTTTGAATCACAACCTTTTTGAAGATCTGCAGATCTTTTTCATAAGTGAAGGCATGCGTTTGTTTGTTGTTATTTTGTTTTTTAAGTTTTCTGAAACTCTGAAAGAAGTAATAATCACTTGGGCATATTTGGAATGTCCTTTAAAAGAGCATCTGTATTATTTTCTTGGACCTTTAATGCAGTCTTTAAGTGTTCAAAAGTAATCTCTTACTAAGTGATTTGAAGTTAGGCTTAGAAATTCTATGCATACCTCCTAACTTCACAAATAAGCCCTTCAACAACTTTTTTGGAAATAGGTAAGAGGGTGCTTTATGTTCAGTAGGAATGGTGCATCTTTTATATTAAACTATTGCAGCCTTGGAAGTACTGCAGATTTTTAATAATTGAGGATATGAAATGAAGGTACATCGAGGTGTAGAAAGGGTTCAGTGGGAATTCTGCTTCTTGGAATTTTTCTTTTAGTTTTTGATATATATTATGCTACTAACTTAAGAAATAAGACTGCTAATCTTTGTGTTATCTAGGGGCATGTGGTAACATTAAATAGCAATACCACTATGTGAGGTGGGAGGTAGGTCTTATTTATCTAAAGTGACACTTAAGAGGCAAAACTTTAATAAAAGTGATAATCTTTTTTAAATTGATTATGAAGTAATTTAAGTATACATAACATCCATTTTATATAATAATACAATGAACCACAATGTATCCAGCATCTAGCTTGGACATTTAAAAAGCATTGTCATTCTTGTTTCACCTATCCACCTTCACACTTTTTTTTTTTCCAAGTCAAGTTGTTGTCCTCTCAGTCTTAGTTGTGGAGGGCGTAGCTCAGCTCCAGGTCCAGTTGCCGTTGCTAGTTGCAGGGGGCACAGCCCACCATCCCTTGCGGGAGTCAAACCGGCAACCTTGTGGTTGAGAGGATGCGCTCCAACCAACCGAGCCATACAGGAGCTCAGTGGCAGCTCAGCTCAAGGTGCCGTGTTCAATCTTAGTTGCAGGGCCATCCCTTGCGGGAGTCGAGGAGTCCAACCGTCAACCTTGTGGTTGAGAGCCCACTGGCCCATGTGGGAATCGAACCGGCAGCCTTCAGAGTTAGGAGCATGGAGCTCTAGCCGCCTGAGCCACCGGCCCAGCCCCCCACCTTCACACTGTTTTTTGGTAGGAGTGTTTAAAAGCAAATTCAGGTATAACATTTTACTAGGTGATACTTTGAGTATGTTAGAGCGATAACTTTTAATGCACATACCCAGGACATAAAAACTGTTGCCTCCTTTAAAGTAGTTAGAATTCTTAGTTTAGTGGAACTCTTTGATTTGTTACAGGCTTATAGCATTAGATTCTAACTTTCTGAGGTGAATCTTTGGTTTTGAAATGTTTTAAGTCATTTGAAGCCAAGTCTGTTGAAATAAGGTAAATTGGTGTGAGTTGTGTTTGGGCAGTGTTAATTTAAACCAGGTTGATTTATCTTGCCTGGCTAACATTGCACTGAAGGATATCAAGCATTCAAAATGCTGACATTTTGGAATGTTCATTAAAGGTAATTTGATATGGTAAATTTTACCCAGCAAATAGTGATTCAAGGGGGATGAATAGAATAAGATTTAATCCTTGATGGTTGGGGTGAGTGAACATGAAAGCTGTCTAGCATAAAATATCCCTGAGGCAACTCTAGGCTATTGCATGAAATTTTAAACATTTGTTTCTCTATTGCCTCCTCAGTTGGCAGGTTATTGGCATAAGTGATTTGATTCACTAGATCAGGGTTGGGCCCTGGAATTAAAAAATAATAATAATAACTCACTAAATGGTTCTAATTGTCATCTAGGACTGGGAACTCTGGATCTAGAGAATTTTCCTCAGCTTAATCTTCTTTTCCCTTTTCTCTGCCACAATTTTCTTGTACTACTAAGGAGTTGTGCTATAATTTGTGTGTGTGTTTTCCTTTCCCTTATGATATACCTACCATAGGCAAAGTACTTTGTTTAGTTAGGGAAGACTTACTTTGACAGGGTGAGCCTTTTCCTTTAAAGAACTGTATCAAGTAGCAGAGAAAACAATATACAAGTTTATAAGGTAAAATTTTAAATGTCGTAAGGAAGGATACAAATAATGGAGATTTCAGTGGAGAAAGAATTTAATGGAGTAAAAATAGAGAGTAAGTGCACAGTATGTTTTCATGGGAAAAGGCAGCCTTGAAACTGGGTGTTGATGAATAGAGGACATTTTTGACTTACAGAAATGCAGAGAAGAGGAAGATAAAGAATAGAAAAGTTGGAGAATCATGAGTAAATGTGAATATTGGAAGAGATCCTCTTTGGATGTGCTGAGGGGGGTGTAAAAGAGAAGGAAGATAAGTTGCTGCCAGATCTTGGAGGTTTTTAATTTCAGTCTGGAGGCAGGGGGAGTCATTGAATATCAGGGAGCTAGGCTGGTGGAATGGAAGTAATTTAAACTAACAGAAGATAGGGGTTTTAATGCTCCTCTTCCCAATTCTCGTGTATTTGGGCAAATCATTTATCATTTTTAAGCCTGGCTTTCCTGATTTTATAAAATAAGTATATCAGCCTTTGTTTTGTCCTATCAGATTGTAGTCGAGTGCTTTAAAAATGAGTTGGTATTAGCAATTGGCTTGTAGATCTATGTTACCAATTTGTAGGTAGATTGGAAGCCATTTTTCTGATGACTAGAAATGGAAGATCATTTAGACTCTTGGAATAGTTCAGGCAGAGAAATAACCAAGATTTTCCCCTTTGTATTTGTAGTCACATGAATGTATTTATTTTTTTAGGTTGGGTAAGGGCACAAGAGAACTGGTAAATATTTCAGGATATGAAGAGACAAGTGTTCACAGAAGAATCTGAATATTAAATTTTCTCCTTTTAACAATGCTTAATAAGTATTTTCACCTTCATTTTATTACAATTGTGCCATGATTTCTTCACAGCTGTCTTTCTAATAATCTTACTAATAGGTGCCTGCAGATTTGACTTTGGTTTCAGCCCTAGTTCAATTTACTAGATTTGGGAAAGGTCCTTTTTTTTTTCCTCTATGAGATTACAGGAATGTGTGTAACAAGTATTCTTATGACAGAAGATCCTTTTCCCCCCCCAGTGACTTGCCATTTTAACATCCATACTGGGTGCTTGATTTCTCATTAAGGCTGCTTTAGGAGTGCAATGTAATAATGAATTTACTTCGGTATTAGTCTAAAAAGGTAGCTTGTAAGGAATTTATAGAAGCTAAAATTTAATCCTCAGATTTCATTAGCGTAAGTCCTGAGGGTGAGAGAAGTAACCACCCATACTATAAAACAGAAATTGTCTATTTATTAAAAGTAAACGGGATTAGAACAGTAGAATTATAGCAGTAGAAATGAGCAAAAAAACACAAACCCTTGGGCTCTGAGTTCCTATTGTGTGTATTAAGAGGTGGTCCAGACATTTCTATTTAGTCTGCTTTTGTGTAGCTCCAAATTGGGAATATAGGATTGAAATTGATACACTGAAGAGTTTGTTAAGCATTTACTGAAAAGGCGGTCATTTCTAACTACCTTAATGAAATTTGCTAAAAACATGTTGCATTTCTCTATGGGTATAGTCAAAATGGAAGAGAAAAGAGTGGGGAGAAATTTCTGACAGACAACTTTGCAGGTACAATGAACTGGTTGAAAAAGAGGAAATCAGAATAGCAAGACACGGGGAAGCCAGTGATCATCAAAAGCTGGGCAAATCTAGATTAGGAGGAGGAAAAAAACAACTTAAATTTGTGTCACCACCCCTGCTGAGTTTTACAAAATTTGATGTAAAATGGGTTAATAAAGGGTTGGAAGACATGATTAGTGGAAAATTGATCTGGGGATTCTCGATTGTGGGAGTCGGCTTGTTTGGCCTTGCATTTGTTGTGTTTTCTTTTTGTGGGGAGTGGGGAGATTGGAGGGGAGGGAGCCATTATGTGTTTTTTAAATGTTGAATGATTTTTTTTTTAATGTTCTATTCAATTGTAAAGGAAAAAAAAAAAAACCCTCTACTTGGCTTTAATATTTATTTATTCCACCAAGCACTGTGCGAAGCATTGGTAATGAGTAGATGAAAAGAGGGTTCATGTCATTAAACAACTGTAATAGGGAAATGTAGATGGAAAGAAATATAGTAGTGGCTTATTTATTGTATAAGGAGAGTCAGAATATTTTAGGTAGAGGAAATGGAATGTTTGAAGATTGCCAATTCAGTTTGTTTCAAGGAAGGTAAAAGGTACAAGGTTAAAAATCTTTAACTTAGTCATCTAGTTTATTGATATACCAACCACTGTGTCAAATGTTAGAAATAAATTTTATGTAATAGGAACACAAATCCAGTCTCCCTGTAGGCAGTGAGAATCTACTGAAATGTTTTGAACATTGTGGTCATTTTCAAATTTATATTTTAAAGGAAAAGAATGATAGCCATGGTGTACAAGACAGGAAGGAAGTGAGGCTCGATTGATGGCAGAAGAGGCCAGTTAAAAGACAGCTACAGAAATGTTCATAAGATACCACTCCGTAGACCAGGGCAATGGTACTGGGCTAGAGAAAAAGGGATAAGTGACTTAAAAGTTACAAGTGTCTTAACTTTGGGTAACACTCCCTGTCTAAATTCTCTATTTTGCATTTCGTTAATTCTACCCATTCTCCTACTTTCTACATTTTCAGTATAATAACCTTTCTGGTATCGTTCTCTTTTCCTCAAATGTTCATGTTCCTTCAGTCCCCTTTTGATGATATTCTAACTTCTCTGGGTAATCTCATCTAATTCTATCACTATTAAATTTACCACTTCTTCATCTGCTGTTACTGAGTTCAGACCACATATTTTCAGTATCACCACTCCAGTTACACATATATAAAACGGAATTCATTGTTTTCCAAAACCTGCTCTTCCCTGCCTTCCTTTCTCGGTGGGAATTAATATATAACCCTTATCATTAGGTTATATATGTCCTGTCTCCAACATCTCCATTTTTTTATTTTCCATCTAATACAACTGCCCTAACTACTTTTGCAGTAACATTTACTGGGCTCTTTGTATTGTCATTGCATCCATTTTCAGTTGCTTCAAGGACTCGTTACTAATAATTAGTACAATAACCTTAGATTTCTTCAGTGGTTTCCCTTTGCCTATATGATTAAATAATAAACTTCTTCATAGATGCCTTTGTGCTCTGTTCTCGCTTTAGAAAAGCTGCCTTACTCTACTAAGCTCACAGAGGCAGAGTCTTTCTCTTTTTGCTTCGTCCCTAGCCCCTAAATAATACTTTTTAATCCACTGGGAATTAAGAATTTGCAGGTAATTGGACATTTACTACAAGAAGCCATTATGATAGGGAGCTATGTAAAAAGTAATCTTTTAAAAACAATATTCAACTTCATTTGATTAGAGGCATAACTAAATATTTGAAAATTTTGATACAGTAAAATTTTAAATTTGGATGGTCTAAATTACAGAATTTTAACCAAATTGTCTACTTTAGTATAGCTTAAGAACAGAAACCTTTATTTATGTTAGCAGGTTTAGCCCTGTGGCCATTTCTCAATAATTATTTGCATAATTGGATGCTATGATCTGTCTTTAAAAAGAACTGGGAGGTTAAAGACTGTGTGTGTGTAGAAGAGGGAGGTAGTAAAAGGGAGTAAAAGGAAAAATTACTGTGTTACGATTTTGTATAGTTAAATATTCCTTCTGTAGCCTTTATATTCTTCATCTGTTCAGCTTCTCTTGTGATAGTTAAAATTATACAAAGTAACTCATTTCATGTTTAGTATCTGAATTGAAACTTTGTAGCCTAAAAGAGGGGAAAATGTAATTCTCTCCTTTCCTGAGTGTTCTCTAGCCTAGGTTGTGTTAGTCTCCGTAGGGTTGTTTAAACATGGCATATAATCATGCAAACAATAGTTGATTAATTTTCCTTCTGATTTTAACTTTGTTTCATGGAAACTTGAATTCTAATCAAGGAAATTAAGTAGCTACTAGTTATAAAAGTAATTACTATTAAGTAACAGGAAGGAAAATTGCATTCCCGTTGTACTACACAGATAATGCTGATTTGTTTCTTTTGTAGAAGTTAGGCTGGCCAATGGCTAATTTTTTAGCTTGGTCATACTTCCCTTTTCCCTCAAAAGTCATGATCAGATTTACTACTTCAGAGCCCATATTTGAGGATAATAAAACTTTCTTACCAGAAATCATTTAAAATCTATAATAGTAGAGTAAAACCTAAAGGTGAAATGTTCTAGTTTGAGCTAAAGAAATGTCTACAATCCATTAAAGAAAATGGGTGTTTGCAAATTCAGTTGACCCTTGAATAACATGAATTTGAACTACACGGGTCCATTTATGTGGATTTTTTTTTCAATAAATACTGTACTGTGTTTCATCCACAGTTGGGGGTCTGTGGATGTGGAGGGCTGACTGTGTACATTGATACGAGCCAATTTATATAGGGGACTTGAGCATCCATGGATTTTGGTATCTGCGGGGTGTCCTAGAACCGATCCCCTGCAGATACCGAGGAACAACTTTAGTTTTGGAGGAGTCAAAAGTTATACTCAGATTTTTGACTTCACAGGGGACTGGCGCCCCTAACCCCCACGTTGTTCCAAGGGTCAACTGTAGATACTTTTGTCTTTATCCTAAAGTAGTTTGGTTGCTTTTGTGACTCTTGGGTATAGTTCCCCCCACCTCCACCCCAGCAAAAAGGGCAGGGATTAGTTGGGGTTTGCTGTGAGGAAGAGGAAAGGAAATGTTACAGCATAGGCAGGCTAAAATAAAAAGTTTTATTGTTACTTTTTTCTCAGCATACAACTAAGTATAGATTTATCTTTGCATTAAGTAAACTTACAATGATGAGCATCAAGCAATCTGTGTGTACAGAACTCGGGTATTTGTTGCAAAATGTGAGATTTCTGTACTTTCAGTAAAAAAAAAATTTTGGTTGTGTTGGATTAATTTTTTACAGTCACGTCAACCAAGGAAATGCTTATCTTTGAATTTCTTAAAATAAGCCATTCTGAGATATAGAAATTTATAGGATAACAGCTCTAATGATCAACTATTTCTAACTGTCTGAAACTAGTGGAATTAGAAATTATTTTGGAGTGATTAAATATGAGTGCCTTCATTAGAATTCCCTTTCTGGTGTGTCTTTTTTTCCAGATTAAATTGGTTACAATTCTCTCCTTCTCAGACCCCGTAGGAGAGGGGAATTTTCCTGCCAATCTGTGATGGGCATCTGCCCAGCAGTTTAAAGGCCATAGCATCCAACTAAGTTCTTGGGTGGACCAAGTGGCAACCAGTGTATTATTTCCCAGTCTTGGTTTAATCAGAATTGCTGTGATACTTTTAATGGGATTTTATCTGGATAATTACTTTGATCATTTTGAATAATTAACCTATTGCTTCAAATATCCAGTTCTTACAAATTTTTTAAAAATCTTAGCAGTTTTTTTAGAAAGTGACTTTGATGGGGGTGGGGGAAATTGGGCAGGGAGAGTGATTTTAATCTTACATCTATACACCTATTTTCTTTAGCCTCGGGGAGGGATTATGTTATACCTTAAAACTACAACCCATGTCCAGATATATCCTATCTTAATGAGCTCCAGCTTTCTTTTAATATATTGGTTGCTGATAAATATAGAAAACAATTACACAGCATCCAGTTATGTAGAATAGTCAGCTTTTTGTCTTTTCAAAATGGTAGTTGTATGGCCACGGGAAGAGCACTTATTTAATTTCAGTGTTACTTATAGCTCATTCCTATTACTAAGTAGTTTTTGTTTATATTAATATCCTCATAGAATATTTCCTTTCATGGTCCAATTCTTAGGTTCTTGCGGTATAATAGTCATCTACTGTCTTATTCATCAAGACTTCAAATATCCCCTCTGAAGCTTTCTAGTGTGCTTCCAGGTAGTTTTTCTTGCTTCCTTTCTGTCTGTCACTATCGTTTGGTCATGTCCATATTTCCCTTATTGTAAGACACCAAAGTAAGCACATTGTGGATAATCACATTTGGATGTAATTGGAGCAAATGAGGAATTGTGTGTTATTGATGGATATGGATAAGCATAAGAGTAGGTGTGGTTTGAAGAACAGAACCATTTGCCTGTTGCAAAGAGTTAAGTAAAATTTTAATAATGCATTTTAAACATCAAGCTTAATCATATTTGATGAATGCCTCATTCAGCAGACTTAGGCACCTTGTTGAGGGGTGGTGGGTTGCCCCAAATATACTTGATTTTTTAAAATAACAATGAGCTATTGTTAGAGATGATATAGAGAAATATTTTGTGAATAGCATACTTTTGAATACCTGTGCTGTTTGTGTAGACAAAATTGTTCTCTTGGCAATTATATTTCAGATAATTGACTTTCTGTCATCATCAACACTTAAGGTAATCTGAATTATAGGAAAATAAGAATTGTTTTGTCTGAGCTTCATAGAATTGTGCTCTTTTCAACCCTGCCTTCAGCCCAGCAATAACCAGTACAAGGTTTTTTTAGACTTAAAATGAAAAGTTTTAAAATTTGCTCTACAAAACTTAGTGTGTAAAGTCATGCTTTTTTTTTCTTTGCAGAAATGGAATCTGTTTGGAATTTGCAGAAGCAAGGTAAGAATGGTTACCTGAAATGTTAGTACTAATTATATGCATTATTTTGGGGTGGCCAAAATATGAGTAGTGGCCTACCAAATAAATAGATTTTGTATTTTGTGTTATTTAATAACTGCAATCAAAAGGCACTAGCTACTGTACCAGGACTGCTTAAGGATGGGGTAACACTGTAAGTGAAAACAATATGAAAATATTCTTCATCTGCTAGATGAAGAACATAAAGTTTTTCTTTTGCCCCTGATGATGAAAGTAAAGCAGACCATAAATATTTTCTTAAGCCAGGAAACCAACATGAATAAGTGTTTCCACGTATGGCCAGTCTTTATCTGTATTTGTGTGACCAGAGGTAGCCTGAGAAGTGAAATTCATAGTTGAAAAAAAATTGCCTGTTTTAGAAACCTTATTTGGGCTGTATATTCTCTGAAAAGATGGTTAGAAATCTAAATAGCAAATTAGCTTCTTTCATGCACACGCACACGCACACACACACACACACACACACACACACCCCACCCCTAATAAATAAGATGTGGCTAGCAGGAGGACAGAGGGACTGGATAGTCCACATCTGGATTATTTAGATTTTTCAAAAAGTTGAAATTGGTTATCCTAATTATTGTGTGCCTTCTTTCTAAATACGGTAAAATATGGTAGTTGTAAAATACCTAAAATGACGTGAGAGATTTTGTTCGGAGAACTGATCACGCTAATAGATTTGGGCTTTCAGAACCCTGCAACTGAATTGTATCTTACTCCCTATCTACTTTGCTAGTTAATATGAGTGGATTTTAGATGAATGTGAAATTCGTAAAATTTCAGAACTTGAAGGATGTTACAAATTCTCTTCAGTTAGTAAACTGAGGCCCAGAGAGGTTACTATATAAGCTAGAAAGTGGCAGGATTAGAATGTGGGTTTTCCTTATTTCCCAACGTTGCTCCTTCTTCCAATGCACTGTTCTAGGGCCAGGTCTTTTTTGTCTAACACAGTGGTGACCTGAAGATAACTAGCAAGCTCTTAAATTATTTTGAGTTGCTCTGTGTGTCTTTAAAAGTAGGCCTCCATTTTTACTGCAAAATGGCTATTAACTATTAAGAATGAGCATTATCTTCATAGCAGGTTGCTAGTGGATAGCCCTTGGAGTGCTAGAAAGGCTATTATTATATATCTCTGGATTAAGTTAGATTGAGTTTTAGGCTTAGGTGAGCTTGAGTTCCTCAGTATTATTTTCAGGCCTTTATGCTTTTCTGTTAGGTGACAAGTTTTTTTGGTTTCCTATTTTTTATTAAAGCATGTATGCTTTTAAAAGTTCTTGTGATAGGTAGAAGTAGTATGCAAAAAAAACAAAACAAAAACCCACCATTACTTCTTGAGAAGAGGGTAGCATACAGCTAAATAGTAGGAATTTAGAATAACACTGGAGTCTTTGCCCAGATACATTCTGTTTTATACTTTGAACGCAGGAGAACCACAGGCTTTTGCTATTTCTGAGAATAAAGGCTGGTGGTGCTATGGGAAATTGGGAAGAAGGAGGAAATAAATCATGATTAGGGCTGAACCAGTAGTATGGCCAAATTAACTTAACCTGAAGTTTTTGGTGCTAGGTGTTACTTGAACAATTCCTAACTAGGCAATCCACACTGGTTAAAATAAAATTTGACTTCATTTTGCTGAGAAGAACAAATAAATCCAGGTATTTATTTTAATATTGGATTATGATGACTTAAGCATTTTTCTTTGTCTGCTTTTTTCAAGTGTACTACTTTTATAATCAGTAGAAACACTTAAAGAAAACCTTTGTTAACTGAACTCAACTCTCTAATCTGTGGGAGTTAAGGCCCTCATTGGCTGTTGCTGGGAATCCATTGGGATGCTAGACTGTTGGGTTGAGAAAAAGTGGATCACACATGTGTTAATACAGAGAGGAAATGGTCTTTAAATTGTATTTTCATTAAAAAGGAGGCAGTTTTAAATGATGATGGTTATTTGGAATTTATTATTAGAATGTGGACATTTGGGGATTCCAGATCTTATTTTTATTTATGTATTTATTTTTTAACCTTCCCTCCAGATCCCAAAAGGATAATCACTTACAATGAAGCCATGGATAGTCCAGATCAATGAAGGACCAGACTGCCTATTTGTAACCTTTCTGCAGCATTAGAGCCACCGTTCATGGGGGACACAAGGCTTTTATGCTCCTAGATCTCTTCAACGCAGCAGAGGAACCATAAGTAGAATCACAGGATAATATATATACATATATATATATATATACATATATATATATAGTTATTTAAAAAAAGGCAACTGAAAGTAATTAGACTTCTTAAGGAATCAAATTTATTTCAAGAGACTACACATGGTTATTTAATCTCCGGTACTGAATAGTTTTTTTTTTTTCTTTTTCCTTTTGTTAATTTTTGTTTTTAAGTGTGAATGCAAGTGGTTAATGAATATAGACTTGTTAACAAGCGTGGTTCTAAAGTTCTGCTGTCATCAACTTGGGCAACAAATGACCCACTGGAAAGGCAAATCCACTTAAAAGATCTCTGTATCTTGTTCTGTGACTAATGTGATACACTAATCACGGGGAACCCAGAATGATTCAACATTTCCCCCCATTCCTCCCTTGATCTTTTGGTTATCCTTTGAGCCCTGCGAGAATGCTGGATAAATGCTTTGAAGTTTGCAGAGGTGTATTTTTTTAGGGAATATGATTTGCATGTCTTGCCAGGAGTTAAGAAGCCTCTGTGGGGTATTGGGGAAATGTTCTCTTCTTATTTTTTCTGGGGTGGGGATAGGGGAGGGCATTGAAGTTCTACAATTCTGGAATAGTTGGTGGTACATAATTCACTTGGGTTTGGTTACATATTGGACTTTAACAAGTGAAGAATCCATGAGAGTCATTTTTTAAAAAGTTACAGAACAAATAATTGGCTTTAGAAATTTAATATGGAAAAATATTCCTATGCCCATATTTTAATGTAATTGTATAAGTGGGAGCAAAAATATATTCTGCTTTTCAACTGTAGGTGCTCCAGACTTGCTCTGTCACTAACACTAAATGTGCTGTTTTCCTTGTTTTTCATCAAACATCTAAAGAGAAACTTCTGTACCTTTCTGTAAATTCTCTTTTAATTTTTCAGAATTGCCTAAAAGGGGAAGAAAAAAAGTCCATGAAAACTATAAAACTTTTCATGTTTTTAGCCAGTGAGGAGGTAATAAACCCTGCCTATAGAGGGTGTGTTTTCATGCAAACTATACTTCTGAGCTTGTTAGCTTCTAATTATATCTTAATAAATATATTTTATTACTAGAGCAAAATGGGTTTTTTAAGGAAAATAATGTGAAATTCTGGAAATTTTCTTTTGGGCAGAGAAGAGCATTAGCCCTGTCTTATCATCACATTGCCATCCTGTTGCACTGCAGCTTGTATATAGCATGCTAAAATGAGCTTTTTGTGTGTGTGGAGAATTGAAGGGTCCAATTTATGGTTGGGTGATGTTAGTGGCATAAAAACAAGTTCTCTCGCCTTACGTAGCATCACATACACACACACACACACACACACACACACGGAGAGAAGAAATTAGTATATCCATGTATGTCAAGTACAGGTTAAAATAGCAGGGCATTTATATAGAGAAGTGTAGTCTTCTAATAAAAGTAGACTGGATCCCCTGGGGTATTTGGGGAGAAAGTAGCTACTTTTGCTCAACCCCTTTGCTTAAGAAATACCCAGTTTTGAGCGACTGTAGTATGGATGAATTTTCTTGTTTTGTTGACTATTTAAGGCTTTTAACAAGTAGTTTGTGAAAGAAGCTGTTGGATTCAACATAGAATAGAGAAAATTATCTTTATAGTCTGGATTTCTGCCCTGCTTAGATTTTAAAAGTATAAGCATGGATTGCCAATTCCACTTGATGTAAACAAAACTTTATACACCATATATATATGTGTGTGTGTGTATACATACATATATATATATATATATGTATATATATATGTGTGTGTGTGTGTGTGTATATATATATATATATATATATATATATATATATATATATATATATATATATATATATCTTATTGTATCAGTCCAGGTTCAGAAACTTGTGGTAGGCCAGTTCCAGATAGTTTCATTTCACCTGTAAACTGTATCACTTTTACTGATAATTGTAATTTTCCAATGTATAATATGTTTACAGATGTGCCCTGCATTTAGTCTGCCTTGTTCCTATTTTGATTTTTGTCGAGTCTCCTGCCTGCTTGCCAAAAGCTAGGATGCTTCAGGCCCGTGTACAATTAAAAGTAGAGGCATCCTTGAGCTTTAAAGCATTGAACAAACTGGAAAATGCAACATACCACATACTGAAGTGAAAGAAGTCTGTGTTTTTGTGTTACTTTTTTTAAATAAAAATTTTCAAAAAGTTGAAAAAAAGATATAAGGTTGATTAAAGGGAAAAAAAAGGCTCCAGTTTGTTTTATAGGTTTTAAAGTTCTGCTGTGTGTTCAATTGCCTTGTGTAACCACTTGTCGCCTTAGGGCCAGATTCCACCCCCACTCCCAAGCCCCACTACTTTTTTTAAATGTCAAATTTGCTTGCCTGGAGTTTTAAATCTCTTCTGTCTCACAACTCACAAGAAACTTTCTGGGTTTGTGACATACAGAGGTTGAATGAATATATATTTAAAAAAAAAAAAAAAAATAGAAAAAGAAAGAAAGAAAAACCAGCCGCCATCCGAATGGGGCTTTTAAATTTAGAAGCAACATTTAGACAGTTATCTCCAGAAAGCTGTTGTTGCTTTCCTACTTCCCTTCCATATCCCTCAGGCCTCCATGTTTAAAGAAGCCAAAAAGAGAATGTACCCCTTCTGTTTGTCCAAAGGTTTTTGAGAGTCTCATTTCTAAATGAAACAATGCAACATTTCGCTTTGATTTCTCCACTGAAATTTCCTTGATTATATGGTTAGAGGTATATAGTTAGAAATTTCTCTTAACCTTCTGGGAATCCTAGTGCCCCATCATATTAACTATCAGTATTTTTGGGCATTGGGTTAATGGACTTAATTGCCTAGGTACAAGCAGGACTTTGGGACAGATATCCTTTGTGCTGTTTGGTAACATTTAACTCTACTTGTCGTAATCTTTCTCCTTAGGTCCTCACACAATTCCTTACAGAGCACTTATTAAAAAAACAAAAATCTTAAGAGTTGATCTGTTTTCTGATTATTTTTGTGTAAGCTTCTAAACAAACTTCAGCTGTGATTAATTTAGCACATTTAAGTAACATTAATGTGTTATTGTTTGGTATAAAGAATTTTCCTTCAACTCAGAGTATTAGTACTGTAGCATAAACCAAATACAGTCTAGAGGGGATTTTTAACATCCCTCCATTATAAAGACTGAAAAGGTGTGTGTCTGTGTGTGTGTTGAATGCTTGTGTGTGTGGGAAAGCAGATACTAAAAATGAGTAAATGAATGTGTGTAAGACATTATTATATTAGTGTTCAGAGAATGAACTTGTATTTATTTTGTGCCATTTGTTTTCATTACACAGAATAAAGTCAGGTGGTTTTAATCCTTAAAAGGGTAGTTGAAAAATGGCACTAAGAATGAAATCGTGACCTATTTTTTTAATAGCTATGAGGATACTAATTATGGGTGAAGATTTCTTTTTAAATCTGTCTTGATTGTAGGCTTCTGTGTCACATACCACTCTCTTGTAGATGTCTTGAATAATTCCCCTTCCCCACAAAAGACAGGGTGTATTTATCTCCTTATTCACCCCCACTTTGCTGAACTGAAGTTAATTGCATAGCCTTTCCTCTGACCTAGTAATGAACTTTCACATAAAGTGTATTTACAGCATCTGTAGTTAACCCTTCCTCCTCTACCTTTCTAGGAGGGGATAGATAATTAGGAATTTGTTAATGCCAGTTTGTTTTTTCTTGAAATAAATGGCTGGAGAGGTTCTCTCCATTTTAGAATTTTGCTCTTCTCCTTAATCACCTGCTTAACCTAGTCATTCAGAATCTGCAAATACTTTATAAAGGAAAAAAAGTGCATTGTTTTTTCAATAAGTTTCTAGGGAAAATATTACAAACCTCAGTTAAGAGGATTGTCCATAATACAAAATGTGTTTATTCGAAAAAGGTTACATAGCAGTGGTAGTTTCATACTTGGTTGTTAGGCTTATTGCTAACCCAATCGGAGGCATCTAATGGTTTATCTTTCACTATAAACTTTTTTAAACATGAAAAAGCCATTTAGTGTGAAGTCGTACGTCATGTACCAAATGGCCACAGGCAAGGAAATCTGTAAGAAGACTTGACTTTAAATTCCGCTGAATAAGAAGGGAGTCATTCTTTCAAGGCTTTCTTCTTTAGAGAAATAGATTAAAAGTCTTATTTCCAAGGATTATGAGTATAGTTATGCCACTGGACCGTATTCTCAAATAACACACCTCTGATCCCTCTAGCCCACCTATGCTAACTGCAGCACTATAGTGGGATAAGTACATATTTTGGACAGTAGTTTTTATGATCAGGTATGTTGATGCTGCACCAGTTAGTTTAGATTCTGATTTAGAACTTAACGGCTGGGTTTTAAAAGGGTTCCCCCCCCCCCAAAGTATTCATATTTAAAGGAGAGGGGACAGGACTAGAAGTATAGCTGCTCTTAAGTTTGCAGAGAGACATAGGTTATTAGTTTTTAATATCGATGTTATTTTAATGTAATTAATGGACAGCACCAGGATTCTTTTATGGTGAGAAAGATGGGCTTCTGCTTTGAGTATCAAAATGTTTCTCTTTAAGTATACTTAAATTGGGTCAGATGTGAGAACCAGGATCACCCTGGGTTGGTACAAAGAGTGATGAATCATTGGCTCCACTCAAAAGCATTGCTTTAATGAGTTAAATTTCACAGTTTTGCTACTCAAGAAAGGTTTTATGAATGCATAGTGTTTTAAGTTGTCTGTATAATCAAAACACCCAGTGAAGCATGAGTGGTATGTTGATTTTCCATTACTGGAAGTGTCAAATAGCAGTTATGGGCTAGAAACCTATGGAACAGTCTTCCCGTGTGACGGGATTGCTGATACAGACTTCCCTATTTATCCATACAATTTTGTTTATGTCCAGAGTTCTAAAGCCATTTTATAACACTAGTATCCCTTTTCTACAGCCTTATTAAAATAGCTACATTTTTTCCAATGCAGTATCCCTTTTCTACAGCCTTATTAGAATAGCTACAAACATTTATCTTCCATTTCAGTTTCACTTTCATTGTGTATCAAAGTTTTACTCTACAGACCAACAAACCAACTTGAGGTAAATTATATAGCTTTCCATATACCCTTATTTTCCTCAGGTGCTAAACAAAGGCCCCCAAAATGGATACTGCTTTAGTAATGTCTGCTTTATTAAAAGTATTTCTTTTGCTCTGTGTAAAGATTTGGTGTTAACAAAAATGGTTAATAATGTGTAAATATGAATGAATGGCTTTAGTTTGCCCCTGTTTGTCTATTATTGGTCTTTTATCCTCTATACAGGAGGATCTTTTCATGATCTTGAATACATTTCATTAGGTATTTGTTGCATTTTTAGAATGAAAATACAACTGTTTTCTGTCTTGGATTAATCCTGCTGCTGCTATGAAACTGAAAATCAAGAATGTGATGCACTTTTTACATTACGATATACCATACCTTTATAGGTTGCTTTGATACCTTTCCTGTAGCACAGCCACTAACAAGTGAATGAATTTAAAAATTCTCTTTGGGAGGGAATCAGTACAAATAACTTTATGGTATTGGCCTATGAAGGATAATAACTTAGGAAAATAAAAATTTTGTTAGTATTACACTTTTTGGCCTTAAAATGTCTTCTACTACTGAAAATCTTTTAAATCTTAGTTTTATTTCTATTGTTTCCTCTCTGCCTCAGAAAGAGGAGTTGGGAAGAATGGCTTAAAGGGTAGTATCATTGGTTTGTTGCTGGTCTATTTTAGAAAACAATTGTCTACTATATAAGCTGGGGACTTATTTTTTTGTTTGTATACAGAAGAAATAATGTCCAAGCCAGTCATATTTAGTTAAATCAATCAAAATTCCAACTATTCTCTCTAGTATATTTTTATTTAATCAAGTTAAACTTTAGTAGGAATGCTACTTGACAAAAGGAAAGTCATTTCTCAAGCACATACCCAAACTTGAAGGAGATTAAACCCAAAATAATGGAGGAAGAAAACACCAAATGGGGTGGAGGAATATGAGAAAGATATGTGGTCCAAAGCTATCTGGTTATGTTTTGATGTTGCCAATATTGCAAAGCCAAAATTTTAATTTGCTTATTTAATATATTTGTTGGCCAGAGATCTATTTTTATATCAATGTGCCTTGCATGTATATTGAAAAAATAAACATTGGGAAGGCCATGTAGTAATGCCTGAGATAGTTGATGGTTCTTACCACCTCACTGATTTTTATGCAGTATGAAATGCTCATTCTATCGCCCAACTGGTGCTCTCTGTTTAAAGTTATAGATCTTGTCACAAACTGGAACTATTTTATAAACTGGGGAAGTGATTTAATTTACATTTTTTGTTGTTTCTTTTTTCTTAGTCTGTTAGTGGCTGTTCTGTAGTGGGAAATAGTAAAAGGATTCTTCATTCCCTTTCCCTCCCCCCTCAGCACCTTCTTCAAGTAATGTGATTACACCATTTCTTGTGTGCTTTGAAAAAAGTTTCAGCTTGCAGTTTCCTTGAGTGTTATTAAAAAAAAAAAAGTGTTATAAAAAGCATTGTTTGCAAAATCTAGGGAGATAATGGAGTCCGCTTTAATTTGAAATTCTATGTGAGCTATGATCCAAGTTATTGGCTCTTTCCAACTTTAAAATTTTTTATTGTTAAAGCACCTTGCTTAGAAAATTTTAAATATTTATGTCTGCAACAATTGTCTCAAAATAATGAACTGTGCAATTCTTGTCATTAAAAAAAAAAGATCTGAACTCTCCCTAATGTGACTTGTTAGTTTTTCTGTATTTTCTGCCAGTGTAAATGTGAAACGCTTTGCTTGCATTACGTTTTAGAAATGCATTTTGCACACTAGAATTTTGCTGAAGCTCCATGAAAAGGTTAGATCTAAGTAGATGAATAAAGCTATGCACATGTTTTGAAAGTTTAGTTTGTGTGTCATTACCAAAAGTGACCTATTATTTTGCTGTTCTTAGCTTCACCATCTTTAGATACATGGCTCAAATTTATAGTTCTGGGCTAGCTCATCAGTGGAACTAGAAAAGGAAAACTGACACCTATTTTAGTAAACTTCAGTTTAAATGAGAGCTTGACTTGTATCTACTAAAGGGCTTTTCTTGAAACAGGGCAGTTATATCAGTTTTACAAACTGTTGGACTCATCCTCAGTGAAATTCTTGGTTTATTTGTTCAAATAGAAATGGGAAATAATTCAAACTAAAATGAAGGAAGGACCTTTGCCACATGGAGTTCTGTGACAATTTTATGACTTAAACCTGTTTTAAAGGTAGGATAACCTTTTTACCTTTATCACTTTAGCATAAATTTGGTTTAATGAATGAATGAATGATTGACGAGATTAGAATCATTAGGTTCTTTAAAGATCTAAGCACAGGTTGTTTTAAAGTTAATGTATGTCTTTTAAAAATTGCCCAGTTAGAACAAGTGTAGAATTTGGGCAAATTTGGTTAAATTGCTGCAGTCTGCATGTACTAAATAAATAGCCTTACTTCACATGTATGTGTACATAAAAGATTGTGTAGATGTACTGGCCAGGTTTTGTCAATCATCGTTTAAAGATTGTTTTGTAATCTCTTCAGGACCTTTGTAGAAGAGGCTAATACGTTTAAGTAGAAGATGATGCTAATGGTATTTCCCCCATGCTTCTAGATATAAAAAATATTTGTTTTATAGCTTTTTCCTGTGTATAGACGAGGGTTACTTCTCGCTCATCAAGTGTGCTCTTGATGTATGTTGACTTTGAAAACACAGCAAAACCCTTCTGTATCTTCACTGCAAGTGACAGTTAGAAACGAAGTCTACTAGTCAAGACTCGAAAGGTGGCCATCATGCATGGCCTTAAAAGGCATAAATGTAGAGAAATGGCTCTGGCCATCTATCAGCATCTGTCAGTTCACTTATGTTCAGTCTTAGAACGTAGTTGGAGGAGCAAAGTAATTCCTGTGTTTTGTGCATTGGCGTTTAGGAGCTGAGTTACCTCTTAATCTGGAGAAAAGGATAATTAGTGGACTACAATTATGTTAGAGGATGTCTTTCCTTCCCTCTCCCAATTAAAAAAAGAAAAAAAAAATGTTTGTTTTGCCCAGTCAAAAAGATAGGCCTTTTCTAGGTGAAAGAACACTGGCCAGAAATTTCCCCTTTTGCTAAATGCTTAGGTATTTGCATAGCTGTTTCTGATGTTATGGATTCTGAGGAAGTGTGAATTACGTGATGATCTTCCTTTATGAATGTCTTAACTTCATGTTCAGTGTTTTAAAAATACAAATTACAAACACTCTACATCCATACCCAGATTTACTTATTTTATCAGAAAAAAAAGACTTGAGAAATTTGTAGATCAAATTAAGAGACAATAAGTGTACATTGTTGAATAAAAAATTTTAAAGTTTCTGAGATGTTTGTGTTATCATCTTTTGTGTGCTTTAATTAACAAAAATTACTGAAAACTAATATTGTGACATTGATAATGATACACTTTCAAAGGGTTAAATGTACCAGTTTAAGTCTTAAATGTACCATGGTTATATGTCATGACTTTTTTTATAAGTGCTAAGATACTGCCAGGCCACATGCTAACCTCTCTGCATGGATTGTCTCATTTATTACTCATGGCAACTCTAAGAGTTTGTTGTGTTTTTATGATCCCCTATTATGACTATATTGAATCTTAGGTTAATTGACTTGCTCAAGGTCACCCAGTTAACATATGAAAAAGTCAATATTTGAATACAGAGCCCTGTGCATGATAAAAATAACCTGGCAACTTTGTTCAACATACAATTCCAGGCCCTTCCCCCCAAAAGTCTGATTCTGTAGGTCTGAGGCGAACAGGTTATTAAGGGGCTTAGAATGGCATGTTTATTGGAAAAAGCAGCTGTGAAAGCAGCTATCCTGTCTTTGCATGACGTTGAGCCTTATGTTCTTCCAGTTGAAATAAGAAACCAAAACTGAGATAAGCAATTAAGCAACTAGAATAAGTTGCCAAGATTCTGTATTTATTCATAACTCTATGTAGAAATATGTGGCAATGCATATTTGAGAAACTTCCTAAGTTTGTTTAGGATTGATTTGTCACAAGATGAAAAATCAATGCTGACATCAACATTACTAGAATAAAAGATGAGAAAAGATGCAGAAACATTTACCAAGAGTGTTACTATAGAGACTGATACATTTGGGTTATATATGCTTTAATGTTATTTGAGAGGGAAGAATTGTCCGTGACCTGGTAAGTGACTTTCAAGGACACAAAGAGAATTGGGGGTTTTACTGAAGCTTGTCTTTAAAAATTCTCAGCCACATAAGTGTGAGTCACATAAAGCATGGTAGTTAATTCAGTCTACAAATTTTTTTTTTAAATGACATTTATTGTGGATTTCAGCAACTAACATTTGGAAGAAATGTCTGTGAGCAGAACATAAAATTCATGCTAGATTGCTTCGCAAGGTCTCATGCTTGAGGAATTCTCTTAGAGCTTTCAATCTACTGCTGGATTCGGCGAATCGATTGAATCTGGGAAGTCTGAGCATGAGAACCCCACTCTCTCCAGTGTTTATAGTCTCCTCCATGATGGTCACATTCCAAGATATACTGATAGCCACGGTACCCAGGATACTGGTAGCAAACCCAGCTAGAAAATCCAAAACATGTTGGATTATTGAAGCTAATTAGGAACCTGGTCAACACCCCAAAACCTGAGCCTTTTTCCTCAACACAATTGGTAATGGAATTCTTCGAGGCTTAGAAAATGTGCTAGGTACCATTTGTGAGCTTAATATGGTTACAATTAATTGAAATTTAACTTTGATCATGAAAAAGGTATAAGACTAATCAATATACAGTGGTACCTCAGTTTTCAAACATCTCCATTGAACATTTTGGTTTATGAACGCCGTAAACCCAGAAGTAAATGCTTCGTTTTTCGAACATAACTCAGAAGTCGAACATGTCACACGGCTTCCGCTGAGTGCAAGATCCTGAGGCCTCGCTGTCGGCTGTTTTTGAACGTTTCAGGACTTGTGGATTACGTTCAAAAACTGAGGTAACACTGTACATGGTTCCATAGAGGAATGTGGAGGAGAAAAACAGTGACCTTAAGTGGTAGTTGGTACCAAGAATTTGAGATTCAAAATTACTAATAAGTCGGACAGCCATACCAATATGATGTTGATGTATGAAATTTGGTAAGACAACCATTGATATGAATATTCACAAGATTTACACCTGCAAGAGTTACTTTGAAATGAGTTACAACCCTGTTCTTGCACTTACGCCCCATACTGTATCTTCATGGAACCGACTTCGTTGTTGAACCAACCCATGGCTTGCAAGGAGGGGTAGTCATCACGGATCTCCCATTGGCGTCCAGTAAAGTTTTCTTTCTCAAAGATGGTAATCTTGGACTCCTTAGGATTCTATAACCCCAAATTTTTTTTTAAATATTATGGCTATCTTAATTTTTTAATTACTGTATTTTTCAAAATAAAAATACAGGAGGAAGTACATGATATTGATTATACAAATATTTCAGGCAATGTGGAGATTTATAAGAAAAAATTTACCCATAATCCTGTTTAATCCAGTTTAATACCGTAGCATTTAAAATGTACAAATAACTGATATAATACTTTGGAACATGAAAGACTAATGAAAATATAACAGCAGAAACAATACTTGGGACACACAGCTAACCAAGGGATTAATATTCACTAATGTAGAAAAAGATCCTGCAAATTAATAGGGAAAGTAAGTGTGTGTGTGTGTGTGTGTGTGTGTGTGTGTGTACACAGTGTTGGAAATAAAGTCCAGTAGGGGGTGTGAATACTACACAAACATTAAGAAGCAGAGACTAACCTATCTGAAGTACAAAAACAGTCCAAACTAGCCCTGGTGATAGAATGTGGGGAGGAGCAATTGACTGGAAAGTGGCACCAGGGAACTTTAATAGGGTGATAGAATTGTTTTATATCTGAATAGGGTGCTGGTTACATGGGTGTACATATTTTTCAAAACTCATGAGCATATACACTTATGATCTGTGCATTGCACTATGTGTAAAGTATACCTTAGAGGGAAAAATGTGGCATTCAAGTGAGATGAGAACATATTCAGATAGGACAGTACTTTTTAGGTCTATAACTGTTTAGATCTATAACTGTTTATAACTTCTTCACTACTTGAATTTTGGTAGGACTTTAAAATGAGATCATTAACAACTAAAATCTTGAGGAAATCACATGATATAGACGAATATTTGGAAGCCCAGCCTTAGTCTCCCAATATAGGGCTCATTTTCAACAAACCCTTGAAGATCAATCACCCTGCTTCTGCTTGAACTCTAAAGACTTTAGAAGCATCCTAGTCAGATGCAGTATTGAATAATGTGCGTAGTATTATAAATAAGGTTATTATGAATCAAAGATAAGACTGGAAGACTTACCTATATCTTCGGTCATACCCCTTACTTGAAGTAACCTTGAAGTAACAAGGGTTACTTCAGTATTTCCCTGTTTCTAGGTAAAATGTTATACAGATTGAAATTTGGCCAAAGATTTACTTTTGACTACAAGGTAAGTGCTCTCACTAGTTATCCTATTGCACTTTTGAAGATTTGGGCTCTTGAGTGTCCACTTCCTGCTACATATAAGAAGGCCTTTACTTTTAGCTTAATGAAAATACCATTAGTAGAGAAAAAAAAGGTAGATTTAGACACAGGGAGTTTTTCTCTTTTTTACTTTTAGCCTTCTTCCTGCCACATGTCAGCAAAACTGATGAGAAGTAACATTAAGTGTCAGTCCATATGCACCCTCTCTTGCCCCATTCCCCCCCACATGCACAGAAGTGAAAATTTCAGAGACTCACAGATGAACAGATGGGGCGGAAGGACATGAGGTGCTCGATGTGATAGGCATTGCTCCCACTCCAGGCATCCCAGCGAGGGTATTCTCCTCTCTCCAGGATGAACTGTTGCCCACAGAAGCTGGTATGTTCATAACCAATCCAGCTGCCAAAGACAAGTAGTGGTGTTTGTTTGCAGTGTTCAGAGCCTATGTGGCCTCAGGGAGAATGCATCTTTTGTTTTAGATGTTAATAGTGGGGTAAAATATCAAGCCAATTCCAATAGAGCCATATAAAGTAATACATTTATCACAAGAAGTAGGGAATGAGCTGGCACCATGTTTCCCCGAAAATAAGACCTAGCCAGACAATCAGCGTCTTTTGGAGCAAAAATTAATACAAGACGCAGTCTTATTTTACTATAAGACCAGGTCTTATATAATAGTAACAATATAATAAATATAACATCATAATAATATAATACCGGGTCTTATATTAATGTTTGCTCCAAAAGATGCATTAGAGCTGATTGTCCGCTAGGTCTTTTTTTCAAGGAAACACGGCAGCTGCACTAAGCAGGTTTGTAGTTGTGATATTTGTTTCGGGATGATCCACTGAAAGGGTCTAGTTCACTGGCCTGAGTAATGGTATTAGCAGTCTAAAGTTATATTTCCTTTCTTTCCAAGTTACCTTACTTACTTGGAGCTCCAGGTTCAGGATAAAAGTGACTGACTATTGCTTTGGCTCCAGCCAAACCTACCGGCTTCTTCCTAAGGAAGCAAAGGGATGAATAGGTAGCTGATGGATTACCGGTCTCTTGTTTTCCTTGTCACTTTGTGGGTTCTTTCCTGCTGTTACATACCTGTACCTTATTTATTAAAACACCTCAGATCAATTTTTCACAACTAGGTCTCAGTTACTGGTGACACCTTAAAGTATTACTCCTTTTAAAGGGTTAAAGAGCTCAATGGTGGTGGGCAACTTATAGGATCCTATCTACATGCAAAGCCAGTTCTGCTTAGGCCAAAGGAGAGTCCTTTCCTTTCTGTGTTTTCAGGCTAATGATAAAGGCCTCAACCACCTTGCCAAGAGTCAGAAGGCAAAACAAGAGGTCTTCCTCATCAAGGAGATTAACCATCACCAAAAAACTCCTGGAAGACTTGCTAGGAACCTATATGGCTCTCAAGTCCTGGGATTGAGTTCCTTTTTCCACAGAGACATTGGTTAGTGGTGTCTGTGCTGGGACGTGGAGGAGGGGAGTTAGCTGGAAAGAGGTTGCCCTTTGACAGTTTCCTCTCTTCTGCAGGCAAGAAAATCTCAAGGGGCCTGTGGCTGTTCCGAGGTAGGTAGCAGCCTATGGGCTTCAGAAGCACAGATCTGATAACTCACTGCCCTACCCCATGATATGTATTTCTTCAATTCCCCACAAATCTAGTACCAAGCCACTAAAATCCTCATGTTCCTTCTAACTTTGAGTTACTAAATTACACATGTAGTGTTTTCTTTGGAGATTACACCAGTCTGGAGGCCTCTCTCCTGGAAATGATTGGAGTCTGGGGGAACACCTTTCTTCCCTGATCCCCAGCTTTATGGTCCCATGTTCGAAGGGACTGGAAATAAGAGGCCTGAGGTTCTACCGAGGTCCATACTCACACGCCACATTCCACCTTGAGAGATCGGACGTTATCAAAACTGCGCTCAGAGACATTTGGGCAAGAGCTGATGAACTCCATCCTCTTACCCTGGAAGTTCTCCTGGTCATAGATGGTTATCTGAAATACGATTAAATTGGAAAAGAGAGCTAGAATGTGGTACATCAGGAAGAACAGAGGTCCTGGTCAACAGCTTAGCATGTGTCTGACCCTACGTTTTCCATCATTAGTTGTAGCCCACGATGCCTGATGAGGTGTCTTCCAGTATAGACATGGTAGGAAGGGGGTTGAATTAATACCACTGGTTGGTGGTGTTCATATGCCCAGGCTAAGGATGAGGTGTGGGGATTGGTTTATGATAGGAATAGTCTGCCACAGACAACAGCTGGCCCAGTGGACAGACCAAAGATTCATGGACTTATTCACCGTGCTTCCTAAATAAGTGTGGCCTAGGGGCCAGGATTCTGGGAGTCCCAGGGGCTCCCTGTCAGTTATTTCTTAGCTTCTCCAGCCACACCTGCTATGAAACTTAAGGTGTAGAGAGAGAGTTGTAATAAACCTCTTTCAGGCCTTGAACTAGAACTTGGCTCATGATCCTGGCTAGAAGGCAGCTCCCAAAGCTGTGGACTGCCTTCCAAGTTGACCCAATGAAGTGGGTAGGGGTGTTGGGGAAAACAGAAAAGCCTGAGGAGCAGCCACTTTAGACAATGGTCATAACCAATGTCAGGACGGGGGTCAGGAGACCAGGGTGCTATCACTTATTTGGGATCTGGCAGCAAATCTCTCTTCATTTCTGGGCCCTCAGCTTCTCCATGGCATAACCCACTCTGGGCTGCTGTATTTCAAGATGATGTTAGCAGAGGAATGCTGAAGTAGAAAACTATAGGTATAATCGCCCACCAATCATGAGCTTCCAGGGTCATCTTTCTTCTGCCCAAGTGGGGCATCCTGAGAGATCCATCCAGAGAGAGCGTCTGGACCTGGATGGGCCCCTTCCCCTACAAACTGGTGTTTTTATTGGTAGGTCACTGCCCCATGGAAAAACAGCCTGCAGCATCTCACCCCCTGCCCTATTGGATTCCTCAATTTTCCATGAGCTTACCTTCCAAGGCCCCACGGACCCTGGCATGGGGTTGGTTTGAGCCATCTTGGTGGTCGGAAAGGTTTCTGAAAGACAGAACACACACCAGTGGCATGGCCTCGGGTGGGGGATGAGGTGATGGAGCACGGGGGAAAGTAAAGGAAGTTTGAAAGTAATAGATTTTGGCTGGGATCCTGGCTCTGCCTCTCACTAGCCGAGTCTCGGTTGTCTTCCATCACTAGAGCTTATACGGGCAGGGTTGTTGTAAGGATTAGAAGCAGTACTGCAGGTAAAGCACGACACAAGCATCATGCCCCTTGATGACTGTAGTTCTCCTCTGGCCTGCCTCCAGGCGCCCCCTACAGGTGGCAGCCTTACCTCAGTCTCACAACCTCAATATAAACTCCTTGGCAACCATCTAATCCAGCCCCTCATATTACTCAACAAACTCCTCATGGCCCTCAAGCTGACCGGCTGTGTATGGCCATGCTGCCACCCTCTTTCTACTTCTCTGTCTTCTAAACCTACCCAGTTTTGGTCTTGCCTCCTCGCAGAAACTTGGCTGCTTTCCCCAGCCTGCAGCGATTTTCCTGATTTCTAGCGCTCATCACAGGACTTACCTGTGTTCCTATTGAGTATGTCCTGGTGCACATTTCAATGGCAGGGCCTGGGTCTCCTGAGTGACTGACGTAGCACCCAGCTGAGTCCATGTTAGGACAGTGGTGCATTGGAGGTAGGGGAATGGGTGCCATTGAAAAAGACTTATTGAAGGAAAGTGAGGGAAAAAAGAGGATAATAATGGCTAACACTTAACAATGGCTCACTCTATGCCAGGCCCTGTTCTAAATGTTCTACACGCATTAATACATTGAATCTTCACAACAAGCCTATGAGGTAAGTACTATCATCATCCCCATTTTACAGATGAGGACACTGAGGCTCATAGAGGTTGAGTAGACAGAAAAGATGGTACAAAGAGTAAAGGAGGAGGGGAGAGGGGAGGGAAGAATGTAGTCAGGCAGGTGTGCATCAGGTTTCTTGGCTCAGAACACCCATTTATGGCCCTTTCCTCAGGCTTCTATCAGGCCCAGGGACTGATGCATGTAAATTCTGTGATATATCTTTCCATTCTGACCCTCTGAATAAGCATTTCTCACCTCCTACCCCCACCCCCATCCATGCCTTCTCCTTGTGTCCCAGGAGCCTGTCATTCTTGGGACCCCATTCTCTCTCCCAGCCGTGATTACTAGGGCAGTGGTTACTGCCATATAACTGTCTCCTCTTGGGGTGACAAGAGAAGGCTTCCTCCTCACAGAGTTCCCCACTCTTCTGCAGCCCTCCCAGGAAGCTCTGACCACAAGGCAGGAAAAGTAGGCCCCCTCCTGGGCCTGTCTCTGTAGGGGAAAGAAAGGAAGGGCCAGAGTTCCCCTCAGGACCTTACTCACCCAGCTCCTGCTGTACAGTCTGGGTCTCCATGTGGTGCCACTTTCTCTGTGGCCCTGCTCTTTATAGCTCTGCAGACTAATGGTCTCGGGCTCTGTCAGCACTCTTCTTTCTCTCTGCTTTTGTTTTCTTGTTTTGATCCCCAAAGCTTTGGTGGCTCAGCCTGCTGGGCAGGCATCCGTCAGGCCTTTGTTTAAACTCGGAAACAGAAATCCAGACAGGATTTCTGTGGGTGAGGCTGGCGGCTGCTGCCTGCCTGGGCTGCTGTGGTCCCGGTCTCAGAGCAGCTTGGAGGTGAGGACAGGTCTCTGCATGAGTGTTTGTCCCCTGTCCTTCTCCAGTGTTCTGACACCACCCAAGGACCTTCCTAAGACCCCATGTCATATTGAATACATGAAAAGACACCTCGCTTCCCATACAGAAAACACATCTTTTTTATTGTTAAAAAAATATAAAGGATTATTACAATTCTGAATTTTCTTAAGAAAAATAATGGTTCACTCTATTCTTGGAAATCTTTGTATATATATATATATATAATTCAATTACAGTTGACTAGTAGACATGAATCTCCCAGTAGCTATTTTATTAAATATTTACTCACTTTAATTTTGCAGTTTTCTTTTTAAAATTTGGAATCAATAAATGTTGGGGGTTTTTAAGATACTGCTTTAGACCCTTGGTAGTCTCACAGGCCCAAGGTACTGGACCTGTAGTACCCTAAAGGGTAGAATGATTTCTCTCTGGAAGTTCAGGGCACTTGGTAAGGGAATCATGGGCTTCTCCAGGGGCCGTGAGGGGAGCCTCACAACTACTGTGAGAAGCAGGAGTGTGCAGTGGGTGGGGAGGGCTTTGAGCCCGGCAGATTGGGTTCAAATCCCAGCTCCCCTGGCTGGGTGACTTTAGGCAAGTCGTTCAACCTCTCTCAATGACCCAAAAGGAGATAATATCTGCCTGATACATTGTAGGTTTATTATTACTTGTTACCCTATGCTTTTGCTGGTGACAGATACTGAAGAAAATCTCCTAGCAGCTGGGAGAGAAAGAAACTTTTCCTCGTGAAGTTCTCTCAATCCCTCTGCCACTCTCGCCAGCCGGTGACTCAAGATTCATTGGCGTTTCCTTTTCTCAGAACGAAAAATCACAGGGTGAGTTCTGGCATGTTCGTAAGTATTTGTAGATGTGGGCAGAACATTTCAGACATACAGACCTGATGCTAAGCATGATGCACCAGCCCAGGACATTTCTGCTGCTTGATTAATTGGTGATGTCTGGATCAATGGCTGGCAAGGGACAGAGTCACCTGATCATGACTGGCTCTGGCCGGCTGGTGGCTATGCAAGGGCTTAAGGCATCAGCTGTCCATGGCTGGTGGTTCTTCTTCACATTTTCTTCCTCCACAAAATTAGGGTCTTAGGAAAACACTTATTTGTTCATTCGTTCGTTCATTCATTCATTCATTCATTCATTCATTCATTCATTCATTCCCTAACCCCTGGACTGGCTTAAGTACCCCCTCCATGTGCTCTCATGGACCCTGTACTTCTCCAATTTTTGCATTGATCATCCTGCAGAAATTACTTTAGAAACTAGAAGTATTGGGCTCCATGGAGGAGCACTGAGGCACTTGGGGCTCAGGTATAGAACAGAACTTTTCACTGTATATTTTCTGTACTTTTTGAGTTTTGAACAATGTGAACACATTTTCTATCAAAACAAAGTTATCTTTGAAAATAAAGAAATGGGATGCTTAATTATCTTCTTCTTCCACTAGACTTCATGCTCTACGAAGGCAGGGACTTTATCTGTGTTGTACATCGTTGTATCTTCACCTCTGGGCATAACTCCTGGCTCAATAAATATGTTTTGAATAAATGAGTGCCATCCTATGATGGGGTTTTTGACTCTGGAGGCACAGAGGTCACCATGATGTAGCCCATAGTTACCCTACCCACAACTGACCTACTCGTGTTGAACTTGTGCTTCATATACGCTCAGCATTTTTTAAAAATATTTCACCATTTACTATTATCACTAGTAGTAGTAGTGATAATATTATGAAGGGTATTTTTTAAAATACTCTCAGCATTTTAATTTGGGAGCTTTACACCCTACCTAGTATGGTGAAGACTGATGAGCCAGTTTTTTATTTTTGCAGAAAAGTAGAGCTTTTTTATGTTTGGTTTTGAAGTCCAAACACACAGACACAAAACTATTGTGGGGAGGAAATCAGGGTGATTGTGAAAACAATTTACGAATATCATCCAATATTCTTGGAGTCATACACAGCCCCAGCCTGTCTTCCCTCCATTTTCCTCAATTACCTTAAGTCTGCGGAAGTTGGAGGATTATCAGATCTCCGGTCCTAAACATCATGCATTCCAAATATCACCTTAATATGGTTTGTGACCAAATTCTAGAGGATTCCCTTTCTGACATTGTCTGGAACTGTTGCTTCATCTGCCTGCCCTATGTTGGTTCTGGCCTTGGAGCTCCAGCCCCCACCACCATCTCTTCCCAGGAAAGTCAGGGTACAGCTACTCCAGGAGTGACAATGAAGGGAGCAACCAGCTGTAATCCCTTCTCCCAAGCTGAGTTTGGGTCTCTCCTGGTCATCCATAATAACAATAACTACTGTTTACTGAGCATTTACTGTGAAGCAGATAGAGTCTCACAACAACTCCATGAAGTAGATCATTATAACGTACCCATTTTACAGATGAGTTAACTGAGGTTTTGAGGGACCAAGTTCTGGCCTGGGAAACTCAGCAGGGACTTGAATGCATGTTTATCTGACTCAAAGTCTGTATTCTTTCCTCTGGGCCACCTTGTCTCTCTGGTGTAATGTAGGATGATAATATCTACCTGACTTACCACTGAAGGGAAATGAAGGTGTTTAGGGTAGTATGAGTACTCAGTTAGAGCTCAATAAATGGTAATTACATTATTAATTATCCCAAATAGATACCCAGCTTCTGTCAGATTTTTATAGAGACAAGTGGGAGCAAGCAGCAAAGATTTTAGAAAAGTAATCAGATAAAATAAGGTTTTCTTTGAATTTGGAAAGACCACATTCATTCAGTTTTTCTTTGTTTCCAATATTTTTCTTTATTCAGTGTTAGCAGTGCATGATGTCAGCCTAATTTTCCAAAGGGCATTTGTTTATTGGGGACATGGATTTCAAATCATCTTCTCAGTCCACACACTATTGCGTAAGCAGGTGGGGCAACTGGCTGTCCAGTGGGATGGGCTATTAGATTTGGAGGTGATGACTGACATTAAGGGGAATGAGAAGACCCCCCAAATATAATGTTCAGTTTGAACCTTGGACTCCTCAACACTTGGGCAATGTGCCAAGCATGGTGGATGCTCAGTAGAATTTTATGGATGGCTTGAACCCCCAGCCTTGCCTCGGGGCCCAGGGAGCCTCACAGGATGAGGCCCAGTGTGGGAGGGTGAGGTCATCATGAGGCCAGGACAGCCCCTGGACTCAGCACTTTGTGGCAAGAACAGAATGAGGCTGACCAGGCGGCTGAGTAGCACTTCTGTTGTTTGGGAATAAGCAGGACCGGGTACAAAGCAAAGGGCCTAGTCAGCATGTAGCCATCACCTACCTCCCCCATGAGGGGTTGCTTCTAGGGGACCATTTTTGCCCTGTCCCTTGCTACCCCTTTAAACAAGCCAGAGAGCCAGCACTGGGCGGCCTGAGAAGGCACAAGCACTGGGAAAGTATTGGGAGGCACCTCAGGCCTCCAGTTCTTTCTGAGTACTTTCTGCGGTCATCCATCCCTCTGCTTCCAGGCATAAACGGTCGCTCACCTGCTCGGGGTGCTGTTGTCCTAAGGGCCCAATCTCCCTAGCCTGCTTCCTCTGTGTGTAACTGTCTTGAGGAGAGCTCAGCCTAATGCAGTCAACTGAATTTCTGTTTTCTTTCTTTTTTTTTTTTTAAGGAGGGCGCAGCTCACAGTGGCCCATGTGGGGATCGAACCGGCAACCTTGGTGTTATTAGCACCACGCTCTAACCAACTGAGCTAACCGGCCACCCCAGTCCACTGAATTTCTTGATACTGCAGCGAAAGTCATTTCCTTTCAACTGGAACCTTATGAAACTGTTAGAAAAATAGGTAGGAGGATGGGACTTATCCCACTGGTTCAGCCAACTCTCTCCACTACAGCCACACATTCGAACTCTGTCTCATTTACAGTGACTAGATTTAGCAAATGAAAATATAGGACACTAGTTAAATTTGAATTCCAGATAAATAATGAATAATCTGTAGTATAAACAGGTCCCAAACATTTTTTTTATACTAAAAAATTATTTGGTGTTAAACTATTCGTAGATGACCTGCTTCTGGCTCTGGGTTTCATACATAGCAGAGCAGCTCCCTTGCTGTGATCTAGTGAAAGTCAGCCCTTGACACAAGGGTTTGTTTCAAAAAAAGTGTATCTGGGCATTCTGGGTTTTATCTGCCAACCCTAGCCACTTCCCACCTTTATCTGGAGAACTCTGTGATGCCCCTCTGCCAATCTGCTTCGCTTTTGTCCTCTGGAGACGACAGTGTAAAAAGTAACCGTCTTCAGAAAGCCTTCCCTGGCAGACCCAGGCCCACCAGCCACGCCACAACTTCCTATAACAAGGGGAGAATGAAAGACAATCAATATGTTTTTATGTTCCCCAATTTTATTTAACCCTACCAAACCCTGTGAGATATGCTTAACTAACCCTATTTTACAGTAGAAAAAACAGACTCAAAGAGCTTATGTTACTTACCCAAGTTCACAGCTGGGAAGTGGCAGAGCAGATACCAAATTCAATTCTCTTTGGTACCAAAATCTATATTCTTTACCATGTTGCTTATAGGAGTCTCTTCCCCTTCACTTGTGTGCCAAGTATGACTCATAGGGAGTAGCCATAAAACCAACTTTATTTTCATCTCCTCTGCCCCTTTTGTTTCTTCAGTGGTGCTAGTTTCTCTCCCTTGCCCTGGATGTAAACTTCGGCAGTCCTGCAATTTTTTTCTGGCCACTTTTAGGTAATACGAAGTTGGATGGTTACTTTAAATCACAAAAGACAGTCTCAATTTTCAATGACAATGTTCAGTCCACTATAGTAACAAAAACTTCCATCTCTATTCAAAGGTAAGTCTTCTCCCTGCTACCCCAGATAGGACCTGCTTTAGGCAGAAAGCCTGTCCCCAGGGAAAATGCATTCTTTTTTTCTCCCCTCCCCCCCTACTCACTGGTTTCTGATATTTCCAGGGTTGGAGGAAGTGGGAGAGGAAGAAGAGCAGAACATTCCTTACCTGATGTCCTGTGGTAAGATGGTGTCACACCGTGCCTCGCAACTCTTCAAAGCTACCTGTCTTATGGGTATTTACTTGTTCATAGGAGCGTCCCACCTGCGGTAACCTTGACCTAGGTCTGTGAATCTCCACTATGGCTATTGTTTGTCCACTATGGCTATAGCCCCCAGGCACCTGGTGGTCTACTTCTAGCTTCACTCTGCTGAGGACCCATCAACCCTCCAGGAGTTTTAGTGGACTAAATCTGCCCCAGCCCCAGTCCAGTTCCTTCTGAGGCCTGAGCTGCCTCTGGTCCATGAGAAACACACATACTTACTTGACCAAAGCACATTCTGGTGTGTAGGCTGATTCTTCCTCTGCCTTCTCTGCTTTGCCTCATCCCTCAGCAGCTCAACCTCTAGATCTCTAACTACCAGGGACACATAGCAATCTTTCCACGTGGGCCCCATGGAGCCTTCTCCTTTGCATCAACATGAAACTCTTTCATTCCTCCCACAAATAAAAATACAGAACATCTGAGGTTCAGAGCGCAGCTGTCTTTAAAAATTCTCTTCACAGTTCTGTCTCTAACTCCTTATATCTTTGGGTACAAAGGGAGGGTTAAGACCCATCAAATCAGTTCTCAAACACCTCCTTTGAAATTTCTGCATAGTGGCCTGTCACATAACTCACTTTGGTTTCTGATATCTACCACTTTAATGTCTCAGCCAAAATTCCATGTTCACATCCTGTGACATGTGCGTATTACGTCACTGCTCTCTTCATGCTGCTCGCCCACCTATCTTCCCTTTATTCCCAGCAGGAGACCTTACATCCTATTTCATCAGGTATGAATTCCCTCAACTTCCGGCCCCTGGAAACTACGGTACCTGCAACACTATCTATTTCCACATCCACCCTCACCTCTTCCCCTCCAGTCCCAGGTGTCCACAACTTCCTGTCCTGAATAACATACCCTTCCACCTTTCTAGGAACATCATTTAACCAATGAGCCCCCTCTTGTCTATAGTATTAAAAAAAAATAACTCCTATATTTTATTACAGAAGTATATGTAACTTATGAAGTCATATATTAATCAAAGATATATAATAAATATTTTTACAAACCCAGCAGCCCTACTACCCAGAGGTTACCATTTTCAACCCTTTTAGTTTTTCTTCTGGTATTCATTGATTTTAGACATTATATATTGATTTGTTATCTTGGCAGATAGAATTTTAGCTTTCTTCCCCTCCTCACCCTCCTATAGAGACATTACAAATTTTGCTTAAATTCATATTCAGTGAATCTGTTTCTGTAACTTTGCAAATATTATTTACTACTAGACCAAGTAATGCATGATACATTTCCTTTCTTAAGGCATGTTTTGCTTTTTCCTGGAGTTAAAAATCGCCTAGTTTTTTCATAGCTTTAGTTTTCCAGCACCTTCATTAAATACTTGTTAATACCATATTCTACATGCTTAAACCTATCAGGTCATCTATTGGTTCCATCTTTTCCCCTGGAGACTTCCATCGGGAAGCTTCTGTTCTCCTGCTCCAGACTGAAGAGATCTCTATGCTGTTGCACAGGTGTTGCCCAGACTTTTCTTGCTGATATCTTAGGAATTCCCTTTGCTGTGCTCAGGGTTGAATGCATCTTTTTTCATACTGTTCCCTCTTGTTGTAATAAAGCACATTCTCTAATAATGTCCTGAAAAATGGCACGTGAAGATACATTTTTAAGGTCAAATTATCTGAAAATGTATTTTTGTAGTCACATTTGATGGAAGGTTTGGCTGGGTATAGAGTACTAGCACTCTACAAATTAGGAAGACATTTCTTTCTCTTTTGTCTTCTATGTGCAGTGTTGCTGTTGAGAAGTGCAATGCCATTTTGATTCCTGATCCTTTGTATGAGACTTTTTTTTTCTTTCTAGATTTCAATTTTTTTTTCTTTTAATCCACAGTGATCTGAATTTCCTGAGGCTGCACCTTGGTGAAAATCTTTTTCCTTTATTTCTCTGGGTACTTGATAGACTCTTTCAACCTCGGGAAAGGTCTGTCCTTCAATTCTTGGAATTGTTCCTGTATTATTTCTTTGATCACTTTCTTACCTCTGTTTAACATTTTTCTGCAACTTTTATTGATTGGATGTTGGGCCTCCTGAATTGATACTCTAATTTTCTTATATTTATATTCTATTTTTATGTCTCTTTGTCTATTTGTTCTGACATCTAAGAGATTTCCTTGATTTTAGCTTTTAATCCTGTGGTAGTGTTCAATTGCTGCAATAGCAAATTACTGCAAACATAGTCGCTTACCCAACACAAACTTATGATCTTACAATTCAGGAGGCAGGACTGGGTTCCTTCTGGAGGCTCTGGGGGAGAGTCTCTTTCTTTGCCTTTTCCAGCTTCTAGAGGCTTCCTGCATTTCTTGGCTTCCGGTCCCTTCCTCCAACTTCAAAGTCAGCAGTTAAGCATCTTCAAATCTCTCTCTGACTCTGAATCTCCTGCCTGCCTCCCTCACAAGGACCCTATGATTACCTACCCAGATAACATCTCCATCTCAAATTCCTTCATCATATCTGCAAAGTCCCTTTGCCATGTAGTAAGATCATATCCACAGGTTCTGGGGATTAGACTGTGGGCATCTTTAGAGGGCCATTATCCCATCTACTACAAACTCTTTTACCAAATTTGTTGTTTTCACTATCACATTTTTAACGTCCAAGAGCCCATTTTTGTATTCTCTGATTGTTTCATTTTTCAAGCATCCTCTGTTCTTGTTTCAAAGATGCAATAGTTTCTTTTATCTCTCAGAGCGTCGTTTTGCTTCTTTGAAGTTTTCTTCATCTCCATATATTTCCTCTATTCCCTTTGGGTCCCTTTACTTCTGTTTGTTCATTTTGATTTTTTAAAATATTGGAGTCTTTTCTCAAATGTGTTATGATCTGTGAATATCCTTTTCGTATTTCAGAAAAAGCTGATTGGGGTAAATTGATTGGAAGTTCTGGATGCCTAGGTGAAGATTGTCAACTATCAGGTTTCATATATAACTATAGGTGGTCGACCAGCTTTTTTGTTGAGAATCAGCTTCTAGAGGTATTTTCCTTGGGTTGGTTCGGTTGCTTCTGATATCTCTCTGGCTGTTAGTTTTCTGGAGCTGGGTGGAAGGTGACAGGTGTAGTATAGGCTTTCAGCTCAGCACCACATCTCTACCCTCTTTGGTCCCTGGTGTCCTCTCCCCTGGAGTGCCTCTGATTCAAAGACTATACAGAGTCTTATCTCCTGAAGTGTTTTGAACACACGATGTGTGGGAGGGTGGGGGAAACTGAAAGCTAGCTACTCCTTATACAGATCTTTACAAAGTCCCCTGTTTTGAGCGTCCTTGTGTAACCCCAGTGTCCCATGGGTATTTGGTGCCTCCAATTCCAGGCCCTTTTCAATGTTCCAATGCACGTTCCTCATTGTCCCTTTCTAGATTTGACTGTCCTTTTGGTTGGGATATTTACCATTCCTGATTCACTTTTTCAAAAGTAAACCTTTATTTCAAATTTCAGAATAGTTTTAGATTTATAGAATTAATGGGAAGATAGCACAGAGAGTTCTCCTATACCCCACATCTAGTTTTTCTTATTCTTAACGTTTTGCGTTAGTATGGTACAGCCATCACAATTAATGAACCAATTAGTATATTGTTATTAATGACAGTCTATACTTGATATAGGTCTCCTCAGCTTTCCCCTAATGTCCTTGCATTGTTCCCAGATTCCAGCAAGAATACGATATTCCATTTAGTTGTCATGTCTCCTTAGGCAAGTTTCGTTGGTGACAGTTCCTTAGACATTCTTCAGTGTTGATGACCTTGCTGGTTTTGAGGAGTACAGGTCAGGTATTTTCATAGAATGTCCCTCAATTAGGAGCCGTCTGATGTTTCTCTCATGATTAGACTGTGTTTTGGGGAGCAAGATCCCCAGAGGCAAAGGGCCATTCTCATATCATATCAAGGGTACATTCTATCAAATGACTCATCACCCCTGACATTCATCTTGATCACCTGGCTTGAGGTAGTGTTTGTCAGGTTTCTCCACTGGAAAAGTTACTCTTTTGTTTTCTTCCTTTCGTGACTGTACTCTTTGGAAGAAAGTCATCGGACACAGCCCACATCTAGGGACTGTGAATTATGCTCCACCTCCCACTCACTTTTTGTCTTAAAGATCTGAGTACAAGTATATATGTATCTGCTAGTTTCACCAGTGATGAAATTTGTATTCCTGTTTTTGGTCTCCAGTTATGTTCCTGCAATTTTTAACCTTTCTCTGACTGACTGTTTTTCTTCAACCTATAAACATGGTTAACCCTCCCTCATCTCAAAATAAAACCCGAAGTCCACCCAAAACTCTGCTTTCCCTTCCGGACATCGCCCACTCTCCCTCTACCTGTTATAGCCACAGGCTTTACCAACAACAAAAAACAATAGTGACTATTGCAACGTCCTCACCTCCCCTCTCCCCCCCACTCTTCAATAACAGCAATCTTATTTCTTTCCTTGCCACTCTTCCACAACTGCTTTGGCAAAGGAGACCAGTGACTTCCATATTGCCACACCCAAGGGACTCCTTTTTCTTCCCCCCTTTACAATAGTTGGCCCATTGAACATGTTTTTCCTTAGAAACACCCTTTCTCTTGACTTTCAAGGCACCGATCTCTGCTGCTTCTCCTCACTCTTCTTAGTCCACTCCCTTTCCTCTCCCTGCTCCATTCATGTCAGTCTTTCTCAGGGTCTGTTCTTGGCATGTTTTCTCTTCTTACTCTATATTCTCCTTAGGTAATCTCAGCTACTCTCAAGACTTCAACAGCCACTCTATGCTGATGTCTCCCAAATCCATATTTCAAATTCAGACAGCTCTCTTTGTATTAGTTTCCTAGGGCCACTATACAAATTATCACAGACTTGACTTAAAACAACAGAAATTTATTCTCTCACAGTTCTGTAGGCCAGAAGGCTTAACTGTGGTGCCAGCAGGGTTGATTCCTTCTGGAGGCTCAGAGGCAGAAACTGTCCCATGCCTCGCACAGGTTTCTGGTAATTGTCAGCAATTCTTAGCATTCCTTCGCTTATAGCTGCATCACTCCAGCCTCTGCCTCCATGTTTATATGGAGTTCTCTTCTATGTGTCTCTGAGTCTTCACCTGGCCTTCTGATAAGGACACCAATCCCTGGACTTAGAGCCCACTCTAATCCAGTATGGTCTCATCTTAATTTACCTAATTTCATCTGCAATGACCCTATTTCCAAATAAGGTCACAGTCTGAGGTTCCAGGTGGACATGAATTTTGGGGAGACACTATTCACAAGTCAACTCTAGTTCTGAGTATTCAGCTACCCCCTGGACATCTCCAGTTAGATGGCTTCCAAAAGATTCCTCAAAGATTCCAACATAGCCAAGCTGTTTAGATTACCTCCACTCTTACCCCTACCTTCGACTTGATTTTCCTCTGATTTTCCCTGTCTCAGAGATGGCACCACCATCCAATCAGTATCCAAGCCAGAAACCTGGGAATCAATCTTGACTCCTCTCTCTTTCTTAACATCATAACCAACCTGTGGTTGAATCTTGCTAATTCTGCCTCCCTAATAGTTCCATATGTGCCCACTTCTCCATCCCCATTGTATCAGTTAGTTTAAGAGTGTCTGACAGTAATAGAAAACCTAAAGCACACTGGCTGAGACAATAAGAAAATGATGTAGTTCACTTAACAGACAATGATGCAGTAAAGTAAGCCTCAGGCTGGCTTGATCCGGTGATGTTTCAATGAGCTGGGTTTTTTCCATTTCTGTTCTACTGACTTCAGTGTTGGCTTCATTCTAAGCCTGGTTGCTTTCATGATTGTTGGATGTTTTCCAGTAGCAATTTGGGCTGTGTGCTTCATTGTTCACATTCATCAGGAGAGAAAGAGAGAGCGTGGCTTCCTGTGGCTTTCTGAAGAGTAAGGAAGAACTTTCCCAGTAGCTCCCAGTATCCAAACTTCATGCCTTGCTGGCCAGAATTAACACGAGCTAACATTTTGTCATATTTGCTTTAGATCTTTTGTTTGTTTGTTTTAAATAAACCTTGCAGATAAAATGGAAGATTTCTTTGTACTTCCCACTAGTCTTATTCCCCTCTCCGGCTCCCCAGAAGACACCAGTATCCTGAAGTTGGTATATATATGCTTCCCATTTGTATTTGTATATATTTACTACATACTTACACAAACATGTGTATCGTGTTTTTGTAAAAAAGGTACATAGTTAATGTGCATGTAAATTGTATACATGTACATGACACGTATATATTGTTACTGCAAATCACTTTCTTACTTCAACATTATGTTTTCGAAATCTGTCCTTGTTGATACATGTAGATCATGTTCATTCGTTTTATGGCCTGTAGAACATAGAATATACTACAATTTACAATCTTTATGTCTTCCATTTATCATGATTTTCTGTGCTTTTCTTCCTTTACTCCTGCCTTCTGACTGAGTTTTTAAATTATATATTTTTTTTAATCCACTGGTTTGAAAAGTACACATTCTATTTTAGTTTTTAAACTTATACTTTTATCTTAAATGTATCCAGTTTCTCTACCTTCCTGAGTAAGATAAAGATCTTAATTCTGAACATTCATTCCCATCTTTTATGTTACTACTTGGTTCTTTATTATTTTATTTTACTTTTTTAGTAATCAATACTTATTTAGATTTACTAGTTCATGCATTTACTACTATTCCTTGCATTTCATGCCTTCCTTCTGGATTTGTCTTCCTTGCTACTAAAATAATCCCTTAATAGTTCTTTCAGCAAATTTCTATAAGTAATAAACTTTCTTACTCTTTGTGTGTCTGAAAACCACTTATTTCACCCTTACTTTTGTATGTAAATATAGCTGGGAATAAACTTCTTGACTGGCAGTTATTTCCCTCAGCACTTTGATAATATTATGTCATCGTCTTCTGGAAACTTCATCAATGATGAGAAATCCATTATCTGTCTGATTATTGTTCCTATATAGGTAATCTGTTCTCTTTAGTAGCCTTTAAGATTTTCTATTTATTTTTGATGCTTTGCAATTCCATAAGATGTGTTAAATATGGACTTTGTGTTTTTTTTAATTCTGTTTGGGACTTGTGCTTCTTTAGTCGGCAAATTCATGTTTTTCTTCAATTCAGGAAACTTCTCTACCATTACCTATTAGTGTACTGTCTCTCTCTTCCCCTATTATTTTTTCCCCTCTGAAGTCCTGTTTGGAGCTTCTCATTCTATACACCATGTCTTTTATTCTCTCTTTCTTGTTTTCTACCTCATTATCAATTTGTACCACATTTTAAATGATTTCCTCATATTTATCTTCCACTTCATTAATTCACTCTATAGCAGGATCTAGTTAACTGTTTAATCACTTTATTAAATTCTGTCTAAAAAATCCAAATGTCTACAAGTTTTTAATTTCCAAAATTTCTATTTGATTCTTTTACAAACCTACCTTTCTTCCCATAATATCTCACTACTCATATGGATTCTATTTCTTCCTTTATGTATTTGAACACTTTAAACATACTTATTGTAAATTAGCTTTCATGTTTCATGAATTTAAACCTTTTTTTTTTTCAGATTGTCATTTTATCTGTAAACCCTGGGGTATAAATTTTCTCATTCATTGCATCTGCCGTTTCTCTATCATGACATTTTCTTCTTTATTTGTTTGTTTGTTTAGGGGACAGAGTCATGATAATTCTCTAGGCTTTGGAGGAATTCCTATGGAGGTTATTTTGTGTTCCTCTATGCTAGTATTCTATGAGTTTCACTCTTTCCAGACCAATTTTTGCTAATTTCTTGGACTGGGGTTCTCAAACACCAAATCTAGCTCTTTGATGGGCATTGTATTAGATTTCTGATTTTTCCACCCACAGACTCCAGGCAGATATCGAACTCTCTTGCTGTGCTCCATGGCCCAATGGTACAGTTTTTCTAGAACCTGTTTTATCTACAAGACAGCCCTTTTGTTCTTGGCTTTGAGTAGGAAACCTGGTTCCAGCTCATGAGCCTGAGGTCACGTCTCCCCTCCCGAGAGAGGCATTCAATTCCTGATTCTGATACCCTACAGGACTCTGGGCTTCAGCGTGTGGTAAGTAAGCTGTGAGTGTATTCTGTGACTGGTCATGAGGGGCCTAGCAAGAGTTTTTCAGGTAAGCTTTTTGTTGAAAAAAAGTGCACAAATCTTAAGTGAACAGTCTTACGAGTGTTTATAAAGTGCACACATCTGTATAACTGCCACACAGATCAAGATATAGAATTACTGGCTGCCCCTGCAGAAGCCATCCCATACCCCCTCTAGGCACAACATTACCCTCTTCTGAAAGGTAACGACTATTCCAATTTCTAACAGCATTAGATGCATTTCAACCATGTAGTGCTTTATACACATGGAATCGTATGGTGTGTATTCTTCAGTGTCTGGCTTCTTTTTCTCATTATGTTAGTGAGATTCTCCCATGTCACTGTGTGTATTTGTCATTTGTTCATTCTCATTGCTGGATGATAGTCTCTTCTGTGAAAATACCACAGTTTTTTAGTTTATTCTAGTGCTGCTAGATACTTGGGTAGTTCCCACTTGGGCGCTATTATAAATAATATTGCTATGAACATACTTATATATGTTTTTGGTTAAGATATGCAAGCATTTCTTTTGGGGACTATAGCCAGGGGTAGAATTGCTGGGTCATAGGTACGCTCAGTTTTAGCAGACATTGTCAAACAAATTTTCTGAAGTTGTAGTAATGTACACTTCCACCAACAGTGTGGAGCACTTTTCATGTCTGTGGACACATATCAGAGGATTCAGAACCAGAACAGATCTTGTCCTTCAACTACACAAAACTGAGAATTATTCTCCTTTTCCATGAGAATAAATGAGGATTTATTCTCCTTTTCAATGAGAATAAATCAAGATTGCTGTCATATCCCCTGGTTTAGATCTTTTATGTTTTATGATTTATAACTAGAAAGCATATCAAAATCACTACAGTTTTGTTGTTTGTTTGTTTTTTTAGCTTTTACCATGTGCCAGGTGCTATACGAAGTGGACATTTCATCCTCATTACAACCCTATGAGGTAGGTATTATTATTGTTTCATGTTTCAGGTGAGGTAGCTGCAACCCAGAAAGATGAACTAGCTGGTCCAGAGCCCCAGAGCCTGCAGAGCAGCCTGACCCTGAAGCCTGGATTCTTCATGCTGCCCCTGCGTTCTCGTTCCAGAGTGTGGGCTCAGCCTTTTTACCAAACCTCTTTTGCAGCCTTCCTCAACATATGTTTGAAATATAGAGACATATGTTGCCAGATGTGACTACCTGGACCAGATGAAATTAGCTCAACTGTAGCTTGAAATTCCTGCCTTTGTATCAGTGGTTTAAAAACAAGATGAGCAAGTCACCTTGAGGAGTTCCGCTCCCAAAGTCTTGTATCTGTGGGCTATGGGTTACATCGGCTCAGTGCTGGCACATAGTGGCAACTCTGTAACATCCACTGAATAGAATTGAAGAAAATTTCGCAATTGTGCTGTTGACCTGGGTGTGTGTGTGTCGGGGGTGCTTTTGGGCTGCAGCTCCTGGCCTCTAATCTCTGACCACCAGGGGGCACACGTCTGTTCCTAGAGCACCCTCATTCCTAGTCTCCCAAAGCCAGTTCCCTGGGGACAGTTTCCTGGATCCCAAGAAAGGGAGGGGCTCTGCCAGAAAATTCTGAATTTAGAAAAATGATACAAGAGAATTGGGTTTTTCAGGGTGTGGTCTGAGGACCACCAAATCACAATCACCTACCATGCCGTAGTTAAAATGCAGGCTCCAGCTTGTTCACCCTAGACGGGTAGAATCAGACTTTCTGGGGGAAGGGCCTGGAATCGTATGCTAACCAAAGTCGCCAGGTGATTTTTTTTTTTCATGCACATGGCTCTGTATTCAGACTACCTGTGTTCAAATATTGATTTTTTTCACATGTTAACTGGGTGACCTTGACAAAGTCAATTAACCTAAGACTCAATAGAATCATAATAGGGGATCATAAAAGCACACCTAACTCTTAGAGTTACCATGAGTAATAAATGAGACAATTCATGTAGAGAGCTTGCTTAGCTGGTGCCTGGCAGTATCTTAGCACTTATAAAGCTTAAGATATTATTATTATTGAATAATCTCAGGAGTAGTGTGATGAAGGGGCAAGAACACGATGGATAAGAACTGGAAGAAGTTTGGGAAATATGATTCCAGTCTACGCTTTGCTACCCTCACCAGCTGTGTGTCCTTGGGAAAGTCACTTAACTGCTCTGAGCCTAGTTTCTACACGTAGAATAATTGGTCTGCGAGATCCCTTCCAGTGCTGATGTTGTATGAAAACTTAACAGGGTTTGAAGATCCTCCTGAACAGACACACACACACACACACACACACACACACACACACACCACCTTTACAGCCCCTGTGTGAGTCCTATGTGGTTCCTGCAGCCCCTGTGTGATTGTATTGCTAATTCTGTTTCCTGCCTCAGAGCCTGACACACTGCCTACCATGTGGTACCTGTGCAATAAATATCATTTATACTGAAGAAAGTAGAAATATAAACGTGACACCAATGTGAGGAATTAGGATACTTTTTATTCCTAGTCGATCTGTGGGATAGAGAAGAGGGTTAGACCAGGAATAGCAGGAGGAGCCTGCAGACCTAAGGTAGACATGTGGGAATATTGGGTGGGTAGAGAACTGGGTGAGAGAATAAGTGTGAGTAAATGAGTGGTCCTAATCCTGGGAGATTTTGATACCGCTTACCACCCTCTATGCACTGTATATTGTGAATATGTCTGTGTATGTATGTGTGTCTGTCCAGACTGGATTCAGCTGTGAGTGACAGATAACTGAAATAACAGGGGTTTAAACAAGCTAGAAGTTTCTGTTTTCTATGCCTTCAAGTCTGGACCACCTAAGTGGTCCTGAGCTGGTATTGTGTTTTTTTAAACAAGGTTGCAAATTTTTGACACTCCTCCCATTAATAAGTGCAGGTCTATGTCCTTTCTCCTTGAATCAGGGTAGGCTTGTGATTGCTCTGACCAATAAAGAAGGCAGAATGACATCAAGTGACTTGTGTGTCTCAGTTGTAAAAGGCCATGGAGTTGGGACACTTGCCTTTGGAGCCCTGAGCTGTGTGTGATGTAACAAGCCCAACTATCCATCATGCTAGAGAGGCCACATGTGGTTGCTCCTGTTTAGGGTCCTAGTTGATCCTTTCAGCTGTCCCTGCCAAGATGCCAGACATCTGAGTGAAGCTGTCTTGGACCCTCCAAGCCAACCCAGGCACCAGCTAAAGGTAACCACTAGGTAACCTCAGTCAGTGGCAGAAGGAGCAAACATATCACCCAGCTGAGCGCTGCCTGGAAGCTGCATGTATATTTCCACGTACATCTATTGACCAGAATGTAGTCACTTGGCCACACCTTGCTGAAAGGAAGCCTGGGAAATGAGGTCTTTATTCTGGGTGGACATTGCCCAGCTATAAGTAAAAACTTCTATCACTATAGAAGAAAAGGAATTGCACATTAAGGGAGGTTAGCAGTCTCTGTCGGTGTGTGTGTGTGTGTGTGTGTGTGTGTGTGTGTGTACACTCATCCAGGGAGCAGCTGGACTTAGAACGTGCAGCTCTGGTCCTGCCTGATGCCTCGCGTCCCAGGGCCAGACTACTGGCACCTGCTTCATCTAGCACCTACTTTCTACCTACATTCACTACTAGTTGGATGAGAGACCCTGGTTTCCCAGCCTCCCCTAGATAAGAGGAAAGACAGGCAGGAGGTGGCTACAGCCTGGAACCCTTGGCAATGCTTCAGTCTGGCCTGGGGATCCCATTGCCACGGGGGCCAAGGACCTACAGTCTGGTCTTTTGGTCCTTTTAACCAACTTCCTGCTCCTGTATTGTGGAACCAGTTCACACCAACATTCCATCACATCCTGTCCTGGGGAGGTGCCTGTCTAACTTGCTCATGAACGATATTTCTCAATGCTAGGGAAAGGGTATCCTGAGTGACACTGGACAGCCACCTAGTGAGTCTTTATGGCGCATCTGGCCAGTGTCGTCAGTGGTTGGTACATGGGTGGATAACCAAATTTGATTTGGTTGGAGTCAGAAAACTGGGCGAGAATCAGGCTTTACACCTACAGTTTGTGTGGCCTTGTACAAGGCTCTTTGAGGGTCGGTTTCCTCATATGTAAAATGGGGACAATAAGAACGGCCTCAGATGATTTTTCTTAGAATTAAATGAAATAACACTTATTATAGTGCCTGGCCCATAAAAAGCACTCAACATTTATTGCTACTACTAATACAACTACCACTACTGCTACTAAGCCCTGCCATGGCTATAACTTCTCTGCCCCCAGGGAAAGGGGAACTGGGAGAAAGAATAATAATAAGTTCGTACATGACTATTGATGCAATTTTTTTGAAATATTACCGATTTGTTTTCCTTGCTGGTATTTTAACACCTCATCCCCACCACTGCCTCCTCGTCAAGGAGCTGGGTTGTCCTGTGCTCATCGCCTCAGGGGATGGTGCCTCAGAAATAAAGTTGCTTTCTGGCTTAGCTCGCCAGACATTCTCCTAAGGGGGAATGGAGAGGCTTCTGGACATAGACTGAGTTTTTTGAAGAAAACATCACAAGTGAAAGCTGGGTGGAGTAACTTTGAGGGGAATGGGGCTCCCTCCAGAAACTATAGAAGATTCCTCCAGGCTGAGGGGAGAAGGAAAAGAGGGGAAGGGATGGCCATGAGTCCCAGCAAGAGGTACCCTGTGGTGTATTGAGGCTGGAGCCTGGGGCAGCAGATAGGGAAAGGTGACATAGGGGTGCTGGCAGATGGGAACGTGGCCCCCAGGAGTCCTGGACCCTCATGCCTGGCATAGGTGTAGTAAGGAAAGTCAGCAGACAAGAAATAAAGGACATCCAGCAGTAATAAAGGACATGGGCAGGTCAATGCCTGGATGTACAGTGAATGGCCCCTCAGGAGCAGATGACATAGAGGGATGCGTGCATGAACCCTTGCCCTGGGACAAACTCCTGGTGCTTACAGAAGGAGAGGGAACCTAAAAGGGACTGGGATTAAGCTGAGTTATATAGTTTAACACAGATATAAAGTTCGTATCTATTTCTTAGACACTGCTATAGAGGCCAGAGTCAGTCCTGCTATGCTTATGTCAAGTATTTTATAATTTACGACAGGAAGTTGTAGAGTTGGAGTCACCAGACCTAGGCTTGAATGCCAGCTGAGTGACCCCAGCTAAGTTACCTAACCTCTCTGCTCCTCAGTTTCCTCTGCTACAATGTAGGGATCCTAACATCAACCTTACAGAGTCAGACAGAGGATAGGAATGAGGCAAAAAATGTAAAGTTCCTATGTGTCTGGCATTGGAAAGCCATCCAGTATTTGTCGGTTCTATTACAGGAATGAAGACCAGAGAGGTGAAGTGAGTGGCCCAAAGTCACACAGGAAGTGATAAAGCCCTGGGCCCCTGATTTCAGGCCCAGTTGCTGAGTGAGGTCAGGAAGGCCAGACCCTCTGGGAAGGAGGCCCTCTTAAACTGCATCCCTAAGCTTCCTGGGGCTCCTCCACCAAGACATGAGAATAGGACTTCACTAGCAGGAACCTCCTCCTTGGGGAGAGAATGGCCACAGCTCCTGATTCGTTCCTGCCAGTGTTGGCAAAGCTGTCCGGGGGACCAAGAGGTTCCAAGCCAGGTCTCCTCTGCCCCTCCACGTGGGTGACTGCGTAGGACCCTCAGGGCGTTCCCCACCTGTGGAGGGAATTTCCCGAATCTGTAGGCCATGGAGAGAGCTAGGTCCTGAGTGCTGGAGGGCTGGGGGATTCTTGTGACTTCCATTGTGCCCAGCGGGCAGGATTCTGAACACAAGGGATGTGCATTGTGTTTCCCAGTTTTTATCCCAGCTTTTTCTGAGTATTCCTCCTGCAGGGCCACCAAGGCTTGGGGATAAATAGCCCCTGTTCAGCACGTTTCCTGGTCTGCGGCAGCCCAGAGCTGGCAGCAGATTTAGTTTGGCCTCCAGCTCTCAGTGACAACTATTCCCTTGCAGGTAAGAGAGTGGTGGGCCTGGCTCTGGGGGTTTCCAGAACCCAGAGCCATAATAAGGGATTTAGAATTGACTGAAGGAATATCCTGTTGATGGGAAGGAGGATAAGGCTCCGAAGAATACTTTGTCTATGGGACTAGCTCAGTGGCTTTTTTTTTTTTAACCCCTGGGATCAGAGAGATAGATGTACAGGCCTTTCTCCTGTGCCCTACCTCCTCTAAACCATGTTTGTGTCTCCTCTGGGAGGCTGCACAATACAAAGAGCACAGGCTTTGGAGGCAGCAGACCTAGCTTGAAATCCTGGCTCTGCCATTCAGTTCTCTCATCTGTAAAATGGGGATAATCATGCCTACCTCAAGGAGCTGAGGATTTCAGTAAGAACACATGTGAGGAGCCTGGCATGGTGCAGGCGGTTCCTGGAAGGAAGGTGGATTCAGAGAGATTACTGTTGGTTGAGGAATTCCTGGCTGCCCATCCTGGGACCATGTGGCACAAGGATTTGGGGAGAAGCAGAAAAGACATTTGCTGCCTTCTAAGCCCAGAAACTTAAGATTAAGAGTGCCAAACATGGGGCTGGCCCTGTGGCTCAGGCGGTTGGAGCTCCGTGCTCCTAACGCCGAAGGCTGCCGGTTCGATTCCCACATGGGCCAGTGGGCTCTCAACCACAAGGTTGCCAGTTCAATTCCTCAAGTCCCGCAAAGGATGGTGGGCTCTGCCCCCTGCAACTAAGATGGAACATGGCACCTTGAGCTGAGCTGCCACTGAGCTCCTGGATGGCTCAGTTGGTTGGAGCGTGGGCTCTCAACCACAAGATTGCCAGTTCAACTCCTGCAAGGGATGGCAGGCTGTGCCCCCTGCAACTAATCACGGCAACTAGACCTGGAGCTGAGCTGTGCGCTCCACAACTAACATTGAAAGGACAACAACTTGACTTGGAAAAAGACCTGGAAGTCCACACTGTTCCCCAATAAAGCCCTGTTTCCCTTCCCCAATAAAATCTTAAAAAAAAAAAAAAGAGTGGCAAACATGATGCCAACAGTCAATGGCATGTTGGTAAATGTTTAAAAACTGGCTCTCTGAAAAGATGTATATAAATGTATAAGTTTATTAGAACTTTTTGTTTGTATAAAGAATTGTAACACACAATTTGAAAGTAGTAACTAAATATACAATATTCTTTATTGTAAATTCCACATAACCAATTTATTTCTATAAAATCCTTTCCTTGATTTTTAAAAAAATTATAGTTGATTTTTATTGATTTTTGGGATCCACTTCTATCAGCAACAAAACCTAGTTTACAAATGAGGAACAAATGTAGTTTTGACATGAATGTTGGTTGATATTTTAGTTTAAGTTAAGGCATAAGATGAAAGTGAAACAACAATTTTTGTATGAACTTCACTCGTTAGTCAATGACTAAGCAACTTCTTTGTTGAATTGCATAGTAGTTCAGGAAGGTAGGTATTGGAAGACCATTTCCTTAAATTTTTGTGCTATTCACAATGTTAGACATGACACACTATTAAGTTTAATCTACATTATTAACGTTTCCTCCATCAATATCTTAAGTCTAGATAATCAACAAAACGAGAAATCAAGCCCTGTTTTGTAGTGTTTGTCAATTTCCGTGGTGTAAATACTCCTACTATGGCCAATTTCCTGCTACCAATGTGACATAACTGAACATGGAGTTGGGAAAAGATGTGCAATAGCATACAAATATATATTATTTCCACGATACAGATACAATAGATGTAAATAACCTCAAGAACATAGACAATAATTAAATGTGGCAAAATAATTAGTTGTTTTGAATATAATCCATTTAGTTGTAAGTTTATATAATTTAATTTTTTATAATGACTGTTCAACAACTGCCTCTGGCAATTTGACAATCAGCTCTTGTCAGCTGGTATAAGTCAACTCCAACATACCACTACACATGAGCATAAGTGGGTCTTATCAGTAGGAGAAGAGGGCTGGGTGTGGCTGAGGGAAATGGGACAGCACCCCCCACCCTAAATAAGAGGCCACTAACCAGGTCCCAACAGCTGTTGTCCATGGGATGTAGGGTTAAATCATTAACAATTGGACTAGATAACCCAAATTTTCAAAATAAGCCACAAATGTGGATTTTCATTTGAGGCTCTTGCCTTAAAAAAATTGGCCACAAATCAAGACATTTTTTAAAACACAGCGCTAGCCAAACCAAACACATTTATGCGCAGAATTCAGCCTGTGGGCTTCTGTTTGTGACCTCTGCCTTCACATGTGCCTCATGGGCTGTTGTGTGGGGCATCCCGTGAGTAGGACCAGGATGAGAGTAAGGTGAGGCACTAGCCTCAGCCACAAAATGTAAGGGATGCCAAACAACTCAATAATCAACATAAAGAATATTTTAATGCAATATTAAAAAATTTAAAACGAATGCAAGAAATCCCCCATGTTGCACAAGATAACAACATTTTCTATAAAGGCAGGATCAGTAACAGTATTTTCACAGGCCTCACTGGAGCCTGAGGCAAAAGGAAAAGTCCATTAATAACACTGATTGGGAACTAGAAGAGCTTAAGGACACTTCAATCAATTCTACTCGCTGGCCCTGTGTTCTAAGGCTTAGGGAGGTGGGGGATCCTCTAAGACTTGGAGCTAGAAATCTTTCCAGATCTTGGCTCTTCTTGCAGGCTTCTAGGACCTGTGTGGCTCCAAGGAAGGCCCAGAGAATTCTGCCCAGCAGCCTCCCCCAGCCACAGAAGGTGTGAGCTCCGAGGATGAGCAGGATCCACCAGACGTGGGCTGATTTGCATGCTAAGGCCTGTAGATGCTGACAGCCTGGTGATTCACTGCTCCTGACGCTGCAAAGTCCTTGCTATGTGGCCTTGCATGGCTGGTTGGAGCATCACAATTTCGTATGATATGGGGCCTGATTGCTAGTCAATCACAGCATCTTATTTTTACTCTTTTTGGATCCTAGAATCTAAAGGTCAGCTCTTTCACCCCCTGCCTCCAAGCAGGAAGACAAAATTGCTTAGCCTGGACCAGTGGTTCCAATGGGGGGCGATTTTGTTCCTCAGGGGACACTAGGCAATTGAGACATTTTTTATTGTTATGATTGGAGGTGGGGGTGCTACTGGAATCTAGTGAATATTGGCCAGAGATGCTGCTAAACCTTCTACAAAGCACAGGACAGTCCCCTGTCATGTAGATTATGCTGCCCAGAATGGCAGTGCGTAAGGCTGAAGCTGGGCTTGAGAAACCCTGGCCAGCACAGAGAGATCTCTGTCCCATTTTCAAAATTCTCCTGAGACACTGTGTTTTCATCCACTGCCTTAAAGCCCTGGCAACCAGAAACATCCAGCCTCATTCACTCGTATTGTTATTTCAGAACTTTTTCCCCCTTTAGCCTTCAAGGGAGATAGAAAATAAGTTTCTTAGTCCCCACATTCTCTTTGGGCTAACTGGCATTTTCCCTTCACTATTTCTAGGCCTCTCTGATTTCTTTCCACCCTTCTGCAGGGCTCAGATCAAGAGGAGGGGCTCAGTTCTGGTTTCTTGGATTTGAGAAGGAGCCCAACCCTCGGCTCTGTGGAGAGGTAGGCTAGGGAGCTGGGAGATGTGTTTTGGAGTTTCTCGGAAGCCAAGGATTGGCAAGGACGAGCAGGAGCCCACCTGATGGTTAATAAATATTTGAAGAATGGGACACAGGTAGTTTCCTCTTGCTATCGACTCCTGCTGTCTTTGCTTGGCCAGAAGAGAAGCAAGTTCCCAGAGGTCTCCCAAATGCCTCCCCCCTGACTGCGGAGGCAGACACAGAATGCCAACTCGGGGCAGCTCCTACTTCCTGGTGGAAGTTTGAAGAGCCAGGTTGAGGGTTTCCAGTATCTTCTTCCATTTATTACTGAGCACCTACTAAGTGCCAGGTACTAGGCAAGGGTTGTTTCATTTTAATCCCCTTTGGTTATCTAAATTTTTGTGTGTGTGAGGTAAAATATATAACATACAGTTTACTCTTTACTGTCAGTTTTAGGTTTACAATTCAGTGATGTTAAGTATATTCACAGTGTTGTGTAGGGATGACCACTATCCATTTCCAGAACTTTCTCTTCACCCACAACAGAAACTATGTACCCGTTAAACAATAACTCCACGTTCCTTCCTTACCCCAGCCCCTGCCTTGTAATCTCTATTTTACTTTCTGTCTCTATTAATTTTGGGCAAGGACTTTTATTATTTTTTTAGTACATTACCTGTAATCATCACTATGTCTCTAAATTCCATATGGAAACCTCTACTTCACAGATGAAAAAACAGCCCCACAAGCTAACTAATGGACCCACAGTCAGACATAACTAACAAGTGACTGTGACAGGATTTGAACCCTGGTTTGTCATCACTCATTCACCCAATAAACATGTATCAGACACCTAATTCATGTTAGGCGTAGGAGTAGTGACAAATAAGATATAGTTCCTGTCATCAACTGATTCACATCTAGTGATGGAGAAAAATTTTATGTCAATAAACGTGAGCATATGTAAATAAGTGGAAATGACAGTCATTATGTACAGCAGACCATGCACCAAGCCAAGACCATCATGAGAGTGGTCAGTCGTTTCTGGGATGGAATTAGGAAAATTTCTTAGAAAAGGTGCTGCTTACGCTGAATGTTGGGAAATAAGATAAGAATTAGCTGGAAGGACAGTGGGGCTGGAGAGGCAGAAGGGGCAGTGTGAGTGTGAGTAACTGCTCAGGAGTATGCAGCTGCCTGCATGTGTGTAGGACTTCCAGGGATTCTGAGAGCTACAGGGTAAGAAGGGCCCAGGTGGGGCTAGAGGTGTAGGCAGAGGCCAGATGGGGGAGGGTCTTATATGCCATCTTGGGGAGCTGGGCTTTGTCCTGGGGGTATGGAGTAGCCATTGGACAGTTTTATACAGGGAAATGAAATAACCAGATATGCATTTTAGCAATGCAGCCACTGAGGAAGGTAGACCAGAGGGACAAAACTAGGGCAGAGCGACTTACTAGGATTGTAGTAATCCTGGGGAGAGAAGATAAAAGACTGGATGGAGGCTATGCCATGGACTAATAAGAAACAATAAATGAGAGAGATATTAGGATGTAGCACTGAAGGGACTCCATTAGCCATTAAAAGTGGAGAGGAAGCGGCCGGCCCAGTGGCTCAGGCAGTTGGAGCTCCGTGTTCCTAATTCTGAAGGCTGCCGGTTCGATTCCCACATGGGCCAGGGGGCTCTCAACCACAAGGGTTGCCGGTTTGACTGCCACAAGGGATGGTGGGCTGTGCCCCCTGCAACTAGCAATGGCAACTGGACCTGGAGCTGAGCTGCGCCCTCTACAACTAAGACTGAAAGAACAACAACTTGACTTGGAAAAAAGTCCTGGAAGTACACACCGTTCCCCAATAAAGTCCTGTTCCCCTTCCCCAATAAAATCTTTAAAAAAAAAAAAATGGAGAGGAAGCAAAAGGGAGGATTTGGGGGTAAGACTCAGGATTTTGACTTAGATGATGGCACTATTCACCAAGACAGGAAGAAGAGTCAGTTTGGGGGAAGGTAATTACACCTAACATGAATGAAGTACTTACTATGTGCCAGATACTTTTCCAAATTCTTTACATACATTAACACATATAACCTGTACAACGCTATGAGGTAATTCCTGTTATTATTGCCATTGCACAGGTGAGAAAATGGAAGCCGAGAGAGGTTAAGCAACTTGCCCAAGGTCACACAGCTCTGGGCATCTAAGTCTAAGCCAGTGCTTGTAGCCCTGCCTTCTCAAGGGAATAGGTTTAACCTGGACATGCTAAGTTGGAGATGCTTGTGTCCATCCTAACAAACTGCATCCTCCGGGATCAGCAAGAAGTTGGAGGTATCTTGAGAAACTCTGATGTTTTACATCATGGACAGAGCAAGAACAGCACATTGGCTAAAATGGAGGCGCCAGCAAGATAAGAATCAAGAGATCTTGGCTTTTTGAAAGTTAAGGGGAGGAAGGAGTTTCCAGTGGCAGCTCCAGGATTCTGTTTAGGGGGCGATTAGGGAAGACAGTCAAGTTGGCAGGGAAAGCTGGGTCATGTCTTGACCCGGACTTTGCACAGTAAGTATACTGCTGCTATATTTAGATTGTATGTGAATTTGAGAGGGTGAAAGAGGGTGCTGGTGGAGATAATGGGTGTAAATGCCCCCCAAACTATGCCTTGGAAATGTTTTCCCAGGATCAGAAGCTATGGAAATGTAAAGTAAGATGCGATTTTTGCAATGTGAGGCCTTAAAGAGCATCCACTGAGCAAGGTCTGGGGCTGTAAGACCTATGTCTGCCAAATCCTGGCATGGTGACCAAAAGTCCTATGTTACGCTGGAACCTGGAGGAAAGACAATCTAAGTTATGAATAGTCTGCTGTGAAATCTTGGGAAAAATATGCCTAGTGCTATGTAGGTCTGCAAAAAACGCCCAGGTCCTTTGGAAGATTCAAACCCATTTAGTTAGGAACATGTCAGCGGAAGCTTAATTGCAGCATAAGTGTGCAGACTGTCTTGGTTAATTTGGTTTTGCGCTGGGGGTCTTTCTGAGAGTTTCTGCTTCCATCCTTTATTCCTCAGTGTCCTTTTCTCTGCCAGATTGTTCTTCTCGTCCTTACCAGGTAGTGAGTGGCATGCCGGCCTGGGTGTCAGGCACAGATGGAGCTCTTGCTGTGGGCCAGAAATAGTATTGCAAATATCTAGCTGCTGGGACTTTTTATATTTTCACCCCCTTCTCTTCCTACCTCCACCCCCACCCCACCTCAATTCCTTCCTTAAAGTGATTTCTGTGTCCACAGATGACTGGTCACTCCTGGGCCAACTCCTGAATGGTCCAGGTACAGAACAATTCCACCGTGGTTGGCAAGGTGTGGCTTACTGTCCTCCTGGTCTTTTGCATTCTGCTGGTCACCTTGGTGGGTGAGCAGTCCAAGTTCACCTGCAATACCTGCAGCTTGGCTGCATAAATGTCTGATATAACCACTTCTCACCAGTCTCCCAATCCCGCTTCTGGGTTTTTCAGATTGTGCTGGTGGCCACGCCCTGTATCTTCTATGTCATCTGTCTTGTACCAGATTGCAAGGGAGGAAAGAGTAGATGTGGAGAGGGAGTACCTGCTGGACACACTGCAAAAGCTGGCATCTGGGGGAGCCCTGCAGAGACCGAGGCTGGGGCTCCTGGGGTCTTCTCACTTCCTAGAGGAACAGCTCCTGGGGGAGAGAGGATTCTCCCCAAATGCCTTCGGGCTGCAGCCAGGAACCCGGGCCTATGGTCACACGAGGTTTTGGCCATCGACGTAGCCCATGTGGTGCTACAGGCCTTTATGGCGCTGGCCTTCCTGGTGGGGCAATACTATCTGTTTGGGTTGAATGTTCCACACCTGTTTCACTGCTACTCCTACCCTCGTCCCACTAGTACTGGCTGCTTTGTGTCCAGAGCCACAAAAAAGATGATTTTCCTGAACTTCACATTTGCTCCCTCCTGAACCTGATGGAGTTGCACTACCTGGGCTGGGTCTTCACCTGCCGGGCCTTCTTTGCAGCCTGCGCCAGCTGCTGCCACTTTTGGGGACGGCCTGCCTGTTCTCCCCTGCTCTACTCTGATGAGGACAGAAGTGGGCTCCAGGTGTCCTCCTGCTAGCAAGTGCCTGGGTAGTGCAGACCCCAGCAGGTGAGCTCAGGCTTCCTGTCTGTTAGTGAGAGGCAGCTGCTCTGGGTAGCAGCAGAGCCCTGAGACCTGACTGGGCAATGCCACCTGGTAAAAAAAATCCGGCCATCACCATCGCTCTCCTGCTTAACCCTTGAGGATGAGGAATGTGGAGTGGGAGTGGGGAACCCTGCTTCCTCCTGAAAGCATTACCTCAACAGAGGTAGGATAGTGAAGTAATGAAGAGGGAGGCCTCTGGAACCAGTCTGCCTAAGTTCAAATCCCAGCTCTGCCAGTTACCAACTGTATAACCTTGGACAAGTTGCTTAACCTCTCTGTGCCTTAGACCCTTTACCTGAAAATGGGAATAATAATAACAGACCCTACCTCACAAGAATGTTGTGAGGATGAGAGGAGGTTTATATATGTAAAGTGCTTGCCTATAGAAGCTGGTCGCAAAAAGCCGTTGTATTAACTTCAGCTGCCTAGAGTGTTGCTTTTGCCTTGCTGCCTGGTCCACCCAGAATCATGGAATCAATTGTCAGCTCCTCCCTCACTTGCTCCTATAGCTGTTGATAGCTCAGTCCCCACACAAACCATCCTTCATATTCTCTCCAACACCTCTCCTCCTCTTCCAATCCCCACATCATCTCCCTTGGCTCAGACTCGCGATCTCACTCCCCTGGACTGCTACTGCTCAAGCTACCAAGTACCTCCCTGCCTGCACTGTCCCTTCCTTCCATTCCAACCTGCACTTGCCTCCTGGTCAGCCCTCCTTGAGGGTCTTCAGCATGGCATACAGCATCTTCCATGAGCCAGCCCTGATCTCTCTTTCCAGCCTGATCGCCCACTCTTTCCCATTCCAGCTTCACTTGGAGCTGTGCCTGGCCTGTCACGGGCTTCCTCCCACCCTTTGCTTGTACACCCTCCCTGACAGGCTTCAGAGCCTGACTAACTGGGTTCAAATCCTGCTCAGCCACACACGGCTGTGTGACCTTGGGTTGGGCAAGCTGCCTGCTGCTTTGTGGCTCAGTTTCCTTCTGTATTTCAAAGCACTAATATAATAATACCCACTTCACAGAATTGTTGTGAGGATTAAATGAGATCATGTAAATAAAGTGCCAGTTGCGCAGTGCTCCTTAGCAAGCAGTAGGTGTGGTTATTATCATATAAATTCTACTACTACGGACTCCTATCTGACACTTTTTCTCTGAAGCCTTTCCTCACCCCTCCTCCAGTCTTTCTCTCCTCTGAGCCTCCATGATGATTCCACTTGGTACTTAGTCATCCACTGTTTTGTGACTTCCCTTTTACTGTGGCCTTGATTGGTCATTTAAATCCAACCTACTGTGTAACTTTGTACGTGTCTGACTGGTCTTTGCACCTCCGTTGCAGACAGGGTGATGACGTTGTGCTTTGCAGGAAGACACAGAGTCCTGCTCTCAGCTTAGTGCTTTGCATGGAACAGGGGCTCCACTCAGATATGCCAACTTAGTTTAGTTTTGATATCTTCATGCCAGAATTAGGAGTAGGTCCAGACAGGAGTACACCTGAGGCATATCATAAAACCAGGAGAGATGGATATTCTTCCACCTCCTTCTACAACTTGGACCGATTTTAACAATCCTTTAACAGCCAAGAAAGTTCTTTCCAAAATCTAATTGGAGTCCCACCTGCTGCAGTGGAAGCTGTTTTCTATGGGCCTCAGGCTATAGATATCTAGGGTCTGAGAAGCAAGGGGGCCGGTTGCCTTTTGGGTTGGTTATGCTAAGAAGCTTGGATTCTATTTCCTAAGCCAGGGTTCTGCGAAGTATAGTTCTCGGGCCAAATCTAGCCCCCTACCTGTTTTTCTACATAAATTTTTATTGGAACACAACCATGCCCATTTGTGTATATATTATCTATGGTTACTTTTATGCTACAGTCATAGAATTGACTAGTTCAGACAGAGGCCAGGGAGCCTGGAAAGCCTAACATATTTACTATTAGGCCACTATGGAAAAAGTTTGCTGACCTCTGTACTAGGTCATTGGGAGCCTTTGAAAAATTCCAAGTCGGGAAGTGACATGATCGTATCTGTCGTTTAGAAGGACCCGTCTGGCAGCTGCAGGGAGCAGATGTTGGAGAGGATGAAGTGGAAGCAGACGACGGGCGGAGGCGGCTGCCGTTGTCCGGCTGAGCGCCCACGAGGCGGTGGCCGTGGGGAGGAGCAAATAATGCAGGTTGCAGAGAGATTTATGGAGTAGAACCAACCGGACTCGATGCCTGAGTGGATGAGGGCTGAGGGAGAGGGAAGAGGCAGGGCGAGGGACTTCTGACTTCGTGGACTGAGGGTCAGGGTCATGCACCAAAAGGAGGAAGTCGGTGAGGAAGGTTGTACATTTGGCTTTGAACATGATTCACTTGGGGTATTTGCAAGAAATGGTGAAAGAACCAGGCTAGCCTCTAGAGTGATGTCTACCGTGGAGTTTGGGAACTTATCTATTGTGTGGGAGGTGGCTGGGAGTCCTGGGAATGAATGAGATCCCCCACGGAGGGGCTGTGGGGTCACAGCTGTAGAAGGCAGAGACAGAAATCCTGGGAAGCCCCTGGATTAGAGGTCAAACGGGGTCAATATATTCAGTGAGGAGAGCCAAAAGAAGAGGTTCTGGAGGCCACGTTGTGAAGAGTTTCTAGAAGGAAGGCAGGTCAACTAGGCAGCAGTCAGCAAGCCTAAGAGGCAGTTCCTAGAATTAGCAATTGGGAGATCACTGGGTAGGTCACCAACTTGTCCGCTTTTGCTTGGGACTTTCTGTGGAAAATCCCGCATCCCGGGAATGCCCTCAGTTGTGGGCAAACCAGAACAGTGGGTCACTCTACTGCTGACCTTGCTAAGAATGTCAAGAAAAGTTGAGCTGGTAAAGTAACTAACTTCTGGAGATATCGTTTTCCCAATGTTGATAAACCTATGTCCCAGTGTAATCCTTTTTTAATCACTCCAAGCATAATGACAAAACAAAGCCCTCTCGTTGTACAGCATCTATGATATGACCTCATTCGATCCTTACAACAACCCTGGGAGGGAGGAGGTTTGCAGCCTTAATTTTATAGGAACGGAAACGGAGAGGTTAAGTCATTTAACTCAGCTCTCATGGCAAAGACAGACTTGGCTCCAAGGCTTGTGACTCCAGAAGCTTGTGTTCTGACACCTCCACAGCCCTGTTTGTAGATATCTGTAGCCTGGAACACTGGGCTTGTGGCTGGTGGGCTTGTGGCTCGTGGGCTTGTGGCTGGTGGGTCCCTGGCTCATTGTAGAGTCAGGCAGAGGCCGTGATATTCTTGGAAGCATGGAAGGGGCACCATCGCTGTGAGGACAGAGCCCCAGAGAGCAGTTTCCAGGCTCTCGGCCTCATGTGGAAAGGTGCTGGCTCGGGTAGTAGATGGTTATCAGCTGTGACTAGTTGGCCATTAGCTGTTAACGGTTAGCCATTAGCCACTGATATAACTGCTGTGGCTAAGTTGGCAAGCACAGAGTGTGGATCACAGATTTCAGAGTGGTGGATTGCAGTTAGCAAGTGAGGTTGACTGGCAGAGAAGCTGAAGGCGGGTTGCGGATCGGGTCGTGTGGCTCCTGCTTCCTGTGTCTCCAACCCAGCTGCCAGCAAGGACATAGTAGTATGACTCCCTTACCTATGGCTCCGTGGGTGTTCCTTTTTGGCGTCACCATGTCCTGTGTTCTTATGTGGCGAGTGGGACCAGAGACCCCGCAGGACACCCTGCATGACAACCGCTATGTGTAGATCAGCACAGTAGGCTGCTGATTCAGAAAAAGGCCAACACATAAACCAAGGCCATCAAGGGTATATCAGAGGGGCTGTATTCTATGCAATAGCAGGGCTCTTTAAAAAGAAAATATTTGTGGTAGACTATACATAGCATAAAATTGACCATTTTAACCATTTTCAAGTGTAGAATTCAGTGGCATTAAGTACATTCACGATATTGTATAACCATCAAGCTGTCCTTTTCCAGAACTTTTTCATCATCTCCAACAGAAACTGTACTTACTAAATAATAACTCCCCATTCACTTCTTCCCCACCCCCCCTCCAGCTCCTGGTAACCTCGATTTTACTTTCTGTCCTTATGAATTTGCATATTCTAGGTACCTCATATAAATGGAATCATACAATGTTTGTCCTTTTGTGTCTGGCTTCTCTCACTTATCATAACACCCTCAAGTTTCGATCATGTAATGTATATCCGAATTTTCTTCCTTTTAATGGCTGAATAATATTCCATTGTATGTAAACACCACATTTTGTGTATCCATTCACCTGTTGATGGATGGATTCTTTTTATATTCTTACACTTCTAGTAAAGACAATCGTACATTTTTGATGTCTTAAAGTGTCATTTCAGAGACAACAGGACACTATGTACTTCCTGAAGAGAGAAGACTACAACACTTAGGAAGCATTCTTGCCAGAAAAATAAAACTCAAATGTCTTCAAACCTCTAGCTCTATCTACCACTTTATAGGAAATACAGCGAACAGCACATCATGTTACACACTACACCATGAGGGTGAATCAGCAAAGTCTGGACTGTGGGAAATCTATAGGGTAAATGACCTAGTTTCTTCTACAAATCAGTTGTGGGGTGGGGGTAGGGGGAGACAGAAGAGAAACCTGTAGATTAAAAAGTACTTAAAAGTCATGTCAACTGACTGCAGTGTATTGCTCTCGATTCAAACAAACAAGCAGTGCTTAAAAAGACATTTATGGAGCTAACTGGAAATTTGAACATTGATTATTTGATGATATTAGGGAATTATTCTTTAAAAATTTTAGGTGTGACAATGATATTATAGTTTTGTTTAAAAAAATAATTCTTGGGTGATCACATCGTAAGTTATATAAATGTCCAATCACTATATTGTACACCTGGAACTAATATAATATTGTATGTCAACTACAAAAACATTTAAAAAAATAATCCTTATCTTTTAGAGAGAGATACACACTGCAATATTTTCAGATGAAATGATACGATATCTGGATTTGCTTCAAAATTATACTGGTAGGAAGGGGTATAGTTAAAACAAGATTTCCATGAGTTGATAACTATTGAAGTCGTGTTGATACTTTGGGGTTTGTTATTATATTATTTTGTATACTTTTGTATGTGTTTGAGTTTTTCCAAAATAAAACTTTTTATGTCATTTCAGAAATGAGCTCCTTTTTTTTGGATTGATCTTTGGAAGGTACTCTCTTCTAAGAATTTAGCTTTAAATTCCCAGAGAGCCTTCTCCACCCACACTCCAAGCTTCTATGCAAACGAATAAAGAATCCTGAGCTAATACATTAATTTTGAGGAACAATATTCAAGTGTGCTTTTGTCATCAGAACAACACTTGCTATCAGGCAGATTTGCAATTCCATGGGCTTTTTAAAAAGCTAGCTTGCTTATTTGTGGTCCTTTTTTGGAGGAGTCATGTTGTGGTAGCTTGCCATGTGACAAGTGTCATCTTACATGCTTTCTATTTGCCATTTTTTCCAAGCCTTACTATAACTCTGACTTATATATTATTATCAGCCCCCCATTTTACAGATGAGGAAGTGGAGGGTCAGAGAAATGAATAAGGGCTAACAGCTGTTAAGCACTTACTATGTGTCAAGTACTGGGCTAATTGCTCATTTTATCCTCTCACACCCTTATGAGGTAGGCACTATTATTATCCCCATTTTATAAATGAGGACATTGAGGCTTAGAGAGGCTAAGGAATTTGCTAGCAGCTGCTAGACCAGGTGTCCTCTCAACGTGGGGCCCCAAAGCTCATGTACTTTTCACTCCTCCCAGGACACAGCCCAGAAAAGTGGTTCAGAGCAAGCTTTCTGGGCTCTGCTATTTGTTAGGCGTATGGTCTTGGGCAAATTATTTCATCTTCTTAAGCCTAGTTTCTAATCTGCAAAATGGGGATAATAACGGCACCTTCCTAATAGGGTGATTGTGAGGACTAAATGAGAGGATGGCTACCAAGGGGTTAGCATAGTGTCTGATCCATAATAAGGGCCCAGTTGATGTCAGCGATTTTTATTACCAGGTTTCTCCCTGAGGGGGCTTCTCGATTAAAGTCAGTTTGCTTTAGGAGCTTAGGAATCTTCTGGAAAAACTGGCCATTCTACGGTCATCTGGGCTCTTTTCTGTGGACACTGCTCTGACATTCTTCTATTCGGGGGAGAGAGGTGCTTTACTTTAACTTTTACTTAGACACAGGGCCGGGATTATTCTGACCATTGGGAAGTAAAAGACTGAAAACCAAGTTACCATGAGCCAGAGTTATGGTGGGTGTGGCCCCGTTTAATCTTGCCTGGTCTCTGAAGCTGGTTCCTGGTTCAGGCTAGAGGCACTTTTAGGCACACCGTGTGCTACTCCAAGAGTGTTCTAGATGTGGACCCACATAAATACAACAGAATAAATAAAAATGCCTATTCATTTACTGTCATGGTACAGGGAAAAGAATATGGGCTTTGGAATGTTGGGCACCTCAGTTTGTATCCTAACTCTGTAATCCGTAGGCTGTGTGCAAATCACAAACCTGTCTGTGCTGTAGTTTTCATAGCCGTGAGTTGGGAAAGATGTGATAATAAAGCCAACAGTTATAAAATACTTACTGTGCGCTGGCCACTGTTCTTTTTATATATTAACTCAGTTAATTTTTTAAAAAATTAATAAACTTCATTTTTTAAAGCAGTTTTAAGTTCACAGCAAAAATTAAGCTGAAAGTACAGAGTTCCTATAAACCCAAAGTCTATAGTTAACAGTAGAGTTCACTCTTGGTGTCGATTCTATGGGTTTGGGCAAATGTATAATGACATGTATGCATCACTGTAGTATCATATAGAGTAGCTTCACTGCCCTAAGTCGGTGCTCCACTGATTCGTCTCTCCATTCCCCCAACCCCTGACAACTGCTGATCTTTTTGTCTCCATAGTTTTGCCTTTTCCAAACTGTCACAGAGTTGGAATCATATAAGCCTCTTCAGACTGACTCCTTTCACTTAGGGTTATGCGTTTAAGGTTCCTCTATGTCTTTTCATGGCTTGATAGCACATTTCTTTTTAGTGCTGAATAATATTTCATTGTTTGGATGGACCACAGTTTATCCATTCAGCTACTGAAGGACCTCTTGGTGGCTTCTAAGTTTGACTGTGAACAAACCTATTATAAACATCCATGTGCAGGTTTTTTGTGTAGAGATAAGATTTCAGTTCATTTGGGTAAATAACAAGGAGTGTAATTGCTGGATCGTATGGTAAGAGTATATTTAGTTTTGTTAGAAACCACTACACTGTCTTCCAAAGTGGCTGTACCATTTTGCATTCCTACCAGCAATGAATGAGCCTTCCTGAGCCTTCCACATTCCCACCAGCACTTGGTGTTGTCAGTGTTCTGGATTTTGGCCATTCTAATAGGCATGTAGTGGTATCTCATTATTGTTTTAATTTGTTACGTCCCTATGACATATGATGTAGAGCATTTTTTCAAATGCTTATTTGCCATCTGCATATTTTTGGTGAAGTGTCTAATCAGATTTTGGCCCATTTTTAAATCAGATTGTTTTCTTATTGTTGAGTTTTAAGTGTTCTTTGTATATTTTGGATAAGTCCTTTATCAACATATCTTGTGCAAATATTTTCTCCACGTCTGTGGCTTGTCTTCTCATTCTGTTGACATTGTCTTTTGCAGAGCAGAAGTTTTTCATTTTAATGAAGTCCAGTTTATCAGTTCCTTCTTCCATGAATCACAATTTTGGCATTGTATGTAAAAAATCTCTGCCATACCCAAGATCATTTAGGTTTCTTCCTATGGTGTCTTCTAGCAGTTTTATATCATGTTTTACATTTAGGTTTATATCTAGTTTTGATTTTTGAGAAGCATATAAGGTCTGTATCTAGGTTTCTGCCTGTAGATGTCCAGTTGTTCCAGCAGTTTGTTGAAAAGACTAAACTCATTTAATTTTCAAGACAAACTTTGAGGCAGGCACTGTTATTATCCCCATTTTTCAAATAAAGAAACTAAGGCACAGAGAGTTTTTTAAATCACCAGGGTAACACAGCTAGTACTTGACGGAGCTGGGATTTGAACCCAGACCACCTGTCTCCAGAGTCCATGTACTCAATCCCTAGTTATAATAATAATGTCTCCCTTATAGGTTTGTTGTGAGGAATAGAGATAGTGTCTAGCACATAGTAGGTACTTAGGAAGCAGTAGTGATAATAATTGTCCTAACTAGCCTCCAAGATTCTACTCAAATGTCATGGGTTCAGAAAAGCTTTCTTTCCACCCCCCACCTTCCGTGTGAGCTCCCTGAAGAGAGGCTCCATGTCTGATGTCTCTGTGTCCCCCTGAAGGCCTTCTGACGCACTTGACACTTAGCAGGCTCTCGGTGAAAGTTTGTTGAATTGAGTTGGTTGCATGCTATTATTCCTTTATCCACAATGCATATCCTGGGTGTGGTCTATTCCTGGGGATCTCCCAGCTCTTACTCAGCTCTTTGCTCCTGAGCTCCCTCCCTTCAGCCTTCCCTGTTCTGTCAGGTTGGGTCACCTCTGTCTGGAGAAGTTCCTGAATGGGCTGTCTATGGAGGCTGCTGCCCTTGTCTATTATACCCTTTTTCTTGTACTGCTCTACTCAGTTTCCATCTTGTTCTGGGGTACCCCACTCCAGTATGGAAACTGCCTGTGAAAGTGTTCATCTCTCCCTCTCTCTCAACTTAAGACATAGCATCTATCTTGGAGGCCTGGTCTCTAAACACTGTTGGTCTCTCCCAGGAAGTCTAAAATTCGCTCTCACTAGGTAGAGTAGCTCACCTGATATTTACATGACATGAGAGACCAAGGGACAGTCCTCATTCCAAAGAGCTTCTGAAAGGTGTTAATCTTGGCATTTTTGGAGTCCTTTAGGGAGTGAGTGCCACTTATGGCTGTGTCCCCTGGGCCCTGGTACACCCTCAGGCAGCTCCTCCTGCGGCAGGGCTCTCTCAGACCAAGCCACCAGGAGCCTGCTTCCACCTCTGGGAGCACATTCTGCCATTCTCACCTTGGACATGCATGGCAGGCCGTGCCTGTTTTGGACTGAGCCATCTGGCACCATCCAGCAGCACCCTGTGTGTGCCTCTGCAGATGTGGCCAGTAAGACTCAGTTGCTTTCTCTGGACAGCACTGCCCTGGGCAGCACCGTCCTGGACACAGCCAGCAGTCTAGTGCCTGCCTTGGACAGAACCTGTTCTCTACTTCAGCATGACCCTGGTGCCTGCCCTGGGCATGTCCGGCAGCCTCCAGTGCCCAGGGCAGACAGGACCTCTAGGCAGGATCTCTCGGACTCGGACAGAGGTCTCCCAGGGCAGTGCCCGCATGGCCCGCTCTGGAGGCGCGCCCAGGCGCTGCCCGGAAGGCCGGGCGTTTATCCCTGGAGCCACCAGCAGGGAGCTCCCTTTCGGCTCCGCTCGCGCGACCGCGGGGGGCGGTGCTGCGCTGCGCCGAGCTGTGCTCTAGCCCGGACCCGGCCGGGGCCGCTGGATGCCGCGTCTCCGCTTCTGCTGCCTGCCGGGGCGGGCTCCGGCGGCCGGTGAGTGCGGGGCGGCGGGGACGGCCGCTCCGCTGCCGACCGGGCCCGGCCCGGTCGCGGGGCGGGCTCGGTCTGGTAAGGCGGGCGGGCGGCGGGGCCCGCCGGCTCCTCCTCCTTCCCTGTCCCCTGGAAGCAGCGGCCCGGACTCCCGGCTCCCGTCCCTGGCCGCGCCGCGGAGCTCGGCGCCCGGGAGTGGGGGCCGACCAGGAGGGGCGGGGAGGGGGAGCTCCGTCCCCTTTTGCCAGCTCCGGGGGCACGGGGAGGCAGAGCACGGTGGCCTTCAGTTTGGGGGGATTTGGGACTCCGAGGAGCCCAGGTGGCCCTGAACTGTGGGGTGGAGGCTGCAGTCTCGGGGTTAGGGGGCTTCTCGGGGCCAGGCCCAGGCCCCCCCAAACAGACCGACCCACTGAGGCTCTGGGGAAGGCAGCAGGGAAGGCGAGCACCTCCGCCGAGCCCTTTATCCCTCCCAGCGGCCTTCACCCTTTCACTGCCAGGCCGACAGCGGGCTCCTCTCAAAGGAGCAGCTGCTAGACAGCTGGCTAAACAATGGAGACCCCGCTTCCCCAAGCCCCCTCCCCTTGGGACAAGAAGATGGGGGACTGGTGATTAGTAGGCTTTGGAGATTCGGGAGTGCAGGCTGTCCCATGTGACTGGCTGCTCACCTCACCTTTCCCTGCAAAGGGGTGGGGTGTGTGTGGGAAGGTCGGACTGCCTGCCCCAGGCCTCTGAGTGAGGCGGCCCTGACGCCCCGCCCTGCTAACCTGTCATGCCAGTAGTTTCGCCAATAGGAAGGGGAGGTGGTTAGGTTTGCTACCCCCCACCCGTGTTGGGGTGCTGCTTAGTGCCAAGCCTGGTGAGGAGTGGGTCATGTTCCTGGCTGAGATAAGGCCTACAGGAACACACCACACATTGGGGCTTTGTTGTGGGGGTGGGGAGGTGGGGGTGTCACCCTGTTGCAAGGTACATGTGTCCGTCTGATTAGTTGGACAGGCTGCCAGCCAGAATGAGCCGGGGTTGGGGGGGAAGACAGCCAGTTTGTTTTTTAAGTGGTACTCCTTTTGCCTGTTTTGGCATGTGTTTGGCAGTGTCCTCATGGTTTGCATTTCTGTAAGGAGGCCTAGGATGATGCTTCCTGGGAAGAGCTCTGCTCCCTAGGACCTCCCTGCCCTCAGATGGTCCCCCAAAGGCATGAAATTGGATACCCTCGCCCATTCACCTTGCCAGTGATTCGGGCTGGTTTGCATAGGTTCATTTTGTCTTTTGAGTGCCTGGCATGTCTGTGGCTGAGGAGGCCATGTAAATGACCCCATGGAGAGGGAACTGTGCAAAGTGTGTATACCTGGGCCGGGCCGGAAGGGAGGGAAGGATGTCCAGGTGACTCAGAGCAAGATTACCTTAGCAAGATGCTGACTGTAGAGGTTCAAGCTGCCTTTCCATGTCCTTACCTGGTCTAGAGCCCTTTTCTTGGGCAGGCTCTTATCCTATTGTCATGGCAATAGGCCCACCTTTGCCTAATGTTCCCTATCCTTTTGGTTCAGGGGCTATTTTCTATTTGGGGATATTGAAAGTTGCTCTCCTGAGGTCTCTGGCTTCCTGACAGATTTTGCTGGCTCTTTGTCAATGGCGTGCCACCTCCTCTGCTTCCTCTCTGACTTTTTGTGATGAGGGCTTTCCAGGAAACATCATCCTGGTTGCTGGATATGACTGGTTATATATAGCCTTGGGTGGAGGTATGCTTGTCCATTTGGGGTTGGGGACGTTGGAGTTGGGGCTTCAATTCCAGGAAGACAGTAAGGGAAGCTATTGTGTTTAGGGTTTAGGGTAATGTGAAGGGTTGCAGGTGGGGTGTACTATGGGGATTAGGGGGGTAGCATGCTGGTGGTCACTTCCTTTGGGAGCTTTGAACTTTGAACAGTTGATGACTTGGTGCCTGGCAGCTTTGAGTATCTAGTTTGTTTACTCTTTCCCTGTCTGGCTCAGGTGCCAGGGTGTGTGCCTGAGGGCTTCCTCCCATGCCTCAGGCTCTCCTCAGCCGCCCTCACAGGGACTGTGCCCTTCCTGACTCTAGCTTGGTCTCTCAACCTCAATCCCTGGCAGTCTGGCCAGCCAGCCTGTTGCCTGAAGCCCCCTTTACTGACTCACCTGGAAGCTGCTCACTGAAGAGTGCATATGTCTTCAAAAGTTGGGCCTGAAAACTCCAGGGTCCCCCAGAGACAGGTACCTGAGGGTGGACTGGGTGGGGCAAAGCTGGGGCTTCTGTGAAAGGGAGCATCCACCCTACTTGGGTGGAGCAGGGAGTTGTTGGAACTCAGGAAGCCTTGATCCAGACTTGGTGTGTCACAGGTCTCCAGTGCAGCAGTGCTATTCTTGCTTCTTCCAGCCAGAAATTTGTCCCCAGCCAGACCTCCTTCACCTTGAGTGGACGCCACAGACTGGAACCAGAGCATCCATGTGAGCAGGGCCCTGTCAGTGGCCCTGGACCCCAGGCCTTGTCCCAGGCCTCTCCTGGGCTTGGTGGGTAAAGCTGAGGTAGTTTAAAGGTTTGATGGGATAAGAGGGTCCAGCCCACTCTGTTTTATGATTAACAGGTTCCCCCAGGACTTGGGTTGGGGGCTTGATGGAGCTTTTTAAGTTCTGCTTTGGGTCAGACCCTGGGGTCCTTTAATATCTGCTTATTGCACCTCACCCCCCATCACCATTTTCTGAGGTCGATTGAATTAGAGAGTGGGGTGGTACAGTGGTAGACCCGGAAAAGTAGTCTACCTGGAAAGCCTCCATTCCTCCCCCCACCTCACTTTCTTGCCCTTTCTCTTGAGGTAGGAATTGTGTGGCGTATAAATTATCCACATTCCTTTGACATTTCAAATAGCTGACAGTCAGGCAGCAGTTTGAATTGTGGACTGACAATTTTACAGGGCACTTTCTCGCTGCCAGGTACCTTATCATCATTTACAAAGGATTATTTTGATTATTCTCTGGTATTCAGAGATGTTGGATGATGGGCTCAAGGTCACACAGCAAGTCAGAGGCAGAAGAGGCTTAGAACCTGCAGTTTGTGGTTGAGCAGCATACCTCTCCAGCAAAGGCAAGGGCTTGGGGCCAAGTCTGAACTCTCAGGCCCATGGAGATTTTATAGTTGAAATATTAATAGCTGAGGCATAGCTAGGGAACGCGACTTGCTCAAGGTCACACCGAAGGTACCGGTGGGTGTGGGTAGTGTTAGCTGAGTTTAGTGCCCAGCAGGCTGCTGCAGGCTCTGCATGAAACCTAGGAAGTGCACCTGGAGGAGCAGCTGGGGTCCCGGCCCGGCTGCTGGCACCTCTCCCGCTCCTATTTCTCCCGGGGCTTGCGGGATCGCTGCGGGAGGCGCCTCGGAGCTGCGGCTGCGCGGGCCCCGCTGCCTGGAGATGCTGGGGGTTGCCCGTTCCCCGCGCGGCGGCCGGCAGGGAAGGGAGCCGGCGGGCAGGCGGGCTCATGTCATGTGAGAAGCGTGCAGTCTAAGTGAGGGAGCACACCTGGAGCCAGATAAGCCCCGTGTGACCTGGCAGTGAGTCACGGGGCGCCGCGGAGCTCAGCAGAACCCGCCGGGAAGAAGCTCGGCGGCGGCAGCGGCGTCAGGGACAGGCGTCACCCTGAGCCGCTCGGGCTGGGGCCGCCCGGCCGGGCCAGGTGCCGTGCAAGCCCCACCAGGCCGCTTTTGCAGTCCTTGGTGCGGGCCAGCACTGAGATAAAGGCCTCGAGGCTGTAGGAAACAGCCGCTCAGGGAGGTCAGAGGCCAAGCGAGAGAGGCCGGCTCTCTTGGGAAAGTATTTCCTTTGTATTTATTTATGAGTGTGGTCTGGGGTGGGGTGGCGGGGACTGACCCTTTTAAGTATCCACCCACAGCGCCCAAGTCTAGGAGCCCTTGTCTTGGGACTCGAACGTTATAGTTTCCATTTCCTGGGGTTTCTACTTGACCAGCTGCAGAGTGACCCATTTAAATCTGTCCCCACTTAAAGCCGCAAGACAACAGTGAGATCTATTTTAACCAAGTCCCCTAAGTTACTGAAACTTTTTTAAGGCATGAAAAGGCATTCCTTGAACTTGCCATTCCAAACCCTGTTTACAACTTTAGTGCTTAATGGATTGCTTACTACTCTGTCAAACCTTTTTTTTTTCTTTATTTAAAAAAAATCTTTACAATCACAAAAGTAACATATGCTGAAAAAAAAGGTTTAATTTGAAATGTACTAGGTGGAAAGCTAAAGTGTTACTCTTCTTTGCCCCTACTGAACAGAAAAACACCACTGATAAAATTTTTGTAATGGATCTTTCCAGACTATTTTTCAAAAGTTTGTTATGTATTTTTATATATGTTTCTAGCTTAATACATCATGTTACATAAATATAATTTTATGTAAATATTAATTTTTTTTTCTGTAGGAAATGAAGGACATGTAGAAAAGCAGAAGAAAAATTACATATAATCCCACTACCTAAAGCCCCTAGGCTTAAATACACACACGCACCCCTACCAGTTACATATTCTTATTGTAAAAAATGAAAACAATACAGATAAAACACAAGTCTGCTTTGAGCCTTCAAAAATCCCTGTCCCTTCCCCAGAGTATACATTTTTCTATGCATATACAAATATACATAATGTGTGTATATATATATATACATATATATACACACATATATACATATATAGTTTTTAAAATTTTAACAAAAATAATATACTATTTGACAACTTGCTTTTTCCACTTAATAATATAGTATAGAATCTTCCCAGGACAGTATATACAAATCTACCTCATTCTTTTTAATCACTGCCCAGTTCTATAATTTAGCTATTCCCCTAGTGATGGTCATTTATATTGACAGTATTTTGCTATTACAAACAATGCTGCAAAGATTAGCCATGTCTATTATATGAATATATCTATAGGTGTCTTTGAAGAGGAATTGCCCAAAGAATATGTACATTTAAATACTTTCATAGGTACCACCACCTTGCCCTCGTTACACCAATGTGTACTCCCACCACCATGTAGGAGACAACCTGCTTCCCATCCTGTAATTGATTGATGTTATGAACCTTGGCAGTTTTTAACTAAACTGCTAAGTGAGCAATAATATACCTCTTTTATTTCACATGTCTGTGAACATTACTGAGGCTGAATAGCTGTTCCTATTTGTTGGCCATTTATATTTCTGCATCTATGAATTGACTGTCCTTATTCTTGACCATAGCTGTATGGGGCCTTGGAATTGAGCCAGTGACCCAGCTTGGCCATGTGCTCATTGGGTTGCCTTCACTTGTTTGAGCTTTACTGTCCATATACAACAGACCTGTCCAGCATTAAGATTTTATGTCCAGACTTATTTTAGTCACAGTTGTGCTGATAATCATTTATGTACTTTACTATCCTCTCTACCATCCCATTTAGATGGCAAGAATGTGCCCATTGGGTACCATTCTTAAGGGTTTACTTTGGGCTAGGTGTTAGATGAAGGGCTTATATACATATTTCATTTAATTCTCATGCTTTATATGGTAGGTACTATTATTATCCCCATTTTACAAAGGGGGAAACAGAGGCACTGAGGACTTAAGTGACTTAACCCAAGATAGCATAAATACTAACTCAGATTTGTTCCCAGGTTTGTTACCTGACATCTGAAAGCTACTCTCTTTCATTAGTTTTATTTATCTTATACCCCTTGCATTTAATAGATGCTTGATAGATACATATTTCCCCAATATTTTGTCATACAGCTCTGCAAACATTTAGAAAAGTTAAAGAATTTTATAGTGAATAACCCTCACCTTGTAGATTCTGTAATTAACACTTTACTATTTTTGCTTTATCACATATTTATCCCTTGATCCATCCATCAAGCCATCTTACATTTTGATGCATATCAAAGTAAATTGTAGACATTAGTATACTTTGCCCCAAATACTTTAGTATGTATATCAACTAGAGCTCAATATTTATTTACAGTTCTTTTTTCCTTTTGAGTGAATATTTTACACAATGAAATACACGAATCTTATGTGCACTATTTGATGACTATTAACAAATGTATATACCAAACCCCTATCAAGATATGTAAAATGAACCTCATCCCAGAAAGTTACCTCATGTCCTTTTTCAGGCAATCCCTACCCCCACCCCCACTTCCCAGAGGTAACCACTGTTCTGATTATTATTATTATTAGTTTTACCATTGGTTAGTTTTGTCTGTATTAGAGCTTCATATAAATAGTACCATATCAGTATGTACTCTTCTGTCAACCACTTCTTTTACTGTCACTTGACATAATGTTTTTGAGATTCATCCTTGTTGTGTGTATCAGTAATTGCTTCCTGTTTATTGCTGAATAGCATTCCATTGTATGAATATGTAAATTGTTTCTCCTCTTGGTGAAATGATAGGTGCACATTTGAGTTGAATGGTCCTTGACCTCAAAATGCTTTCTGTCTTAAAGTGATAAAGCAGTTGAGTTGACTGAGTCAATTGTACTTTGCTTTGATTTTGAGGATAGCAGGATCAAAATGATTTAGGTACATACATACCCAACTTTACATACATTCCCTAATTTACACACATACCTTTCCTCCACTTTAAATTAGGAAAGGCTCTGAAATGACACTGAGACCTTGAAAAAATAAATAAATAAATAAATAAATTAGGAAAGGCCTCCTGGAGTAGGGTGAGGAGAGAAAGGCAGAGAAGATGGTCAGAAAAACTGTAAGGTTATTTTCACTGATGAGGGTAAGAGAAAAGGAGGCTGGTAGAACCTGCAGCCTGGAATGGAGAGAGGGGAGAGAGTGATGAGGTTGTTGCTGCTGGAAACTTTTGGAGCTGAGGACAGGAGGGGCTAGAAAGTCCAAAGTCAACAAAAAGGTAACAGACAGAGCCCAGGTCTCTAACGAATTGGGTGCTGAGGAGCAGCAGCAGCTGCAGCTGTAGTACAGGTCTGACCCTAGAGGAGGAGTCTGCAGGTAACTCCAGACATGTGGCACAGGACAGAACCCACGCCACAGCCAGGCCTGGCAATTGTAAGGGTGACAGTAGGGAAGGGGTACCTTGTGAGCTGTGCAGATAACAGTGGCAAAACAGGGGTGATGAGGGGAGGGCTGAAATGGACCCAGTCTTTAAAGGCCTCAGGGTTGGGATTAGAGGTGTGACTTTGGCAGAAAGTTAATAACTAACCTGTGTCCACAAGAGACTTAGATATTTGAAATTTTAGAGCTAGAGGAGACCTAGATCATCTAGTCCAACCTTGAGCAAAGTGACAGGTTCAAGGTCGCCCCGCGATTTGTTGGCAGATCCAGGCCAACATACCAGATCTCCTAACATTTCTGGCCAGCACTACCGGTGTACTGCTGCTGTGACTGGCTGTTGTTCCTGCCTGTCGCAATGGCAAGAGGCAAGCTTTTGCCGAGACAGGGATTTATATGAAATTACTTTTCAGGGACCTTTCCAGCCCAAAGATTCTAGAATTCTGGGGCCTGTTTTCCGTTGATACTGCTCAAATATCTAGCCCCCCAGCAAAGAGCCAGGATTGGGTAAGAATTGCGGTGTGAGAATTGGAGACCAAAAGGTGTGTTGATAGGACAGCATTGAAGGCATTTGGTTTCTCTGTGGTTGGGCTGACTCCTAGATAGTCGTTTGATCCCTCCCAGTCCCCAAGGTGGGTTTCTTTCTTCATTTCCTCACAGGTGCCCCTTGGAGCTGTCTTCCAAACTAGCCCTTTAAAACAGTGCAAGCAGTGGTGGGTGAGGGGTAAAATGGACAATGACCATCTGAAGATCTCATGTCCTGGCATGTGGTAGGTCTGTGCCCCACCCCCATCAATGGTGCAGTAGGAGAGACTCCCCAGGTCAAAGTAAAGCCCTGAAGAGAGTATGCTTGCTGGCAGGGACTCCCCCATCCAAAATCAGTCCAGACCTACTTGGCCAAGGTCACCCCTGACTTTGTGCCTCTTGGGCCCTATTTCCTGTCTTCCCACTCCCAGGTACTGTGTATGGAGCATTTAGAACCAAAAAGTTCAAAAGGAACTTTGTTTTACCAGGTAGAAACTGAGGTCAGAGGAAGAAAGGGGTGCCTGCTAGGTCCACAGGGAGCTAGTGACTAGACCAGATTTTCCACCCCTTTGCAACTAAAGAGTTCTCTAGCATTGTAGTGTCCAGTCAGATAGCTGCTAGCCACACAGGGCTGTTGAAATGTGGTTACTCTGCATTGGTATATGCTCTGAGGGTAAACTATGTGCTGGATTTCAAAGATAATATGGAAAAGAAAATGCAAAACTATTTCGATATATTTTATACAGATTACAGGTTGAGATGACAATATTTTGGATATATTTACTTATTTGGATATATTTATTATAAATATATTTGGATATATTTGATAAATAAAATATATCATTACAGTTAATTTCACCTGTTTCATTTTACTGTTTTTAATGTGGCTGCTAGAACATTTTAAATTACATATATGACCCAAATTATATTTCTTGTGGACAGTGCTGCTCTGGAAAGGATAGTTGATCTCTTAGGAACCACATGAATCAAGGTGTTGGGCAGAGGGGAAGCAATTAGCCAGTGTACCAGGCCCCTTGGGTGTTCTTGGCCTGGATACCTTCCTAGGCATTGTACTTGGCTTCGGGGTCCCTCTCAGTAGAATGTGGAGCCTGGAGGGCCCTGCTTGGTGGTGGGTGTTGGTTCTACAGAGAGGAAAGGCCTCTCCGGGGCCTTGCAAGAGGTCATTGTTGGAAGGAATAAGCCTGTAGTTGCTGTGCCTAGAACTCAGAGCCAGAGACCTTTATGGAGAAGGAAAAAATTACATTTAATTTCTAATTAGGTGGTATGGCCTATTTGTACTTCTTGTTCCCTGCTGGTTACAACGAGAAAGGCTCTCTCAACTCCACCCCCACTAGGTTTTCCTCAGTCCTGTCCCCAATCAGGTGTGCAGAGGGGTGGGAGGAGGTCGGCTGCCTAGACACACTTGCCCTGGAGCTGGGGGTTTGCTCTCAGGCTGCTATATTTAGGTGTTGATCTGGGCAAAAGGATGTGAGTTTTTCAGGATCCTGTTTATCCAGCAGACCCCACCCACCCCACCCCCACCTTGCAGCTGTCTCTCCTCTGTTCAGTCTGGAACTTCCCCTTACTTCCCTCTCTGCTTCACTTTGGGCACCCAGGCCCTAGGAAGAAAACAGTATTTGCCACTGAATCCCGATGTTCCCTCTTATTAGCTGTATGACAACTAACATATACTTAATTTTCTGAGCCCCGTTTTCTCACGTGTAAAGTAGAGATTATGATACCTACCTTGCAGGGATGCTGTGAGGTTCAAATGAAGTGGTAGGGGTAAAGTGCCTGGCATTATGCCTGGCAAGTGGTAGTCATTAAGTAAGTATTGGTCCTTTGAGGTCTTCTGTCAGGCGGGCGCTAAGCCTGCTGCACTAGGGATAGCGAGGCTTTAGGATGAGGCCAGCAGCATGTGATGTCTGTTGCCTTGAGGGACGTTGGCTGTGGGGACTTGATGGTACACAGAGTCCCTTTCCTTTCCCCCTTGTGTTTGAAACAAGTCAGGTCCCAAGTTGGCTTGATGGCAACCTCTTGCCAGGAGGTCAGATCTCCCAGGTGCCACCTTCATGCACACCTAAGCCTCGGGCTATCAGGGGCCACAGGAAATGAGAGACTTTGGAGTTTGGGCTTTTACAAACTGATCTAAACCTCAAGTTTCCTTATTTGTAAAATGGGGGTAATAATAGACCTCCCCATAGCAGTGTTATGAGGCTTAGCTTAACTGAGACAGTCCTATTGTGTAATGCAGAGCACCTAGCACACAGCGAGTACTCGGTGAGGGTAGCTGTGCTCAGTAGTTGGCCATGTCTGGACTGGAGATGCGAAAGAGGCTCTGCTCCAATAATCTCTCTGTCTCTCTTTCTTTCTTTGCCTGCAGCAGCAAGGTGGGGCATAAAGGCCCTGTGCTAAGCACCCATAATCCTCTGGGGGCGCCACCCCTACAAACAGCACCCGCACCATGTTTAACCTAATGAAGAAAGACAAGGACAAAGATGGCGGGCGGAAGGAGAAGAAGGAGAAAAAGGAGAAAAAGGAGCGGATGTCAGCGGCCGAGCTGCGGAGCCTGGAGGAGATGAGCCTGCGACGTGGCTTCTTCAACCTGAACCGCTCCTCCAAGCGTGAATCTAAGACGCGCCTGGAAATCTCCAACCCCATCCCCATCAAGGTCGCCAGCGGCTCCGACCTGCACCTGACTGACATTGACTCTGACAGCAACAGGGGCAGCGTCATCCTGGACTCGGGCCAGCTCAGCACAGCCAGCTCCAGCGACGACCTCAAAGGTGAGGAAGGCAGCTTCCGCGGCTCTGTGCTGCAGCGGGCCGCCAAGTTCGGCTCCCTGGCCAAGCAGAACTCACAGATGATTGTTAAGCGCTTCTCCTTCTCCCAGCGCAGCCGAGATGAGAGTGCCTCCGAGACCTCCACCCCCTCGGAGCACTCTGCTGCCCCATCTCCGCAGGTGGAGGTGAGGACTCTGGAGGGACAGCTGGTGCAGCATCCTGGCCCAGGTTTCCCTCGACCAGGACCGCGGTCCCGAATCCCTGAGCTGGTGACTAAAAGGTTTCCAGCTGACCTGCGCTTGCCTCCGGTGGTGCCTGCGCCACCCCCTGCCCTCCGGGAGCTGGAGCTGCAACGAAGGCCCACTGGAGACTTTGGCTTCTCCCTGCGGCGTACAACCATGCTGGATCGGAGCCCCGAGGGCCAGGTCTATCGGAAGGTGGTTCACTTTGCTGAGCCCGGTGCAGGCACCAAGGACCTGGGCCTGGGGCTGGTGCCAGGTGATCGTCTGGTGGAGATTAATGGGCACAATGTGGAGAGCAAGTCCAGGGATGAGATTGTAGAGATGATCCGGCAGTCTGAGGACAGCGTGCGGCTCAAGGTGCAATCCATCCCGGAGCTCAGCGAGCTGAGCCGGAGCTGGCTGCGGAGTGGCGAGGGACCCCGCAGGGAGCCAGCTGATGTGAGTGTTTCCCTGGGCAGCTGGGGTTGAGCAGGGACTGGGATTGCTGGCGTCTTCTGCGATTGCACTTAGGTGGATGTTTGGGGTACCCAAAAACTGTAGTCAAAGCCTAGCGAGTGTGTGAGTGGTGAAGCTGGGCCACTCCTTGGACTCCAGGGACCACTTACCTGGCCTGTGGGGAGGAGCGACCTCAGCTGGGGGTGATACACAGCCATACAAGCTTTATGATACAAGAGTGGATTAGGGCACCATAGTTCCCGAGCCCTAAATGGGGGTATGGAGGCTAACATGTACCATTTCCAGATATGAGAGACAGTACTACTCGTCCAGGTCGGTATGTGGACTACAATATAGGATTTCCATGTTATTTAGCTATGAGAGATGAAAAAAAGATATATTATTTCAAATGAGGGCTGTCATAAAGCATCTGGGATGTACAGCTGCTGAGGCGGTGACCTCAGATCTCCTCTTGCCCCTCGAGTGAGTGAGGAGTTGAATACCAGGTAAGGCTGCAGAGATAAGCAGGGCCCAAATCATGAAAGACCTTGTAAACCATGATAGGAGTTTAGATTTTATCCCAGTGAAATGGGACCATTGTAGGGTTTGAAGCAGGAAATGACTGGATCTGATTTATAAAGATCACTTGGGCTCCAAGAGTTTGATTACCTCTCCTGGAAGAAAGAAAAGCATGGCTCTGGAAAAGCAACAGGGATTAAGCCTACAGAGAGATAGTATGACCTGACCATCCCTGAGACCCCAACTATAGCATCCTGCCTGCACAAAACAGCAGTGGGAGGGGGTCATATAGGAACAGAAGAGATTTAGATTAGACATATCTATCAGATTTAGCAGATATCTGTTTCTTTACCAAGGACTGACCCAATTTAACTCCTGAAAAGATGGTCTCTAGGAGGATGGGGATCTCTAAGGCCAGGGGTCTTTTGATAGGGTAGCTGTGTATCAGTTTGGAATGTTCTGCCTGGAGACAGCCCATGAAGGACAAGTTGGCCTCTGGTCATCCCCCTTTCCCAGCTTTGCCTTTTAGGACTGTCCAGATCTGGTCCCTGAAGCCTGACCTGTGCACAGCCTGGCCAGGACCTTTCAGCACTAAGTGACCAGCCAGATATGTCCAAGTTAGAAGTGGGAGGAAATGCTAAGGAAGCAGGCAGAGTCCCGGTCCTAGCTTTCTCCCGGGGAAGGGAAGTCGCTGCTCAGATGGCTGCTCAGCCAACCAGCATATCAGGGCTGGAGGGCCTGGGAGCGGCAGGGTCAGACTCTGGCAGGAAGCACTGGAATTGGTTTCCAGACCTTCCTTTACCCTGGGGCTGGTGGGGTCAGGCAGCTTTTCTAGTTAGGAAGGGGTAGTGAGTGGGAGGGAGCCTGTTGTGGAATCCAGGGAAGGAGCTGGCCACATTTATTCCAGAATCACCTTGAGCACCTACTCTGTGTTAGCCACCAGGCTAGACTGAGCACGAAGAACCACAGCTTAGAGGGAGTGGTCTTTACCTCAGAACCAAAGACCAGACCATGTTGCCAAGTCGATCTGCTGTCTCCCAGGCTAACATTGCTTTCAACAGATGGAATTTTCTTCTTAAAGCATGAACCCCCAGGGGATGGTTGCCAACTCCCTGCTGAACCACAGCATAGGCCTCTGTGGGGCTCAGGACCTGGCATCGCAGATGCTGTTTCGTTGTCTCTCTATAACACAGGGATCATCCCAGCATCTCATATTTCCCAACCACTCTCTTTCCCAACTAGCTGCTGCTACCCCATCCCTGGGGGAGTGGATGCTGTAGCTTTGGAGGCCCTGGTGGATCCCACCTTACAGCTGGTATCCCGGAAATGCTGGCTGCTCTAGCCCCGTGAGGCAAGCCCAGCTGGTACTTCTTCCCCCACCTGGGGGATCTGGCAAGGGGCACAGTAGAAATCCCCATCTTTATGAGTCTCCTAGAGCCATCTGACAGGGCACGAAGAAGCACAGGGCTGAGAGAAGCCCCAGATCTCTTCTTACCTGGGTAGGTGGTGGGGAACTCATGCCACAGCTGAGAGGAGCAGAGTGAGCCAGCGTTCCAGCTTCCTGGGACAGACAACGAGCTGGTGTGGGAGTGCTGCAGCCTCTTCTGAGGCTCTCGTCCTCTATCTCCTCCTCTTCCTCCCACTCCTACTCCTGCTCCTTTTCTTGGCAGCAGTTCTAATCCCAGTTCCATGCCAAGAAAAGAGTCTTCCCGCCTCCTCCATACTCCCGAGTGGGGTACCCTGACAACTCTAGCCCCACAGGGACAGCTCTGGCAGTCACCCTGCCCATGAGGCCATCCATCAACTGTGTCCACATGTTGCCTGTCCCCAGGGAGCTCTGAAGGAGCTGGCTAACCATCTGTTCTCTTTCTTCACACAGATGGGGGCCAGGCCCCATGGCTTCTGTCCATGGCCTGTTCAGATGGCCCCAGGGAGAGACAGCCCCTTGGGTTTCCTTCTCACATGGTGTGTGTCCAGAATGCTTGGCTCACACCTTGTTCATATGTCCCTGTAGCTGTTAAACAAGGGTCCATTGGGAGTAGGCGTGAGCCATAGTAGTAGGATAGACTTGGGGCCTGACAGAAATCACTCAGCAGGCTTGAGAGAAGCAGCCCTTCTCCCACCATCTCTCCTTCCACTCACCTAGCTGTTAAACAAACATTTGTTGAGCATTTACTGTGTGCTGGGGCCTGGGATGCCGCAGTGAGCAGCACAGAATCCCAGCCCCAAGGAACTCATAATCTAGTGAGAGAGATGGTCACGTAGCAGACAACGACAGTGCCATTTGAGAAGCTCAGTGACAGGGGCCAGTATAGGTCTCTAGGGAGCACAGTAAAGGAACTTCAAGTACAGCCTTTGAAATGAGTCAGAGAAAGCTGACATCTCTGGGTGGGACATGAGTATAGGGGAGACAGGAGGAAGGAAATGACTGTATTAGACACATGTCAAGGCCTAGAGGTTGGAGAGAGAATGACACATTTGGGGAATTAGGCTGGGGGACAGTGTATAGGGACAGTATTGAGAGAAGCAAGCAGGGGCCAGTCACAAAGGCCCTCATGGGTCATCATAGGGAATGTAAACTTTAACCTAAGGGCAATGTAGGGGTTTAATAGGGACAGGTTTTAGAAAATCTCTGTCTGTTTATGGAGAATGCTTTTAGGTATAGCAAGGGTAGCTGTGGGTGGAACAGTGAGGGAGCTATTGTAATGCTAGTAGAGTGAAGGGAGGCCTGAACTTGGGTAGAGGCATTGGAGATGGAGAGAGGTATCAGGTGTGAGCAACTGAGGCAGGCTCTGGAGTGTTGGTGACCAACTGGGGTGAGGGAAGGAGGAGAGGAGGGGTCCAATGTGATTGCCAGGTTTGGGGGAAGTTGCTAAATTCTTTCCTTGGCTCCCCAGGGCAAGTGTTTTTAGATCAATTACTCTTCAGTTTTCTACAGTCAAAGAGTTCTCTGAGTCTGGTGAGACTAAGGGAGGTGTTGGTAAAGATGAGGGTCTCAAAACCCCAGTTGAGTCAAAATTCCTCTGTCCAGTTCCATGAGCCTAGGTGGGAAAGTCAATGCCCACTGAGAAGGGGTAGAGGCCGGATGGGAACTAGAGTCTGGCAGAGAGGGAGCCAGTCCCTTCCATTTGTATCCTCAGTCGGCCCGTGGTGTGGGCCAAGTAGATAGTCTGGGAATGTAGGATGTTTCTGCTGAGCTCAGAAAAGCCCACCGGGGGATGTGATTATTCTCCTGCTGCCAAGAGCCTGAAGAGCCAGCCTTCATGGGAGCCCTACCCAGAAAGCACTGCTTCCTTGAGCTTTTGAGGATGTGGTAGGAGGGGAGAAGTGAGGGTTTAAAGGAAGATCTACCCACCCCTCCCAGTCAAGTCTAGTTTCCTGAGCCCTGTTGCACTGTCAGGCATTTGCTGGAGATCTGTGATACAGTTTCTTCTCCCATTGGACCTTGGGGTTTGTCCACAAAGTGGTGTGAGGTTCCTGCAGAGGTTGTCATATCTGTCTAGACCACCTCCACACTCAGGAGAACCTAGCAGAGGGCATGTTATGGTGGAAAGAGCATGGACCAGAAGACCTTCAGTGAGTTTTAATGAAGTTACCAAACTTCTCTTAGCCTCAGTGTACGCATTCCCTTAAACATTTAATGAAGTCTGTTTAAGGACCAGGCATTACACGGGGCACTGGCGGATTAATAAAATAAAATAACATCTTTCTTTGAGAAAGCACAGACTTAAGTAAAGAAAGGCAACCAAGCACCGGAATGGCTATGGCAGAAGTCTGTACAGGTGAACGGTGGGTGGGAAGGCTCAGGTGGCCTGTTACACCTAGGGAGAAGGGGTGACAGTTAGGAGAGGCCTCTTAGAGGTCATGACCCTTGACTTAAATAAATGGGCCTTATTTTATCCACACAGAATTTGAGAAGATGAAATCAGAGAAGGATGCACACCCAACTAACTCACTGCAGTTTTCTCTGAGAAGGAAAATAAGACTGGAGCTAAAGGGAGACTTGGTTTTTATTCTGTTTACTATACTTTATGGATCTTTACTTAAGATAAACATGTTTATATATTAGGTGAGATCACTTATGTAGACTTTGGCAGGTAATAAATGCTTAGGAAGATTCGTTTCTTTCCCTTTGCCCAGCTTCTAACGCCATCCAGAGAGGGTCATTTTGCACCCTCATGATCCATCCTACTGCTTGCCTATGCTTGTTCCTGGGAAGGTTTTCTTTCCAGTGGGAACTCCTGATGCTTTTGTCCAAACTCTTTCACTGTGGCTCTGAAAGACAGCCAGCTGAAAGGAGAAATGGGACACTGGGTGTTCCCTAGCTTTTTTCAGCTTCTTAGAGCCCAGCTTCTCAGGCTTGCAGGTGTGGGCATCAGTGGTCCTGCAGGAGACCGGCCAGTCAGGGTTACCTGCATCTTGGAGAAGGGAAAGGGCCCCTTTGCGATAGGGGGAGCCCTAGACCTCTGCGTGGAAACTGTATGAGCCTCATCAACTTTGTCTCCAGGACCCTTGGGTGCTGTCGTGAGTGGGGCCTGCAAGATTCCAAGGAAACTCTTGAAATTGTACTGCTTCCAGGTCTGCCAGGCTAGCCGCTGAGCAGTGGGCTTTCCCAGGGGCATTTGGTGGTGCCAACGCAGCTGGGTGCTGCCTGGCCTCAGTGTTCTAGGAGGCTTCCGTTCCTAATGTTACTCCAAATGATCCTTGGAGAGTTTTTTGTTTTTTAAACAGGAGATTTTTACTTCATTTTGTGCCAAATCTGCAGGCACTTTTGGCCGCACAGTCTCACCATGTGAAAGCCCTGGCTTGGGAGCTCAGAGTAGGACCCAAACTGAGTACTTTTGGTAATAAGAGGCCAGTGGGTAGGTGTCAAGGGCATGAGAACTGATGGATGAAAGGTCTTTAGGAGCATTTTGGGGGGTTATCTATCCTGGATTAGCAGGATAGAGTGGTGGCCTAGGTTATTTCTATTCCGCTAGGTCTCCCTTCTCTGTCCTCAGAGGCACAATTCTGCCTTCTTCCCAACGACATGCTAGACAAACTACAGCTTCAGAGTGCCCTGACCACTCAGCCCGTGGGTGGTGGGCACAGTGCCCGGGCCACATTGAACTGGGTGTGGGTGCGTGTTATGGTCATTGGTTGTTTTTGCAGGCGCAGCTTGGAACCCTGGTGCGGGGGCAGGGCCTTGATTGAGGTAGCCTGCCCTGGCCCCTTCCAGCCCTGGCCAGAACCCCTCTGGCCCACCCCGATACCCCTGGCCACTCTGTGCTCTGTTTCCTTCTAATCTCTCTTATTTACACTGAAATGGTTCTGGAAAATACCAGATATGCAAACACCCAGACTGGGGGTGAATGAGGAGTGGGGTGAAGGGGGGTGTGTGGCGGGTGGGAACACAAGTATTTTAAAAATGCTGCAAATCTCTACAGCGTTTCCCAGAAACCACAAGCACGCGTTCTGCCTGCCAGCAGGGCTCCGCCACCCCACTACACTAAGCTGCTGGATTCTCTTCACTATAGCCTGGGGTGGAGAGCAGCGTATGTGGGGGTGGGGACCGGTGACCCAGTTGGGGAGGGGGCACCCCTGCTGCCTGGGCAAGCTGCCTGGCGCCTCCATTGTTAGTCCTAGGCAGTGGGTACGGATGTGTCCCAGGCATCCAGCAGCACTGTGGGCACCAGCCATGCCAGACAGGCATTTCCAAGGAGTAGCGTCTTCATGGCTCCCCACCTCCTGCTGAGCAGTTTGAGGGGAGGCAGTGAACCCTAGAGTCCTATGTGGTCCTTGGCAGCAGCTTCTGTTCTGTTAAGTACAGGGGACAGTGTCAACAAAGCTTAGTTTTTCAGTCGTTGGCTCTAGTTTGGTTGGGAAACAGTTTCCGTAGACCTGGGTTACCACTCTGGCTCCCTTAATCTCCCGCCATATGTTCCTCAGAACCAGGGCATGGCATTCTGCCCTGTCACGGCTCAGCCTGGCTGGCCACTTTGCACAGAAGATGCTGGGGTAGGAAAGAATGTCGGGTCTTTGTCCAGTATGGCGTCTAGTATGGTGCGTGGCACATACATGCTCCCTAAGTGTTATTTAAGTGATCTGAGAAAGATTCAGCTGAACGGAAATGCCTTGAAGGGAAGGCATGAAAAACAATAGCAAGGATGAGGACGGTGGCTAGCGTTCACTATACATTAGGCGCTGTTCTCGGTGTTTTATATATACGAACTCATCTAATCTTCCCAACAACCCTCTGAAGTAGGTATTATAATCATCTCTACTTCCGCGATGAGGTACTGGATTACAGAGAGGTTAAGGTTAAGTAAGTTGCCTAAGGTTGCAAGGCTATCAAATGACTTGTCAGGGTTTCACCTCAGGGCATCGGCTCCTTGCTCTTCACCCGTGTACCCTACAGTAAGTCCTCACTTAATTTCATCAATAGGTTCTCAGAACCGTGACAAGACAGCGTATAACGAAACCAATTTTACAATAGGCTAATAAGCAAGAGTGAAGTTCCTACGGCATCTCATCAACATCATAGTGAAATGATGTTGAACGAAATGACGTTATTTGTTATTGGAGGAACTGCTGTATAGGGTGGGGGAAGGCAACGTCTGGATGTCCTTATACATCCGCTGGCCAGCCCAGGCCTGGGCCCTTCTGATTCCTGCTGCCCTAGAAGCCTCTTCTCCAGAAGGGATGGGGAAGCCAGAGCGACTGGCCACCCTTGCTCTTTGGACTGTGAACCACGGAAGGCGTGACCCTTACTCTCAGACTAGCCAGAGGAAGTGAGCCCCAGGGGCAGCAGGCGGGATTTAATCTTGTGGGAGCTGGGAGAGGTGCTGGAAAGCGTGGCTGGGGGAAGCTTTAGGAAGAGAAGCAGCATCTGTCTTGGCAGTGATGGGTGTGGTCCCCCAGCGGGGGGGGGGGTGTGGAGTGCACTTTTGCCCCTTACACATCTCCCAGGTGAGATCCTAGAGGGCAAGGATGTTGCCCCCATCACCTTTTTGGCCCTTTACTGACATGCTAGTGCTGACCTCCGCAGCATTTGGGGTGGCAGGATCCCCGATTGTCACCTCTGACCAAGAACAGGTCCTCTTCTGTAGCACAGGGGCAAGCACTGTTATTTCGTTGTGTACACGCGGGGTGGGAGGTGAGAAGCATGGCCTGGCAAAGTGCCTAGCAGGTAGTGGGTGTGCAATGCAGAGTTCTCCTTTGCTTCTACCATTGAGTGCCTGCTGTTCCTTTAGTCTGTAATGCTTTTCCCTGCCCACCCTCAGGCACTCATACTCATATCACTTCCTCAGCGAAGCCTTCCCTGATGCTCTCAGACCATGTCAGGTCTGCACCCTGGCAGCGCCCCATCGTTCACCTTCATAGCACAGGTTGTAATTAATTAGTTATCTTCTTGTTTCTCCAGTGTTGGAGAGCTTCCGGAGACCAGGGGATATTTGTTGAAGGACTGGTTTCCCATTCTCTGTCCGGTTTTCCTTGTTTAGATGAGTTTGGGTTCCTAGAACCTTCCCATTCCTGCCTCCACACCCTGACTCTGTTTCTTGTGTCCCTGGTCAACTCAGCATCTCCCACAGGAGTGGAGGAGAGATGGGCTCTAGGCAGCCAGAAGTCGGAGCCAGGGGAAGGAGCCCTGGGAGGACGGTACTGGGAATGGCCTCCCTCTGCACGGGAGCCCCAGGAAGGCACCAGGTTTGGGTGAGAAGCAGATTCAGGGTTACGTCAGGTCACACGGTGTCCGGCCCTGGAGAACTGGATTACAGAAAGGTTAAGGTTAAGTAAGTTGCCTGAGGTTTGTTGCCTGAGATCCCCCAGGGGACCTTGGAAGAATGTGCCTGTCTTACTGGCTGCAGGTCTCTGAGGGGGTGGAATGTGTCCCAGCAGGGTTCAAAGCTTCCTCTTCCCTTCTGCTGCTTTCCCTGGGTTGCCTGCATGCTGGAATGTCGGCAGGCTGGGAATTTTCACAGCAAGGATTTTCCCCAGTCAGAGCAACAGATTCCAGCTGGAGCCTGGGGACAGCTCCTGGCTGAACTCAGTTCCTACCCTCTGGGAGACGCAAACGTCTGTCTCCCCATTGGGCCAGGCCAGGGGTAACCTGGGCTTCTGGAGCTGTGGGGCTCAGGAGAGGCAGTGAGAGGCCTTGGGGACCAGAGACACCACCTCAGTGAGCAGAGAATGTGGCTGTGACCATATCCCACAGGACTTACTTCCTCCAGCCATTCGTGAGTCATGGAGGGGAACAGCCTCAGATTCCATCCTCAGGTGGGGCTGTGCCTGCCAGGTTCTCTGGCCTTTGGGGGCCACCCAGCCTTGGTGGGATCCGCACTGCTGAGTTTGTCACCTATATCTGTCCTCCACTCTGTGGGCCCCACAACACCTCTAGGGCCTGGTTCCTTTTCTTAGTGACCTTTCCGGCCCCTGTGCCCTTTGCCTCCTGATCTCAATTCTGCTGGCTCCTCCCTCCCATTCCCATTTCTGCAAGGACCTGACTCACTTCCTTTCTCCCTCCCCAGCTTCTCTTGCTGCCAGGCCCTGTGGCAGGCAGGGTACACACAGGGAGGGAGATGTCTCACAGGGCACTTCCTGGGCTCTTTTCCCTGGTAGCAGGACTGAGACTGCCCCTGGCTCTGGGCAAAAGAGGGCGGGGGTAGGTTGGCGTGGGGAGGGGATATGGTCTGGGCTGTAGGGAAGGCCAGGTGCAGATGGCCCCGGCATCTTGGCACAATCAAGGCGGGATGTCAGGGGACCTTGAAGAGCACCTGTCATACTGTGGGATTGGTTCCGTGGAGGAGAAAGGCTGAAGATGTCATTCCTGTGATCAGGAAGCCTGTGCTTTCTCTAGAACAGAAGACATCTGCCAAAAGATAGATCTCAGCTCAGGGTGGCATGGGCGAGAAGCCAAGCAGTGATGGCACTGTCAGGCAGCACGAGACAGGCATGGCTCTGTGACACCCAGTTTCATGCCCAGCCCCATCACATCCAGGGGAAAGTGTCTGGTGCCTTCCAGGGAGGTGGTGAGGGCAAGGGTCTGATAATATCTCCTTGCGTTGGTTCTTCCTGCTGGGGGCCTGCATCCTGCATCCGGCCCCTCCCAACCCTGCCTCCCTCATCTGTGGACTGGTTTGGTGGTGGAGCTGATTGCAGAAGTGCTGGCTTCAGACAGTGAAAGGTTTCCTCCCCAAGTGGGCTGGCACCTTTTACCTCGCCCTTCCCAGAGCTGTCCAGACTGAAGGAGCCTGTAGGCCTGGCTTTTCAGGCACTGGGGATCCAGCCTGTACTGGGCTTGGCACAGCCTTGCATCCTCTGCTGCAGGTAGCCTAGGTTACCTAAAGGACACACAGGCACAGGGTGAGGTCCCCCCTCCCTTGGGAAGGCATCAGGATGAATAGAGGCAAGAGGGAAAGTGGGCCAACTGCCTGAGAAGTCCTGGGGACGAATGTGTGCTGTCTTCCCAGAATCAAGTGACCAGCAAACATGCCTGTTGCCCTTAGCACTTGGCTTTTCTGGGCAGAGTCTCCACTGCATGGGAAGTCTGCAGTGATCCTGATTCTGGCCTTAGGAATCCTGGACGATGTCAGGAGTTTCTCGTTTAGGTGAGATTGGGGGCAGCAGGCAGGCATGAGGCCTAGGTTTGGGGAAGGTGAGGGGTCTCAGCCTGACCACCCCGCCCTGCCTGGTAGGATGTGAACCTCCACCCCCAGAAGGCCTGTCCGTCTGTCTGCGTTCCTCCTCCAGGGCGGCTTGGCAGTCCCTGCCCCCACCCATCATTACTTGGCCCTGACCTCGATAGCAGAACCAGGCTCTGTGATGGGACACCCAGCTTGGAAATGACTTGCGTCACTCACACACACACACACACACACACACACACACACACACACACAGCAGAACTTAGCCTGGGTTGTCCTTTTCTCCCAGACCTTTCCAAAGCATTTCTGCCATCAGCTTCCAATCCTAACCAGCCCTCACGTTCTCTGTCCAGAGGAAGGCTCACCTCAGACTAGAGGACCTCGTCTCTGGGTTGGGGAAGGCAGAATTTTCTGGCTTTTATCAGGGACCCCCAGCTCTTGTGTCTTCCTTAGACCCCTGCTTTTGAGGTCTCTCTTCTGTGCCTCTGAAAGAGGGACTCCTGCTGTGAAGAGTCCCCTACCCTCCCTCTCCACTCATTCTCTTCAAAATCCCAAAATTGCAGCTTTTATTGTTGCTGTAGAAACAGAAGTTTGGCAAATATGAAGTTGAGTAGAAGGGCTGGTTTGGGCTGTAGGAACTGCTTTCAGCTCATTTTGGGGAGGGAAGAAGGAGGAAGGCAACCTGGGCAGAAGGGCCCACACATCGGGAATTCATATGATTCTGTATGTATGATTAATATATTGGGTACATACAGCATAGACTCTGGAGCTAGACTGCTTGGGTTCAAATCCCGGCTCTGCTGCTTACTAGCCAGTGGCCTTGGGCATATTATTCAATTTCTCTGTGCCTCACTTTCCTCATCTGTAAAACAAGAATAATAATAGTACTTTCCTTGTAAAGTGGTTTTGAGGATTAAATGAATCAATACATATAAATCACTTAGAATAGCATTGTCATAATCATGGGCATTAATCTCTCTCTGACTGTGGGGCAGCAGCGCTTGGTACCTGCGAGCTTGATGGGTCATTCGCCCACAGGAATGCCACAGGCCCGTTCATGACTCAGCTCTGCCCAGGGCTTTACTCTTGGCCCCCGTGTGGTGCTTTGGGCCTACGGGCCTTCTAGGTGGAGACAGGGAAATAAGGCCCAGGATGGGTCCCCACGCTTACTCAGGGTCACAGGGTAACCTCAGAGTGGGATTGTTTTGCCCTGGGCTCAGTCTAGTCTGTAGTTTGATGCCAGTTTTTAAAATTGTGCTACTTTTCCTGTGACTTCCTCCAGTCAAATCCTTGGCTGATGCCAAGTAACCTTTGGAATACCAGGCTTCTTTCTACCTATTTGTGTTCTTGTTGAACAAACAAACTCTACATTTGGGTGGTCTTTCTACTATTAATTTTGTTTCTTCATGCCTATCTTACCTCTGATAGCCCATCTGGATTCAGGCTAGGCAGGAATGGAGGCACAGAACGCAGAGGCAGCCCCAACCTGCCAGTTGCCCAGGTCTGTTCTCCGCTCCTTCTATCACACGTATGAGCTTGCCCAGACTCTCCCACTGGATTTTCCAATCACTGTAGCAAAACATTTTAAATTAAGTGCCTGTGATAGAATGTGATAGTGGTCAGATCTATACCCTGTTCCCTAGTGGATCCAGGGCTGCGGGAGCTTGTATGAACCTCTCTAGCATGAGAAGCATGCCCCAAAGTCCTTTCTCCATTGTATCCTCTGGCCCCTCTTCCTCATTTGGTTCATCCAGCTGGCGACACAGTGGGGTGTCCAGTGATGGCCCCCAGTGCCCCATGGCAGAACTGCTGGGCATACTACTCAGGACAAGGCTTCATTGGCCTTATTTGCCCTTGAACGTTCAGGGTTCTGCTGGGACTTCTCTCTCTGGTAGCACTAACATCAGATGAATCCAGCAGCGGTGATGTGGGGAAGCCCTCAGGCCACTACATTCCAGATGTCTAACCCATGCATGGTCCAGACGCTGCAGAAACAAGGAACGATTGTGTGGCACTGAGGGGCTTTCTCCCAAGCCTGGGATGCCTTGGGGTGGGGGCTGGCTTCCATTCAGCCTTGCCTTTTCAGCCCCTCTGCGTCCCAGGCTTCTGTTCTCAGGCTGGGTGTTAACTTGTGGTGACTGTCCCCTCTCCCACTTCTTTCTGAGGCCTAGGGGTCAAGGCCAGGCACATGGGGACAGGAGACTGTGGGATGGGGGTGAGAGAAAACAACAGGTAGTCAGGGGCAACAGCTGAAGGCGTCTCTGGCAAGGATGACCAGCCCAAGCTAAAAGGGGCATCTTCTAGGCCAGATGGAATTCTGCAACAATGGAAATGTTCTACAGTCTGTGCTTTCTAACTTAGTAGCCATTAGCCACGTGTGGCTATTGAGCCCTTGAAATGTGGCCAGTGTGACTGAGGCACTGAATTTTGAATGTTATTTGAGTTTAATTTAATCAGAAGTGCTCCATTGTTTCTATTTACCTTCAGTTTCAATACCCACACATGGCTACTGGCTACCATGTTGAACAGTGTAGCTCTCTCTACACAGCGCTCAGACACGATGAGGTGCTCTTGGAAGCTTGTCTCCTTGTGCAGTCCCCCTGGTGAGGCTGGGGATGGTGGCATTTTCCCTTCCTTTCACGAAGGAAGCCTTGTCCTCTTTGGCAACTTCTGTACTTTACCAGTTCTGGAATCCTGATGCCCCAGAGCCAACAGGTCCGTGGCTGTGTGCCATCACAACTGGGGCAGTGCTTCCCCACTCGCCAAGCATGTTTTCTGCCCAGTTTTGTAACACAGGTGCTCACATGCCCCAGTGGATTTGGCCAGGGCTGTTCATGCGGAGGTGGTGGGTTGGTAGGAAAAGTAGAAGCTTTTGCTGCTTCCTTCCTGCTTCTATGGAGATTGGGTTTGTGCTGTATTTTTACTTCAAAGATTTCTAAAAACAGGCCCAATAGGGGCCTCCAGAGGTGAACACACACAGATCTTCAAACACTTATTGAATGTCCCATGTTTGGAGAAAACTGAGGCTTATCTCAAGGAGCCTCCGACTTTGAGAATAAGCACGATGGGACTCCCAATTCTCACACCCTGGAAGACCTTACTGATATTTTATATAAATTGGTGTGGCTGACCCTTCAGCTGGGTTTCCTTTTTTTCTTCTGTGGAAATAGAAAAGAGTTGTCTTTATGTGAAAAAGAGAACAATACTTCATTATGCTTAGTCCCTCATGTCTGCCAGCGGGGGTGGGGATAGGAATATCATGTCTGTGGTGCATTTAGTAGACTCAGAAGTGACCCAAGTCTTGGTGGGATTTTGGCCAAGGATATGGAGAATTTGGGGAAAACATCTTCAAGGCTGGCCCTTGGCTTTGGGCCTTGTGGGCGCTTGAGGAAGCAGAGGCAGTTTGGAAATCCCCAAGGGCCATGAGGAAATCCCCAGGAGCTGAAGTGTCCTCAGGGAGCAGCCGCCGGACTGGAGCCACCGGTCAGGTGGTCCCTGAAGGCAGCCAGGACCTAACTGTGAGGGGACAGACGCCTGGTCTCAGCAGAGCTGACAAGCCCAGATATCCCTGCTTGGGCTCTGTGCCCATGGGATGGTGTGGTGTCACTAGACTCTGAGCAGACCTTTGAGTGTTCCAGGGCAGGGGCTGGGGGATTGCAGAGCCCTAAGTCTCAGTGACCACCTCTGGGGCAGTGATCTGGGGCCCTCCCGGATTGCTTGTCCCAGACCTCTGCCCACCACACAGGTTCAAGGCGTCCCGGGAGTCTTCTGTTTATTCATGTAGGCATCCACTCATCCATTTTATTTCACCCATAAGCACTTGAGTGCCTTGTACCTGAAGGGACTGTTTTGGGCTTTGGGGATGGAGCAGTGATAAAAGCAAAGTCTTTGCCGAGCTCATCCTTGCCTCTTCTTGCCCTGTCACTCCAGGGTAAGGCGAGAGGCCATCTTGCCGCCACAGCCCCCTCAGCCTCGAGCTCTCGGGGGACGCCTCTTGGGGGCGGGACTGGGAGGCCAGCTCTTCGGAGGTAAAATCCTGCGGCCTCTGCGCCGGGGGACCTGTGAGAAGGGGGCGGCCGCCCTCTGCTGGGCTTCAGTGGCGCTGCAGGGCGGGTGCATCGCGGGGTTCCGGCGCATGTGCCGGGCCTGGCCCCGCCCCCGGCCCCGCCCCTGTGCCAGCCGTTGGGCGGGACCGGGAAGCACTGGCAGCAGTGTGGGCCTGGAGCAGAGTGGGCTCCCGCCAGTGCCGATCAGTGCCCAGGGCCGGAGCGTCGGGGCCCAGCCCTGGACTGCCCAGTCCTGGGCGTTCACCTTTCACCGAGGCAGGTTTCCTCTTACTTAGCCTTTCATCCCCTTCCTGCCGCCATCCCTAGGCTTCTTCAAGGGGGTCGTCTGTCCTCTCACACTTTGGTACCCACTGCTCATCAATGCCCAGTAAAATTTCAAAAATAAATTTGGTACCTCAAAGGGTGCCAGTCACTGTCGTCTAAAATTGGCACTTCATAAAAGATAAGACATTTGTTGCACACCAATAAATAAACAAATAAGGAATACAGGATAATCCTTCCCAAGAGAGGGAAAGAAGGCACTGGTGCTGAGAAAAAGCATCTGTCACCATAGTAGTGGGGAGCCCTCCTACCCTAGGAAGTGTGAGTGCTCCAGGCCCTCCCCAGCCCTGAGAGCTGAGTGCTTAAAACAGGACACCCCGCCCCCAACTTCCCTAAACATTCTGTTAGAGACATTTTATACATTGCAAATTAGTAATAATACAAGCCCCATACAATTAGTATACATTTAGGGAAACAGTGTTTATAGGCTTTTTTAAAAAAGAAAAAAGGACTTTTGATTTAATGGGGAATTAGTGAAATAAATAGGGTCAGAGGAGTATTCTTTTGTTAAGATGTTAATTAGAACTGCAATCTCATGTTTTCCAAACTGTCTCCCTCTAAACCAGCCTCTTGAAGCTCCCAGTCTCCTGGTGAGGAGACTAAAAAAGAAGCAGGCATTGTGCTTCCCCACAGTGTTCACCTTGAGGTACTACACACCACTGCTAGTTGAATAAGTGAAAGACTTCTTTCACTCCTCAGGGCCCTGTCTAGCCTGCCCCCAGCTCTCCTTAGCCACTCTGCCTGACTCAGTGCCCCAACCAGAGCCAAGGACCTTTCACCATCAACATGGGAGAGCAGAGTAGTTGTTGTTACTCTATCTGGATATCCCTTTGTTCTCCATTCTATTCCACCCTGCTTATCGTCTGTATCTTTCAGATCAGTTAGTTAAATCCAATGGATTTGAACACCTACTATGTGCCTGGTGTTGGGGAGTGGGATGGGATCTAAAAGAAGCAGGAAATCGTCCTTTCTGTCCAGGGAAAGAAGGCTTAAACATAGGACACAAATAGATTACTATCAAAACATTAGTTTATGCTGTGTAGTCGTGGCATATGCACATTAAACTATTACAAATTCAACTATATGGTTGTGTAAGAAACTATATTACTGTAGCCTAAAACAGTAAGCCTTGTATTTTGTTTATTTTAGTCAAGCTGTTCTTGAATGTATACATTATGCTTGTATGTGGATATATTATATATAATAGTACATACAAAACCATGTGTTCTATACTTTGTGAACAATTTAAGGGACTTTTAAGAGTAATTTTGATTATATTTTATTTTTGCCTTCCATGCCGACTTTAGACTCTAATCCCATGTAGTATGTGACTCCACTGTATTTAATAGACATGATCAAGAACCACCCACCATGTGTATGTGGTGATATTTAGATATAGACAGGGAGTGCTGTGGGGTTTTTTAATCTTTATTACTTTTATTGGGGTGACATTTGTTAGTAAAATTATATAGGTTTCAAGTGTACATTTCTATAATATTGCTTTGTGTGATTTTTAATTATAATTTAATCACTACCTACAGTTTGCCTGGTGCTTTATATGTACTTTCTTTTAAAATTCTCAAAACCCTACCCTCCAAAAGTGGAAACTTGAAGAAGTTGAGTAACTTTCCCTTAGGTCAGACAGCAAGAAAGGCCGAGCTGGGGTTCAGACCCAGGTGACTCCGTGCTTTTGCACTACATTACCACGCAGGCCTTGGAGTTCAAGGAAGGCTTCATAAAGGAGATGGGACTCCAGATAGACCTCAAGAGATGGGAAAGGTTGGGAAGGTAGAGGGGGACTGGTGAAGAGGCATTCATAAGTCAAGGCTCTGGGAACTGGGAAGATCTGCCTGAGAGAGTGAGAGCCAGGTGGTCTGGGAAGAAGGAGATAGAAAAATAAAAGTGAAGTGCAAGGAGGGGCCAAGTTATGGCCGTCCTGGAGGCAGGCCAGAGGGCCTGCGGGTGGTCTGGCTGGCTGTGGGTGTGACTTCATGGCCCCCCAGAAGCATCGGTTAAGCTTATTGAAGACCTGGACCAGGCCCTGAGACAGCACTGACTTTGAGCACAGAGGGACTGGTTGTGGTTGTTTGTGAAGCTGAGACGGTTGCCAGAGCCTCTAGTTTCCCCTTTGAAGGCCCGCCCTTTTTACTAAGGAAAGTGAAACTGACTTGAGATGCTCTCCATCAGTGACGCCAATCTTCTCAGAGAAAGAATTGACAGGATCTAGTCATCCGGAAGAGAAAAGAGGAGTGGATGAACACATGGTTACTAGTAGTTTAGAGCAAGACTGCAGATACAGTGACACCTCAGTCACCCAGAAGTCATCTTCTAGAGAACTGCTGAATGGCAGGTGTGCCTAAGAAGGCCCTTGAGCAGCCAAAATAGAGGCCAAGTCTGCATGTGGAAACCCAGGCCTTTCACTTATAGCAGAGTCTGCCCACTTGTTCTGCTCTGGACTCTGTTCTCAGGCTTGGTTATCTGCTTTTCTAACCTTTGGCAGAAAGAGCATATTAGAAGGAAGTGAGACTGCCGGAGATAGGCATGCTGACAGGCCGAGCGACAGCTGACGGCCTGATGGGGTAGGGGACAAAAGAACTAAGAAGCAGATATACACACACCATGGGTGTTTGGCCTTCCTAACATGGGCACATAGCGAGGCTTCATGTTGCCTGTGGCGCCTAGATGGGGCTGGTGCACTTTGGGAGTGGCTGGGGTGTCAGGGGGTCGGGGCAGAAGCCAGGCTAGGAAGTGAGGAGTCATTACAGTCATTCAGTACAGGAAGGAGTAGAAACAATTGGGCTCAAGAGGGAAAGCTCAGAGTTTGAGACGTTTGAGAGGAGTTCAGAGTGTTTTCCTTAAGAGAGTCAATGAAATGTTTGTTATTTTTATGATTGTAAATAGCAATACAATTTAGAAAAATACTTAACAGAGAAAAGATATTGTCCCTAAAAGGGGTCGGCTTCAGTTACCTGTGATTTTGCTTATTGATGCCTCATTTGCCTGTCTAATGATCACAGATAGATACTAATCAGTTAAAACTTCCTGAAAACTTACCTGCTGGATACGGTTCTTAGAGCTTTGCAAGTACTAATCCATTTAACCCCTGCAATGACCCTACTTGGCAGACACAATATTATTTCCCCCATTGTACAGGTGAAGAAATTGAGGTACAGGGTTAAGCTGTATAGTTTACTGGATGGAAGAGCCAAGGTTGAACCAGGCAGTGGTACTCCATGAATGAGTCCTTTAAAGCAGTGGTTCTCAGAATCACCTAGACGCCTGGTTAAAACAAAGATGCTGGCCCCGTGTCCAGAGTTTCTGATTCAGTGGGTCTGGAGAGGGGCCCTAGAATTTTCATTTCTGGTAAGTTCCTGGGTGACGCTGACACTGCAGGTGTGGGGACCCCACTTTGAGAACCAAAGCCCATTCACTCACTGAGCTTTCACCAATGTCAAATTAACTGTGTAAGAGTCAGTGCAGCATAACCCTCATTTTACAGATGAGGGACATTTCAGTCATCTGCCCACGGCCACACAGCTAAGTTATTCATTCATTCATTCATTCATTCATTCACGGACTCACTCATTGATGGAACAGATGGGCACCTCAGCACTAGGCCTTATGCTGGCCTTCTAGTCGAGCCTTGGCTGTATGTAAGAATCACCTTAGGAGGCTTCAAAATATCCCAGGGCCCAGACCACCCTCCCAGACCAATTAAATCAGTAAGGGGTGGGGGACCTAGGCATCAGTATTTTTAAAGTCCAGGGGACTTTAAATTTTCAGTGTGCAGCCGAGGTTGGCACCATTGTGTCAAGAAAGCACCCGTAACACAGAATGGACCCCAGAAGGGGCAGAGCATCTCTCCGGGAAGACACACCACTCCCTAGAAAGCAGAGATGCGAGCCCAGTATCCGAATGGCCGTGTGTAGCTGTGCTTGTAGTGAGTGGTAGGTGGGAGGCAGAGCTGGGCTTTTATCCTCTCAGGCAGCGTTTAACAACCTTTTCACAGGACCCCTGTTTACAGGACTCACTGGACTCGCAGGACTGGCCTGGGTAAGAGGCCTGGGGTCTCTAGTCACCCTGGTTAGGAGACAGCTCTGCTCCAGGGCTTCCTAGCACTACCCCCACGCCACCCTTTAAAATTTTTTTTTTTTTTCCTGTAGAGGAAGAGGCAGGCAGTGATTGTTTCTTTTTTTCTGCAGAGCTGACAGCTTCAAAAGGCCTGTCTTTTGGCTCCTCACCTGCTCCCACCTCCCATTTCAGCCTCTCGGGCATCCCCAGCCCAGCTCTGGGCATCCTGTGGTGCTAACTGGACAGCTGTGCCATGGTGTCTCTTCATGAGGAGCCCTGGCTTTTTACAGACAGCCCTTCCTCATTGGCCTGACACCCACAATTTCCTGTGTCTTCAAAGCCAAGGCCCACCCTCCCCCCCCCACCTACCCCACCCTCCTCTGTGCCTGCGCAGTCACTGGCTGTGTGGGGAGAGGACTGTATACACGGAGTACAGCTGATTCCATGCATGTGCCCAGTGTGTGTGTTACCGCGAGGCAGCAACAGTGGGCCTCAGACGGACAGTGCGGGTCTCCCCTCCTGCTGTGGGGCTGTTTCTCGGCACCGTGGGCTCTGCATGTTGTATTGGATGTGACGCTAGTGGTTGTCTTGGCCTCTGCCGCAGTAATTAGATGGCTGGGGTGACCCTGTGGTTTGTGTGTTCTCAAGAACACTGTGCTGTGATTGAGTGTTCGTGTGTGTGAGAGAGAAAGAGAGAGAGAGAGAGAGAGAGAGAGAGAGAGAGAGAGAGAGAGAGAGAGAGAGAGAGAAAATGCCTACGTGAACGTATTGTGCTTGTCTCAATCCTGGCCTGTGGGGCCGGGGGCTGCAGGTCTCAAATTCCTCTGCTATTTTTAGGGGCCATATCAGCTCAGCTGTCGGAGCTTGGGTGTGTGTCAGTAGGAAAGTGCCACCCTCCCTGTCCCTTGCCCCTAACCCTCCAACCCCGCCTGCCTCACTCCCATGCCCTTACTCTGAGAGCCTTCTCTTCCCCTTCCCAGCTGTAACCCCCTCTCGGTATCACCCTTTTTCTCCTGGCACCATACCTGGTACCCGCAGTTCTCCAGGCCACTCACTCTCTCCAACTGGCTCAGGCCCGGGCTGGGCAGCTCCCGACGGGAGGGGCCTGAGGAGAGGGAGGGGAACAGGGGCGGGGCTGCAGCCGGTGCTATTTTGAGCTGCTAGCGGAGCAGCATCGGAGAAGCGACTCCTTGCTCTGGGCTGCTCCCGGCCAGGCCATGCGGGTGAGTGTCCCTCTGACTCCCACCCTGGAAGTCCCAGGCTCCTCGTGCTGTTTCCTCATTTAAGAAAGGAGGAGCCTATTTGTTGTTAACCCAGATGTGGCTGAAGTAGGTGGCGAGGGGGGGGGGGAAGAGGGAGGGCAGGCCTGGGGCTCTTCTCTGAGCCTCTTGGTGGGGAGGGAAATACCCAGCTCTGGCAGCCTCCCAACTCCTCTGAAATGAGGGGCCAGGCCTCCTGGGGCTGACTCAGGACTTCGGGAGCTTCCAAGTGGGCACCCTCTCCTAAACCTCAGTGTCCTAGGACTGCATCAACCTCCCCACAGGCTGTTACACACCTTCCCCACGCACCATTAGTGCTTAAGGCCTTCATTCCTTGGAATGCTATTTTCTTCCAGAACCCAGAACCCCAGCACTTCCCAGGCCTTTGGAAGTCTTGTCCATGCTTTGTGTGGCCAGGATAGCCCTCTATCCCCTCTTCCTCCTGGTAGACGAGAGAGGGTTTTGAGAGGGGTGGTCCTTGGAGGTATCAGGGACTCCTCTTTCACTGTCCCCAAGAGTGGACTCAGCACCATTTCCTCCATTTCTGTGGCTCAGACACTTGGAAGGGGCACAAGATGGCATTTCGGGGATGCCCCGACTGACTTCTGTAGTCTGTCTCTTTTTTAGCAGAGATTACTCCAGAGGAGTAAGTTCCTTAAAAAAGCAAGTGAGGAGAGACATAGCTGCCTCCCAGTCTGTTCCGTTTCCCCCAATGCCACCCTCCTGGCCACCAAGGGTAAGCTTTTCACTTGTGTCAGCAGCTGGCAGAGTGGATGGGCTGGCCTGGTGTGGAGGTGTATCAAGAGACTGAGATGGGCTCGGGAGCATTTGTATCTCTCTGTGCCCAAGGACTGCCCCCACCCCACCCACAAAGCTGGCACCAGGGTCAAGGTTTGTGGGCACGCTGGGGGTGGGGCCAGAGAGATTTCTCACCCTGAGAAGTGCAAGCTTCCTGGTCTGGCTGACTCCCCACCCCGCCGCACCCTGGGGCCCTAGGCCGCCAGCACCAGGTTGCACATTCAGGGCCATGATGGCCGGGCAGATGGCAAAGTACCCTGTAGAGGGACAGTGAGTGTGTCCCCAGGGTAGGGAGGCCTCCAGCAGGTCTGGCCGTTAGAGGAGGAAGCCGGAGCCCTTTGCAACTGTGACAGCAGCAGGAAGCCATTCCAGTGTACCTGCTTCCTCTGCGCTGGCAGGGCTGGTGGCAGTGGCAGTGACTGCAGACTCTGGGCTGTTTTCTGTTCCACCTTGGGGTGGGGGAGGGTGTTCCCTGGAGGCTGGACCAAAGGGGCCAGGGTATCCCTGCCAGGCTCCTGTCGCCTTCCTCTGCCTGGCAGCGTGGCCTTCAGGCCACTCCCTGCAGAGCCGCTGCTCCTCTCAAGCAGCTCCGTGTGAAGCTTGTTTGGGGTATAGGTGGAGGGGCAGGTCATCTATAGAAACCGTCCTTTCTACCCAAGCTGTCGTTCTGGCAGGTGATGTCATGGAAGGGCAACAGTGCAAGTGAACCGGAAGGTGGGGGCAGGGCCTGCTTCATCCCTTAAAGTGAGCCTTGGAGCTTCTTGCTGGAGGGCAGACCTGGGTGTGAGTCCCAAAGTGCCACTTGCTGCTGTGAGGCCTTGGGCAAGTCATTACTGAGCCTCTTTTTGTTCATGTGTAAAGTAAGAATCATACTAGTATCTACTCCAGAGGGATGTTGTGGGGATGAAATGAGATGATACATGTAACAGGCTAAGCACTTAGTACATGCTCAATACGGGTGACTGTTATTCCTTTTGTTACTGCTATTTCTTCCCTGCACCTTCCTCCTCCCCTCACCCCAATCCTTACATAAGTTGGTGCTAGGTTAGGACTGGCAGGGAGAGGGTCTCCTGGGGCTCACCCTGCACCTCGGAATGGGAAAGGAGACAGAAGAGAATGCCAGGCCTCTTTCTCCTCCAAATGAGAGAAGCCCCGAGTGTTGGCAGAGGGGAGATGTGCCGTGACCCTTGGGCACAGGCAACGGGATCTTTTCTAGGCACTCTCTGTCTCAGGGCACCTGCTGCCCTTGGGAGCTCACAGTCTGTGGGCCTTGACGCCTTTGTCCAGGCTGGGCATTCCATGCCTGAGGAGTGCCTGGTGGGTGGGATGATTCTCCTGGGAGCATTTGTGCCCCCAATCCTTCCTGTGAGGGGCTCAGAGGATTGTAAATTAAGGGTGGGTGGTCCTTGCTGGTGATGCAAAGGGTAAAACCCAGCTTGGCCCAGCCCCCTGAGTGTTGGAAGCCTTCTGAGGCTGAGTGTAGATGGGTCCCTCAGCACGTTTCTTAGATTTCTTCTCTTCAAGAAACAAATGCTTTTAGCTGTTATCTCCTCTGCATTTTCTTTTTTTATTGACTATTTAGCCATCTTTACAATAGAAATAAACAGTAAGTAGCAAATATATAACAATATAAATTCCAAGTGTCTCTATTATATCCAATTCACACAGTTTACAGGACTATTAATGATCAGTTTGTGTACGATTTAGATTCTAGTTTTTTTGATTGATGTTATTTTAGGTGGAGTTTTCCATTTGGTTACACTGTCCACATATTTGTTAGTTTAAATGGCAACATGACAGTGCATTATATCGAAATACCATAATTCTAGGCATTTGGGTTGCTTCCAATTTGGGGCTGTTATATAGAGTGTATCTTTAAAAGTCTTTGCAGGGGTTTGTAGGTTTGTTTGTTTTTTTCTTTCTCTTTTTTCCTTTAAGTCAGCTCATTGCATATACATTCCTGAGGACGGGATGGCCAGGCCAGAAGATGATGCATTTTGTGGCTATTGTGTCTCCACAAAGAGCTACTAAGCAATTACAGAGTGACCCTGCCCTCCCCTCAACCCCATGGCACTGAGTTTACTATCTATTTATTGTTACCAAATTTAGAGATATACCTCCCTTGTTTTTCCCACATCCCTGGGAATCGGGATGGGCAAGTGTTATTCTCCATAGTTCAGAGCTGAAGGAAGAGACCAGACGGGAATAAGAGGTTTGCACAAAGAACCCCCATTGCAGCAATACCATGCAACAAGCATTTATTAAGTGCCCACGGTCTGATGAGTAAATGAGAGTCCTGCCTGTGAGGAAATCAGAGTCGAGGGAATGTTATAGACACAAAAACAGCTCACCACGATCCATCCTGGTTGTGTATCCCAGTGCGGCCACTTACCAGCTGGGGGGCCCCTCGGTAAGCTACCTCACCCTCTCCATGTCCTTAGCTAGAAAGTGAGTTGCTGTGAGGATTCACTAGAGACAGTAGGAAGTGCCTACCACTGTGCCTGGCTCAGAGTAAGTGTTCCGTGAGCATTCGTTTCTCTTCCCTTCTTCCTCAAGGGAAGAGGCCAGAGTGCCAGATAGGGAGGAGGTGGCCAGAGCCTCCGCAAGTGGCGGGATCATGGTGGGGTCTCCCACTGCAAGTCTATAAACTCAGTTGGGGCATGTTGGACCCTAGTAAATACCCCACTATCAATCTGTGCTTTGACTTGACCTAGAGCTCCTGAACCTTGACACTGATGCAGAATATTAGTCAGAGTTCCCAACTAAGAGATGACTCCGCCCCTCTGACCCTGCCCTTAAGGGAGCAGCAGCACAGGCTTTGCCATCAGAGCGACCTGCGTTCAAATCCCAGCTCCACCACTTAGCAGCTTTGTGACTTAATCTCTTTCTAAGTCTTTTTCCTCATCAGTCCAATGGGAATAACAATAATTCCCATGTCATGAGGCCATTGTAAGATTTATACTCGAAAATGAATGCTAAACACTTTTACAGGGCCCATATTATTGACGGTGTTCCCTAGTCAGTAATTAATATTGTTGGAAATGGCTGAACTACCTAGAGAGGGTACAGGTCTGCAAGAGAGGTCTTGGCTCCCAAGCACCCTTGCTCCGGAAAAAATCATGCGTCCCCAGCTCTGGGGCTGACTGCAGTGGAGACATGGCCACCATCTTTGAGACTGAGTCCCTTACCTATTCTATACTGGATAAAGATGGGTTATTCTTAATCCTAAACAAATCTTAGTTAAAATCCAGTGATATGGAAGAGAGAAGAACTCTCCAGGCAATTCTGCACAAAAGCCACAGATAGAATTTCCTCTGGGGAGAGCCCCACATTTGTGTTCAGAAGGAACAGCTGATGCAGGGAAACGGCCCGCGTGTGAGTGGTGTCCTTTCAGCCTGGGGCGGATGGGCTCCTCCCTGGACAGCAGGAAAACCGGAGCAGGAGATCAAGGGACCAATGAATTCATTAAACAAACACACTTCAAGTCTGCAGCATATGAACAGGATCATAAAATAGAAAAGTCAACAAAGGAAATTAAAAATAACTCATTAAAAACAAAAGAAAATTCTTTGCATTTTTCGCTGTTAATTCATTGTAAGCAATCATAAGAATGAACCAGTTCTTACACGCCACTGAATTAATTGAACGGCTTCTTTGGATGAAGTCTCTCCTTGGGCTGCGGTACCTTCTGCCTGTTGATTTTCTACAGGCTCAGCTCTGGTTTCTAACCCAGAGATGGGGTGGCTTTAAGTTCTCCAAGCCTCTGGCCTCTGGTAGGTAATGATGTGTTGCAGGTAGAAGGCAGTTGTTGGGGTCCTGGAGCTTCTTCCTTAGTCCCATCCCAGGTCACAGGCCCAGAACTTTGATTCCCAGAATTAAGGGCTGGAGTACCTCTTCCCCACCCAGACTCCAAGGGTGCCAGTTTTAGAAAGGACGTCAGCCATTGTCTCGACTCGAGTCCTTCAGAGGCACACAGAGGTGGAGGGGCTTATTCAAGGGCACACAGCTTTCCAAGGGCAGGAAGTTCTACGTCCTGTACCCCACCTTGCCTTCTCTTTCCTCTGATGTTTTATTCCTTACCTCTTTTCTGACCTTTTGAGCTTTGTAACCCCCTCTGCTCCATCCCTTCTTTCCCCTGTTGCCCACAGTGTTGGTCCCGGCAGGTCCTGGCCTTTAGGAAGACTCCGAGTCCCCGAGAGACCTACCCGTCCCCGTTTCTTCTCTGACCCAAGGTGCAGGCTACTTTCGGCGCCATGGCCTTTTCATCAAGGTTCGCCTTCTGGGAGCAAAAGGAAAGTTGGATTTCAAAATCTTCATGCTTTTCCTATGTGCTTGGCATGGTGTGTGCAGGCAGGAGACTGGCTTGTCAGACAGGGAGCTTTGGAAGCTAGAGATGGACTGGGGCATGTGTGTGTGTGTCTTTGGGGGCTGGGGAGAATGACCAGGGGGCCAGTGATGTCACTCTTCTGTCTGGCAGGGCCCCTGTGCCCAGTCATGCTCCTCCCCTGAGCTCCACCTCCAGTAAGCTGAGCTGCCTTTTGTCCCACTGGTACCCCTCTACGTTAACCCTTGCCACCCTTCTGCTGCTCTGACTCACCCCTGGGAATGTGGGCTGCTGTGGAGGGGCTGCTGGGAATGGCTTAATCTGAGGCTTCAGGACTGAGTCTGGGGGCTGTGGAGGGTAGAAGAAGGAACCAGGCCTTCTGGCTGTCTGGGTCCAGAGGGTGATTCAGGCTGCAGACCTGGGCGTGCCTTTGTGCTGTGCACAGTTCCCAGCTGGGCGATGACCTACAACAGCCTGGGCCCTTTGGGTGGGGGAGGGGGTAGTGAGTCAGCCTCAGGCTAAATCCAGAGCTGAGCTCAGAGCTGGGCCTAGTATCCCAGACATTTGTGGGGACAGCCAGTGTTTCCCTAATGCCTCACCACTTGGATAAGACGCTTGGGGTCCCAAGCTCGAACCACTGGAGGGGGTACAGATTTGGAACTGGTGACGGACGCGGAGTGGACTTGGAATCTGGGACTTCCCTGTGCCTGAGCTAACAGCACTGCGTGCAGTAATGAGTGTGTCTGTGTGGTTTGTGAGCACTTGCCACCCCTCTAACCTGTGTGCCCGGGAGCTAATGCATGGTGTGGTCCCTGGGGGTGGGGTGGGTGAGGGATGGGCATCGGTGGGAGGCAGCAGGCGTTGACCTAGACTCGGCCACTCTTCTTCATTCCCTCTCCTCCAGCCCCTCCCTTCCCTTTCTCTGCTCCAATCCCAATTTCTAAAGTAGTAGAGTCCACTCTGATCAAGAATGGCTATTTTCCTACTGTTTGTGGCAGTGTGAACTAACTTTGAAGCTTGAACCCGTTGAAAATAGTTCTGTGGGCATGATGCAGCTTAAACACTGCAGCGGCCATCATACTGGTCAGTGACCCAAACCCTGCTAATTAGAGCTCCAAATTCCCCGTGGACGCTGGTTACAAATGGAGAGTCCCCCCAGGTGGATAATTAACATGACTCTAAGGATCTTTTCCCTCAGGAATCAAGGACTGCTTGCTGCGCTCCTACCGAATTGTGCCTGGAAAGAAATGCAGGCTGAGGGTGAGGGTGGTTTTCTACAGTCCTAAGTGACTGAGTAAAGAAGTGAAATGAAATCCAGTAGGACTGCCTGAGCTTTTGGAGAGAGATATGCTAGTGAAGAGGAGAGGAGAAGGCCCTCCCGGACCTGAGGCCTGGCCCCTCTGGGTCTGTTCTGAGCCAGTCTCTGAACTGAAAGAACCTTCAGAGCGTCCATATTATCTGTCCTTTTTTCAGATGCATTATATCTGCCTTTGGCCCCTGACTCTGCTCTTCCCCTCTGACTCAGGCCAGCAGCTCCTGGGCTGAGCACAAACCCCTGGCCAGAGCAGCCAGAGCTCAGGCCCTTTCCTCCATAGCCCGCCCCTAACCTTGGGGTTCCCTCCCTCAGATGCATGGTTGGCAGTTTTGTGGGTCTGAGGTTGGGAAGATATCTGGCCTCCTGAATCCCTGTCTCTGCCCCACTTCCTGCTTCCAGCCAGAGCTAAGCCATCTGGTTGGGAAGGCACTTGGGCTCTGTGCTGGGGAAAATCTTACAGAGACTTGGAAGCAAGCCAGAACCAGCCTGAGGGGGCCACCTACACCGAGTTCTGCTGGCCCCCACATTGGGGTTATTCCCTCTCCTCAGCCACTAGGCAGGGGGCTCTTGTTCAGAGCACTTCTTGTCTGAGCTAGGAATGGCTCTTGGAGTTTAGCCTGAGGTGAATTAGCTGACTCTTTCCATGCACCCTGTCACCAAGGCATGAGGTCACTCTCATGGGTGGACCTCGTTAGACAGCCCCAGTGGGCCACGTGGCTGGTCACTGAGGCCAAGGATACATGGCTTTTGTCCCCCACAGAGGCTTTTCATTCTTGAAGTTGTCACTGGACAGTTGTGACCCCAGAATAGTATCTCTGTTTCCCAGGATAGCCCCAGTACTTCTGAACACTCAGTAGCTCTGCCCCTCAGGGAGAGAGCCCTCTTGGATGCTTGCCTGCTGCACTTTTAGTGCTGGGTCCCCCAACCCTGTCCTGCCAGTGACTTCTTTGTCTGCTCCCTCAGGTGAAAGAGGAGGTCAAAACTGCACTGAAGCCTGGCCCTCCTGGCAAGGAGGAAGGGGTTGTAAGTGCTTCTCTGAGACCCCTGTGTGTGGGTGTGCTTGCCACAGCCTAGCCTGGGAGGCAGCTCCTCGGAGCAGGCTGGCACCGCAGGGTGGCTGGAGGGAATGGCAGTAAAGGGGCAGGAAGTGCGGCCTGCGTGATGCTAATCTGGGGTGTATGAAAGAGATGGAAAAGCCAAGGCACTTGGGGGACCTCCCCCTGAGCTCCCCCACCCCCTTTAGTTCCTACCTTTAGTTCTGGTTTCCTGAACTTTTAGGGCTGGAGAGGCTTGGGTGGGCAGACACTTAGATGGGGAGCACCAATTGAGAGCTCAGCTGTTGGGACTTTTCGTCCTCCTCTGGGTGGCACCAGACAACGGCAGAGAGGAATTTCACTGCAGCTGCTGCTGTCTCTTCCCAGGACCCTGTCAGCTGCTTGGTACGGGTGACCTGGGGGCAGGGTCCAGCTGCCCAGTGCCCCTAGGTACCCCCGACCCAAGTCATCCTGCCTTGGGATAGAGACCCAGAATAAAGCTGGACTCTTTCAAGGCAAGAGAAAGGAGATAGTTCCAGAAGAGGCAGGTCTAGAGATGTGTAGTTAGGAGAGGGCTGCTGTTGGCACAGGGGGTGGGAGTGCCCTGGGCCCTGGGCCCTGGAGCAGAGCTGGATCACAAAACAGATTCATACTTCATTACCCCAGATGGTGCCTGTCCCAGCCCTCCACCCCCACTTCCTTGGGTAGAGATTTGATTAGCCAGGCATTGTGGCTTCCACCTGACCTGTAAACAGTCCTACAAGGCTGGCCTGTGATTTCAAAAGGATACGTTTGAGATATGGGCCGGAGGGGCCTCGGAGTTTTGTGAAAATGACGTGTAAGGTGCTTAGAAGACTGCCTGGCATGTCATCAGCACTGTGTAAGTGTAGCAGTTAGCCATCATCCTCGTCATTGCCACTGCCACTGCCATTGTCATCATCATCTGCGGTTAGAGGAGCAGGAGGAAAGCCAGAAGAGGGAGGGCGGGGAGGAGGACCCAGCAGCCAGGGCCATCAGCCAGTTCCGCAGTGCCCTGGCGTGCCGTTGAGCACGCTTGGCCCAAGAAGTTGAAGAAGAGCACCTTAAAGCCCTCCCCTCCCCACCCCTGCAGCAGGTCTTCCATGTAGCTGGGGCCTGAGCTGAGGCCGTTTGGCTCAGCTTGGCTCAGGACGTGGGGCAAGCTCTCCACGTGGCAGCCAGAGGTCAGCCTTCTCTGTGAGCATCTTCCTGCATCCAAGCAGAGATAACAGCCGGCCCCTCACAGTACCCAGGTGTACCCTAGAACCAAGGTCATTGTTTTGAGGAACGAGGGCTCAAGCACAGCTCGTTGGAGACGGGGCTTCGCCTGACCAGCAAGGAGCCACTAGGTTGACCTTTCTCCTCCCCCAGGCAATGTGGCTGGCTTTGCAGGAAGCTCTGCCCCACCACTAGCCAGACTGGCCCTCCCAGTGGCTCCCTTGGGGTCACAGACAGTTATCGCCAGTGTTGGGGGAAAGGTAGGTATACCAGGCTGAGAGGCTGGCTGAGCTAAGGCCCTAGCTCTAGGGCAGAGTGGAGCTATGGTTGCTTGAGTACTTAACCCTTTGTGGGCCACAGCTGCCTCCTCTTCCTCCCATCATTCCACACACACACGCTCTGGGAGCTCGGAGGTCTCCAGCCCTTGAGAGTTTTGAAGGAGGAAAACTGTAAAGAGACTGGCAGAAAGCAGGCTGAGGTGGAAGTTTCCTGGGCCAGCACTGGGTTCCTACAGTCCTTGAGAATGTGGGTGGAGAGTAGACAGTGGCCGCAGAGCAGAGGAGCAGAGAGGGAGGAGACTTGGCATATCTCAGGGCCAGGAATTGTTCCCTAACCATCATTCTCATCAGGATGAGCAGGCTCTGGGTCTGACTGCCCAGAAAATCGGGTGATAGAAGGGACCACAAAGGCAGGAAACCCTGGAGTGAGGCCTAGGATGGAGGATAGGAATTGGTTTTGTGACCTCTCCATGCTCCATCTCTGCTATGTTTGGGCTGTGAGGGCCTGGACTGGGGCTTGCTTGCTGCCCTGATGGAAAGCCAGTACCTCTGGGCACTGCTGGCATCTCACAGCTCCATGCTAAGCCTGGGGATAGACAGCAGGTGACAGCAGAACGTGCTGGTGCTTTGTGGGAGAGAGAAGCCACGCTCTAAGATGCAGTCGTCCTGTCTGGATGATGGAAAGCCTCTCGGAGCTACGTGTTGTTTGGTGCATGAATGGAAGGCCTGTTCCAGGGCTAGGCGTGAGGTCGCAGCTGTTACTTCCCCTGCATGGGGTGGGCCTGGATGCAGGGGCTGATGCTAATGTCTACCTGTATCTGTGTGACTGTAGCTAGAGGGCAGCTCAAAGGACGGCAGTGGCCCATCTAGGAGTCCTCAGCCTCCCACCAGCCCTGTACCCACAGACACTTCTCAGAGAACCAAGAGCCCTGCACCCACACTCGCCATGAATGGCCTGGAGGCTGCCTCAGCAGAAGGCCCGAGCGAGGAGGCCCCTGGCCTGTCCCGGAAGAGAGTGGCGAACGCAGTGAGGAAGGTGGTGAGCAGGGTGCTGCCTGGAGAGGAGCCTGGGAGCTCCAAGGAGACTCTGAGCCGAGGGGTCAAATCCTCTGAGCACCCAGCTCGAGGCAAGAAGGTAGAAAAAGCAGCCCCCGGTCCCAAGCCACCCCCTCCTCCGCCTCCTCCTCCCCCTGCTCCACCGAAGCCTGAAGCAAAGAAGGAGGCCACCAAGGATGAGCTCTCCATGGGCCTGAGGAGCCTGATGTCTCGGGGCAGGGGCAAGGACCACAAGCCCCGCAGCAGGCAGTCTCCTGGGAAGGGGGAGAAGGCCTCCAGCCAGGAGCCAGGCTCCTCAGGGAAGCCAGGCTCCCCAGAGGCGGTGAACTCCACAGGCAAGCCAGGCTCCCCCGCCAAGCCTGGAAGCCCAGAGAAGCAGTGTCCCCCGGCCCCACCGGAAGAGCTGGCTGACCCAGGCTCCGCTGGCCCGAAGGCAAACCTCACTGGATTACAGCAATCCACGTCACCAGCCCCTGACATGCAGCAGGAGGTACCCGAGTGTGTCACTAACCTCCCAGGCCCCTCGCCACCCTCACTTGAGGGCCAGGCCCCCTCACAACCGTCTTCCCCAAGTCTCCTTTACAGCCCCGCATGACTGAGAGGCTAGGCCCAGGCCACTGCCGATGGCAGGATTGCATGGCTCTCCCAGACTGAATGCCTGAGCCCGTGGTGGCCTGGGCTTGGGGATGAGACCTGCTAACCAGCATGCTGCTGTTCTGTGGGGTCGGGGCCTGGTCCCCAGCTACGTGAGGTCAGCTTGAGGCTCCAGACCCCAAGTCAAGGACCAGAGTCTTAGCAGATCCATGCGAGGGTGGAAAGACAAAACGTGTGAAGGCGAGCAGCATCCATATCCCAGCCACTCACCCCCTGTGCCATCTCAGCAAGGTTCCATCTCTGAGCCTTCCTCTGTCAAGGGGGGACAACACAGGTCTATCGTCCCTTCTCTAAAGCCCTTGGGGCCAGAAATATTTTGGAAATGAGTCATTGCTGTATTTGGGGATACCATACAGTGTGTACATCATGAGCAGCAACCCATAACCAAATGCATTCGTATTTCCACAACGAAACCTATAGAATGTTCATGCTGCAGAGAGATAGACTATAAATGGGTCTTGCCACCAGAATAGTTAAGAATCTTTTGTTCTAGGGGGGCTTTTTGGATTTTGGAATTGTAAATAAGGGAGACACCTGCTGTGAAGGATAGCAGTGATTCTGGCGGGATCCCCCACCCCTACAGTCCCTGGTGTGGTGGGCTCGGTACCTTCTTCAGGCCTGGCCAGTGGTCCCCTCCGGCTGTAGGACTCTTGCGGAGCCCTGTGCCTGGGTGACTAATGGGCACAGTGGTCCCCCTTTGGATCTGGGGCCTGTCTATCCACAAAGTGCCCTCTGGATGGGACAGGAGGCCGAGAGGCAGAGGGGAGGACCAAGGATGACCAGTCCGGCCCCTTCCCTTAGAAGGTGATGCCTGCTTGCCTGGTCCTTGAGTTGGGGACAATTCTCTTCAAGCTTTCCCATTTCATAGACCCTTCTGAGGCCTCATAGGGTGTGTGTAGGGCGGGGGTGCGTCGAGTTTCACCACTGCTTCTCTGTGCTCTTGCATGTTTCTTCTGGCTGGAAGGTGAGGGGCAGGGCACAGCCTAAAGGCCTGTCCTGTCTCCTAGCCCTAGAGACCCTCCTGGGATTCCTAAGGCCCAGCGTCCGCCTTGCTCCCATGCCATTCTTCTTGGGCTTTACAGAACCTAAAGAGGAGAAGGCCGCAGCTTTCCCTGCCCCTCCTGGCCCACTCTGAATCAGGGAAGTGACCTTCTGGCACACAGGACTTGGCAGGGCCATTTTGGCCTCAGGGGCAGGGCATAAGGCAAACCATCAGTCCCTGAGAGAACCTCCAAGGGAGAGGCCAGCCACCGTCCCGCTAGCTCCTTGTCCCTCCATCTCTCACCAGGGTGGAGTTGGGGGGCCGAGAAGAGACACCTGTCACCTGCGCTGATGGCAGGGGCCAAGAGTGTGTTGGAGAACCAGGGTCATCATGGTGCTGACGTGGTTAGGACAGTGGGGAGAAATCACCCCAGAACTCCCAGGCACCTCCTCTTTCTTTTCTTATCTGATAGTTTGAAAACTCAAATTGGTGCCTGGCTTGCCTCCTTGACCCCACTGCACTTACCCGTGGGTCCTAGCGGCTTCCTGGGCTAGAAGCTTGGTGTGCTGTGCCCCCACTGCTTCCTGGGACCAGGACTAACAGTGGTTTAACCTCTAGGCAGGAGCTGCCTCTGAGGTCCGGCTGACCCCCGCGGAGGAGGCCCAGCAACGCCTTGAGAGGATCTTCACAGCTTCTGTAATGTTCCCTCTTGTGTGTGGTTCCCCATCCCTGGCGCTCCTCTTTCCTGAGGCGGGCAGTCCGCCTGTGTGTGTGTCTGTGTGGATAGGAGCACCTGCCTGTGAAAGAATGCTCCTTGGTGGCCTGGGTGCCCTTACAATGGTCTTCCCACTTCAAGAAAGGAAAGAAGGGCTCTGTGAAGGATCTCAGTGCAGTGAGACCTGCTTCTACAGGGAGCCCAGAGCTCTGTGCCTGTGGGAGGGTCCCCTCTTGGCTGGGTGCCAGCCCCCTTCTCTGGCCTGTTCTCTTGCCCTAGAGGATATGTCTTGGTGCCAGGGTCTGGTGGGTGTTGAGCCAGGGAGCTGACACTGCCCTTTTCGACGCCCTGGCTCTCCAGACGCAGGTGGGGCCTGGTAACAACTTGTCCATTTCTAACAGCAAGGTTCAAGGCCTGGGTGACTCCCCTTTCTTTCCAGAACTGCCTTGAAGTGACCTGACAGACACAGAGAGATCAGGGCTAACCGTAGGGTCTGCCCACTGAGCGTTGGTACTTGGGCAGTTGGCATGTGGTCCCGGATGTAGTGATGCCCCCCCCCCGCCATGGGGTAGTGTGCCTGCCTGGGAGTGGGGCAGGACTGCCGTGGGGGTTTGAGGAAGGCGTCCTAGACTCGGGACTGCTGGTGGTCTTATTCTGTGAGAGGTTTAGGGATGACATAACTGAAGGGCAGCCCTTGGCGGGGGGCGTGGTACCCTTGGGTGTGTGTTTAGAGGCCAGGCACAGCCCTGGCTGGGGTCTGATGGCTGCAGGGGAGCTAGGCTGGAAAATATCCTGGAGATAAGGCAAAGGGCTCGGGGGGCCGGGGGGGGGGGCAGGTGTTTGGTGTGGTGAGGTGGCCTGGCCTGGTAGCCCACAGAAGAGGAGGCTAATTCCGAATGGCCAGCCCAGGAGAGAGTGTGGCCAGGAAGAGTGGCCCACTCCTGCCCAGGCCACAGGGAATGACTTACCAGAGCAACTTCTCTCTCTCTCTCTCTCTGAGAAGTGTGATGGTAACAAGTGTCCCTTCACCAAGCTAGGCCTCTCCTTCCTGGTCTGGCCTGTCCTTGACTGGGTACAATTCACCCGCCCAGGCCAGCAACCCCCCCTCCTGGTTGCTAAGTGACCCCCACCTCCATCCTGTACCTCAGGCAGCCTGAGCCTGCCCCCCTACTTGGCCCAGGGTGCTTGCTGACGGGGACATGCCCGTCGTCTACTTGTGTTCATGCCTCTTCTTTTCTCTCTCTTATTTGCTTGCTGCTGGTAGCTGGACCCTGAGGCCGCCTCTCCTGCCCACAGCCAGGTAGGGTGCTCCTGCCCGCCTCAGGAGCCCTCCACTTCTCCTGGTGACAACCTGCCCCCCCTGGCCTGTACCTGGGCTGGCGTCTGTGCTCGGGCCTCGTGTTGGAGTGTAAGGCCTCTTTCGCCATCCGGCCCCCGCCCAGTATCTGGGGAGGTCCTCTGGGGAGTCAGTGCCAGGAGTCTGAGATGGGACAGCTCTGTGTCAGGCCCTTGGGGAATGTCTAGACTGAGTGTCACCACTGGAGCTCAGTCTCTGTGGCACATGGTTCTTAGCTACTGGAGCCCAAGGGCCTGGCCAGAGTTTTAGTTTCTAGGTATTTCAATTCTGCTCACTCTGGGTAGAGAAAGCTGAAAAGGCTGAATTCCTACCACCCCACTCCTACCACCCTTCCGGCTCAAGCATGAAGATGCGGCGTTCTCTGTCTCCACCTGCTGGCCAATGTGGGAAACCCACCTTCGGATTAGTTCTGAAGGAGTTATATAGTCCATGACTTCATGCATCAGTCTCCAAATACCTGATCCATAGACTGTGCCCATTTAAGAGGAAGGTTTCATCTGTTTTGCGTGATTTTTTAAAAAAGAAAAACACATAATTTTGTTTTATAAAGTTACATTTCTTCAAATATAAAGAACTAACCTTTTTAAAAAAATGTTTTCACTTAACAATTTAAAATATTGATGTCCCCCCCATAGCGATCCTCCTATTTGAAGGGTAATTTCATTGGTCATGATTGCCAGAGTCTGGGGGCCGCTGGTGTAGTCCAGTCGTCTCACTGTGTAGCTGGGGAGGGCAATCAGCAAGAGGGAGACAGTTCTCTACAAGCGGAGTCCAACTTGGAAGTAGAACCCTGAGCTCTCTTTCAGCTCTAAGAAATGTGGCAAAGAAAACGCTTCCTCTTCTTGTATTTTCTTGTCCTTTGTGATCCCTCACCGGGGGTCAGTATCCCAAAGCAGTGTATACGCCCCAGGTCTCCTGAGGGTGGGGGACTCTAGGAGACTAACTGTATCCTCAGAAAGTGGGGGTGGGTAGGGCCAGCCTAATGGCTGCTCCATGCTGTGGGTGGGTGCCCTTCCCCCCACCGGGGCCACTGGGTGAGCCTGCTGCCCTTTCATTTACACACAAGAAAAGGAGCTCGATGGGCCTGTCTCCTGTTTGCCCAGCTCCCTCGGGCACCATTTCTGCTCAGCTCAAATCTTCTCAGGGGACGCCAGGTTTGGCACCCTCACATGCGGACAGCCTATGAATGCTGACCGGTGACTCCTAACCCCTCTGTACTCATTCCGGTGCCCATCTGTGTGGCGTGCAAGTCTCTTCCTGTGTTTGGCAGAGCAGTGCTGCCCTCCCCACGCCCCTCATACCTTCGGCCATGCTCCTTCTTGTCCTTATATGGCCTTAGCATGTCCACAGAGGTCTGTGCACCTGCCACCTTCCGAGGAGGCGTGGAGGAGGAGCAGGGAGGCTGGCCCGTGCCTCTGGGCACCGCCTCCCCCTACCCCAGTAGACCATCCTCTGGAGAGGAAGGCCAGGCCGGGGCTAGGACTCAGGCCCCACTTTGCATTTTGCCCTGCAAAGTCCTCGGTAGACAGTCTGTCCTTGGGTATTAAGGAAACGCCCTTCCCCAGCTTGATGACGGAGGGCCTGTCAGGATGGGGGAGAAGCTGGGCCTTAAAGGTCGCAGTAGCTGTGGCCCAGGGTGAGAGGTGTGGGCTCAGGATACTAATACAGGCTTCGCAGGGAGGTGGGGGAGAGGGCAGCAGAAAGTAGAATCTGCTGATGTGCTTTTCCTGGGCACATGCTCTCCGTGTCCCTTTCCTTCCAGACGCTCAAGGTTGGCATGGTCTTGTGCTCAGGGCTCCTCGGGGCTACCACTACCTCCTGGCCTCCCCACCTGTTTTGTCTGAAACCTCAGATGTCCCCTGTTCTGTGTCTGCCACCCACTGTCCCCCTTGCCCAGTGGCTCATCTGGAAGCTCTTCCCCTCACGCGTCCCCTCCCTCCTGCTGTCCTCGTCTCTGTGTTCCAGAACAGGGTCTGACTATTGATTCTTCCCCTCCCTCTGATAGGTGAAGACGGAAGAGCAGATTGCAGCCGAGGAGGCCTGGCATGAGACAGAAAAGGTGTGGCTGGTCCATAGGGACGGCTTCTCACTGGGTGAGTCTGGGGAGGCCCCAGGGCAGATGCCTGGGCCTCCCAGGTTTCAGGGCTGCTGTGCCTTCTGGGTCTGCTGAGGGCTGGGTGGTGAGCTAGGAGAGGCTGGTGACACAGTGGGGAGGAGGCAGGACATGATGGGCCCAAAGGTGGTGGCAAAGCCTTCCCAGGCCCATGTCTGACTGCCTGCCCCACTCTGCAGCCAGTCAGCTCAAATCCCAGGAGCTCAGCTTGCCCGAGGGGAAGGTGCGCGTGAAGCTAGACCATGACGGAACCATCCTGGATGTGGACGAGGATGACATAGAGAAGGTTGGCAGAAGGCTGGTAGAGGGCACTGGAGGTGGGCTGGGCAGGGCAGGCCTGTCCCCTGGCAGTGCAGACAGGTTCTGCTTCTTCAGTGCCCTCCTGTCTGTCCTGTCACACAGGCGAATGCTCCCTCCTGCGACCGCCTAGAAGATCTGGCCTCGCTGGTGTACCTCAGTGAGTCCAGCGTCCTGCACACGCTGCGCCAGCGCTATGGTGCTAGCCTGCCGCACACGTATGCTGGCCCCAGTCTGCTCATCGTCAGCCCCCGCGGGGCTCCTGCCGTGTACTCCGAGAAGGTGTGATGTCCCTTAGGCTACCATGTTGCCTCATGGACCCACCCACCAATGACCTACCCCACCTTTTCGGGCTCTGCCCCTTCCCCTTGGCATCCCACTTGGCCCCTGTCCACTCTCACAGTTGGTCTTGGGAAGTGGAGTCATTTCAAGGGGTGAGGACAAAAGGCCCTTCCCAACCTCTACCAGAGGCTGGGACTTGGCTGGTATCTGCATTTCCATGCATGGCCTTAGTCTCAGAATCCCTCTGCTACCCCGGAGTGAAAGGCCCAGAAACATGTGGCGCTTGGGGGTGAAGGGTATCTGAGTGGGACCAGCTAAGAGCCTACCCCTTCCTCCCATCCCTCTCCTGCCCAAGGTGATGCACATGTTCAAGGGGTGTCGGCGGGAAGACATGGCACCCCACATCTACGCTGTGGCCCAGACCGCATACAGGGCAATGCTGATGAGCCGTCAGGACCAGTCCATCGTCCTCCTGGGCAGTAGTGGCAGTGGCAAGACCACCAGCTGCCAGCATCTGGTGCAATACCTGGCCACCATCGCAGGCACCAGCGGGAACAAGGTGTTTTCTGGTGAGGCAGAGACAACTGAGAAACTGAGAATGGGCTTGGGAGGGTGGAGTGGGGGTGGAGGCCCCTCCGAGGTGCCTGCTTTTTTCTCCCTGGCTTTCCTGATGGCCCCTGGGCCTGTCTTCTGCAGTGGAGAAGTGGCAGGCCCTGTACACCCTCCTGGAAGCCTTTGGGAACAGCCCCACCGTCATGAACAGCAGTGCCACCCGCTTCTCCCAGATCCTCTCCCTAGACTTTGACCAAGCTGGCCAGGTGGCCTCAGCGTCCATTCAGGTGAGGGGACACTCAGGGTAGAAGGAGATTGACCACCTGATTTCATGCCCTAAAAATCAGGCTTTCTCTTGGGCCTAATTTACCTGGGATTCTGCCCCAACCAAAAGGACCTGGCACTGGCTGCTCTGCCTGAGTCTTTACCAGTCTGCCCCCATGCCTCCTGCCCTGGGGAGAGTGTGGCTCAGCTTCCTGCCCACCAAGCTCCGGCCCTGGGCTCGGGCTCCTTTCAGGCAGTTATCACCAAGGGAGGACTGGGCTGGTCAGTAGAGTAAGGCCCAGCTGAGGCCGACTCCCTTCCTTGCTAAACGAAACCTGTCCTCACCACACGTGTCCAGCTTCTCCCGAAGGCTGTGCCTGGGGACTAGGCAGGGCGGCAGGGTCCCTCTAGGAGCTGGGCCTGTCTTCTTCCCCGTGGCTCTGCTTTCTGCCTGGGTTTACCCCTGAGGTGATCTGGCCTCTGGTTGAGCACCTGGAGAATAACAGGCAGCTGCTTGTTCCCGTGGGCCCGGTTTTTTCTGGTGAGGGCGGGAGACGCTTGACCTGGCACGACCTTCTTTTGCCCATATCCTCCATGCTGTGCACAGACGATGCTTCTGGAGAAGCTGCGCGTGGCTCGACGCCCAGCCAGTGAGGCCACATTCAATGTCTTCTACTACCTGCTAGCCTGTGGGGATGGCACCCTCAGGTGAGATGGGGACAGAGGGAACAGGGAGGGTGCTTTGAACTCCCGCCTCTTGAAAGCCACTTGATTGCATCCTGTACTGTTTGTTTATTGTGTGCCCGCTCCATGCTGGGCTCTGAGCTGGGTGCTGAGGATGGCGAGATGAAGGAGCCCCGAGCACAGGGCTCTGGCTATGTGTGAGGGGCACAGTTGATGCTTCCGTGTTCCCAGGGCCTAGCTAGGATCTCTGCTACCCACAAAGGCAGGGCTGGAGAAGAAAGCACACTGAGATACAGGTGGTCAGGGACTTGCCCGCAATTGCACAGTCAGTATGGGGCTGAGATGGTGTTTGAGCCCACACTGGGGCCAAAAGCCCAGCCAGTTTTCAGTGCCCTCCAAGCTGCCTTCCCTGCCCCTATGTTAGCTCTTCTGCCAGGCTCTTCCCTTTAGACCTGCTGTCTGTGTTCACTGAGAAAAGGATAAATGAGCGAGCAGCCCCAGGGCATTATCCTCTTTAGCTCTTTTTATAACTGAGGGCACGGTCGCCGTCCTGGCTGGACTCACCCTTCAGGCAGATTCTCTGCTCCAGGGGTCTGACTGGGCACTCACCAGGGCATCTCTGGTGACCTCTCTTAGGGAGGCTGATGCTCTGACCATGCATCCCGGCCAATTAAGAAAGGCAGTAGCAGCTGGCCTGACAGTAGGGCGTGATGGGCAGACAGAACTCAGAGTCTGGAAGCTGAGTTTGTCTGCCTCCACCCTGAGAGGGAGATGGCCTTGGCATAGGAACCAAGCACTGTGCTGATGCCTCATTTGTACCCCTAGGACAGAGCTCCACCTGAACCACTTGGCAGAGAACAATGTGTTCGGCATTGTGCCATTGGCCAAGGTGAGGGCCCTATGGGGACTGGGTTGGCAGCCCTGGGCCTTGGGGGTAGGAGAAGCCTCAAATGCCTGGAGTGCCCGAATGGGAATAGCAGGCGCCCCGCTCCAGCTGGGCAGCTCTACCCTAGCCTTTGCCCTCCCTGAGGGTCCAGCAGCATGGGGGTATGCCAGGGGTGGGGGAGATACCCCCTCTGAGATCCGATGCCAATGTGCCCGTCTGACCCTGCAGCCTGAGGAGAAGCAGAAGGCAACTCAGCAGTTCAGTAAGCTACAGACAGCCATGAAGGTGCTGGGCATCTCTCCCGATGAACAGAAAGCCTGCTGGTTCATCCTGGCCGCCATCTACCACCTGGGGGCTGCAGGAGCCACCAAAGGTAACCTGCAGTGAGTCCCAACAGCCTGGCTTGTTGCCCGGGAGACCTTGTGGGGACCTTCCCACTCCCAGTTTGTCCTCACCAAGCACAGACTCATCTGTTATCAGACACCCCTCTTTTGCTGTGCCGCTTCCCAGGCCCCCACATCAGAGCAGAAGGCTCCCAACACTCAGAGAAGCATCTCTGCCAATGATGGCCTGTGGCCTGGTCTTAAATGTCAGTGACTGGGAGCACTGTGGAAGCAGGGGTTTGGGGGCTTGGAGGGTGAGGGGAAAGAGAAGGGCCCCAACTCAGAGCAGTCCGCCTGGAATAACTCTCCTTCTTGTTCCCTTCCTGACAGAGGCCCCCGAGGAGCAAGCCGGTAACTGACCTTGGCTCCTCCCTGGGGTGTAGGGGCCACCTGGCCCCGTCTTGGTGCTTGCCCTGGGCTCTTTCTGTGGGTTGGGCTTGTTCTATCATAGAGGACTGGCCTGGGAGAAGCCCCAGGGTTGAGGGTGGAGAGGGCACCTGGAGATGTGGGGCTTCTCGGAGTCCCCCAAATAGCTGCTTCTACCTGTTTTGCATCCAGATCTGGGAATCTCTCAGAATGCCCTCCGTGGGGCTTAGGTAGGATAGGGTGGGCTTACTTCCTGGGGCTTCCTGAGGCCAGTTTTCCCCGAGTGTTCCCTTCTCTCCACTGGTTTGGTAGCAGGTGTCTCTTCCTCTTGCACGTCAGGGTGGAGGCCACTAGGGGGCAGCAGGCACCGTGGTAACGAATGGGCTGCAGCTTGGGCACTTGTGCTTGCTTGGAGGCTTGTGAATGGCTAGGGCTTAGTCTGCCTTGAAAGAGCTCTGCTGCCTTCCTCTGAGAGTACATTGATGGGTGGGGGCTCTGAGCACCTCTTCACCCCTTTCTCCTCAGTTTAGAGAAAGCGGTGCTGTCTCTGAACGGCACCTGGGGCTTTGAGGGGATGTGAAGGGCCCCAGGCTGCTCAGCAGGAGTGAGGGGGGAGCGCATGGAGGAAGGGGGGGGGAGCATGGAGGAACAGGCATCTGGGTGTTAGCTTCTTATGATCCCAGCAGGTGGCATACCTACCAGAAAGGAAGCAGGCTCTGAGTTGTCGCCAGACTGTGTGGGCAGGCACGTGTGTGGGCGTGTGGCTATGTCTTGAGGAAGTGCTTTCATTCTGAGGAGATGACAATCCCAGGTTTCTTATACAGTGGCACCTCGGTTTTCGAACATCTCCGTTGATGAACATTTCGGTTTACGAACGCCGTAAATTTTGTGGATCTATGGTATCATTAGATAGCAAAATTCATGCTAAATTTGCAGTTTTAGGGGTTGGTTTTAAAGGTCTGGAATGGATTAATCCATTTCGCATTACTTTCTATGGGGAAACCGCCCCTCGGTTTTCGAACGTTTCAGAACTCGAGCGGTCTTCCGGAACAGATGAAGTTAGAAAACCGATGTACCACTGTAACCCTACTCAGTGCTGACTTCAGGTGGAGAGCTCTGGATATGTCAGCACTTGGACCTTGTTGAGTAGGGTCTGTTACCTCCTCAGAGCTTCCAGTATTTTCCAGGGTGTGTGTGTGTTAGAGCGTCTTTGTAGGTCTTTCTGTGTGTACGTGTCAGTGTGATTACATTCATAAACATACTCCTTTGAGATTATAAGTGTGTGTGTTTGTGTTTCTGAATCTGAATATGGTTGTGTTTTCCCGCCTGCTCATTCTCACAAACCCCCACCCTCCACGGTCCCTTCCCGTGGGCCTGGCGGGCTCAGTTGATGACTATTTGCTAACATGCTGTTTTTCTTTGCATGCTGCATGCTGGTCCTTTGCCTTACAGAAGCTGCTGAAGGTAAAACCTTGTTCCTTGTTAGCTTTCCCTAATTACTGTGATTAGACACATGTCGGCTGAGGCCCGTCTGCCTGCGTGGGCTGCTCCCTTTCCTCTGAGGCTTTTTCATATCCCCACTGTTGGGCCACGGGTGGGTGTTTGTGTCCTCCCCTGGCACATGCCTAGAGGTAAAGGGAGGGTCCTAATGCGTTCATGGAAGAGGAAGGCACCGTACTCTCTCATGGTACGTCCCCCACGGCACAGGTGGTTCTCATGCTCATCACAGGTGGGCTGGCTCATCCTCTCACTGTATTTCCCCAAGTCGGATGTTCACAGCTCACTGGCTGCCCCCTGGTGGTGGCAGTGTGGAGTTATCTCCTCTTCTAGGATCTGCTCATTCTCTCTACCCCCGAGGGACACAGCTGCTGGCTGCCCTTGTTTTGCCTGAAGCCCTCTGGTGTCATCATGGCTGGTTTTTCCTCTGGAAGATGCCAACTCCCCAGTCCTATGGGAACGGGGAGCCAAAGGGCACAGTGGTCATCAAATGGCCTAAAGAGGAAGACCCAAGATGCCAGATCCTTTTTTCTACCCCATAGCTGGGCGCAAGCAGTTTGCTCGCCACGAGTGGGCCCAGAAAGCCGCATATCTGTTGGGATGCAGCCTGGAGGAGCTCTCCTCAGCCATCTTCAAGCACCAACACAAGGGTGGTACCCTGCAGCGTTCTACCTCTTTTCGCCAGGGCCCCGAGGAGAGCCTGGGAGATGGCACAGGTACCCTGAGCCCCTTGGCTGGCAGGTGTGATTGGGAGGCCTCATCCAGGGCTCTCTGCTGCCTCTGCCATGGGGAGACTGCTGGGGTGGATAGAGCTTCCATCAGGGGGAAAGGCCCGGCCCCCAGCCCCCTGCTGACTTGGCCCTGGGAGTATACCCAGGTGGGAATCCCAGGGAGCAGGAGCTAGAGCTGATCCTCTTGCCCCATAGGCCTCAAACTGAGTGCACTGGAGTGTTTAGAGGGCATGGCGTCTGGCCTCTACAGCGAGCTCTTCACCCTTCTCGTCTCTCTGGTGAATAGGTGAGTGCCAGGCAAGAAGGCCTAGGAGCTCTCTGGTTTCTGCCTTGACAGAGGTGGAGTTGATGATGCCTTTGTGCTTGTGGGATTGCTGAGGCAGAGCCATCCTCCACCACCAGAGGGCTCTCTGTCCTTTAGGCCAAGAGAGGCACCTCCTCCCCACCAGGGTCCTGGGCTCCCGCACAGGGATGGATGCTTGGCTTGGGCAGGATGGGGCTGCTTGGGCACGAGGGGCAGACCAGTGGGGCCTGTTCGGTGGAATTGCCCTGGCCAGCTCTGACCCAGCCTCTCTCTGTGAAGGGCTCTCAAGTCCAGCCAGCACTCGCTCTGCTCTATGATGATTGTGGACACTCCGGGCTTCCAGAACCCCGAGCAGGGTGGGGCGGCCCGTGGGGCCTCCTTTGAGGAGCTGTGCCACAACTACGCCCAGGACCGGCTGCAGAGGCTCTTCCATGAGCGTACCTTTGTGCAGGAGCTGGAAAGATACAAGGAGGTAGCACTTGACCTTGTCTCTGCCTGCCACCCCCAACCCCCTCTGGCCTTGGCCCCCTCAGGGAGGGCATCTGTAGATGCGGAAAGGAAAGCAGCCCTGCTGGCTGCCCCTTCCCTGCTTTTACTCTCTTGTCATGTCTGTTGGCTTTCTAGACTAGTTGACTTTTCTTGCCCAGGCTGCAGTCTTACTTTGTGGAGAGTTTGCTCCCCAAGAAGCTATTCATTCAGGGTCCCTGGGTGCCCCTCCTTGCCCACCTTCAGAGCACCACCTAGGCCCTGTGAATTGCCGCCATGCAGTTGCTGCCTCCACGTGTGGCGGGCCTGGCCTTCCCTGTCTCCTTATCTGTTAAGGTGGTGATTGATGATTAAGGACCCCTTCATAAAAGGGTGTCCCAAATGGGACGAGATCTGGAAATCCTATCTCATGTGGAGGTGAGGGATATTGATCCAAGGGAGGGTATTTATCAGGGTTGAGAGAAGATTCAGGAGGAAAATGACAGTTGCCTTCGAGTGTTTCAAAGATGTGTGTGAAATCGAAAGCAGGCTTACTCCGAGTAGCCTAATCAATGGGTATGAATAACAGGCATGTGTGACTTTAGCTCAGTATAAAAGGAGGTTAGAAGAAGCTTGACTGTCCAGAGATACAGTGCGGTGCCTTGGGAGGTGGTGAGCATTTGTCAGTCGGACTACTGGAGGGCTCTTGCGTGGGACGGGAGGTCATCCTTGCTGACCCTAGCTTGCTCATAGAGCTGTGCCACGCACATGGCCCTGTGCCCCCGTGCTCACTACCCCTCTGCCCTCTTTCTTAGGAAAACATCGAGCTGGCGTTTGATGACTTGGAGCCAGCCACAAATGATTCTGTAGCTGCTGTGGACCAAGCCTCCCATCAGACCCTGGTAGGAATTCCAGTGAGGCCCTGAGCTGGCCTTCTCTCTCCTTTCTCAGTCCTCTACCTCAGTAGAGCCCGCCACCCCATAAAAGCTGCTGCCAGTGGTGCCACTGGAAGCTGAGGGGGGCCTAGTAATCAGGCCTAGACACCAGGCACTTTAGAGCTATTGGTCCTAGCCCTCAGCCTGTCTGCCAGGAAGGTGGCACTTCCTTCTGTTGTGCAATGGGGAGCCTCGGCCCCTGAGTGTCTGGCTCAGAGCCAGACAGGAAGTTGTACCTCCTCTCTTACCAGCTGGGACACAGGCCCCATTCTGTGTCTGACTGAGCCTCAGGTATGTCTGCCAGCAGCCCTGGTATCTCCTCGTAGGTGGTGAGGAGCTGGTTGGGCCCAGAGGACATAGTTATTCCCTCCCATTGTCCCCAAGAAGAGGACTGATGCAACCTAGCATTGTGCCCAAGCAGGGAAACTGCCCAGCTATAGACTCCCACTGGGGACCACGTGGGTCTGACCCCTCGCCCCTCACCCTTGGGGATGGGCTTTGTCACCCTTTGGGCTAGTGTCTTGGGCACCTTGCTGCCTGGGGACTGACTGGCCCAATGAGCATTTGGCGTGTGGTGATTACCTTCAATTAGGGAAGTTGCCTACGGTGCTTTATTGGAGAACTGGCATCTTTGCTAGGCTGCTGCTCTTCCTCCTCTGCTTTGAGTCCTGCCCCCTCTCCCTGTTCCTTGTGGTAAGGTTCTGCTGGGCCAGCAAGGGCGTGGGGCCCTGGGGAGAGTGTGCACCCCCCTGGAACAAATGCCCAAGCTCCACATCTCCCCAGGGAAGCTGTTTTTTCCCCTGACACCTGAGCTCCTGCGTTAGCCTCCCTAGAGCACCTTCGCCATTGCCAGGAGGGATGGGGAAGTCAGTCCTGTGGCTTAGGAGCAGTAGTGGTTCAGACAGTGGGTTTGGGAGGGGCTTGGCCATCCTTCCCTTTTTTGCTCTCCCTATCTGATGGGCCTTGGCATTGGGCAGCTGCACTTTGGGGACCGGGCTCCTCAGTGCCCAGCCTGTCACTCACTGTCCAGTGGCTTTGTTGCTCATTCCTGCTGGCAGCTCCAGCCCATCAGTCCTTGACCACCCTCTACTTCCTTCTGGTAATTACTCCACCTCCCTTGGACAGCTGTGGGCAGGAGATACAGGCAGCTGAGATCCAAAAGAGGGAAAATGGCACTTCTCTTAATTCTCCTGTCCCCCAGTCCCTAAAGTCCAGGCCAGAATGGAGTGCAGGGAACAGAATGGAGTCCTTCTTGCTCGAGGACAACTTGGGAATTCCATAGAAAAGTCACCTTCAGATCAGACGTGGCCACAAGCTTAGTTTGTTTGGACTGCATGGGGTATTAGAAATCAGAATTCAGTATTTCCACCTTCTCCTGAAAAACTGGTGGATTTATCAACACTAGGCCATTCTTCCAGGACAGAAGTTGGCTGCAACTGAGTGGTGGCTGTTTCCTTTCGATGGGGAGAGCTGTTCTCCACTCACCCCAGCTCCGACCATTGGGGCTTTCGTATCCATGAAGTCACCCGTCTTATGCTTTATGCACTTGAGTTTATGACTCTGCAGTGACCCACCTTCCAGGGTTCACCCCCACCCCATACCGCTGTCACTGACTGACAGCTTCCTTTGGGCCATGCAGACACTCAGGGCCTCACAGCCTTTATCTGGTTTATTCTGCCTGGGAGGTGATGCCTCCCAGGCAGTGTGGGGCTCACGCTAGCCCCTGTGACCTGCAAGAGGATGAGAACAGAGAAGAGCCTCGGGGTTGTGGGCTTGGCTTGAGAAGGCTTCAGTCTGTGGTGACTTCGGACACAAGTCCTAGGAAGCATTTTGCAGTGGGCTTCTGTCTCTGATCTTTCTGGCCCTCTCTCCCTCCTTGCTGCCCACCTTCTCCACAAGGTGTCAGCAGTGAGTGGCAGGCGCTGCAGTGTGTGTGTGCCGTGTGTGCGTGTATGTGTACAGCGTGTTTCGAGTGTGTGGTTGGGGACGGGGGCACTAGCTCCTTTCTCACAGCTCCGTGTGACCCAGTGGGATTTCTTTGCTTCGCCACAGGTCCGCTCACTGGCCCGCACGGATGAGGCAAGGGGCTTGCTGTGGCTATTGGAAGAGGAGGCTCTGGTACCAGAGGCTACCGAGGATGCCCTCTTGGAACGCCTTTTCTCCTACTATGGCCCCCAGGAAGGTGACAAAAAAGGTAGGTGGCACCCCGGGAGGGCAGGTCTTCTGCTGCTTCTCCGGAGGACCCTCGTATCTGGGTCCAGGTAGCACTGCCTGGGGACCCACCGAGTCCCTGGGCTTTTGGGCTTAGGCCCTGATGATCTTGCTTCTCCCACGCTCAGGCCAAAGCCCCCTCCTGCGCAGCAGCAAACCACGCCATTTTCTCCTGGGCCACAGCCATGGCACTAACTGGGTAGAGTACAACGTGGCTGGCTGGCTGAACTACACCAAGCAGAACCCAGCCACCCAGAATGCCCCCCGGCTCCTGCAGGACTCCCAGAAGTAAGAACACTACTCACTCTGCCCTTGTCCCCTCCCCAGGGCTGTTTGGGGCTCCCTGGTTTCAGAGGCCCCCTCACCAGCAGGGTAGATAACCCCCACTTCCAAAGAAGCAACAGCCAAGGCTCGTTGGCCTTGAGGGCACGGGGGTGACCTCCTGGAGAGGAGGTGGGGACAGACATGGTTGGAGGAACCTATAGTTTTAAATTTAACTACCCCCCCTGCATTCTTCACAGAAGATAGGAGTAGCCTTAGAAACCCCTCAGTCATAGAAGCCCTGTCATCCATTCAATTATTCAACAGACCATTATTCGGCACCTACTCTGTGCCAATGAATAAAACACAAATCCTGCCTGTGTGGAGTTTACGTTCTAGCAGGGGGAGATGGGTAATGACCAGTAGATGAAATAGTAGATTCTATCTTCTGTCAGATGTTAAGTTCTTCTACTGTCTCCTGCAAGATGGGCACCCCTTTCCCTCCTCTACCCTCCCTGGTGATGGGGAACAGATCGCCCACTCTGTTCAATCCCTCCCTACCCCTCGGCTTCTACCCACCCTGGTTTTCTCTTCTCACTATGTGGAGATTTCTCTCGAGTTTCTCCGTAGGGTGTGGAACATGCAGCCCCAGCCCAGCGAGCCCAGGCCCCTGGCCACAGGGGTGCAGGGGTTGTTTGGCTTCCTAGGAGCTTGGAGAAGGAACGGCCTCTACTGCTCCATGAAAGTGACTTCTTTCCTTCCTTTGCTCTCCCGCCTCTGGCAGAAAAATCATCAGCAACCTGTTTGTGGGCCGAGCGGGCAGCGCCACGGTGCTCTCGGGCTCCATTGCGGGCCTGGAGGGCGGCTCACAGCTGGCACTGCGCCGGGCCGCCAGCATGCGGAAGACATTCACCACGGGCATGGCGGCTGTGAAGAAGAAGTCGCTGTGCATCCAGGTTAAGCTGCAGGTGGTGAGTGTGCCAGCCCAGGCCCCAGCGTCCTTTCTCACCCCTGCAGGTAGCCTGCGCATTCTGCACACACTCAGGTCACCCAGGGCCTGCTTGGTGTCCTACTCTGGCCTGATGGCTGTTGGTGGGGTCCCCTTTGCAGTGCTGCTGCCTGAGTGGCCACTCAGGCCTGCTGAGGGCAGAGTTGTCCAGGCTCAGTATGTCTTGGCCAGTGGTGGGACACCTGCCATCTGCAAGGAGTGGCAGTGCTGGCACTAGTCCCTGTTCTTCTGGGCACGGGCTGGGCCATCAGAGTCCACTGAGGGCTGTCCCTTCCCCTTTGGCAGGATGCCCTCATTGACACCATCAAGAAGTCGAAGCTGCATTTCGTGCACTGCTTCCTGCCTGTGGCGGAGGGCTGGGCTGGGGAGTCCCGTTCTGCCTCCTGCCGCCGAGTCAGCAGCAGCAGCGAGCTGGATCTGCCTTCAGGAGACCACTGCGAGGCTGGGCTCCTGCAGTTGGATGTGCCCCTGCTCCGGGCCCAGCTCCGTGGCTCTCGCCTGCTGGATGCCATGCGCATGTACCGCCAAGGTGGGGCCTCCTTCCCTCTCAACTCCTGCTTCTCTTTTCTGGAGCTGCCCCGCCCCTCCCCCTCCCAAATGGGGCCTATGGGGCTAGGGGAGGGCTGTTCCCCTCCTGTCTCTGGACTGGCCCTCGATCGCTTTTCTGCTCCGGTACCTCCTCTGTGGGGTCTCTCTTCTTGTCACTCCAGCCCAGTCTGTTTTTTCTTTTTCGCTCTACCTTGCTGACTTCCCTCTGCCTCCTCTCCCTTCCGTATTCCAGTCCTCTGTATCCCCCTGCCCTCCCCGCTCCACGTGCCCTGTTTCCACAGCTCCCCAGCATCCCCTTCCCTCGTTCGGACGGGTCAGCTCTGCCCACAGCAGCAGACTCAGTGCCCTCGTGGAGCCATATGCTCAGTGGCGGTAACGACCTCCAAGAGCAGGCAGATGGCTGGGCCAGCGCCCCAATGAGAAATGAGGTGCTAAGTCTTTCTGAAGTACTTAAAATTCCCTCAGAAAGGTCGGACGAACTCTTTTTATGGATCCATCCGGAGGAGAGAACAGAGAGGGTGATATAATAGTAGTTAACGTCCTTAGAGTATTTGTGGTATACTAGACGCTATACTAAACTCATCACATACATTAGCTCATTTAATCTCACAGCAGCCTCATGAGATGTAAGTACGATTATCATTCCCAGATGAGGAGACCGAGGCTCAGAGAGATTAAGTAGCTTGCCCAAGGTCACACAGCTCATGAGTGGCAGGGTGAGATTTGACCCAAGCAGACCAGCTTCCCAGTTCATGCCTCCCAAGCAGGGTTTCATTTTCCTGAGAAGTTGTGAGTTGCCAGGTTTCTGCCCTTTTTTCCTTAGCTAGGAGAGCAGGCAGGGTCCCTCCCACCCAGTTCCCTATGGGCACCGTCACTTTTCCTCAGCAGCAAAGCCAGGAAACGGGCTCCCTGCCCTGCTCTAAATAAATCATCGATCTGTCCCCACGTCTTGATATGGAGTTGGTGTTTATTATTTCAAAACCAGATTGTTACCGCTCTGAACCAAAATCAATGTGCTTTACTCAAACAAGCAGATCGATGAGACCAGCAGCAGCAGGGCCCCCCCCTCTCCGCCTCACTCAGCCCCCAGCCACCATCGATAGCACTGATGATTAATTAAGATGCCAGGCGTCCGGACCTGCTATCCTGGCCCATCAATTTAATTGCAATTCAGATACAATCAATAGCTCACTTTGTCTTGGCCCCTCAGCGGCCCCCGCCTCCTGTTTCAATTATCAGGCACATGCATCAGCCTCGTCTCCCCGTTGGAGGGTTTCCCAGAGCTAGCTAGGCGGGTATAGTGGAGGGAGCCCCCGACTGGCTGTCGGGAGCCCGAGTCTGAAGTCCAGTTCTGCCTCCAGCCACAGCCTTTGTGACCTTGAGCAAGGCAGTCTCAGGCCTCAGTTTCCAGTCTGGAAGATGAGCTGTATCTAGTCTCAGACCCTTGTCGGTTTGAAATTCTGTGATTCTGTAGGAGTGGGTCTCTTGGTCCTCTACTGTGAGCGCAGGTATTCTCAGGGTGACATGGAGTAACCTCCTGCTGGCCGCCATCCTGACCTTGCTGCTACCCAGAAGCCATCACATTCTTGCCCCGACCTCAAGCCCAGACAGTAGGGGTTCTCTGTTAGAGGCGATACTCTAGGGAAAGAGAATCTACAAGTCTTTTTTGTCACCTGGCCTAGGACTCAAGGTCAGGATGGGGGCAGGAAGAGAGCCCTTTCTGATGTCCTGCTTCAATGGATTAAGAAAAGGAAGGGAACATTTTATTGAACACCCACCAAGGGAGCCAAGCTGTGCTTTCTACATATTTTCTCATTTAAGAGAAATGAGAGCTAAGCGATAGGGCCCCCATTTGAAGATGAGAAAACCAAGACTCAGAGAGGTTCAGTGACTTGTTCAAGGTCACATACTAGAAGCCAGGGCCAGGATTCTACCCCTAAGCCTATGCACTTTTCTTCTCAGCTATTCTCTAATGCCCTATTTTTGTTTTCTTCTTATAAAGTCCTCAAGACATTGTTCTCTCTGGGTTATAACAGAGTCGTAGACTTGGAGGGTTAGAAAGCATCTTAGAGGCCATCCAGGCTTTGATTTCCATAGCATTCCTTCCAGATGGTCAGCCATTCCCCGTTGGCATGCCTCACTGATGGGGAACTTGCTTCCCTCTAAAAGAACCTGTTCCCCTTTCAAACCCTGCAACCCCCTGTGGGGCCGCCCAATGTCTTGTCGGCCTCCAGTCCCTCGCCCCAGCCTCCTTCCTCTCTGCTCTCCTTTCCTGGGCTGTCCTCCACCTCAGGCTCTCCTCCTGCAGCCGTTTCTTCCCCTTCAGGTGACTCTCCCCTCCGGCTGCCCGGGCACCCCACTGGGAGCAGGCAAGCCACTGACAGACCTGGCCCTGACCTGCTGTCTCTCTAGGTTACCCTGACCACATGGTGTTTTCCGAGTTCCGCCGCCGCTTTGACGTCCTGGCCCCACACCTGACCAAGAAACACGGACGCAACTACATCGTGGTGGATGAAAAACGGGTAGGTCTGGGCCTCAGAGCCCCCCCAGACTCCCCTCCCTCTGCTCAGGCTCCTGACCTTCCTTGCCTAGAGGGAGCCGGGCTGGCCCTTGCTCAGGCTTCTGGTTTTGGAAGCAGGGCAGGGGCACATGGCAGCCAAGCTGTGGCAGTGGGAGAAGGCAGCCGGGGGTATGGACTACAGGAATCAAAGTCTTCCAGCTCTTGAGGCCTAAGGTGGGGGTGTCTGCTGTCTGGTGAGCCACTCCGTCCTCCCAGAGCCTCCCAGGTGGCAGATAGGAACTGGATTTTTGGTGTGCCTACAGAGGAGGCTGTGCCGCAGTCAGCCTGAGGCTCCGGGCTCCTTGTCAGCCTGGGTTGGTGAATTCCTGGCTGTAGGAGGGGATGTCTCCCTGCCATTCTAGGCTGTCACCTTGACCCCCGGAAGTGCCCCTTGAGCAGACAAACCCTCCTTTACTGTGCTTGGCCTCAGGCACCCATCCTGACTCTGAAAGCATCTCAGCGCTTAGGATGGCTTCCCTAAAAGGGAGAGTACTTGCAGAACAGAGCACAAACCCCGTCCCCTTGCCCCGAGTCACAGACCCACATTCATGGTGGCCTCAGAGACCTCCCCACCCTTGCCATCCAGGACCTGCCAGTGTCCAGGGCGATCTCGGTATGAATGTGGGTGACCTGCCCCACACTCCCTTCTCTCTGACCCTTGACCTCCATTCCAGCCGCCCACTCATGGCTACACCCAGCACCTTGTCATCCCTGGAAATGCTCCGCCTCTCAAGTCTTAAATTCCAGTGCAGCCTTCTCTGACCTCAGACTCCTACCTGTGCATCTCACTCCCCTCTTCCTCTCGGGACACCTGCTCTTTGACTCCATCAAGACCTCTCCTTTCTGACTCCACTCCATCTTCTTTACTCTGTCCATTCCTTTCTGACTTTACTTCCCCTCCCACTCAACCACAACGCTGTGGTCCAGCCCTCCAGTCACTTGGCCTTCCATCGCCCTCAGCCGTCCTGAGCACCTGCCTTGCCTAACCCCACCCTGAACGGCCAGCTTTGGGCATCTGCCCTACTAAGCTTGGGGCTCCCAAGTTGCTGTGGGAGAAACGATATAACCATGTAGACTCGAATTCCTACAGCTTCGTGGTCTCCAGCCTCACCTGGGCCCGTGGAGTCGCCTGGCAAGCTTTCCATGTGCTCCATCCTTACCTGGTCCCCCTTCTAAGCTCCTTCCCTGATATTCCATTCTCCACCTTTCTCCTCAAACCCTCCCCAACCTCACCGTTCTGGGTCATCTTCCCAGCAGTTGACCTTGCCTCTAAACGCTAATATAATCGAGGCTCCAACTTCCTTCTCTGTCTTTTGTGCACTGTTCTTCATCTTCCCCAGCCCTCCTGTCTGGGTGGGAGAAGCGTCCCTCTCCTCGTGCAGTCCCTTCTGCCTGTGCTCTGGAACCCATTCCCTTTAGTCTCCCTGGAGACCTGCTCCGTTGGTGGTAACTCTTCTCTCCTGTCCCTCAGCCTCTCCTTCTCTGCTGGCTCTTTTCTTAGTGGAGAAACATTCCATAGACGTTGCTCTCAAACAGGAGCCTTCTGTCAACCCTCTCTCATGCCGGACTATTACCTGTCTCCCACCTGCCCATGCCATCAACACTTACTCTGCTCCGGCTGTTCCCCACCCCGCTGCCATTCATTCCTCCGCCCACAGCTGCCTGGTTCCCGTCCCTGACACCCTGGGACTGGTCTTCTTGTCTCCACACGCCCTTCACGTTGCCAGAGCTAGTGGACACTTTTCTGTGCTTCTTGGCAATATGTGAATGTAGACAACTCTGTTCTTTTTGAAACATTCTCTGCTCAGCTGCTTTGCTGCCGCTCCTGCTTTTCCCCTTGTCTCTCTATTCTTTCTTTTTCAGTCTGTCTGAGCTGCCCTTCTTCGACTGGTTCCTGAAATAGAGATCTCTCTCTTCTCTAAGACACTTTCCTTGGCTATATGTGTTTTCTGTTCTACAACCCTCTTCCGAAGCAACCTCATTCACACTCGTCACTTCAATTACCACATGTATATTGATGACTTTCAAATCAATACCTCTAGCCCAGGCCTCTCTCCTGAACTCCAGACGTGCATTCCTAGCTGACTGCGTTCTGGACTTCTCTGCCTGTATGCCTTATAGCACCTCAAACTCAGCATGGTCAAACCAAACTGACTACAACTCCTCTCAAACAAACTTATTCTTTCTCTTGTATTCTCTACCTTGAAGAATGGCACCATTATTTAATTAGTTCCATAAGTCAGAAACCTCAGTATGTTCCTAGCTTCCTTCCTCTCATCTGCCCCTCCCCCACACCTGCCAAAGCTCTGTCTCCTTCACATCTCCTCGTTTTTCCCCTCCTTTCTTCCCTTCCGGTCAAGCTCTGGCCTTCTCGTCTGTGGATTACTTCAGTAGCTGCCTAAGGAGATCTCCGTCCATCCGCCCTTGTGCCACTAGGATCTTTGTAGAATGAAAATCTGATCATGTCCCTCCCTGAGCAAACCCTTCAGGGGCTCTCAGCATACTGGCTCCACATACTTTGGCAACTGTCTACCTCTCTGGTTGTACATTAACTGCACCCCCTTCACTCCAAGTTGTGCCAACTATGAACACTTTTCTCGGTTCATTCTGTGTCTTGTGCTTCCATGCCTTTGCTCGTGCTAGTCCCTCTGCCTGAAATGCCCGCTCCCTGAAATGGCATCTCCCTGCAATGCCTTCTCCTGACTTTGGCTAATTTTTACTTGTATGTAAGGGCTCAGCGCAGGCAACACCTCCTTTGGGATGCCTTCCACCTTCCCCCTGTCTGACTTAGATGCTTCCTCCTCTACGTACCTCAGTAATTCACTTGTCTCGCTCCCAGAAAAGATCGCTCGTCCTGTGGGCATCCTGACAGCCCCAGAATCTAGCACAGTGCCTGACCCTCCTTTCAGTGGAAGCCTGCTGAAAGTGCTTGTCGAATACATAAGGGACTCTGAATGGAGGCCGCGAAGCCCTGCATGGAGACGGGGAGTCCCTGGGTGGGCCCCCTGACAGAGGCTTCTCTCTGCAGGCGGTGGAGGAGCTGCTGGAGTCCTTGGACCTGGAGAAGAGCAGCTGCTGCATGGGCCTGAGCCGGGTGAGTTATTCCTACGGGAAGGCAGTCAGGCCCTTACTCTCTGGTCCCCCTGTCCACATGGGTGACCCTCCCCCTCCTGCCCTCCCTGCTCCGTCCAACATCAGGAGTGTCCTGGGGTCCCTTCGGAGTCTTGCCCCCCCAGCCACTCTGGGGCTGCTCTTCCTCTCAAGCGCCCCATTCGGGGCTGGAGGCCGGGAAGTTAGATATTCCAGCTGCAGCAAACTTCACTTTCCCTCCCTCTGAATAACTGGCTTGTTCAGTGTTGTGAACACCTCTGTGATGTCAGGAGGGAGTGGGTTGGAAGGTGGCCCTGAACTTGACCTGGGTCCTGGTATGGGAAGTGGGGAAGACAGAAGAGAAGGGAGTTTGGAGAAGCAGGAAGCCAATAGGCAGAGTGCTCCAGAGGGCAGAGCCCCCTTTGGCAAGTTGTCCAGGGCTGCCAGCGTCCCAGGACAAGCAGGACATGGCAAGGCTGTGCCGCCACCACCCTCCCACGGGGCACATTCCTCATCGGAATGGAACGTGGTGCATAAAAGGCAGGCACGCCTGGCCCTAGGTGCCAGTCTGCCACATCACTCCACACCAAAGGGTCAGCCGAGCGTCCCTCCCACGGCGCAGGGAACCCCTCATACCCCTCTCTCCTGAGACTGGGAGTTTTGACCAGCGGCATCCACGTATGTGCTCCAAGGGCTGTGGTGGGAGGGAGAGCAGTTGGGAACGCCGGGGGGTGGGCGGTGGGGTGTAGACCTGTTCATCTGTCAGCAGACAGGGAAGGAACCCCAGGTCGCGGGGCCGTGTAGGGAGCGTGAGCTGGAAGGGGAGACTTACAAAAAAGGCTCAACTCTTGCTGGTCCACTGTCTTCTCTCTGTGCTGCACTGAGTCAGTTTTTGGTTTCTCGCGCCCCCTCCCTCACTGGGAATCCCTTTCCTGTCCCCTCACCCTATCTTTGTTTTTGTTGTGCCTAGTGTTCCCTTGTCCTTTTGGCACTGGCGGTCCCTGCTGGTTTCTAGCCCTCAGTTTCTGGTTCTACTCTTCTGTTTCTTTTCTTGGTGTCTGTGTCTTCTGCGTCCCACTCTCTTTCTATGTCATTTTTCTGGTTTTGGTTTCTGCTGTCTGGCTTACCTCCTCTGTCTCCCCCTCCCCAAATGTCTCTCAGCCCTGTGTGGAGATGGGGAGTCTCCAGGCTGCTAGTTGAGTTTCTTCCCTGGGAAGCCTGCAGTCAAAGTTTTCACTTCAGCCGCTTGGTGTCTGCCTGCGTGGGCTCCTGCCCCTCTGGCAAGCTGAGCTGCTGCTGGCTGGCATTGCGAGTGGCACCTCCTCTAAGGCATGTCTTGGGCAGGAGAGGGCCTGTACAGGCTGGTCCTCTTCCCGGCTGTCATTTTAGTCCCTCTGCATCATCCCAGTGCCTGGCTGAGGCAGTCGAGTCCCAGGGTTCACTCCTGCTCTGGGCAAAATTAGGGGTAGGGGTGGATGTTTGCTCACATCTGGTTTGGGAAAGAAGTTTCAGGACTTCTAAGCTATGATCAACACTGGCTGGTGGTCACTGTTTGTCACACTGCGTCAGACAAGGGAGGAGCTCAATCTGAGCCCACAGGACCTTGGTCGAGGCAAAGGCATTGGGGGTCTGGGAGCCTCCTGTTGTTTGTAAGATTTGTATGGATGGGTGTGTTGGAGACGAGATGGCCGCGAGCCTTCCCCTAACACTCAGAAGGACTCCTAGCCTCACAAACGTATCGCTGTTCAAGAGAGGTTTGAGGCAGCACTAGCCTCTAGAACATCCTTTCTCTTTGCATTGTGTTTCCGAGCCATTCTCTGCCCCCCACCTGGCACCTTACTTCCGCTCTAGTCAGACAACCATGTGTGCTGACCCCTGGCAAGATTTTCCCCCTCTGGGAGAATCGTGGCCCCTGGGGGGATCTCAGGCTCACACATTGTGGAAAATCAAGGCTCAGGTGGGACTCAGGACCCATGGGAGATCTCAGACGCTCAGCCCTGCCGGTGGGATGTGGGGAAGTGTCTTAGAGAACTGAGCTGGCTTTCTCCCAGGCCAGCCTTAGGGGACTAGGTTTCCACAGAGTCGCCAGAGGCAAAGCTTTCTCAGCAGAGAGTATAGGCCCTCTCCCCATTTTTCCCCTGAGGGGAGGCCTGGGGATACTCTACCTAATGGTTCTGAGTGTTTCCCATGGAGTTCAATTCACATCTTCACTTTGCCCCACAAAAGGGAATTTTCTGTGTGCCGGGCAAGGTGGAGGTGGGTATATACCTAGGTATCCTTTTGCCCTCTCTAAGGAAACTAGAGCCTTCTTTTCACCTGACCATTTTCCCCGCTCTTCTTCCTCTCTTAGCAGTGAAACTTTTATCCAGCCCCAGCTCAGGCCACCAAAGAGGGAGAGGAAAAGCTGGGTGTGGGGGTTTCCAGCTGGTTCTTCTCACATCTGCCCTCCAGCCCCCAAACCTGTATGACAGGTCCCTTGACTGGGCCAACTTGCACCCACCACACTGGCTTCTTCAAGAGATGAAACCTGGGTGTGTGGGTGGGGGTGGGGTGTTGGCACTTGAAAGAGGAGATGTCTGAAATGAAACTGAGCAGAGAGGGTACAGAGAAGGGGCCTCTACTCATTCCCCACTCCCCTTTCTCTGCATACTGCTTCCTGGACCTTTTTCTTCTCTCTCTCTCTCTCTTTTTTTTAAACTTTCATTTATTTTAAGCGTGTTTTTCCAGGCCCCATCAGCTCCAACTCAAGTAGTTGTTTTAACCTAGTTGTGGAGGGCACAGCTCACAGTGACCCATGTGGGGATCGAACCGGCGACCTTGTTGTTAAGAGCACTGCACTCTAACCGACTGAGCTAACCGGCCGCCCCAGGACCTTTTCCTTCTTACACACATACACCACCATCCGCTTTACCTGATCCCAAGCAGCTGGATGCCAGAGGCAGTTGGGCCCTGTGGTGGGCAGTGGGCACAGGGGCATGGACAGTGTCGCTGGCAGTCCTGGGGGAAGAAGAAGCCACCGTGGATGTTGCTGAGGGCTGTCCTCTCCCCATTTGACCAGTGGCTGCTTCATTTACTTCTTTCCTAATACCTTCCCTTGGCTTTCCTCTGCTTTCATCTCTCTTTGAAGCTAGATTTCCCTTCTTACTCCTCCCCTTCCCAAACCTCCCCACCCCCCAGCTTGGCCCTCCTCCTTCAGCCTTCCTGGCTGGGGCCTCTTCTTGCTCCTTCCCTATTCTCTTGGACACTTGGATTTTCAGGCTCTTCCCAGGCCAAGGGCCACACTTCTGGGCCTGCTGGTTTCCTCGGCGGGGCTGCCCTGTCCCGGTCTCCTGCCTTCACCCGGCCTGCTTCTCCACAGGTGTTCTTCCGGGCGGGCACATTGGCACGGCTGGAGGAGCAACGGGATGAGCAAACCAGCAGGAACCTAACCCTGTTCCAGGCAGCTTGCAGGGGCTACCTGGCCCGCCAGCACTTCAAGAAAAAAAAGGTGCTGCTCCAGGGACATCCTCGTCCCCCAGCCCAGCCTAGCTGGGCAGAGCTGAGTTCCTGGGTTGGGGTGGAGAACTGGAGGGAACATGCAGGGGCAGGAAGCTAGTCTTGGAGCTATGGGTTATTGTTATCTGGGGGAGAAGAGGCAGAGACCTCCCAGGGCGGCCATGCCCTGGGCCAGGATGGAGAATGGGCAGCTCCCTGGTGCCAGTGAGAGTGCTGGTATGCCCAGTGATGGGGCCATGTGGCCTGGTCCAAGGGTTAGGGTGGGGTGGGGGAGCAGGGCCCAGGCAAAGGTGGGCTCTGGATCATAGGCTGCTCCATGAAGATTAAGGAGCTGTGTCAGCGACTCCTTTTCTTATTAGCAAGTCCATAAAACAGCCGGCACCGCCGCCTCTTGTGTTTCAGCAAGATTAGGTTTTATAGCACATCCAGGCCAGGGTGGTGGAAATAATAAGGCAGCAAATAAAGCAGATGAAGTTATTCCTAACGATGGCGGAGCGGTTAGTGCCCAATGCAGTGCTCCCAGGGCCTGGCTCTCTGTCACCCAACCTCGGAGAGATGGAGGGAGGCTGGGTGCAGAGGGAGCGTTTGCCTCCAGGTCAGAGGGCCAGAGAAGCAGCCCAGCGGGGAGGATCCTGGCCAGGCCTGGGACTGAGAGCCCCACTGTGTGCCGCTCCCACCCCACCTTAGATCCAGGACCTGGCTATTCGCTGTGTGCAGAAGAACATCAAGAAGAACAAAGGCGTGAAGGACTGGCCCTGGTGGAAGCTCTTTACCACTGTACGACCCCTCATTGAGGTGCAGCTGTCCGAGGAGCAGATCCGGAACAAAGACGTATGTCAAAGCCCAGGGAGGGCCTGGTCACTGAGAGGAAAAGGACTGGAGTTCATCCATGGGGGCGAGAGTCTTGTCCGCTCCCAAGTGCTCCTTTGTTTAGTCCCTAAAGCTGATGACCTTGAACTATGCCCATCAAACAGAAGTCATCCGCCGGGATGCTGGCTGAGCCCCTGGGTAGCCTCTTAGGTATAAAATCTTGGGCAGCCTCGGCATATGGGGAAGGGTCTAGGGAAGGAGCCCCTGGGAGGCAGTGGCTTCCTGTTCCCTTGTGTACTAGCCCGAGCTTCACCAGCTTCATTCACCCCAAGGGTGCAGATCGTGGGCCCCAACCTCTTGTAGAGCCTCTGGCTCACTTTGCCCTCCTTACTGCACCCTAGGAAGAGATCCAGCAGCTGCGGAGCAAGCTTGAGAAGGTGGAGAAGGAGCGGAATGAGCTGCGGCTCAACAGTGACCGGCTGGAGAGCCGGGTGAGTGACTCCTCACACCAGACAGACTGGCCCACCTCCGCGGGGAGGCTGGCTGGGCCCAGGAGGTCCCCCCCCCCCCGCCCCCCGCGTTCCAGCTGAGTGAGGCAGGCATTTCAACTGGTGGCATCTCCCTCCCCCCACCCCAGATCTCGGAGCTGACATCGGAGCTGACGGATGAACGTAACACGGGAGAGTCCGCCTCCCAGCTGCTGGACGCGGAGACCGCGGAGAGGCTCCGAGCTGAGAAGGAGATGAAGGAGCTGCAGGTGAGGACAGGGCCAGGGTGAAGACAGCGGCGGCCACACTCTAGTGCCCATCTGCTTCCCCCAAAGACAGGTGGCAGCTTTGCCACTAACCCAGCACCCCTGTCTGCCCTGGGTAAGCACGTGACCACGATCTGTGGTTCAGGGGTGCGGGGGTACTGAGTGAGGGGGTGGAATGGCACACCTCCTCCCCTCCTCTCCTGCAGACCCAGTACGATGCACTGAAGAAGCAAATGGAGGTGATGGAAATGGAGGTGATGGAGGCCCGTCTCATCCGGGCAGCGGAGATCAACGGGGAAGTGGATGATGACGACGCAGGTGGGTCTGAGGCTGGAAGAGCTCGGCAGTGGCCTAAGTGGCAAGCGCTGATGCCCATGCCTGGGTTACCACACCCCTTGTCCAGCCTGTCTCCCGGGTAGAGTCTGTTATAAGGCTAAAGTGCAATAAGTAGATAGAAAGTAGACGTGCCAATAAATGCAGGGGATTATCTTAGAGGACTGTAACAACCATGGTAATGATAACATCTGAGGGCCAAGGTCTGGCAGTCCCTGGGGAGACAGTAGCACACATAGCCACCTCACCCTCTCTAGTCTTCTCTCAGCTAGTGGCTCCTGCCATCTTGGGTGGAAGCCATCATTCCAGAGACTTTTTGCATCCCTCTGGCTGACTCCACCTGCTGGCCCTCCCTGCCCCATCCTTCTTCCCCTCGGCCCTTTCTCGGGGACTCTCAGAAGCTCAGTCTTCCCTTGTCTGCCGCCAACCCCACAGGTGGTGAGTGGCGCCTGAAGTATGAGCGAGCTGTGCGGGAGGTGGACTTCACCAAGAAGCGGCTCCAGCAGGAGTTCGAGGACAGGCTAGAGGTAGAGCAGCAGAACAAGCGGCAGCTGGAGAGGCGGGTGAGTCTGCTGGAAGCCATGGAGGCCTGTGCCGGGGAGGAACTGGGAGGGGCTTGGCGCCACATGTCGGCCAGTGAATGGCCAGTAAATGGCCAGCGCAGGCAGGCCCTGGGGGCAGTAGGGGAGGGTTGGCATGTTTGCCTCTGGGTGCAGGGGACAGCCAAGGCCACACTGTTCTTCAAGTGTCTTAGTTCCCCGGATGTCCCTGAACTTCATCCCTCGTCTCTGAGTCTCCCCCTCACTCACCCACTTCCTTCGTCTTACCTGCTCCCCCAATACTCCCCGGCCTCTCAATGGCCACTGACCCTGTATCCCATTTCGGCCCCTAGCTCGGGGACCTGCAGGCAGATAGTGAGGAGAGCCAGAGGGCTCTGCAGCAACTCAAGAAGAAGTGCCAGCGGCTGACGGCTGAGCTGCAGGACACCAAGCTGCACCTGGAGGGCCAGCAGGGCCGCAACCATGAGCTGGAGAAGAAGCAGAGGAGGTGGGTGGGTCCCCTGCCCTGGGCGCAGAGGACTTCCTAGGACAACCCCAGACAGGGCCCCCTGCCTCCCCCTCCAGGGAAGCAAGGAGGGAGGGAGGGCCTGAACTTGGCCAGGGTCCTTGCCTTCCAGTCAGTCGATCTGGAATGTGAACGGGTCTCACTCCTGACCTCTGAGGAGGACTCAGGCCACATCCCCACTGAGGGCCCGCTCAGCCCTCTGCTCCCCGATGTGCTGAGAACAGGAAGGATGGGCGCCAGCCAAGCCCTGTGCAGGGCCTCCTCCACCACGGCCCTGCCCCTCGTTCCCACCCAGCGCCCCATCTCTCCCTTGCCTCAGCTACTCCAACACACTCTCCTGACTAATGTCATTAGACTACCGTGCCACTTCCATCTCATTATGTTAATGGCACAAAGGAGGGGGGCAGCCCGCACAGGAGAAAATCCAATCTAAATTAATTTCCCTGGCTGGGGATGGGAATGGGACGCCTTTATTAGCAACACCGAGGAACCCACACACCCTGGGAACAGCAGGGTGCCCCAGGGAGTGGGAACAGCGCCTGGCTCCCCTCTGCAGGGGAGGGGTGCTCAGCAGAGGCACTAGTTGCCTTTGCAAAGGGGCAGCCCCACACTCACGACCCTGGGGGTGAGAACTGCAGAGCTGAGTCCTCCCAGTGACCCGGGATTACCCTCTGCCTCCTGGGTGAGCCTGCTTTGCAGAGTGAGAGGAAATAAGAAGGTCTTATATTCCTCCCTCTGTGACTCCCTGCTTCCCTAGTTCTTATCTTTACCCCCACTTTCCCTTTACCTAGAGACAGGCACACTGAGCAGGGACCTCCCCTTCTGAGCACCCCAATGACAGTGCCAGTGCAGCCTAGTTACCGTCTTGCCGTACTCCCTACGGGGCAGCTCATTAGGTTTCAGCTGCCCAGAGTTTTCTTAACTTTTTTTTTTTTATATGGAGTTGGGGTAGGGTGGAGCTATTCAGTTTTCTGCAGGAACCTGATTAGCTGTGCAGGGAAGGTGTTAAGAGGAATTTCAGCAACCTGCTCCTTACTTAAAGTCACTGGGCAGGAAATAGAAGGCTGAGAAGTGAAGGAGTGAAGAAAGAGGCGCCCAGCCGTGGACTGCGTGCCCCATTAAAGCACGCTGCCAGCTGGGTACAGTGGGACTGCTGGCGTCCAGCTCTGTGTGGGGGCTCCTGGTGGTGACATGGGTATTACTCAGGCAGGCTGGCCTGGCCAAATGCTGGTGCTGAGACTGGGGGCAGGCACAGGCTGCTCCATCTAGAGTTTCTGAATTGAACTGTAGAAAGTGAGTTGACGAGGGACTTCTATACATCCTGAGGCCCTCTCTGCCCTCACCCTGGGCCCTCATTCCTGATCTGTTGAAATTGAAAAGGTTGAGACAACGCCTGACGAGACTATGTCCACCTCTTCCATGGCAGCAGTCTGTGGGTTCTCTTAGGCCCACCTCGTAAAAAGGCTTCTTGGACCCATTCAGTGAAATGCACCCCCATCCTAGACTAGGTTGCTGAGTAGGGCCTCGGTGGCCTGACCTGTAACCCCTGAATGTTTAGGCTGCAAGTCTCCCTTCTGCTTGCGTCCTGTCCATATCTGTGGCACCACATCCTGGCAGCCTGTGGGTGCTGGAGACCCGGATTCTTCCTTTGTCTGATGGAGCCCCCATGGCCATGCTCCCTCACAGGTTTGACAGCGAGCTCTCACAGGCGCACGAGGAGGCGCAGAGGGAGAAGCTACAGCGGGAGAAGCTGCAGCGAGAGAAGGACATGCTCCTTGCTGAGGCTTTCAGCCTGAAACAGCAACTAGAGGTGCGTGGGGCTGCCCACCCTCCATGCGCCGTCTCACTCACAGGCCAGGGCCAGCCCAGGGCCAGCATCATCTTCCCTTTTGCTCCAGGAAAAAGACATGGACATTGCGGGATTCACCCAGAAGGTCGTCTCACTGGAGGCTGAGCTCCAGGACATTTCTTCCCAAGAGTCCAAGGATGAAGCCTCTCTGGCCAAGGTCAAGAAACAGCTCCGGGACCTGGAGGCCAAGGTCAAGGATCAGGAAGAGGAGCTAGACGAGCAGGCAGGGACCATCCAGATGCTGGAACAGGTACTGGAGGGCTTGGCGAAGGGAGGCACCACCGTCCCCAGAGCTACCCTGGGGTGTGGGCCAGAGGAAGGCAAGACCCCAAATTCAGTCATTTGTTTGCTCGTTCATTCCCTTATTCACAAAATGTTAAGTGAGTACCTAATCTATACCAGCCACAATGTGAAGATAATTAAGCTTTCGTGGTACTTTCCGCAAGAGCAAATCCCGACTGAGCTGTAGTGGTGAGGGGCTCTGGATGCACAGCAGCCAGAAGGCCCTGAGCCCACCTGGCCTGCCAGTGAGCCATCATGTTAGTTCAAGGAGCTCGAGCATGGAGACCAAATGGAAAAGCTGCAGGGTTGCCCCACCCCGGCAGCCTTCCCTGGGCCTGTCCTAGACACCTACACAGTAAGGGAGTTCCGCTTCTCTGGAGAAGCCCTCTGCCACAGGAGCAAGGTGGGAGCCAAGGGAACTGCTTGCAGAGATGGTCCCCGCTCCGGAGCCTGGGGAGAGCTGCCCACCAGGGTGCAGTGGGCAGGGGTCAGAGCACCACTGGGAAATGAACCTAGTCCCTCTTCCCACCTACTTCCAGGCTAAGCTGCGACTTGAGATGGAGATGGAGCGGATGAGACAGACTCATTCCAAGGAGATGGAGAGTCGGGATGAGGAGGTGGAGGAGGCCCGGCAGTCGTGTCAAAAGAAGGTAAGACAGTGGGCACTTACCTGTCCAGTATAAACACCGCTTCCCCCATCACTGCTTTAAAGTAAGGGGATTTCTGTTTCCTGGTCTTAGCCAATGGCACTCTCCCATTGCCGTTCTGCACCAGGAATCTCTCCTCTTGACATTAGCTGGGATGTGTGTTCTCAGGGTTTGTAGAGAAGCTCAGACCTTGAGGAACTCACGCTCCCTGCTTTCTGTGCAATCAACTAGCTTGTCTCAGTGGGACTTGCCCACTCTGGCTCAGGGCCACTGTGCGTGGCCTTCCATCCCCCCTCTCCCCTCCAAGCTGCTTTCAAACCCTTACAATTTCAAATTCAAGGTCTGACCCCTCTGGGGTCATCCATGCTCAGCCCTGCCCCACTGTTTTCACTGGGTGGGGGAATCCAGAAGGAAAGGGGACTGGCTGGCACCAGACGCTGATGGACCTCTGTCCCCACGCTATTCCAGTTAAAACAAATGGAAGTGCAGCTGGAGGAAGAGTATGAGGACAAGCAGAAGGTGCTGCGAGAGAAGCGGGAGCTGGAGGGCAAGCTCACCACGCTCAGTGACCAGGTGAGGAGAGACCACTGTCTGGGGCGTGGCCAGCTGGCTGCCCCATCCGGTCTTAGGGATGGGAATCTTAGGCATAGAAAGCTGGGAACGGGGAAGGGGATGCTGTCATCACCTCTGGAATGGAGGCGATAACCATGCATTGCACACCCAGGCTTTTCTCATTGGCTGGCGTGATCCTAGCACTTCCACTGTCATTGCTCATTAGGGGAACTCTGAGAATATGAGCAAGGGTGATGCATGGGCTTGGGGAAGACAGGAGGAGGCCTCTCGGTGGAGCCCAGAGCCCCAACTTCTGGTGTCCACCCAGGTGAACCAGCGGGACTTTGAGTCAGAGAAGCGGCTCCGGAAAGACCTGAAGCGCACCAAGGCGCTGCTGGCAGATGCCCAGATCATGCTGGACCACCTGAAGAACAACGCACCCAGCAAGAGGGAGATCGCCCAGCTGAAGAACCAGGTACCTGCAGAGAGAATATCGTCAGCTCCAGGAGCGACTGAGCTCGTTTTTTGTTCTCTTTCTCTTCCTCTTGTCCTTCTCAGTGGTTCTTGAGTCTTTAGGAAGGAAGGTGGCAGGGAAGCAGGGAGACGCCGCTTATAGCATCCAGACTCCAGAGGGTCTGTGCATTGCTATACAGCATGAGCGCCAAGCCCCAGGATGCTGTGGGTGGGGCCTGGCACCCACCCTTGTCACAGGACAAGGTGCCTGTGCAGGCCTCACAATACCCCCCAGCCTGGGGGTCTCAAGTGAACAGAGCAGGAGAAAGGGCAGCAGGGTTCCCTTTCCCCTGTGAACACCCTGCTCAGCCCTCGTGCCCCCAGGGAATGGCTGACGTCTCTCCCTGGGGTGGGGGTGGCTCTGTGTCCAGCTGGAGGAGTCAGAATTCACCTGTGCAGCAGCCGTGAAAGCGCGCAAAGCGATGGAGGTGGAGATTGAAGACCTGCACCTACAGATTGATGACATCTCCAAGGCCAAGACAGCGGTGAGGACCTGGGGCGTGCAGGGCTGGACTGAGGGAGACTAGGGCTGTGACGGTGGCTCCCTTCCCCCCAAACAGGGACCCTTCCTCAGCCAGATCCCTTCACACCAGGGCTTTCTGCAGTGAGCAAGGCCTCCCTCCTCTGTCTCTCGCTAACAGCTGAGGCCCGGGAGGGAGCGAGGTGGAAGAGGGAGCCAGCAAGGGCCCATCTCCCCGTTTAACAACCTGCCTGTGGGAGCTTGGCCTCAGGCCCCAACACCATAAATAAAGGCAGCTAATATGGCTGAGGGATGTAAGCAGGTGCCTAGAGATTAGTGGAAGCACCGATAAGAGGATGGGATGGCTCGTTTCCCTCCCCTTCCCCTGGCCAGCCCACTGACAAGCCCAAGCGGCAGCTAATTAGAGCTCTTATTTAATGCCTCCCTTTTAATTCCCCACCTCTCCCACGGCCCATCTATCGGCCGAGAATTCATGGCTGGGATGTGGCCACTGGTACCATCTCGGGCAGGGAATGGGGCAAGGGGAGGGGCTGGGCTTGGCTCTGGGCTCCACAGCCCCCTACTAGCCACCTGGCTGCTGATGCCAGTCTCCCAGGCCCCGTGACATTTGTGCTCCTCAGCAGTTTTCAGGTGAGTAATTCAAATTCCTTAATTGTGTTAAAAAAGGCTGTTATAAAATTACCATTTTATTTAAATCCGAGTTAATAAACTTCTTGGCAGAGGCTTCCCCAGCTCCCTACAGCCCGGTAACAAGATGGATGGGGCAGAGAAGGAGCCAACACAGTCATTTTGGTTTGGAATTACAGGCTAATAGATTCATTCATTTCCTGAAGCTGCTGTTGGCTGTCTCTTCCCCTCCCCCCAGGAGTGGACGGGCAGTGGGGGCTGGACAGCTAGGGCGCAGACAGTCCCAGGGGAAACCAGAATCCATACCAAAAGAGCTTCGCAGAGTTGAGGTGTCCCTCCCTGGGGCCTGAAGGGGGCAGAGGGCATGAAGATTAGGACCTAGACTGCTAGTGCCAGGATGATGGGTCACTTGTTCTGGGAAGACCTTTTCTGCCTTCTCATTAGCCTCCAAAGAGCTGCCAGAAATCAGCTGTCATTTAGCCCAGGGTCTGCCTGTGCTGCGAAGACAGCCCTTTCCCTCAGCTCCCTGACACAGAGCAGGACAGGCGACTCCCTGGTCATCACTAGTCCTGGGTCCCACTCCCGCAGGTAGACACAGCCTCATCCTTACCTCCCGCCCACTGGAGGTGACATGTGGAAGGCTCGGACTTGCCACCTGGGGCCATCGGGCACACCAGGCCTGAGGCCCTCCCATCTGTCTTTGTTTCTGTCCAGCTGGAGGAGCAGCTGAGCCGCCTTCAGCGTGAGAAGAACGAGATCCAGAACCGGCTGGAGGAGGATCAGGAGGACATGAATGAATTGATGAAGAAGCACAAGGCGGCCGTGGCCCAGGTACCCGCCCAGGAGTGCCCACCGCACCCTGTGCCACACACCCTGTCCTCTGGTCCTCCTCAGAGGTTCCCGGCACAGCCACTTCTTTGGGAAGGTTGCAATGCCTGTGATCCATGGCACTCAGGGTTGGGTGGAGTGGGCTGGATTGGGGGTTTATGAGAGATCCTGCCTCAGCACTCACTCCTTTCCCAGGCCTCCCGGGACATGGCTCAGATGAATGACCTTCAAGCTCAGCTGGAAGAAGCCAACAAGGAGAAGCAGGAGCTCCAGGAGAAGGTGGGAACCAGGGTCCCCCTTGGTGGAAAGAGGGTGCCGGGGTCAGCATCTGTGGGGATGAATCCCCAAGCTCACAGGATAGCACGCACTTCTCTCTGCCATCAGTAATCCACAGAGCAGTATCCAGTGCAAAGAGCTAGGCTTGAAGCCATATCGCCATAGCAGACATTTTGACTTCAGCTGCCTCATTTCACATTTCTATTCCCTCTCCGGCCCTTAGCTGTCTCCTTTCTCTCCAATGGGCCAAATCTGTGCCAGCGCTGGGCCAGGTGGGGAATGCCTCTGGCTCGGGGCCGTCCTCCCACCTCCCCTGTGCATCCCTCCCTCCCTCAGCCTTCTGGTCACCATGGTGATCTTGCCAGCCCCAGACTCTGCCCACCCCCCCTTTCTGGGCTCAGTTCTTTCTTCTCTTCCTGTTCCCCACCCCCAGCTACAAGCCCTCCAGAGCCAAGTAGAGTTCCTAGAGCAGTCCATGGTGGACAAGTCCCTGGTGAGCAGACAGGAAGCTAAGATCCGGGAGCTGGAGACGCGCCTGGAGTTTGAAAGGACCCAAGTGAAGCGGCTGGAGGTGGGTGCACACTTCTGGTCTGTAGCTACCAGGGCAGGAGCCACGCATGCTGAGCAGGGCTGGGCAGGCCCATGGATGCTCCTCAGAGGCCTCTGCTAAGCTGCCAGGCCAGCTGACGGGGCGGTGCCTTCTCCCCTGCCTGCCCGGCCTGCTCTCTGGGCACCGCAGAGCCTGCCTGCTTTACATTCTGTTTCCGTGCTTGCTTTCTGCCAAGGGACCAGAGCAGCTTAGCTTTTCGTCTTCATATTTTCCTCCACCATGAGCTCCCCCCGCAGGTCCCCCTCACTCGCTCTCTGGCAGGGTCATAAATATGCAGCAAATGGCGCCACTTCTGTGAGGCTGAAATCTGTTCTCTCATCTCACTGCTCTCTCTCTCCCTTCCCTTTCATATTCCCCTTTTTCCTCTCTTCTTCCCACCCATCTCATCTCCGATTTGTCTCCTTCTCATCATTTTTCTCCATTTCCCCCCCACCCCATTCTTTCTTCTCTTTGTATTTTTCCTCTCCCCAATCTTATTCCCGTCTTACCCTCTCCCTGTTCCTTCCCTTCTCCCCCTCCCATTCCTCCTCACCCTCTACTTTTCATTCTTTCCCCTTCGACCCCTCTTTTCTCTCTGTTGACCTCTTTTCTCCTCTTTTTATCCCTCCTTCCTCTCAACTATAATCTCCATACTCCAAATTCAGACTTTTCTGTTCAGTCTCCCGAAGCCAGCAGGTCAGGTAGGAGGAAAGAGGCAGGCAGGATTCTGCCTCTGGGTTTACAACCCTCTCACCCTGTTTTTAAGTTGTTGTTCTTCTTGAGCTTGTAGACGTGTCGAAGCACTGATAGTTCTCCACAAGCACTATGTTCATGGGTGTGGGTGCTGAGAAGCATACCTGCCCCCCATTAACTCCTCATCTGTGGAGCAGACACGAGGGTAGAGATGGAAATAGGCAGCTGTGGGGCTGGCAATGGGCTTCCAGAGGGCATGAATACCCTTGACCTCGGAAGAGCATATGGCTGAAACTCCCGACACGGGATCACAGTCCTCAGGAGAGCTAGAGAGGGAGGAGATTTAATAATTTCACGTTCTACCTTGGTAATAGTTTGATCCCCATTTTACATGCCGGAAGGGTTAAGTAGGTTGCCTAGGGTCACAAAGCTCTCAAGGGGCAGAAGAGGCCATTTGTCTGCTGGCTGTAGGGCAGATCGGCTACACATACCTTCTTTTCTCACAGGCGCCAGTCCCTTTCCTCAGGTCTAGCTCTCCTTTTCCCTTCTGTTTACAAAGGCGGTATTGTGGTTTAGATGCACAGAATATTAAACACAAGTGGCCCTTGAGATCATGTAGCCTGGTGCTGTTATTTTAGAGACCCAGAGACTGGGGGGCTGAGAGGTGGTGGAACCACGGGCAGTTAGTGGTAGAACCAGGATCAGAACCTGAAGCAGGGTCCTACCCTCACACTCTGCCCCCATCTCCAGGTCATTGGCTCAACATCCTATAGCCCAGCTGGGGAAAATGTTTTCACGTGTCTGGGGGGAGAGACATTCATCAAGCGTAGAGAGATGGCTTGGTGCTAGGAATCTGATGACTGTTGAGTCTCCCCCTGATCCGGGAACTCTCAGTAAAGCCATTTACCTCTGAGCTTAACATCTAGCTTTTGGAGCTTCTGGGTTCGGCGTCTCTGAGGGGAAGCCCTGCTGCCCGTGGAGGCCCCACATGAGGTACCCCTATGGACAGGTCCAGGCTGTAGCCAGAGCACTCCTCCAACCTTGGTAATGATAATGATAATACTAGCACCTTTCAGCTTCCAGACTATCTCCACATTCTTTACCTTATTCAGTCCTTAACAGACCCCTGGTATTATTCTCCCATTTTACAGAAAGGCAAAGGAAGCCACCTCAGAGAGCTTTAGTTGCTTGCCCACCTACCAGTGAGTGGTGGGGCTGGAGCAGGACCCCAGGCCTCCTGACTCCAGAGCTCCTCCATACCTCTCTCTCTTCCTTGCTGATGGGCCCTTCTTCCCACCTCCCTGTCCAGAGCCTGGCCAGCCGGCTCAAGGAGAACATGGAGAAGGTGACTGAGGAGCGGGATCAGCGTACAGCAGCTGAGAACCGGGAGAAGGAGCAGAACAAGAGGCTACAGCGGCAGCTCCGGGACACCAAGGAGGAGATGGGCGAGCTGGCCAGGAAGGAGGCCGAGGCAAGCCGCAAGAAACATGAACTGGTAATACACCGCACCCCTGGGGCCCCAAGCTGGTAGCTGCTAAGTACATACCCCACCCCTGGGCTAGGGTGCAGGGTGGGCTTCAAAGAAACTGTGGTTTAGAGAATTGGAGAGAAGAGGACATGTCAAGAGGACAACGCAGGAAGCCCTAAGGACAGGCCAGGGGCCACGGGTGGTGCTGGAGTCTCCATCAGGACAGGCTAGGCCCAAAGGCCCAGTAACACCCAAGTATAAAAAAGCTCGGCAGGCTTGCGCTCATGTAGATCCTGTCTGGTTGGGAGGGCCTTGAAGCAGGATTTTTCTGGGGCAGTTGGCGGAGAGACTAGCCCTCATGTGAATTGGACTGCCCACTCTCCCTTTTAGGAGATGGATCTGGAGAGTCTGGAAGCTGCTAACCAGAGCCTGCAGGCCGATCTAAAACTGGCGTTCAAGCGCATCGGGGACCTGCAGGCTGCCATTGAAGATGAGATGGAAAGCGATGAGAATGAGGACCTCATCAACAGGTGAGGGGACCTCTAGGGCAGCTGCAGCTGGCACAGAGGCTCTCTTGACTGCCTCTGGAACAGGCTACCAGGTAGAACAGATGCAATCTCTGTCTCCCCATCACTGAGCCACCAGCCTCCCCTTGTTGCCAGACCCTGGCATGGACCTGTCCTGTAGCAGCTGAGAGCAGGACAGGTGCTGGCTGGGTGAGACTCCTCCCCTCTTCCTCCCTGTCCTCCCGCCCCAGGTCTCCCCGGGACCTGGCTCTCCAGCTCTGCCTGTTGAAGATGAGTTATTCCCCCATTTAGCTGCATTTCCGATGGCGCCTGCCCCACTCTGGGGAGAGCAGAGATTTAAGGGCCATGGTGCCTTGTTACCATACCAGAGATTTTCTCTCATAAAACCTATCCAGGGAATGGTTTAGGAGAGAGAGACAGATTTGTAGTCTTAGGCTGAGGAGAAGCCATGACGCACGCAGACCAATAGTCGGAGGTGTGTGTAGTGTGGGGGTGGTCAGGCCCTGGAGAAACTCCCAAGGCTGCCCTGGGCAGACCCCACCAGACCTGCCTGCTTCTGCCATGAGGGCCAGGGCCCCATCCTGCAGGCAGATCCCAGGAAGCCTGCTCTGTGGGGGCAAGGGAAAGGTGCCTGGGGTGGCCCGGACCTCCCCTGAGGACAGTACTGTCACATCCCGCCACCTGGTCCCAGTCCGCCAGAGCCATCGCTTGCTGAGGATAGAGGAGGCCTCAGCTGAGAGGTCCACCTTGGTGTGCCCGCTGATTTTGTTATCCTCTGTCTGGCCCCCTTGCCCACCATTTTCTTTCTGTTTTCCAGTTTGCAGGACATGGTGACAAAGTATCAGAAAAAAAAGAATAAACCGTGAGGACTAGAGCGCACGCGCTCTCTGCCCCGCCTAGCGTGGTGTCTAACCACCCCTAACACTGGCCTACCACCCTGCCCGCTGCATGCCGCATGGCAACACAGAGCCTCTCGCATCTCACACTAGGCTCTCACACTAACACCGTTGCCTCTGTCCTAAGGAAAGGCAGGATGACAGGCTGGGTACTGCATCAGAGGGAGAGGGCAGGCAACGTGGTGCGCTCCCCTAAGAAGGCTCGGGCTGGCCCTCGGGCCCTTGGTGGGCAGGATGGGGGCTCCTTCTTAGAGGAGAGCTCAGCCACAGTCGGTGGTACCCACAGTCGCCTTCCTGAGCTCCAGCCCGCTCCTCCCTCAGAAACCAAGTGTAGCTGCCTCCCTGGCCTATTTCTCTGGGGGAAAAGTCTGTTTGGGATGGATGTAGCCACATCCTTCAGCCGCTGGGGAACTTGAGTTGCCTGAAGAAGCAGGTATGTTTCATTTTGAAAGGTCTGCCACCTTTTGGCCGACAAAGGTAGAAGGTGAGGGGCATCTAGCCCTCCCTTGTTTGGAGAAAGCATTCAGGCAGCTAGTCACTGGCTTCTCTGCTGTGGCAGGGGAAAGGAACACAGCCAGATGTGTTTACTTTACTCCCCGTGGGCACCTTGGACAGAGGGAGGCCCTTGGGCGTTGAGCTAGTGCTATCTGTCACATGGCAGGCAGCCTAGTAAATCCACCCCTCTCATCGTTTCCTTCTTTCTGGGTGGGAGCTGGACAGCTGGTGCTGATGTGCAAGGCCTTCAGGCAGATCAGGGTGATCCTCCGTCAACTTCGACAGGACTGTTTGGGGGAGATTGTTTTTTTAGCATGACGTTCAGTTTCCTTCCCCCCACTCTCTCTTGCCTGGCAGGCCTCCTCTCCTGGCCAGGATGGGCTGGCGGCAACACAAAGGACTCTGTGAGAGCTAATGATAAATGTAATAGTGTGTAACAGTGATAGAGGGCCGCTGGAGCCTGGTTGTCACACACAATTAATATCCCCCGCCATTCTGTCTCCGTTTGTTTGTTCCCCCGCGATTCGGCTCCCAGTTAACTAATAGCACATGAGCCTGGACATAAATTGTATTTGACGCGAGGTTTAATACCAACCATTTAAAATTTCAACTGCCCCCTGAGCCTCCCTGCCCCTGGAGTTTGTTTACGGGCCTGATTATTTAAGGAAAAGAACCCAAACATCATCTATATGCTTGAAACTAAAGGGAAGGCGAGGGCAGGCAGGCAGGCCAGCTTCTCAACCCATTCGTTGCTCTGAATGTAAGGAGGAAAATTCGTATTCTGGGCCCATGACTGTCTGTCCCATGTGTGTTCCAGCCCTGCCATTCTTGGGCGGTAGGAGCTTCAAGGACTGATAAAATGTGCATTTAAGATCATATTCTAAATCATTGCCAGGCATAGCACATGGGTGCACACACACATACACACACACACACACACACACACACACACCAGCGTGTGCTCACGCAGGCGCACTAGGTGTGCAATCCAAGCCAGGTTCCCGCTGAGGGCAGAGAGGAGATGTGGGTGACGTGGCTCCTTCCTCAGCAGCTCTGGGCCCCAGCTCCAAGTTATTGAGCGAGCATGCTAAGGCGGGCAGAAAAATAATGTTTCGATTTACTTAGAGATACAGTTGTTATTGCCATAACCTTAATGAAAGCAGTAAACAGCGCGGTATTAAGGGAGATTTATACAGAAACGCTTTTAACATGTAGACATAGATTTTGTGATGCATACAGCACCTCCTTTCTAAAGGCAATCAATATGGTTATGAACGGCAGTGATAAATTACAGGCTCTAAAGCTAGAGGAGGAGGTTTTTTGCACGGATGTATAAATCAGGTGGTATTGGCATTCCATGGGGCCCGGGCACCATAGTAAATCTGCTGGGCTTGGATGGGCATGGGGCTTGCATTAGCTGTTTTGGGACTATCTGCTAAACTCCTGTTCACCTGGGGCATCAGCCAGCCTCATCTTTGTTATAATTCCGTGTTTGACAGAAGCCGATAAAATGTGCCTTTTTATTCCCCTCCCCATGAATTGTGCTCTCTCACAGTTCCCAGAACAGAGTCTGGTGATTTCTTCTGTGGGTGTGTGTGTGTGCGTGTGTGTGTGTGTGTACATGCATGCATGCACACACACACACACGCTTGTGTGGCTATTTATTCAGGAACATAATTCAGGAACAGGGCTGCTCCCGTTGACACAGATGAAAGGAAATTTATATCAAGGAGAAATCCTAGCATATCCGTAGCAGGGGAACGTGGTGAGCAGACATTTTGCAGAATTCTAGAAGCGTGCTCACTCAGAAGCGTTTCCAAGCCCCTGATGTTTGTGAGTGTGTCATCATGACTCCAGACTCAGAATTGGACTCCTTTGGGCTTTCCTACAAGTTGAGAGGGCTCAGGCCAGTTTGGCCACAAGAAGTACTGGGGAGCTGGAGGCTGTCTGAGGGAAGGAAGAGGAGTCTTGGAGAGACAAAGCCCTTTGTCTGGGACTTTCTGGGCCCGATGGGGTCTCCAAGGTGCAATTTGAATCCTGAAGCTGTTGCCAGCCCCCTGGGAAATGCTGCTGCCCCTTCCTTTTCCTTTCTCTGTTTCTTAAAGGCCAGAGCAGTCGCAGGATGGGTCTGGGATATGGACTGTAGTGCCCAGTTTGGCATTGCTGTTAGCTAAGGAGACTCCAGTTTTAAAGTCATAATGAAGCCCTTCTCTTTTCTGCGCCATAGCCAGGAGCCCAGCTCTTGCAATGGAGGCATGGGAAATGGCAGCAGCTGTAGCCACATTTTGGGGATTGAGCAAAGAAACAGCAAAATAGGCTTCAGGGAGTAGCTGGAGGGCCCAGGACTCTTTGTAACCAAGAGCCATTTAGGTATAATTGATGAATGGGTGGTCTCCTTGTCATTCTCATTTGTGTTGGTTGGCTGAACAGCAGCTTGTCATACCAAGTGGAATGGGAGGTACCTCTGTTCCTCAGGGTCGTCTTGGTGGCTGTCACCATGGCCTCCTGAGTGGGGACAGGGTCCTTGTGAACAGTGTACCCCGTCTAACTTCTCTTGTTCTCCTTCCTGACTCACTGATGTGCATGCCACCCCGCATCCCGCCCCTGCCTAAGACCTGCTGCCAATTCAGCACTGCCGACTGGGCAGCAGGTGAGCACCTCTTCCCCAGCCTCGCCTACCCTTCTGCTCCTCATCCCACAGCGAGGGGGACTCGGATGTGGACTCAGAGCTGGAGGACCGGGTCGACGGGGTCAAGTCGTGGTTGTCCAAAAACAAGGGGCCTTCCAAGGCGGCTTCCGATGATGGCAGCTTGAAGAGTTCCAGGTGAGCATGTGTCCTTGAGCTAGGAGGAAAAGCCACCTCCTGCCCCAGGGATGGATGAGCAGAGCCTTCATCCCAAGCGGACAGGCCTCACGCCACCTGTGTCTCTGGTATGGTATGTGAGGAAGGGGCCCTGGTGAGCCCCCAGCAGGTAGAATGAGCCCAGTAGGCTTGGTTTCTTCTTAGCCAGGGTCTGCAGTGCCCTTATCCTTCCCAGATAATATGGTCTTACCAGGCTCAGCGCTTTGGTTTGATGTAGATTTAACTTCATCCCCACTTATTCCTTCAATGAATGTGCACTGAACTACCTTGTAGTTTGGAATCAAGACGAGGATGGGGCACGAGGGACCTCTGGATCCCACAGCCCTGGATGGAGCCGGTGCAAGCCAGCTGTGCTTCTCTGAGGGCTTCACAGGAATAGCTGCAGAAAAGGCACCGCTTCCCATGACTCCCATCACAGCTACAGACACATTTCCAGCTTTCTTTGCCAAGTCTCTCCTTCCTCTAATCTTTTCACTGCCCTCCCATGCTTCCTGCTCGTACCCATGGCAGGGCTGCTTGCTCCCATATTTTGCAGCCCAGTCAGTCTTCTGGTCACACAGACAGCTACCCCTGGAATCCAGAGCTCCACCTTCCCCATCCCTCACCTACCAGCCAGCATGGCAGCAGGAAGGGAGAGCAGTTCTCTGCTCCCACCCCTCCTGTGGCCGCTTCCCTGCTGGCTCCAGGTTTCTCCCCAGCTCAGAGCCATCCTCATCCGCCAGGGCACACCCTTCCTCACCCCTTCCCAGAGACAGCAGGTAGGCTAGGTGGAAAAAGTAATCCCTCTTCTTCTCCAACTCCCCTGAGGTCCCTTCCCAAGTCCAGCCCCACACCACAAACACCCAGCAGCCCCCTCTAATTGGTTTAATTTATTCGGCCGAACCACATTTTGTTACTGAAGATAATGCCACCTTCCCCGCCCCACTGCCGTTCACCACGGCGTGGCACGAGGCTCCAGGTAGTTGACAATGAAATAAATTGAACTAAACGTTTTAGAGGGGGAAAAGTGATGAAATAGAACAATAGTCTAATTTACATGACATTCTCCATGAAGCTATTTTCACTGACGCAAATTATTTTGCTTCATTTCCTCCGACGCTCTCACCGCCACTTTGCCAGGGCCACTGCCGATTTCTCCACCTCCTCTTCCTTTCTCCTCCCTCCCCCTGTGTCGTTATTCTCTAGGTTTAATGCTTGTTCCTCTCTTTCTCTCTCATTCTCTCTTTGCTACCCCTAATCCACCACTGGTTCTGTCCTCCCTGGCCTCACCTCCTCCCTCAGAACGGCCCTCAGCACCCTCGGGAAGGAGGGGAAAGAGGGCAAGGTTGTGGAGGAGAGGCCAGCCTCCACACTGAGCTCCCTGAGCTACCGGAAGAGGCTCATCCTGAAGGACTCCATCGGGGGCACAGGGGACACGGATTCGCTCTTCACCACCCTAAGTGAGCGGGCAGCCTCCCCAGAGAGGCCCCCCCGCAAAGCCCGCCTGAGCCCCAGGGGGGAGCCAGGCCAAGGCAAGAAGTCCGAGGAGACAGAGGAACGTGGCTCCATCTTCTCCGAGGTTGGGAGCCGTGTTGGCCGGGGGCTGGAGAAGCGGTGGGGCTCAGATTTTGACCGGGCCTCAGCTGTCTCTGCACCTGTCAGCCGGGCCTCCTCTGCCACACGGCATGGCTCAGGTGAAGATGGGGCCCGTTCTTTCATGAGCTTCTCGCTGTCGGGCTCACCCAGTTCTCGTCGCAGCACCTCCCAGCTCGACAGCCTTTCGAGGACCCTCAGCCCTTCCTTGAGCCGGGCCTCTGGCTTAGGCCGGGAGAGCCCTGACTCCCGCCTGTCCCTGGGCCGGGGCTGCCTGGATGAGTGGGATGATGGAGCCAGTGTGGCTTTGAGTGAGGCCCATTCTCAGTATAGTCACCCATCGCTGGCCCGCAGTCTGTCAGTGCCACCCCAGCCACGCGTCTCAGCCTCTGCCACGGATGAGCCTCTTGGCTCCAGTGTCCGCCCTGTCAGCCGTCACTCTTACCTGGACCCGGACCTGGAGGCTGCCATCAATGAGGTCTTGAGCTACAAGCCTGTCCCGTTTCAGCGGAGCAGCCTGGAGCCCGACTCCGAGGAGGATGACCGGACGAGCACCCAGAGTGCCCGCAGTGCCCAACTGGACCCCCCAGAGCGGGGCACCAGCATCCGCCGTTCAGCCTCTGCTGCTGATGTCTCTCGGTCCCGGTCCCGCAGCCATCGGAAGAGCCGGAGCAAGAGGAGAAGCAGCTCCAGCTCCAGTTCCAGCTCCAGCTCAGAAGATTCCTCAGAGCACAAGCGGCGGAAGAAGGGGCGCTCTCGGAAGGGCAAGAAGAAGTCCAAATCGAGAAGAAAGAGAACAGAGACAGAGTCCGAATCCTCATCAACATCCAGTGGCTCTACTGTCTCAGGCCATAGCCGCTCCAGCGTGAAGAAGGGCCCGGCTGCAGAAAATGAGGAGGCTGGGCAGGCACGCCGGCCATCTCGGAAGGAGGAGAAGAAGCGTAAGAAAGAGGTGGACAGCCTGGTGATGCGGTACCTGTACCGGCCTGAGAGCGACTAGTGCAGTAGGTGGCACCTGGTGTGGAGTGCAGCATGGTGTGCCACTCAGTGTGAACTAACATGCTCTTGCCCCCCCTGCCACCACCTAGGCCCCTCCTGCATTCCTCTTGGGCAGGCCTGGCCTCCGAGAGTCTCCTGGCACCTCAGAGAGCAGGGGCCAGCCAAGCTGGTTGGTTATTCGGAGCCCTGAGGCCAGTCAGCTGAATTCGCTGATGCTGTCACTCACAGCTCCCGCTAATCAAGTCCTTACTCTGAACCAAGGACCCCCTGGATACTTGCCACACTTCATTCACTTAATCCTCACACTCACCCCCAACAAAGGTCAGATTAGCTCCATTTTATAGATGAGGAAGCTGAGGCTCAGGGAGGTTAAGTCACTTGCCAAGGTAACACAGTTGGAAAGTGACATTGCCAGGATCTGAATGGAGTCTATTCAGCTCGCCCTTAACCGCTCCTCCATATAGCCCAAGGCAGAGCACATGGGCAAAATGTTTACTGTGTGCACCTGGCAGCACCCAAATGGGCGCTCTTTTCCATCACCCCAACAGGCGGCGCCTGTGCAGGGCTCTCGCTGACCCCCTGGTGTACAGTGGCCACCAACTGTTATAGGTCCTTTTGCTCAGCTCTCCTCCTGCCCTGCAATGCCACCTTCCTCCCTGGCATGGATCTCAAGCCTAAGAGTGCAAGGCTCACAGGCATGCCACCCCCACAGCTCTGCACCCTACAGCAGACCCAGAGATGCCCGACTCCCTCCCCACCCCTCCCACCTGAAGCCCACACATGGGCGTCACCTCATCTCCGCTCATCTTGTAAAGTTTTAATGAATAGAAATTAGCAGTGCTGAGTGACAGCCCCCTCCTGGCTTTCCAGCCACCCCCGGCTTTTTCCCTGTAGGGAGGGAGATCTAGCAGTTAGGCCTGAAAGGGTGCCCACATCCCTACCTCGGAAGAAAGGCAGAGACTGACTCATTGGAACCCCAGTCTTGCCAGTTTCCCTGGCGGGTGGTGACATTTGGATTACCCTGGTTATGTGAAGCTGTTTCCAGCGTGGTACCCTCCCAAGGTAGGCTTGCTGCTTCCCAGGAGGGAGGACCCCAGAGCAAGCCCCCTGGGGCACAGGCCTTTTTCCCTAGATGCATGAACTAACACGAACCTGTCTCATGCTTGTGGGCTTTTTGTGCAGTGGAGCAGCCAGACAAGTACACTGACTTTGTCTCTTTTATACCAAAGGGACCAGTTATGTTTTACAGAATGGAGCAAGTGGAAGTGAATGGTACCCAAAGTTATTTGGAGATGGGTGGGGGGATGGGATTGGGGGGATGGGATGGGGAAAATGGAACTTTAACCCAGACCGGGCTCGTGGCCAACTCATTCGTTGGGCTTGAGCTGCTCTGAAATCAGGCCCTTGCGCTCAACTCTGGTCCGTCTCTTCCCCCACGTCGCAGATGGTTGCAGGTGTTCTGGGGAGAGCAGGAAGCATCTCAATTGCACTCAGGAGCCATCGTCAGCTCCATAGTGAGAAAAGACAGGGATCATAGTATGTGTCTACCACCTCAGCACCCCCTCAGCAGCCCTGCTGAGTAACCTGCTGTCCCAGTGTAGGGAACCAATCAGGTGATGGACCATGAGGGGAGGCGTGGAAAGCAGAGAGGGCCAGGTCCTTCTGAGCACTGCACCCCTACCTGCAGAGGGAGACATGGGCCTAGCCAGGCCATCCCACACTGATTGGCAGCTGGTGGATTGCAGACCCCAGTGCCCTTAGCCCATCGTCACTCTTGACCCCACAACCAGCAAGAACAAAAACACATAAAGCCTGTTTCTTCCCTTAGCCAGCAGCACGTTCCTCTTGTCCATCAGGAAAACAGGAATAGCCCTGAAACCCTACACACCACCACCTCCAAGGAGGATTGGATTCACTGCAAGGAGAGTGGGCATCGAACCAGAAACTAGTCAACCAATAAGGAGCCGGCGAGACAAGGGCCAGGGGAGGGCGGACCTAGTTGGACTCGGCGTGGACAGGCTTTGGGTGGATAAACTGCCAAGAGTGGGAGCGGGGGTGGGGTGGTGTCTTAGCTTCCCATCTGGTGATGGGGACCAATGAGAATTCAGAACACGAACCCATCCGTAGCTAAGGAGGGGAGGGGGCTGCCACCCTTGGCTCGCCCAGTGGGAATTAGCTTGTGTACCAAATTGTTTGTGACAGCGTTGAACAGGAGACACTAGCTTATGGGGAGGAAAGCTTTTTAAACAATTTGGTTAAAACGTTCAAATTGCCAGCCCTGACTCTTGCCCTGGGGAGGGGGCTAGCTGCCTGCTGTTGGCTCTCTGACAGCTGTGGCGGTAGAACCCTCGAAGGAGACGTGCTAAAGAGCACCCAAAGTAGAAGCAAGGGGATCTTGGGGCTTCACAGAGCAGGGGAGAGAGGCATGGAGTTACCCCTCCCCACTGCCTCTGCCACTGCTCAGCCTCCAGATGGAACAGTGTGGAAACCCGGCTGTCATTTATCCAAATGTCTGTCTGGCTAGCACAGGAATGTGGGAGCGGGGCCTGAAGCCCCATTCTAAGAGGTGCAAGAGGAAAGGAGCGCCCCAGGCATTCCAGTAGTGCCCCATTTGTATTAGGGTCCGGCCCTAGCATCTACCTCACCGTCCTCAGCCCACAAAATAACTCCACTGTCTTTCCACAAAGCCAGTTCCTTCCTTTGCCTAACAGCAGACCTTACTACTGGATACCCAGAAATTCTGTCTAAAAAAATAAAACCAAGCTCCCACTAATTTAAAATTCAAACAACCCAAAAGCCAAAATAACCCCAATTTTTTCTATGTTGAATAGTCATCGTTGAGTTTTATAATTTTGTCCCTGAGACACCCCGGAATCCTTAAGTGCCTTTGGCCCATCAAAGTAAGACTCATTTATGTTTAGTCTAGTTTGTATTAGATGTGTTTGGTGCTATTCTGATTCCTTTAAAAATGGTAATTCATTCATGAGAAATACGATAACTATTAACCAGACTGCCCCATTCCTGAACCATTTTGCATAATTGAACATGTATTTTATCAGGCTGTTCCTTCTCCCCAGGGAGAGAGAGAAAGAGACCTATCTTTTCACACCTGCTGGGCTCTCACCCAGGCTAGCAGGGAGAATTCAGGTTCGGTCTTGTTTTCTCCTTGGGTCACCCAATCTAGCGGCCAGGTGGAGTCATCAAGAGGCTGTGAGATCTAAGAGTCCCAGGTTCGAATGTACACACTGGCTGTGTGACCTTGGGGCAAGATGCTCCGTCTTTTGAACCAGCTTCCTCATGACATTTCATAGGGTTATTGTGAAGAATAGGAGAGAACACCCAGCGTGCCTAGGAGAGCCTCACACACAAGAAGCACACAATGTCAGAATCCTTTCTTCAACATAGTTGGAAAAGCTAAGGATGTGATTCTTGCAGAACCCTGTTTCCTCTGCTTTGGGGCTTGGGGATAAAAGAACTTTGAATGGGCTAGTAAACAAGGGCCCTTCCTCCTCAGATGCTTAAATCAGAATTGTAGGCAGTGGTATCACAGAATTGCTGTGGAATTCTGTTATCCCAGTGGAAGCTCTTTGGGACCTGGAAGTAGGGCTGTGTCCCTGGAAGCACTGGTTAGGAACCCACGGAGTACAGGGCACTGGTAGCGGTGAAGCCATTCTGGGCTGCATTTTCTCCAAGGGTGTTGAAATTATAGTGCACTTGAACTGGCAGAGGCGGTGGAGGTGGAGGAGGAGGAAGGGATGGGAGCAGGTGAAAAGAGGTGACTGGAGCTGGAAGAGGAGGTCCCATCCTTGCTCGATGCCGTGAGCCTGCCCCATCCAGGCGGAATAGTGCTCCATGTCTTGGTGGGGGCATAGCTGGAGGCTCTCCATGGCCTGATGAAAACTCGGGCGTTAGGTTATGGTACCAAGAAAGGGATCACTATGCCCCCCTAAAACTGCTCCTACATGCTGAGTCTCCATCCCTTGTGGTGAGTAGATGACGTCATGGTCAAGGGCCGAAATTCTCACAGGCCTTAGGAAAACCTGATGAGAAAGGATTCAGATCTGGGCGTCTTCAATGGGGAAAGGCCCTCCTTCTCAGAAGGACTCTTTAGGAATAACTTTACCTTAGACAAGTTGTTGTCATGTAATCACCAGACCTCCAGTCTCTGTATCAGTGTGGTCTGTGGATTGCCTGCATCAGAATCTTCTGGGAAGGGAGTTTAAAATGCAGAGTTCTTAGGTTCCACCCAAGAGCTAGCAAATCAGGATTTCTCAGGGGAAGGACCCAGGAATCTGCAACTGGTTCTAATGCACGTTCAAGTCTGAGACCCACAATATACATCACTTTCCTCAGAGGTTTGCAAGTTTTCAGTCAAAAAAAAACACCAAAAAAAACTTACTACTCTGAGTATCTTCTGAGGAAGCTAAGGAAGGTTTTTACTTCTCAATTTGTGGCTTTTGGGGAACGCTATGACCGGGCTTTGGGGGCCTCCCAGGCTTCGATGCTGAAAGTGAGGAATGTCATTCCTCTGTGACCTCATTCCTCTCTCCCTGCAGCCCCACCAGCTACTGGAAGTCCCTTGCCCCTGACCGGTCAGATGAGGAGCACGACCCTCTGGACAGCACCTCCAAGCCCCAACACTCCCACAACTATCTGAGTGACAGCGACGCAGAGGCCAAGCCAGCGGAGACCAACGCGTAGCCCTCCCACCCTATGGGCTACTGCTGCCACAGCGCCTCTCCCAGGAAGCGGCGGGCTACAGCTCTCCCCACCTGACTGCTGATCTGCCAGGGAAACACCTGACCCTCTTGGGTCAGGGGGCTTTCCAAGCTGTGGGGTCTGATGTCTCCACACGGAAGAGGTGGGGGGAGAGGAGTTTCTGAAAAGAGAACTTTTTGCTCCCGCCTCCAAAATGCCACGGTCTTGGCTTCAACCTTGGGCCATTGTGGGCAGTGGCAGGTGGCTTGGCACTGCATGGAGCCAGCAGGTTGACCTCCATCTCAGCCCTCTGCTCAGGGACAGTGGACAGATTGCCTACTGGGACATTCTAGGTTGCTGGGTCCATAGGGAGGAGGTGGGGGTGGGAACAGCAATTCCTTCCCCTTGGCTTGGGGTGAGGGCTTTCCCTTCTCAGTGCCTGCTGTCTTTTTACTTTTTAATTTAAATACCCAACCTCTCCATCGCAGCTGCATCCCTGAGAGTGGGAGGGGCTGTGGTGGCAGCTGGGGCCCCCGAATGACGAGGGGAATTTCATCTCCATGTTCACTTTTTCTGTGCAGCTGGAGACATGGGTGAGCAGAGCTGGGTCCAGGTGCTTCTGGGTTTGGGTTGAGCAAGCCCTACACAGACGGGGTTGCACATGTACTAACTGGAACATTCAGCCCCCCACCCCTCTTCGGCTCATCAGCGTGTTAAGTGCAATGACCTATTTAAGAGTAAACTCATTCCACCTACACCAATGCCGGGTCTATCCAAGCACTGCCTCCCTCCCCCTCTGTCCGAGTTGCCCGGACCATAAGCTCAACTTGAGAGGGAAGGTCTTGGGTTAAGGGCTTGTGATCAGAAAAACTGAAGACAGACATTTTGGTCAGTACTAATGTGTATTAGACACAAGTCCTCACCCTGTGTCCTGAGCCTGAGTCATTTTTGTTCTTCCAATTGCCCTGCCCCCACACAGACACTTATCTCAGATGTGACAACAGTCAGCCTGACAGCCCCAGCCCACACCCTAAAGGTCATCCCGCCATCACCACCAGACTTGGGGGCCCAAGGGCAGTGCCTGGTGCTGCTCCCATCTGCTGTCCCCTCCTCTCCTGCAATTGGTTTGTACTCATTGGGCTGTGCTCTCTCTTCCCTGATTACCTGATGTATGGAAATAAATGTTTTTTTCCTCCTGGTTCTGCCAATTTTCCTGCCTGTTCCTTCAAGCTCAAATAAAGTCCAGGGTGGTCACTGGGGAGCAGAATCAGGATTCTGGTGGGGACCTGGGGGACTTGCCCTGGTCTGTTCCCACATCAGACCATTGCCACTCAGCATTGACAGGTCATTTGAGGCAGGCAGAGGTAGTGAGTGGGATGAGAGGATTGGTCAAGAGAAACAAACCCCGCCTTTACTTTAAGAGCCTATGGATTGTAATTCAGGTTGGTGCAGCTGCCACGTCTTGTCCTCCACGGGCCTCCACTTGGAAATGTTGGGGTCCCTCTGTTTAATCTCACCCATTACAGAGATCCTATCTGCTTTTTCTTTTTTTTTTTTTTTTGAGAGAGAGAGATACAAGCCCCTCTGTATCAGATTTTTTTTTTAAGTTTAATTTTAGTCATTTCAAAGATGACTTTTTGATCAAAACTTGGCAGAACACTCTCTGGCCCCCAACTCCATTGGTCACAGGGCAATCTGAACAGGCTGGGAATGCTGACTTCTCTGCCCTGCTCAGTCTGCCCTCCCCCCGGCGACAGCTAAGAGGCAGTTCCTGCAGAAGGGCTAGAAACAAACGACTCCTCCTCCTCTTCTACCTGCTGTCATGTGACCAGTTATCATCCCTACACATGTAAAGTGTAGGCAGCAAAGACTGTCAGACAGCCCTAGTGCTGAGGCTTTGGTGATGTCAGCCACTCGGGGTCCGGAAAGGGAAGGAGGGAGAAAAGTCACTCCCAAAAATGAGTGGGAGAGAAGTGTAAAATGGATCCATGTTAAACTTCACAGACTGCTCCCCAAGGTTGAATAGAGAAGGTAGTAAAAGTGAAGTTAATTTTTTTTTTAATTACTGTCTCCTCATGTTCAGTTCTGTCACATATCTTTCACTCCTGCTTTCAAATATCTTGGTGTGTTTTCTGTTTTCAGAAACTGTTATGACAAAGTCCCTGCCACCCATAGACAAGATCCCTGCTCTTTTCACCCACACTGATTCAGGCCTCTGGTTAACTGGAAAGTCCAACAGCTATCTCCAATGGCCGTGCCTGGGGCAGAGTGCTTTGTTCAAGTCAGAAAACTTGTATTATTCATTTATTCATCCAGTCAACAAAGATTTCATTACTAGGGTCCAGGCACTGTCCTAAGTGCTGGGGACTGATAAGGTCCCTTCCTTTATAAAGCAGACATTCCACTGGAGGAGTTAGACACAATATATGCACTGCACCTACTAATATGCACAAGCTTTGATGGAGTAGAGAGGAGGAAGTCATAGTGTTTGTCCTCCAGGGGCCCGCAGATTAGGGCTAGAGAAGACCCATGTAGAAATAATTATGTGAGGCGTAACAAAAGGGCAAAGAACTTGCTGTAGGCATATTATTGGGGGAGACATTCATTGCGAAGAGAAGAGAGGACTGGGGAGGACTAAAAGGACCTGGTAGTTTGATCTGGGCTTGAACAAAGGAGAGCATTTCCACAGGTAGATATGGCTGGGACAGATGTGCTGGGAAGAACGAAGAGCTTAAGCAAAAGCTTTGAGGCAGGGACAGAGGTGGTGGTAGGGAACCCCGCAGGCTACCTGAGGAATCTAGACATTCCCCTCACATCACCAATGCTTCTCTACCAGGGCGCGGGGCTCCATCCAGGCTGGGACGGAGGCAACACCTCAGCACCAACTCCCCACCAGGGGCCTGCAGGGATAGCCAAGCCCATCTTCATTTTGGGTGTGCCTTCAGAACTCTGTAAGCTCCTGCCCTCACCTGTACACTTGTGGTAGCTCTGGTCCCTAAGATGTGATGCCTACAAAACGGGCAGCAAACCCGTCCCTGTGCCAGGCTCAAAACCACCTTGTTAGATCCTCCTCTCTAATCTCAGCCCCTCAGGATTGCTTTGACTCCTGGATAAGAGGGATGGGCAAGGATCAAAGCCCTGTGAGGTGCCAGCCTGTGCTCAGAGACAACAGCAGCAAGCAGTGACCCCCAAACTACCTCCTTTTGTCCTGTGTCCTTTTGGCAAATTATCCCAGTTGTCCTTCCCCCGTGCCCAGCCCCCATGCCTGGTGGCACAGACACTTAGCGATTTGCTCCTTAATTGTCCCCCAGCTAGGCTGCGCAGATGCCGCTCTTTAATCTCTCCTGATAAATGAATCGCGCCGCTCCTTTAATCATATGTTCATATCCAAGCCAATTTGAATCAATTTGGCAGGGAGCGTGTTGCAAGAGATGCCATGACTGCTTCTTCTCCCCCCAGGGCCCTGGAGCCAGCACGTCTGCTGTCCTCACCCTCAGGAGGCCCATCCAGGGAAAGGAACTCCTACCTGAATGATGGGGACTTTTCAAAGTCAATCGTTCATTCCTGTCCACCAAGCAGGCCGGTTTGGGACTGGAGGGAGATGGATTCCCGAGGGCCTCAGAAGTGAGAGGGAGAGGGTTGAGTCCCCAGCCTTCCTCCGTCACTGAATAAAGTACCCCATTATCATCCCTGGGAGAAAGTGCTGCCTTAAATCGAACCCTAATCCTTTCTGTTCCCCTTTCATTTTTTCTGAGCTGGTTCTCAGAGCAGCTGGAACACTTCATCACCTTTTACATAGCAACACATTCCAGACCAGTCTATAATAATTCATCCTTGCCTGTTAACTGCTACTGGCTGCCACCCCCACCTCCTTTCATCTTTCTCCAGGAAGTGTTCTTTTCCAAATCCTCCAGCCTTGTGGCCAGTCCCACGCTTCCTTGGTAACACCAAGTTTTGCGGCATTTGGGGCTGTTGCTTTTTCACCTAGAGTGATGTCCAGCCGCCTGTCACTAGTGAAAACAAAACAAAAACAAGTGAATAAAACCTGCGAAACTGAGCACTTCTGCCACTAGCATTGACACCTTGGAGAAGGGGCTTAACCTCTTGGGCCTCCTTGTCTGTAAAACAAGATGGTATTGCTGGCAAGAACCTTTTCGCTTCTAAGTTGGGAGGGAGCCTGTCCCGCTCCCTGCACAAGAACGCAGGATATGGTGAGGCCAAAAAGGAACACCCACAGAGCCATGGATGGGGGGTTCATACCACTATAGCCTCGCTGGCAGCTGGATTGGAGACACAGGAAGCAGGAGCCACACGATGCGCAGTCCGCCATCCTCTTCTCTGCCAACCAACCCACCAACCAACCCACCCCCTAGCATAGCCAGGGCAGTTAGTAGCTAATGGCTAACTGGTTACAGCTGGTGGCCATCTAATAACTGAGTCAGCACCTTTCCCCCACGTGAGGCCGAGAGCCTGGAAACTGCTCTCTGGGACTCTGTCCCCACACAGTCCCTCAATGCTGCCAACATCCCCACCCCTTCATCACCCTTGGTAAGGAACCTGAGAGTCTGACAGACGGTGCTAGTGGGGCCGCGAGATCCCCCTACCGGGAAGGGACAACTTCTCCCAGCGCGAGGTCTGTGGGAGCCTGGTTGCGCCTCTGCGGCGTCTTCACGGTCCTTACGTTTTCCCCGAGGGCTCTGCCAGTCCCAGCCGGCGCCCTCTCATCGAATGGGAAACCGGAGCATATTCTCATATTCATACCTTTTTTGCATGGCCCCACCTGGGCCTCTGGCTCCGCCCCCGCCTGCAGGTTCTTCCCACTCTTCCCGGAAGCCGCTGCTCCTTAAAACGTTCTTAAGCAGTTGACAGGGCAGAGCCCATCGCAGTTGCCCTTTAAGGATTCCAGAGGCATGAGGACCGTCTCTAAGTTCAGCAACCCCTCAACACTGTTTCCGCCCTTTTAAAGGGCTCTTGGAAGTCCTTGACAGGAGCTGAGGCTGCCGTAGCAACTGGGGCTTCCTGGCCTGTCAGTGGTGATCAGTGGGATGAAGAGGATAATAAAATCAATTAAGAATTCCCAGTTGTTGAGCACTTACTATGTCCCCAGTACTTACACATTTTGCCTACATATCTCACTTAACCTTTATCACAATTCTGTGTAGTGTCCTTGGTCCTGTGAGGAAATGGGCTCAGTGGTGATGTCTGTCCTAGCAGGGTCCTCAGCTTGGTTCCAGCAACTGGCCAGGTGACTCTGGCCTTGTCAGAGTACAAAGGGAGTGGCGAGAAAGACAACAATCGCTGTCATCATGCTCATCTCAAATCACTGTGTGCCTGGTAACCACCAAGGCCTGGCCTTAGGAAGGAAACAGTTCTTGGCAATTTTAGAGGGAAATTTGTGTTGCTACTTACAATTTCAGAGCATCGCGCGCACGCATTGTCACATTTGTGCTTCACGCACACTGTGCCAACAATCTGAATAACACTTCCACATGGCCCAGAATGCATATTTTAAGTTCTGTTCACCTCAGTCTAGTTTCATTACAGTACAATGGAACAATCCAGACCATTCTCTGGGATTTGATCTGGGAGGAGTGCTTTCCAGAGCAATAGCCATTTTGGAATTAACACGGATGCTGGGTTTGTTTAGAAGACATTTTACAGAGAAATTGAGTCTTCTGTAGTGTAAACCTCAGTTATGGGTCATATATAAGGGAGATTCCAAAAAGAATGTGTGCTTTGCTATTGAAGACAGTGACATAAATCTCCCAGGGGAATACTTAAATGTGCAGATAGAATTTGCTTTAGATATCAAAAGTCAGCTATGACAGTTAAACCAAAAAACCTCAAAAAGGATATTAAGTTTTGACACCATCCAGGCAAATTATATTTGAGGTGGCTTAAGAGTCAAAGACTTTCCACATTTTAATAAATTTTGATATGTTTTGTGCCACATCTGTGATCTGACTAGATTAGGAAAAGAAGCAAATGGATTTGGGGGAAGAGAGGACACTAGGGAATTTGAAAGTGGAAAATCTTTTAAAAAGGAGTTAAAAAAAGAATATCTTGATATGAAGAACACGCAGCCAATAGCTTCAGAAACATTAGGTCTTTGAAAGACAGGTCAACGACTGGTAACCAGGCAAATATAAAATTGTATGTGGTGAAATAGGCCTCATAGCATGTTTCCCCGAAAATAAGACCTACCCTGAGAATAAGCCCCGGTTAAGATCGTCAATCAGACGGACGCATTTAGTACGTTATGACGATGTTCCAGAAGAAGATGACATGACTGTATTTGAATAAATGTAGATTGTTGTACGTGAAAAAATAAGACATCCCCTGAAAACACGCCCTAATGCGTCTTTTGGAGCAAAAATTAACATAAGACTCAGCCTTATTTTCGGGGAGACACGGTAGGTCAAATTTCTCACAGGAATGGCATCAATTGCAATTTGGCACCCTTGCATGAGGGCAGTTCTGGCTCCCACAGGAATACTGTCCCCTGGAGAGCAACGGAGAATGACCCTAGTGAATGGAACTGCCCCCAAAAGGTTCTGGATAGAAACACAGATTTCATGGCTTACTTTTGAGGGTCCTAGAGCTCATCTGTGAGGCTGTTCTTTCTAATGGACCTACTCAGCCACTGGGCAGGATTTAATAGCAGAAAGGGAGCTTCGGATCCCAGGCACTGGCTAAATAAGCCTAGAGAACCAACTAGAAAGTGAGGCAGTCTTACAGCTCTATGAATGGGCTCTTAAGGGAACACATACACATGACAAAAGCATATGTGAAAACACAGATGAATAGATAAACTTTAGAAGGGACCTTTGAAATTATACATAGTTTTGTCTAGGGAAGCAGGGTCATAGATGAAGTATCTGTGCTTATAAAGTTTTCATACAATTTTTTTTAAAAGTCAGTGCAGACGTCTGTGCCAAACACTAAAGTAGGCCCCAAATTGCCCTGTTAGTGTAACTATAAGAGTAGCTTCTTTCTGGTAGTTCATATATAGAAATAGTAGCCGTGTGGGGAGCGGGGGACCACGTGGCAAAGCTCCTTAGAAACTGCTTAGATCACTTGCTCAGGGAAAGCCATTCTTAAAGCAGCAGGCATCTCTTGGCATGGCTGCGAGTGGAAGCTGGGAGAGGAACAGATTGGAGGGTGGAACTTGAACAGGATATTTAGGGGAGAGAAGCAGCAGGGAGAAGAGAATAGCATCTAGACTGTGCCCTGCCATGCAGCCTGGAGCACTGCAGGTGACAGGTTTAGGTGTGGAGACTTGTGTTGGTACAGGGACTGGTGATGGACTGGGGTGAAGAGAAGCCAAGTGCCAAGAAGGTCATTTGGAATATTTGTGTCATGGTTATACACTTTTTTTTTTTTTTTTAAAGATCTGTAAGGGTGGACACAGCTCAATGGCCAGACTTTGTGCCTGGCTGATGGATTTGTTTCTCATACCTGACTCTATCTAAGAAGGTTTAGCCCCTTAAGGAAAAAGTATTGTTTTTTTGTGTGTTTCAGAGAGTCAAGTGACCAGTGAATTCTCTGAGAAATGAGAAGGTATTGGTATTATAAGGGGGCGCCTGGAGGTTCAGACATTGCAGAAGGTCTGGGAGGAGTAAGTCCCCTGGGGGCGGAGATCATCTTCATCTCCCTCCCCTCCCCCTCTCCTTGCTCTCCAGTAGAAATCAGCTACAAATCTCAGCTTGTTGGGAACAGATGGTCTTGGCTGACGAATAAGCCACCGCAGGCTGCTCCACCTGTTCTCGGGCTGGAATAATCAGCTCGAGACAAACATCGGCGCTGAAATAACTCATGGCAGCGGGTGATGCTCAGGCACAGATTCTGAAAATCTCTTAAATAGCCCCCTTCTAACTCTTTCCCCTCCCCAGCCCGTGGAGGCCATCAGGGGAAGGCAATGGAGCGGAGAAGACAGAACCCCAAACTGAGAATGATGCCTGAGCTGGTGGTGCTGTGGGGTGGGGGTGGGGGAGGAGCTGAGTTGTGCTGGGCATGGGGTGGAAGGTGGGGTGACCATTCACCTGGCAGGGCAGGAAGTTACTTCTCAAGAGCATGTGGAAAACGGGGGAATGGTTGGTCCATGTCAGAGACAAGCGTGAGGCGATCCAACCAGTTGGGGATAGTAGAAAACTAAGAATTTGGGATTCATTTGAATTTGTTCATTAAAGGAGTGATATGTATGGGGACAGAGCCAGGAGTGCAGTTTCCAGGCTCTCACCCTCACGTGGAAAGGTGCTGGCTCAGGCAGTAAATGGCCATCAACTGTGATTGGATGGCCATCAGCTGTGGCTAGTTGGCCGTCAGCTGTAACCAGTGAGACATTGGCCACTAATATAACTGCCGTGGCTACACTAGCAGCAAAATGGGGGCTAGCAAAAAGATGATAGCGTGGCATGGCAGAGTGTGGATTGTGGATTGCAGATAGGCGGATTGCAGTTAGCGAATGAGGTTTGTTGGCAAAGACAAGTGGATGGCAGGTTGCGGATGGTGTGGCTCCTGCTTCCTGTGTCTCCAGCCCAGCCACCAGCGAGACTGTGGTGGTATGACTCCCCTATCTATGGCTCCATGGGTGTTCCTTTTTGGCCTCACCATGTCCTGCATTCTTATGTGGGGAGCGGGATCAGAGACCCCACATACCACCCTGCATGACAACCCCTTGTTGGGGTACTGGCGGATGTTTGCTTTCGCATCTCGACCAACCACCATTGAGAATATAGTGGTATGACTCCCCTATCTATGACTCCATGGGTGTCCCTTTTTGGCCTCACCTATCCTGCGTTCTGGTGCGGGATACAGGATTAGAGACCCCGCATGATACCCTGCATGAGAATATGCAAATGGGATCAGGCTACCAGTGAATCAGCAGCTCAGACAGCTCTGCCAGCAGCCACTGGGGGTGGGTACCTGGGTGCCCCTACTTCTGTTGACTTGTGTTCAGCTTCCTCACCTCCTTGATGAAGTCAGCTGGGCTAATGTTCCTTGGCAGAGGTGGATGAACCCAAGTGTGTCTGGGTGGGGGAAGGGGCGACAGTGCTGGGAAGCAGTGGTGACAGCAGGGGGTTGGGGGCTATCTGGCTGAGGTGGAGGTACAGCTCCTGTGGAGTCAGTCAGGAGAGGGCAGGGACTGAGAGAGAAGAGCAGGGCAGATTGCTTGCTCAGGCAGGAGGCTTCCTTTGTTCTCGCTACATACGTAGGCTGGCGTGGGGGCTCTGAGTCTCCAGAGGCTGTGCTGGTCAGGAAAGAAAGCTGCAAGAGCACTTGGAGCCCCTGGTTGCCTCTCTAACTGCCAGATATCTTATCCCGTAGGGGGCCCCTGTGGCTCTGCCTGAGGCCCAGGGCGCTGGAGGACAGGGTCCTTCCCTATTATATAGGGTCTCACAAACCTGCTCTCTTTGAAGTGGGGTGTGCTCACAAAGATCCCATGGTGCCCCTGTCCTGCTCTGTGCTTGGTTCTGTGGTTCTCACCCTGCTGCATATTAGAAACACTCAGAGCTGTTTTTGTTTTTTGTTTTGTATACAAAAGTAAAACGAAGAGTATAATGAGGTTCTTGATCCATCAAGCAGCTTCAACAATTATCAACACACAGTGAATCTTGCTTCATCTCCACCCCCACCCACTTCCCTATTCCCTTCACTGGATTATTTTGAAGACCCCAGAATATGCCATCACTTTAAGAAATACTTTAGTATTTATTCCTCAAAGAAAAAAAAATGACTCTTAAAAAATCTAATCACCAGACTCTTTATCACACCAAAAAATTTTTTCAAAAAATCCTTAATACCAAATATCCAGTCAATGTTTAAATTTCCCTTTTTAAATTATATGTTATTTTTATTATATATGTATATATGTGTATATGTGTGTATATAGACACAAATATATACATGTATGTATGTGTATGTATATATATATATATGTGGATACATACACACACACACACAGAGGGAGCCAAAAAAATGTAAACACATTTTAAGAAAAAAAGATATTAAAATTGTAATAATATATACTGATAACAAAAGATGAATACAAGTCATGTGTATACATTTTTTTGGCACCATATATATATATATATATATATATATATATATATATATATATACACACACACACACACACATATATATGTATATATATATACACATATGTGTGTGTGTGTGTGTATATATATATATATATATATATATATATATGATGTTAGTTCAAATCAGGATTCAAACAGACTGACAACTTTTTTTTTTCCACCTCCCCCCCCACCCCACCCCTACTCTGGTTCAAGCCTTTGTTTCTCAGTCTAGTTGTGTAGGACACAGCTTCCTGGCCCATGCTGGTATTATGAGCCTTGCGCTCCGCCCCCCCTGGCTGAGGCATGCATTCGCCAGTAGTCTGTCGGCCGTTCACAGCAGGTCATGGCAGCTCTTGCCAGCTGCCGGCCACTCATGCTGGCTGCCGGCCTCTCATGGCAGCACACCTTAGGTGGCACCACCGTGGAGCTCACGCAGACCTCTGGCTGCTCATGGCAGCCCAGCTCCAGGGAAAGCCATTGTTCACAATCTTAGCTGTAAAGGGCGCAGCTCACTGGCCCATGTGGGAATCGAACCTGCAACCTTGGCATTAGGAGCACAGCGCTCCAACCACCTGAGTCACTAGATTGGCCCCCTGATGACCTTTTTAAGAAATACTGTGCCCAGGGCTTTCTCCCTCAGGGATTCTGATATAATTGGCCTTGGGTGGGGCCCAAGCATCATATTTTTAAAAGCTCCCTGGGTGGTTTTAATATGCAGCCAGGGTTGACAAATGCTCTACTTTTCCCTCAACCAGTTTCCTGCCAACTCCTCCTTGCCCAGGTTGTTAAATACCTCTCCCTGCCTCTATCCAGCACACCAGGCCGCTCCCAGAGCAGTTGGCATTGGCATGCCTACCTGGACAAGTAGAGGGCTGCCCTCTTCTCCAAGCTCCTCTTTCAGGATGGGCTGTAACTCTCTTTTCGCTACAAATTCACATGTGTACCTGTTCCTCTCTTTCTCCCTTAATATGCCTGGTGCCTATTCTTGTCTTGCAAGTGTAGCAATTTTTTTTTTTTCCTTTTGTGTGAAAATAGTAAAATTCTTACCTCAGGAAAAAATGAGAATTTCCCTGGGGACTGTACTCATTTGGCTGTTCCAGTGGCTCCGCGCTGCGCTCGAGCTGAGCGAGGGGCCTGCCAGGCTTGGCAGCAGATATACGGGAAACCGGGGATAGAGAGGGACTTGAACCCAGCACATTTCAGGGAATCTAAGAAAACTTTGTCTCCCGAGGATGTTGGCCCCAGGAGCATTGTAGAGAATTATACCCGTGTCCCTAGCTCACAGCCGGCTGCCTACCTTCCCATGGCAGCTGTTTCTATTTGCTCCCCTACCCCTCTACTGGGCCTGCCTGTGGGTTCACTCCGCCCTCCTGCGTCCATCCCCCGCCCCACTCCATGCCTCACTGAATGTTGGTGAAACAAATCCAGTCTAAAATAATGAGCAATCAACTACCCTGATGCTTGGGGCAGGCTGGGCAAGGGCTAGGGGGAAGAGGTAGGGAGCTGAATCATTTATAAAGCTTAATAAAGATGCAGATGAGCATGCTGACTAAGAGCCCCAGAGCTGGGCTTATTCATTATTCAAAGTTATGTAAATGCCACCGGGTCCTGTGTGTTAGAATCCTGCCCCTGTCCCTGTTACTTCTCCCTGCCTGATATCCCCAGTCGGCCATGTACCTCCCCTTCTCGCCCACCCCAAGGTGCTTTCATTCACCCGGCCAGAGGCCCTGGCCCAGATACCCATTTCAGACCCTGCCTCCAGGGTAATAAAAATCCTCCATCTCCTCTCTAGCCAGAAGTCTCTCAGAAGCTTGTGGGGAGGCTCTGGCCTTCAGGTAAGTCTATATAGACCCACATAATGGACTTCTCACTTTTAAAACTTTCCAAGGAAAGAATACCGTAAGAGTGCTTACATACAGGTTTTAATAACTCACAAATCTACTTAGTGGGATGGATTTCCTGAGGTCTAAACTAAACCCCCCTAGCTGCACTGGAAACACACCATTGAAAGAGAATATCCACTAACCGAACTCTCTTTAATTAATCTTCTGAGAAGTAAAATGCAAGCATTAAGTCATGCTCCAGCCTACTGCCTTCAGACTAACTCACCCTTGTTGACACCCTGTGCCTTTCTAGACAGTTGAAACACCCTCCAAGTTTACTCACACTCTTCAAGCTCTTAAACCTGTTTAGGGTGCCAAACTCTGGTGAGGGTTTAACTAGCACGGACTAGACTGTATACCATGTCTCTTCCACATCGTGATTACTGATTTGTAACCCACAATTGCCTAAGTCTTACAACTCCTATTGCTTTCCCCTGACTCTCCTCTCTCTGTATCAATCTTTCCCTTTTTCCCCATCACCCCTAATTTGTCAGCTTGGTGAAGCTGAGAGATGAAGAATTGGGTCAGAGGCGCAACGGCATCGATTGCCTCTGCTTTCCCTTCTTTTCTGGACTGGCTCTCCTCCCTCCCTATCCCCAATCTATTTTTAGCCTGCCTCTGTTTTCCTTAGTCTGGTTGGCAACCATGCCGGCCTCTTTTTCTTCACTGCCCTTATCTCTCCCCTGCAGCCCATGCAGACCCCAGCTGCCCTTCCAGAGGTTTCATTGCCTGGCAGATTTATTTTTATTTTCTTCCATCTTGAAGATATGTCGGGTCTGCCTGAAAGGGGATGCCTGGCCACACTCAAGCAGAAGAGAAGCAGGGAAATAATGTTGGTGGTTCTGTTTGGGCAAATCCTTCAATGTTACTAAACCCTGGGTGTCTTCTGACCCCTTCTACTATGGCTTGTCCTCTCTTCTATGCCTATAAACTCTGTTCCCTACATTGTCTCTTCCGCTCTATGACCCACCCTACCCCACTAAGAAATGCTCAGTTCCCCGGCTTGGGCATTTTGGACCTGTTTCCTTTGGTTTTGGGGGTGTGCAGCATTCCTGGAGGTCCTTGCCTGCCTTCTCGACCTGCACATTGCCAGTCTCTCCTTATCCAATTCCTGCTTCTCTCCACTCTTCCCTAACCTCATCCCTCCCACACACACCCGTCCTACACTGCACGCCCCTGCCCCTCCTCATACTCGGTTTCTAGGACACACCAGCTCATTTGTAAAGGGCCTCAGCCAGCTCAAGCAGGGCTTGTCAGCATCCCCCACTTGTCCTTTCTCAGCTTCCTCTAGACATTGGTCCCCTCCTTTAGTTGTCGCCAGCAAGCTGAATTAGACTGGGTATTTTGGAAGGGGAGCTGCAGCTGGCTGGGGGAGGAGGGTGACATGGAGAGAAGCAGAGGCAGAGGGGACTGTGGGCAGCCATGGAACGAGAGGGAGAGGTTCCCATCACCCTTTCCCCCCAACTTTGCCAACTCAGGAGCTGGCAAGATCTTACACGGATTCCTCTCTGTACCTCATTTTTCTCTCTCACACACACAATACCTTGCTTTACAATTCACCACATTCTCTCACACATCCAGATACCTGCATGGTGCACTCCCTGTCCTCTAAGTCTACTCAAGTGCCCCTTCCTTGATGAGTCCTATCCTGACCACCATTGAAATGGGCAGCCCCTCCCCCCACATTCTCTCTCTTCCTCATCCTGTTCTGTTTTTCCGCAAGGTACTTGTCACCTTCTAAAGTACGATATGTAATATATGTATCATTTACATTTCTTCTCTTCACTGGACTGTTAATGCCACAAGAGCAGAGATTTCCATCTGTTTTGTTGATACGTCCACAATGCCTGGCACACAGCAGAAGCTCAATAAATATTTGTGTGTTGAATGAATAAATGAATGAATGATCTTATTTGATCCTCACAGATCCTTAAAGAATTGGTTGACATTATTATTCCCGTTTTATTTATTGTGGTAAAATATACATAACATAAAATGTACCATTTTAGTCATTTTTAAGTGTACAGTTCAGTGGCATTAAGTACATTCACTTAAACCATGTGTGTTTCTGATGTGTTAAACCCTGACGTTGTGAAAGCATCATCACCATCTATCTCCAGATCTTTTTATCTTCCCAAACTGAAACTCTGTGTCCATTAAACACTCACTCCTCATTCCCCCCTCCCCCAGCCCCTGGAAACAACTGTTCTACTTTCTGTGATTCCAATATTTGTCCTTTGGTGTCTGGCTTATTTCACTTAGCATCATGTCTTCAAGTTTCATCCATGTTGTGGTAGTATACCCATTTTACATATATGATGATGATGATGATTATTCCCATTTTACAGAGGGTGAGGTTCAGGGAACCACCTGAAAGCACCTAAAAAGCAGACGTGGCATAAGGATGGGATTGGCTGGCTTCTATCATTCCCTGGAGAAATCAGTGATAATCCATGTGTCTGGGACTTAGAGGCACAGCAGCTGAAGAGTAATTTCCTCTGTGTTTTATTTCCTTTGGGAATATTTTTACTCTTATTCCCATTTCCCACTCTTCCCTGCTCAATGACTCCGCTTAACATTTCCATTGCCACCATCACCCTCTCCCCAGTCCCAGTTTTTCCCTCCCCAGAGCACTTTAACTCCTTTCTCTTGGGTCAAACTGGCCTGGTCTGGAGATCCTCCTGCTTGGGTTTCGTCTGAGTGCATTAGCCTTGCTTGAGTCCCTGCTTGCACCCCTCACCCCTCCTCCCACCCCAGGGTAGTTATGAGCCTGTTCCCTTTCAAAGCAATTAGTGCAAGGAGGCCAGCCGACTCGGTGCTAATGCCGTTTCATTAAGTGGGAGCAATCCTAATGATAATAAAATGGCACATTTAACATTCAAACATTGAACAGGGCTTCTAAGAGAGTGTGTCTCTCTTTCTTTCTGGTATAACAGCTCCATCTTCATAAGGACCTGACAATACACCTTAATGAGAGACTGGGGAACTGAGCATCTTTACAGAACCACAGAGAGGATGAGAACCAGAAAAAGAACCCAGAGAAAGAAGGTGCAGTGCATCGAGGGAATAAGGACCCCCAAGAATTCCTAGGGTAATGGATTCTGCGGTGCTGATTTAGACAATTAAAGTCTGTAAGAAATGAGGTCACACAGAAAATAACACCAGCACAGACTTTGATGCAATGCCGTTATTTGTTTGTTTATTCAACACATTTTTTTCAAGAAATATTTATTGTGCACCCAAGATAAGTGAGATTTTATGGGAGTTTGTGATGGAGGGAAAGGAGCTAGTTTTAGGAAAACGAACTCTAAGGGCATCGGTCATCTACAAATAATTTTTTTTTTCCTTCTTCTGCCTTCCCCCACCCCAATCTGGTTCAAGCCATTGTTTCTCAGTCTAGTTGTGTAGGACACAGCTCCCTGGCCCATGCTGAGGCAGTCGGTCGCCACTCACAGCAGCTCATGGCAGCTCTCGCCAGCTGCCGGCCACTCGAACTGGCCACTGGCCCCTCAGGCTCCTGGCAGCATACGGTAGCTCACAGCAGCCCAGCTCCAGGGAGAGCCATTGCTCACAATCTTAGTTGTGGAGGGTGCAGCTCACTGGCCCATGTGGGAATTGAACCAGCGACCTCAGCGTTAGGAGCACGGCGCTCCTACCACCTGAGCCACCGGGCTGGCCCAATTCATCTTGTTTACTCTCCCCTGGGCAGCTTTAGTCAATTCCATCCCAAGCTCATCAAATAGCCCAGAGAAGAGAATTTTAACAAACTGCTTTGGTCTCTTGAGCCAGTCCTTATGCCCCCTCCTCATTAAGATGTCCATCTCAAAGGTCCTTGCTACTCTGTGATTATAGAATATTTGATTAACCTTCTGGAAGCAAAATAAAAGTCATGGGACTGGGGAGCTGGCCAGGAAAATAAGGTAGATTCAAACATCTGGTGTTTACTGGGAACTCAAGACAGCAGGAGAAAAGGATAATATCCCACAGCCACTTCTTTCATCAGAGAAGCATTTGCCAGCAGTGGACTTTATTCCTAGCTCCTGTGTACAGAAGGGAGGCTGTTAACCAGGGGTCAAAGGTGAGCTTTGCCCAGGCCAGGGAAGCGGCTCATTTGAAAAGGTGTCAAGTCATAGTGTGTTGTTAATTTCATGCTTAATTCACACAAGATCTTGCCCACAACAGGGGACAGCTTGAATCCATGCCCTAGAGAAAGGAGAGCAGGTTGTCAAGCATTCTCAGAAACAGGGGCTGGGCTCTCTAGAAGTCCCCTCCACAGCCCCCAGATAGGATTAATTCTCTTGGTCATATCCCCAGAGCCAGAAGTTGACCCCACTATGAGTACCCCTTTTCTCTGATTGCCCTGCCCAGGCCCTTATATACTCAGTGTCTAGGCTTTGGCCCCCATCTGGCCAGCGAAGAGCACGGAAAACACCACTTTGCCTGGCAGAGAGGTAGGTCAGCTTTAAGGCACCCCAACTCCCCCTCCTTGGGCTCACCAGAGAATCCAGCACCAATGACAATGTTGTCGTACTTTGGGTGTCGATCAAGAATGAAGTGCTCATCAGGGGTGTTCTAGAAAGAAACAATCACACCTGTGTCATTGGAGGATGGAGGAGGAACTGCATACAGGCGCAGAAGGGAGGGGACCCAGCTGGATCTCTTTCCAGAAAGAATGGGAGTGTGGCACAAGAATGCTCTCTGCATGCCAGTGCCCCCCTTGGGTATGCCAGTCTTTCTCATTTGTCCATCTGCCTCTCTTCTCGCACAGAGCTATGAACACAGTAGGTGCTCAGTTGGTGCGTGTAAACTGACTTAGCCAAGATGCCTCAGGCCCTGGTGACATCTGTCTCTTCTCTTTGTCCCTAAGGCCTGCTCAACTAGAACGTCTTGCCAAAAAATCTCTTAGAGCTCTTCTGGGAATCACAGTGAAGGACAGCCAGGCATAAGCCTAGTTTCCTAATGAAAAGGAATATGAATGACATCTAATGGGCCGTTTGTGGTAGAGGTGAACCGACCCACAGAAATGAATTCGTTTGTTTCAAGTCTCATGCTAATGTCAGGGGCCAAATAGAGTTGGGCCTGAGCAGTGCAAGGCCTGTCTGTCTCTTTCCCTTGTTCTCCAGGGCTGTGAGAGGGCCTGGCCCAGCTGCCCACACCTTTACCGTGTACATGCAGTGTTCCATAATGGCAGGCTCAGGGTGTAGGTCAGGTAAGTGATCTCTGACAAAGCGGCTCAGGATTTGGACGTCTTGGATGTCTGAGAATGCTGTGGGGCAGTCCCGCTCCTCAGGCTCTGCATTGTTGCCGTGGTGATAGCAGACCTTTCTCCCAATCAGAACAGTGTAAGCTGTGAGGGCCGACCTTCCCCCACACCCACTCAGCCCAGGGCAGGCTTGTACACAGAACGCCCCCCATCCATCACCCCAGCCTTCCCCAGTCCTGACTGATACTGCTTGTTGCCACACGAGGTTGCCTAGCTGTCGGGTCCCCGGCTAACCCTCTCTTTGCAAAGAAAGGTCTCCCTTTGCTGGGCCTCAGGACAGCTGAGGGTGTTGCGTTGCAAGTAGCGAATAGTGAAGTAGATTCCTGTGGCTGCTCACTGGGCTCTGAAGGTGTCTGTAGAGGGAAGTTAGAGCAGCTGCCCCAAATCTGTGTGAGCCCCTACTAGCCTTCTCTCAGCCTTTCACTTACCTTCATCAACCCTGGGTACTCTCTGGAGGGCAGACCATAGATGTGGTGGGGAGCTAGGCTGAGGCCCAGCCCCAGGAAGCATGGAAAGGCCTGGGACACACCATAGCTTCCAGGAACCTTCTCTCTCCAGTAACACACATTGATCCGCAGGGTCTTGAAGCAGGGAGAGGAAATGGAAGATGAAGGGGGAAAGTCATGGAACTCTTAAACACAATAAGAGCACTTTCTTCTGGGGTCCTGTACCCCTTCAATACAAGACCAGATGCCCTGCTTAACTCATCCATCCTTTTTCACCAAATTTTCATGTCATTTACGTGTTACATTATGTCATGATGCACAAAAATCTCTGAATCTCTGTCTCTCCTCCCATCCTTAGTCTTCTCCCATAACTCCACTGAGCCTTTCTTCTTTCTCTCCAGGAGCTAATAAAACCTCACGTATATTGAGTGCTTACTATAGGCCAGGCCATCACCTAAGGGATTTGTGTATATCATTTTATTTAATTCTCCAATAGCCCTACTCCCCATTTTACAGGTTATAGAACTGAGGCTCAGTGAGGTGAACGAATTTGCCCAAAGTTGTCCACTGGCAAGTGGCAGATCCAGGACTCAAACTTGAGACCATCTGACTTCAAGGTTTCTTTTCCAGCTCCCAGCTCCCCTTACCTGGAGAGGCAGCTCAATTCCCAGGGGACGGAGAAGCTGGTTGGTCCAAGGACCTGCCGTGATGACCAAGTTCTTGGCTTGGTAGCTCTTGGAGGTAGTTTTCACTGAGACCAATGGCCCTGGTTTTATCTCTACCACCTTCTCTCCATCACGCACTATGCCTCCCAGCTGTCGAATTGCATCCTAAAAGGGCAGATGCAGGGAGAGATAAATGGTTATATATGTGGTTCACCCTGGTGGACAAAGAGTTCTTCAGTTAGGGCAGAATCTAGACCTCCTCTCCCATATTGACAAGGCCTAGTGGGGTATATAAAACTGCCCTGCCAAAGGTCAAGACTAAAGCTGGCATGCAAAGACCCTCATCCCACACGGGGATCAGGGGATGGCTGATTGGGACCCAGGATGCCCAGACCAGGAGTGGCATTGCCCCAATGCTGCACAACATCACCTGGAGGGCTCTGAGGGCCTTGTCTGCATAGAGAACTCCTCCGGATTTGTCCAAGAGCCCCACTTCTCCCCTGGCCAACCGAATATTGGGAAAACGTTGCTTCAGTTCCTCAGATGAAAGACACTGGTGTTCTACCCCCTGCCTAGACATGGTAGCCTGGATTGTCTTTAATTCTGGATTCTCCTTCCTTCCCAGCAGCAGTAGTCCAGTCTGCCTGTTTAAAGAAAAAAAAGTGGGGGAGGGTTAATCTCCCTCATTCTTCAGCAAGGGTCCCAGGGCCAGGCATCACGAAGAGTCCCAAATGGGGCGGCCGGTTGGCTCAGTTCGTTAGAGCGCGGTGCTCTTAACAATGAGGTTTCTCTTCGATCCCCACATGGGCCACTGTGAGCTGCGCCCTCCACAACTAGATTGAAACAACGACTTGACTTGGAGCTTATGGGTCCTGGAAAAACACCCTTAAATAAAGTTTTAAAAAAAGAATTAAAGAAAAAGAAGAGTCCCAGCCTCACATGCAAACAACAGGTAAAGTCATCTCGATTCTGTCGTAAGGGTCCCAGTATTATTGAGCTGGCTTCCAGCCCATTCCCAAGTCTGCTCTTGGCTCTCACTACGCATGGGTTTGCTTGTCCTCCATCCCTCTCCTCAGGATCTATCCTGCTCTTGAGAGCAGAGATCCTAAGGCCTCTTTTATCACCATACCTAGAAAGTGGTAGGTATTCAATGAGTTTGATATGATTTCTTTGCCTTCCTCCTGTCCTCTGACTCCATTCAATATTTTCATCTCGATTCTTTACCCTCTCCCCCCAGTTTACCCCCTGCGGTTTCTTTTCCCTGTTCCTTTTCTTGGCATGTAATGTTTTGTCCCTTTCTGCCTCCCGGTTCCTTTCCAGAGCTGCCTGTTTTGTGGATAGGTCCTAAATTGGGAGAGCCTGCTCTGGGTCCAGTCCTGGCATTCCCTCTGTGACCTTGTCTGGTTGCTCATTGCTCCAGGCCCCAGTCTCCTCCACTGTAACATGTCTGTTGGATTATTGATAGTTCCACACCCAGGTGGTATCATCCCCGGCCCAGGAGCATGTGGAAATGGCATGGGGCATTCTTTTTAGTTGTCACAATGCCCGGGGGTTGCCATTCACATTTAGTGGGCAGGGACCAGGGATGTTAAACCTGCAATGCTCAGGACAATCCCACCCAAATGCCAAAGAACTCTCATGCAGAAACACAAGTAGATGGTCTCTTGGTGTTCCAGCAATTAATTCAGTGATTCTATGATTCTTATACCCCTCTCTATGCTTCTTACTCCCTAAGGGAGTGAAAGCTGTTTCTCTTTAATGCTTTCTGTCTCTCTGTCACAAGAGACTGGAGCTCCCTTTTTATGGAAACTGATCTAAACAATGGAAGGGTCACTTTGGCCCTTGGAACCATTTCTGTCATCCCTCTTAGTTTCAGCAGCCGTAGTTGCCAGCATCAGCCTGGTACATCCCCCAGGTACTGCATATAAAGCTCGTAATAGCCTATAATGGAGTCTCATGGATATTACATGCTTCCAAATCCCACATTATCTGGTTGGGGGGATTAAAGAGAAGATTGGGAGGGGGGAGGGACACAGCGGGCCCCGGGGCTGGTGTCAGTACACAGAGGCACGCAGCGTGCCCAATTCATTTGCCATGGCCCCCGCCTACCCAGCATTCACCACTGGTGAGAAAGCAATGAGCGCCTCTGCCTCTTTAGAGCTCAGCCGAGGAAAGATGCTGGAGAAATCCCCACCAGCCAGCAGAAAGTCTTTTCCTGTGGCCCCCAAAAGAACTTCAGATTGGTTCTCAGTTTATGAAAACTTGCCTAGTAAACTTCTTGCTCAACAAGATAAATAAGAAGTCACCCAAGTGTATGTTCTTGAACCCTTTTTACCCAATGAGGTTGTGACTGGGTAGAATTTTGGGAAAGCCCTGGCTTAAACCTCACCTTAGCAGTCATTTTGTCAGATACCTGGCTGGGAAATTCCAGTGCAGCATATCCTAACCCTGCCTGCATATACCAGCCTTGGTCTCTCATATGCTCTGAAATTTAGATACTTTCCCTTTCTCCTTTCCTTCCTTCCTCCCTCCCTTCCTTCCTTCCTTCTTTCTTTCCTCCCTCCCTCCCTCCCTCCCTCCCTCCCTTCCTTCTTTCCTTCCTTTCTTCTTTCCTTTCCTCCTTCCCTGAAATAAAAACTCTTACAGGAATGTACTGTATGGGGAAACTGAACTCTTGCCAAGACACAGGCAAATCTGTCAAATTATGAGATGCTGAGTGACGTTCTCATTCCCGAGTCATCCTGCGGTGGATGAAGCGGAGCTCCCCATCCCAAGGAGTAATCAGCAAGCTGATTCTGCCGGTGAATGTAATTGTGCCGATCGTAATCATTTTGCTTCAACTCTCTGCCCCTTGTGGCATTTATTTCTTAGCCCAGATATTGATCTAACAGTGGGAAATTTTCCATCTGAATTTGCGACGCTGGACCCTCCCCTAGTCCGAAGATGTGTTTGGGAAATTCTCATTTTCCGTGGATCACAGCTGAGCTATTTGGCCTGAGGGAAACCATGCACTGCTGGAGAAATGCCTTGGATTGGAGAGAGATTTTTGACCATTATGAGCAAATCGGAAATAAATGTAAAACACTGCCTGGAAATGCAAAGGCCTGTCATTATGGGAGATAGGTGAGAAACTCCTGTGGGAAATGCTTAGAGAATTGGAAATCAGTCAATCAAAACCGGGATGGGAGAATGGGTCTTTTCCCCCCAGTATGAAGATAGATGACTTCCATGGGCATATTGAAAAATCATTTAAGTGCTTATTTTCTTAATGGTTTTTCTTAGATCCCAATAAACAGACTGTTCATTCTGCATCAATTTCTCACTCCTGTGCTCTGGGCTTCCCTCTCCTCTTCTTCTGCTCAGGTCTAGGCTACAAAATTTGGGGAGGAGAAGGGTAAGAAGGGACAAGGTCATCGCAGGAAAAAGAAACGCCCAGGAAATGACTGGTCAGGGCTGGTCTAGAAGGAAACACCTTGAAGTGAGGCTGGGGGGTCGGGGAACCCCGGGAAGATGCCGCTCCTAACTCTCAGCAGAATGCAGAGCATTTGGTATGAATTGTGCCTTCCTCCCAGTCCTAGCAGGATCCAGCACTAAGGAAGAGGTCATCAAAACTTCCTCCCAAGGGTCTTGTTGACGCTATGGCCCAACTAAAGCCACAGACATGATGTAGGGAGTTAGTGATTAGGGATTTCCACCAGTTGCTATAGCAGAACAGGAAGCAGGATGAAGTGGGGAAGAATTGGAAGAGTCAGACAGCTCTCCCTGCATCTGCCATCTCCCATCCCAGTCTCCGGCTTTCCCCTCTCCAGGTTAAAAGTGCCAGGCAAGCCAGCTCTCAGAGTCACCTTGGGAAAGGGACTCCAATAGAGACTTGGTAATGGCTGCTGTCTTTGTTGGTTCTGGAAGAGCTCTTGGCTTTTCATCTTCTGCTCAGTGGGCCGAGGTGGAATTGGTTAACAAAGACCGCTCCAGGGAGGGGCTGTGGCTGACAAGCCAGACACTTTGCAGACACAGGAAGCAGCAGCTGCGGAGGGGGCCACCAGGTTCTGCCAGCAGCTGTACTGCCTACGGCTGTGATCTTGTCTGATATTGTCAGCTAAGCAGGGGCAGCCTGGGTCAGGAGCTAGATAGTAGGACTCAAAGGAAAAAGGCGGGGCAGGACGGAGAGGGACCACAGAGCTGGGATTTGCTGTTGCTATCAGCGTCCTGGCTCTACACATCACAGAAGAGTCAGACCTTGTGATCTGACACATGTGTCACAGTCTGTTCCCAGAATATATGCAAAAATCCTGAGCTCACCCATGTTTAGTATGCCACTGTCACAGGAAGCAGCAGAACAGAATAAAGAGAATTGGGCAACCACCTTAACTACCAACTCCTGAAGGTGTTATTTTTTTCAATCATCATCAAATAACATTAAGTAAATACATTCGTATCTATCAGTTACATTATGATACTGGGCTGGTTCTTCCCGATGAACCTAAGAGAAGCAGGACCACAAAGAGGATGAATCATTTAGAAAATCAGAATTAAGAACAAAATCTAAAAGACCTGGAATGGGAAGCATCTGTTCCGTGTCCCTGCTCAGTAAAAGAACCAAATCAATTAGTGTGCCTGAGTAAATTAGCTCAGCCATAAGAAAACTTAATAACAACATTATTATTATTATTATTATTATTATTATTATTATTATTATTATATAACACCTAGCACTCTATAGGACTTAAAGGTTTTTCAAAGTACATTCACTTTCCTCTTCCTTTTTCGTAACTGAGGCTGTAAGGCATCAGACTGGTCTTTTAAGAAGAGCTTTAAAAAAAGGAAAAAAAAGAAGGGCTATGATATGTCCCTGTCTTTAAATGTATAGTAGTAGTCTTCTAATCGGGGATGACGTAGCCCTGAACTTGTTTGGTGACAAGGGGTGCACAAAGTAACCAGTTTGTGGTATATTTGAAACCAGGGGGCCAGCAAACTATGACCCAGGGATTAAATCAGGTCTGACACTTGTTTTCGTCTGCCAAAATGGTTTCTATATTTTTAAATGGTTGATAAAAAGCAAAAGAAGGCTATTTCATGACATGAAAATTATATAAAATTATCTAAAATTTCCATGTCCATAAATAAAGTTTTATTGGAACACAGCCATGCTCATTTGTTTACATATTATCTGTGGCTGCTTTTACACTGCAGTGGCAGAGTTGAGTAATTGGCAGAGTTGCAGAGTTGCAACAGAGACCATATGGCCTGCAAAGCCTAAAATACTTACTATGTGGCCATTTACAGAAAAAGTTTGCCAAGCCCTGCTCTGGACTAAGAGTATAGGAATTCTGTGATTTTGCACTAACTGGTGAAGGCCCTGATTACTCGGTAGCAACCCTCTGATAAGGATATGGGGAGAATTATGAGTTAACACGTAGCAAGTACTTTTAAAAAAACCTTAGTTTTTTACTATAAGCACTAAATATGTGGTAAGGATGATGATGATGATGATGGTCAGGTACTAACTATTCTAAGCCCTTTACATACTTATCCTCACGATAGCCCCATGAAATAGATATTATTACACCTGCTTTACAAATGAGAAAACTGAGTCTCACAGAGGTTAAACAATTTGCTCCCTACCACACAGTTAAATGTGTCAGAGCTGATATGTACAGGCTTGTCTGGTTCCAAATTCCTGTCCTCCTGCCAAAGAGGAAGATTGCGAACATATGAGAATCTCATTCCCAAGGGTCCCTTTCCCTCTCTCCCTCGCCAGCAGCCATTCCCCTTGATGTCTATGGTTGTTGCATTCCATCTGTCTCCTCCCGCCTTTCTTCCTCCCATGCTCAATGGAGATAGGACACAGCTGACCCAGAATAGGTAGAAGGAACTGCCATTTATTGAAAGAGACTAGGCACTGTGCAAAGCATTTCATAAGTCTCGTTTGATCCTCACAAAATGCTATGAGGGGAAAAAAAGACACAGAGAGGTACAGAAATTTTCCAAGTTCACACAGCTGGTAAGAGGTAGAGCACAAAGGCAAATTCAAGCCTGTCTGTCTCTAGAATCATCTTCCAACTGAAGATTCCAGACTCTTTTCTAACATCTCTTTTAGTCACCTCCTTGCCTGCTGGGAAGAAGTGTGCCCTCCAAGGCCTCAGCATTCTTTTAGCACAAGAATCTCAGCAGTATTCACAGATGGCTGACAGAAAGGGGTCCCTTTGCCAGGCCACACCTCAGCAAGACATGTTCTTTTATTTGGGTGCTGGGTGCATTAGCTGCTTCTGGAATAAATCTGTAATTAGCTGCCCTAGCTTTATTTGCATAATGGATTTCACTTTGTTCTTAAGTTAATGGTGTTTTTGCAACAGAACAGTAACCTCTTGGTTCCTGGCCATTAAAATAACTGCCACCCTGGAGGGTAGAGCTGGAGTTTTGTAGGAAGTTCAGTTAAGAGCCACAGAGAAGATGGGAGGGGAAGTAGGGTGGGTGGTTAAAGTTCTCTCTGCATCACAGTTGTCTGCCTTCTTCCCCATGAGTGTTCGAAAGGTCAGTGAGGAGGGGGGTCTTAAGGGTTAGAGAAAGCCATGGGGGCAACAGGGAAAGAGCTGCAAGCTCACCTCTGGCAAGTAATGGGGTCTGAGGAGCACCCTTATTTGGTTCCTGTGGGAGGAGGTATTCAGAGAGAATAAAATGGATTTATAGGGGTCACTCTGGGAGTTGGGAGCTGAACTCAGCATGAAAGGTAGGAATACTAGTAGGAATACAAAGAATCAACACAGTAACCTCCTTTTCTATATCAATCCCTGCCCTAAAAGAATCTCAGGTGACTCCACAGAAATATAGATACAACCTCTGCTAGCCTTGAACACATGGCCTGAACCTGGTCCTGGAAGTCAGAATCGCCCGCTGGACCTGTGGGGCGATTATCGTGACAGTGAGCAGAAAGCTTCTATGCATCCGGCACCCCCTTAGGTGCCCTCTGTGTCCCTCCACTGCATTTCTAGTGTTCGTGGTGCTGCCCCCTCACTTACTACTAGAAGCATCTTCAGGTGCCAGGCCCCATGATTCAAGAAATTCCTCCCCCACTCCCACCTGTGTAATTGGGTTCCAGCCTCCTGCTCTAGCTGGGCCCATATCTGGTAGCACTCATCCATCATCTGGGTATAAAAGTCTTCAGGGTATGCCCTTCGAATTATCCGGCTCTGCCCATGGGAACTTCCTCTGGTATGTGGTAGGAAGAACTAGAAGTGGGGAACAAGAGAGACAACGGAAATGGTTACCCCTTGAACTGCCCTCCCCCCTTTAGGAAACAGTTCATCATGTGCTGTCAACCAAAAGCACTTATTCTTCAGATGCTTCCATATGTTCTCCCTGAAGGACCAAGTTCCTGAGCTGACTATCAGAATAGAAGGTCTTCAGAAGCACTAAGTCAGCTTCCTTTTTTGTGAACATCATTCACATCCCAAAGTCTCTCTGTTCGTTTGTCTTCAGTCATCCTGCTGTTACCCCATCCCACTTAGACACATAGAGAAGCAGAATTAGAAAGCACCTTTGAGATCATTTGAGTCAAGCCTCTCATTTTACGGACAAGAAAACTGATGCTGACTCTTTCTCCGTGGCTTCGGATCACTCGGGACAAGGAAACTACTTGGGATTTAGCAAAAGTGGAGAGTTTCTTGCAGGGTTGAACCAAGCATCCCTCAGGCTTTAAGAAAACTGATAGAAAGGTTTCTAACCAACCCAACACACTACCAAGAAGAATAAACCCAAAGTAACCTGGAAAGCTGTAGGCAGCGTGGGAGGGGAGACACCTTTGAAGGTGGGCTGAGTGGACCTGTCTTGGGAAGGACCCTGTAGGTGTACTGGGCTCCTTCCTACTGTGCAGGGGTCACAGTAGACTGCACTGCATGGGGTCACCTTTTATACAAGGAAAAATAAGACCTAAGTCTTATTTCCTGTGTATCAAATAAAGGGGCTGCTATTATCTGGCGGCAGAAAAAACTGAAGCCTCTGCTGGCTTCCAGGGTGAGAGTCCAGGAATCTGTAGGAAAGAATCCCACCTCTGAAGCTGACAAATCAGGCTTTGCCTCTTTACTTAAGATGACACAAAAACTCATAGACACAGACAATAGTTTAGTGGTTACCAGAGGGTAAGGGAGGTGGGGGGTGGGAGATGAGGGTAAGGGGGATCAAATATATGGTGATGGAAGGAGAACGGACTCTGGGTGGTGAACACACAATGGGATTTATAGATGATGTAATACAGAATTGTACATCTGAAATCGATGTAATTTTACTAACAATTGTCACCCCAATAAATAAATTAAAAAAATTTAAAAAAGCTGACCCAAAGCAGAACTAATTTTTTTCTGGGCCAGATCCACCATTCTGGCACAGAAGAGAGTGAGTGGCAAGAAGGAAGAGAACAGGACCTGGAACATTTCTTGGACAAGGGCAGGAACTGGCGGCACTAGAAGGACGACATGTGCCTAGAAACGCAAGATGGGTCTTTTTTCATTGTCATGAAACACACCGTACAGCTAAGCTACAGACTGCACAGTTCCTGACGACCTGGCCCTTTGGCCTCTCCCCTCTAGTCTGCCAGCTCTGGAAACCCCTCTCTGGGGGAGGAGAAACAGACAGACCCTGAGGTCAGGAATGCAGAGGAGACACAGTACCTGCTCCAGCAGGAGGACCCTCTTCCCGTGTTTGGCCAGGTGGTAGGCAGTGAAGCAGCCCTGGATACCTGCCCCGATCACAATGGCATCACAGAGATCTTTCTGAGCAGCCATGATGCCCACTGAGTCAGCCCTATAGCCACAGAGCCCACACACAAAGGAGAAGGCAAGCAAAGGAGGCACTAGGCTGACGGAGGAGGAGTAGGACAAAGTCCAGCCTGGCCGGCATTCCCACAATCCCCTGGGGCCATGCCCTTCTCTCTGCTCCTTCCTCCCACAAAGCCTGGCACAGGGCTGAGCTCCCGCCTCCTCTGCAGAGCAGAGCTGATTTGTGAGGTTTAGCCCAGCTCAGCTGCCAGCCTCACCCTTGCATCCCTCTAGTTTTCTATTCTTGGCTCAATTATTGTCATGCAAATGCTCTCCTTCCTATGCCACCTTCCTGTCTCATTATGATCTTTGTCTTTGGGACTTCGGCCCTGGAATTTCAATGCCTCCTAGACCAAGCTGGGCACCGGGAATGCTGCCTCTCCCTACTGGCTTCCCTCTCTTCAGCCTGGCTTTCTTTGGAGATTCTAGAGGGCCGAGCTAAGAACTTGGCATTATACCCAGGATAAGGTCCACCTCTCTGGTGGGTGGTGAGCTCAGGGGGTAGACAGATGCAGGGGCCAACTGAGATGGCAGATTTGTGATTATAAAATTATTCTCAGCATGTTTTACTTTCTTTTCTTTTTTTCTTTTTAAAGAAGAAGAAATTATCCTGAACAGATGGAAAGGACAGAGTGAGAGGAGTCTTCTCAGGAGAAGGCGGGGGACCAGGCACCAGCCTAGGGCACGGAGGGTCCCTCTAGGTCAGGCGGTGTGCTAAATAAGTACTTCTACATGCATTCAGACAGAGCCAGGAATGGTAGGGCCTGATTCTTATACAATATGAGAGTCCTCTTTAAGAAAAGGAAAAGAAGAATTATGAATACAAAATTAGGTGCTAGGACTTGGAAGACACCATGCAATTAAGGAGCCCCATGGTTGAGGTTTCGTTAGGTTTTTGTAAAACTGCCTCTGCATACACCGTCTTCCTTTAACCTTACAGCCCTAAGCGTAAGTATTTTTATCCCCACTTTGACGGGTTAAAGATGGCCCCAAATTCTTTGTCACTCCTCCTAGTACAGGCTCTGTGACTGCTTGACCAATAGAGTATGGTAGAAGTGACATGGGGACACCTTCTGGCCCAGGCCTCAAGAGACTGAAAGCTTCCTCTCCTTGTCTTGGAGCACTCATTGTTGGAGCCCCGAGCCTCCATGTTAGAAGTCCAACCACCCTGTGGGACAGACCACGTGGGGAGGCCCTGAAACTATGGGGACCCAGACATGAGAGTGAAACCATCTTGGACCCCCAGCCCAGCCTAGCCACCAGCTAAATACCACGGAAGGACCCAGTTTATGTCACATAGAGCAAAATAATCACCCAGCAAACCCCATCTGAATTCCTGGACTACAAAATCGTGAGATAGAATAAAACGATGGTTGTTTTTAGCTGCTAAGTTTTGGGGTAGGTTTTTATGCAACCGTAACCAAAATAACCACTTTATAGCCAAAGACATCAAATCTTATAGAGGTTATAACTCACCCAATGCTATACACCTGCTAAACGTAGGCATTGAGATATGAACCCAGGTCTGTCTGCTCCAGAACCTGTTCCCTTAACCACTGTGCTATCTTGGAGAATAGTCAGAACTTGTAATGATTCTGATTTGAATATTTGCTATTTATCTCACTGTGAGTGGGAGAAAATAATGGATGGGGAAATCCATTTGACTACAGGGTACTGACCAGCCTCAGTGCAGTGGCCTGTTCCCAGCAAAGAATCCCCCACTGTGACCTTGGCAATGACCTGTCCTCTCAGCCCAGCCCTTCCTTTCCTAGGAATATAGGGGCCCAGAGAGGAGGTGCCATTTAACTGGCTTTTTTTTTCTTTTAAAAAACACACATCACTCTGGAATCCAGAAGTCATCTCAATTCCACCTCACCCTAACCCACATGGGACCAGGTAGCATCCACCTCACAATTGGACAGCTCCCGTAGGGTAAAAAAAATGGCAGCCATAACGGAGAAAAATGTACTATTTAAGTATATAAAGGCTTGACATAAATATATAAGGTTAGCCCCTGGATTTCTCCTGATAAGATGTCAGAGGAGATAAACAGTTTACACACAAGGAAAAGCAGATAGTAAATCCTCGCATGGAAGTGTGCCCAGTCTCACTAGCAAGGAAAGAAACGGGAACTAAATAACTTCAAAGCACGCTGTGTGCCTAGTAAACGAGCAAAAATAAATAAAAATGATAAAATCTAATGTCAGTGCTGTGGGGGCAGAGAGAGAGGAAGGTGGCAACTCAGATGGTCAGGGCCTTCTGGAGAATTCTCGGGCAGTGTGCAAGAACAGTAAAATCAAACCTTCTGACCTAGAAATTTGGCTTGGGGAACTATACTCCAAGGAAATACCCAAGGGGAGAAAAAGACATTTGTATGAAGACATTGGTAGCTGTGCTCTTATAATATAAAAAATTGGAAATGGCCCAGCCACAGGGAGTAGCTGAACACACTCTGGCTTGTTGGCACAGTGGAATACTATGTAGCAATTCAAAATGAAAACTGTGGGTTCCACAGAAATGTGTACATGAAATCACACTGAGGAAAAGAAGCAGAACACAAATAGACACACAGATCACAATCACGAGTTATGTGCGTGTGTTACCAAAGGTCTAAAGAGAATTTGGCGAGATAATTGAGCTTAATGCTCATTAGTTTCCATATTCTATAAAAATGCACTTCCATTGACAATTTATAAAAGAAGGAGAAGTCCCCTGGGGCTGCAGATGCTTTAGATCTCCCTGGTCACTGGTTCCAGGGCCTGGGCAAGTTCTTTCTTTGTTCTAATCTCAGTTCTTCCTGCTACCCCCGACATTTCTTATTGTTCATCCTCCAGGGAAACTACAAAGCGGTTCGTCTCCCCCCCTCCCTCCTTTGTTTAATATAATATCCCTTCAGAGATAAAATGACAATTCCATTTCCCCATCGCTACTTCACAAGCCTGCCCTGGATTCCTGGACTCAGGCATCATGCTGCTTGTTAAGAATTTCAAACGGCTCCTCCGAGAGCAGATACTGGCCATGGCCCAACCTTGAAATGAAAAGCAAATTGACTTTTAAAGGTTTCCCCTCTCTCTCAGGGTTGCCCACCCTTGTGGCTGTCCTGACAGGGGCAGGCAGAGAGAAGCGATCCCCTCAAATTCCATTTTAACACCCATTCTGCATCGGGAGACTATGAAAGGGACAGCCAGTAGCTGTGTGTCAGCAGCTGTGGCTTGTGTCCTGGAGCAGAGTCACCGAGGATGTGAGGCTGAACTGCTCATCTGATGGCTTGATTGACACTTCACAGATGCGGGTGGGAGAGCCCAGCCAAGGAAGCAGCAAGCTCTACAGCTCAGAAATAATGAGAGGATCCGAATCGAGAGAGGGAGAGGGAGAGAGCAAGAGAAATAAGAGAGACCAAGGAGTTGAATGGCAAGACGACAAAGGAGAGGCTTCTGTTTTCTTTCCTCTGCCCCCTTTGCTAAGGAGCTGGAGGCTGGGCCAAGGAGGCAGGCAGGCCCACCAGAAGTGGCCCCTCCGGACCCGTCCTGCCAGTTGCTAGGGGTGTTTGGTGTTTGGGTCCCTGAATGTGCAGAGGACGCCAACGTGAGAAAATGAAGAGTGGCAGAGCTGGGAGCTATACGTGGTCTCCATGCGCCCTGAGGACCCATTGAACGTCTCAGGTTTCATCCCCTCTCCTGCATCCCTGCTCCCTTTGCCGCCGGTCATCCATTCACCTTCCCTCACCTAGATTCTTGCATTAGCCTCATTACCAGTCGCCCCACCCCATCCTTGCCCCTCTTAATCTATCTTTCCACATTCCTGCCAGAGTGCTCTGTCTAAATGGTAAATCTGAACAGGTCACTCCCCTGCTGAAAATTCTTTAACAGCTGCCCATTTCCTAGGAGGATAAAATTGCAACTCCTTCATTTGGCACACGCGGTAGTTTGCATTCTGGCCTCTGCCTGTTTTTGCAGCTCTTTCGCACTGTGCTTTTTAGGCCCTGGCTACACTGAGCTGAGAGAGCTTCCAGCATTTGCTATGACGATTCCAAATTCCCCAATCCCCCCAATACCCCTTGGATGACCTCTCTCCTTCCACTCTGTCTAGTCTCAATGACAACAATGAGCATAGTGTATTGTAATTGTTTGCCTGTCTGCCTTCCCCCCTAGCTCCTTAAGGGGAAGGGGTCTTCTGTCAATTGTCATTTTTGGAGTTGTTTTTCGTAGATAACACAGACGCGTGGAACAACAATTGAATGGTACGAAAGAGAACACTGTGAAAGGAAGTCTCCTTCCCACCCTGTCCTCAGACACTTCATTCTTCTCCTCACAAGCAATACTGTTGCTATTTTCTTTTGTATCCTTCCAGAGATGTTCCATGGGTATGCACACATAGTTACCATGGTATATTCTTTTTTTTATAATCTCAGAAGGAGCATACTATACAGCCCCTTGCTGCTCCTGTTTCCTCTTTCTTGGCTTCCACATGTATCATAGGGAGCTGGAACATTCTTCCTGATGGCTGCATAGTATTCCATGGTATGGAGGAGGCATTTGGGACAGAGAAAGCACCCATATGTGTTTGCTAATTGGATGGTGGGTTTCTCTGGCTGTCATAGGCACCCTTTAATGCTGTGGCTCTCTAGCTGTCTAGTATTAGATATTGAGAGGTGAGAAGTCCATCTGCATTGGCCCCGCAAGGCACATCAAAGACTGACAGTGCCTTCTGTGAGGTGCTGAGGGCAGTACCCCCACCTTCAGACCAGAAGGGGTCAGGGGAACACCCAGAGCTCCTGGTTTCTGCTTCCTGCTGTGCCTTTGTTTTTGCATTTGTTAAATGGCAGATATTAGGTTCAAGTCTGCTCCCTGAAGACACATGAGTTCAATTGCTACACAGTCTCCAGAGAAAGGAGGAAAATAAGGAAAGTCCTGGAAACTGGGACTGAAAACTCAGAAAATATTAAATCATCGTTTAGCCTGGGAAGGCGAATCCACCTAGGAATCGGTGCTCTCAGACCTCACTGGGACGAGAGGAAATGCAGTAAAAATGAGGGAGGAAGTGTTTTCCTTGGCTTGGAAAACTTTCCTGAAGATGAACACTGGAATTTTCTGTGGGGACAGATCCAGGAGTGCAGTTTCCAGGCTCTCGGCCTCACGTGGAAAGGTGCTGGCTCGGGTAGTAGACGGTCATCAGCTGTGACTAGCTGGCCATCAGCTGTTACGGGTCAGCCATTAGCCACTGATATAACTCCTGTGGTTTAGCTGGCAAATGGGGATTGCGGATTGCAGAGAGGCGGATTGCAGTCAGCATGGCGGATTGCAGTTAGCAAGTGAGGTTGGTTGGCAGGCAGAAAAGTGGACGGCAGATTGCGGATCATGTGGATCCTACTTTGTGTGTCTCGCCCGGGCCGCCAGAAAGACTGGGGTGCAGGAAGACCCCTTGCTGGGGTACTGGCAGATGTTTGCTCCCTGTGTCTCCAACCAAGCCGCCAGTGAGAATACAGTGGTATGACTCCCCTATCTATGGCTCCGTGGGTGTTCCTTTTTGGCCTCACCATGTCCTGCTATCTTATGTGGGGAGCAGGAGCAGAGACCCTGCAGGCCGCCCCATAGGACAAATGGCGCAGCGAGCAGGGTACGGTGCCGGCCAAAGCTCTCCGAAGGGCGGTGGAGCAGTTTGTGCGTATGAACACTCAGTCTCAGGAAGACCAGGAGGAGCAGCTGCTGGAGAGCTGGACCCCCGTGGAGGGGTGGGAAGACCTGGACGGCTCTCCAACCAGCACAGGCCGGAGAAAGCAAAGGTCATTGTGGCCCTGTGGGCTGGGAAGTTCTTGCTGAGGCAGCCCTGATGAAGGACTTATAATCCCAGGAGGAAATGCTTGCTGAGTCCTCCGTGGGTGAGGTCAAGGCCGTCCCTCACCCCCAGGTTGGGGAGGACTTGGAGCCCTCACCCTGAGAAGAGGGCACATGTTGTGGGGCTGGTGCACAGCCCTGGCAAATGATTGTGGACTATGGGGAATTGCCTTCCATCCCTGATTTGATGGACCGTTTGACTGTTTGCTTGGGAACGTACCACCATGTAGTGGAACTGGCAGATATTTACTTTCTGTGTTTCAATTGGCTGCCATCGAGAATATGTGAGAACCCTGGCTGTGTCCAGGAAGTCTGACTGTGCCCAGAAAGAGTGGCAGTGCCCTAAGAGGCCCTGACTGTGCCTGGGAAGACTGGTGGTACCCTAAGAAGCCCAGGAAGTCTGGCTGTGCCCAGAAGGACTGGTGGTGTCCTGAGAAACCCTGGTTGTGCCCAGAGAGCCTGGCGGTGTCCAGGATATTGCATTCACCTCCAGGACCCTCGCACAGGGACCCTCGCGGAAGACACTTGTCGCGTAGATTGTGAGGCGAGACCCTGGAGGGAAGGAATGTGGGGACAGCCAGAAGTGCAGTTTCCAGGCTCTCAGCCTCACGTGGAAAGATGCTGGCTTGGGTAGTAGATGGCCATCAGCTGTGACTAGTTGGCTATCAGTTGTTACCAGTTAGCCATTAGCCACTAATATAACTGCCGTGGTTAAGCTGGCAAATGGGGATTGCAGATTGCAGTTAGCACGGCGGGTACAGTTGGCAAGTGAGGTTGGTTGGCAGGCAGAAAAGTAGACGGCAGATTGCAGATTGTGTGGATCCTACTTCGTGTGTCTCGCCCGGGCCGCCAGAGAGACTGGGGTGCAGGAAGACCCCTTGTTGGGGTACTGGCGGATGTTTGCTCCCTGTGTCTCCAACCCAGCCACCAGTGAGACTAGAGTGGTATGAACCCCCTATCTCTGGCTCCGTGGGTGTTCCTTTTTGGCCTCACCATATCCTGCGTTCTTATGTGGGAAGCGGGAACGGAGACCCTGCATGACACCCTGCATGACATCTTCTTAATCTTATCTCGAGGTCTTTCTGTCCTGATTCTATTCAAACGTGTGTGCATATTTGCACACACATCTGACTGTGGTGCCCTAAGATATACCCAGGTGTTCATTAAGCAGGTATCTTTATACATCTGTACCTCTGAGTGGGTCTTTTTCCACCACGAGGCTTTTGAGATGATCCCATTGATGTTCAGCAGACATGGGAGGAGATGACAAATCAAAGAGCGCTGAGAATTGAGGTCCCAATTCTCAGGTGAGGGTGTGTCTGAGATGGAGGCCCCCTATGCGTTCTCTGTCAGGAGCCTCTCCTCCCTTCTCTGGAGAGACTCTCGTCCATGTCTTTTCCATGCTTCATAGCCTGGATATCGGGATACTCTGGGGTGGGCAGTTGCAGGGAGGAGTGAGACTTGGGGGCAAGAAAAGTAAAGTACCTTTCCCATGGATTAACCTGGCTTGGCCGGTGATAAATGGCAACCCAAATTCAGTAGCATGCAAGAAGATTAACTCCAGGGAGTCAGCTCTCTGGTATTCTCCAGTTTTCAAGCAGATACGAGTATGGTGTTCCCTTCTCCTACCTCTGCAGCCTGACTACGGGTGTTGCTGTTTGTTAGGGAATGTAAACAGTTACAGGAGCACAGGTTGTCTTCCCACCATACTGCCAGGCGTAAGGTCATGGAGGCAGAGCATCAGAGAAAACCCTGAGGGGAAGGAAGGAGGGAAGGGAGGCAGAATTGTGAAGAGCAAACCCCTTGTCATCTTCCATTCCTGCTTTCTGCTTGTTGCCTAGAGGCTGGACCCCAAAGCCGTTGGAGCACATCTCCTGAGCCACAGTGCCTGCGAGAGTCATTCCTTACTCTGCTTTCTCACTGGTTCTTATTCTTCTGTTGTCTTTTTCTGTTTCTGCCTTGGGCTCCCCTCCTTCCCTTGAGGTCCAGAAAGAGAGGTTTGAGAGAAGGCCTCTGTGGAGGCGTGGGAGGATACAGGAGCCTGGCTGGGAGAGAGGTCTTGAGGCAGTGGAAGGGGGAGAAGGGAAAAGGGAGCCGGGAGCCTCAGGCACCAAAGCCGTATGGTTCTGCTTCTTAGTGGAAATTTAGTGCCTCCTGATCAAGATTTTTATGGAAAATTTAACCTACTGAAGCTGGGAGGGCAACTCTCAGCTGTACGCCTCCCTCCTCTCTTCTATGACTGCTGGTTTAGCCAGGACTTTCATATTTGGGATTTACCAGCCTCTCAAATAAATCTGTGGACTAGTGTCTTTCATCAGTTCTGGGAAATTCTCAGCCCTGATCTCTTCTCAAACATTTGCCTCTGCCCTATTTGTTCTTTCCTCTCTTTCTGGGACGTTAAGTAAGCATATATTAGGCTTCCATCCACAGTATCTCTTCATCCTCCTCCCCTTTTTGTCTCTCCATGCTGAATTCAGGGTAACTTCTCACTATTATATTCTACTTGGCTAATTCTCTATTCCACTGCATCTTAGCTGCTTTTAAATTAATGAGTTGAGTTTTCATTGCAGTTACTGTGGGTTTATTATCTTTGGAATGGCTATTTGTTGTTTTCTTTTAATGTCCATTTTGTCACCTTACATAATTTGTTATTCCCTGTAACTATTTTCAAGCTGGCCTTTTATTTCTTTAACCACCGTAAGTATGGTTGTTTCATAGTCCATGCCGATCATGCTATAGTGTGAAATCTTCTCAGCTGTTTTTCACTTGTCTCTTGTTTCTATGATTCTCACCCATGGAGTCTTATTTTCTTGTAGGCGTGGCTGTCTGTCACAGTGTTCTGGTAACTGCACTGAAACAAAAACTATGGAGGAATCATTTAAGCATGAAGGGGCCTCATCTAGACAGGATTGTGGTTTTTGCTGCCAGGCATTGGGGACATTCCCAGTCTGGAGCTGTCTAAACCTAGTTCCCAGTGTGAGCTACCCTGGGTCACCCAGGCAATGCAAACCTGGGCTGGTGTACTTCCGCCCACCCTTACCCTGATGGTGTAGCCTTGGGGGGGCTCAGTACACGGAGGGGAGGATCTTCTATTAGACTCTCCACTGTGTGCAGGCACTGAGCTTGGATTTCTAAGCTCTTCCCTGTTCTAGGTGATCAAAATGAAAATTCAGGTCTGTTAGGATTGACAGATGCTCTCTCAGGCAAAAGGAGTTTCACGCTCTGGTTTTCTCTTCCTTATTGGCCAATTAATTCCTTAACTATTAACTCTTCAGGGCTTTTAAGATGTTTTTGATATTTTATCTAGCACCTTCAGTTGTTTTTATTGGGATAGTTGGTCCAAATAACTCAGCCTGCCATTACCAGGCTTCCAACCACAGTTGCAATCAGATTACTAGTACCCAAAATATGTCATCAGCTCTCCGGTATCTCCTCAGTTACATTCCCTGCCCGCTTCCTCCTCAGATACAAAGAGTGGAAAAAAAACAGGGTGGGTGGCAACTGTCAACAAGAATGACCACCTCCCTTAAGGGCAGCAAGACTAAGAATCTCATACTAGCCACCTTGAGAGTCAGATTTAGGGATGGACCAGCCAGACTTTGGCTGAAGGGCCAGTATAGGACCCTAAAGCATTATCATGAAGTGGAACACTGTGTTTCCCAAAAATAAGCTGGACAATCAGCTCTAATGCTTCTTTTGAAGCAAAAATTAATATAAGACCCAGTCTTATACTATATTACATTATATAAGACCCAGTCTTCTATTATAGTAAAATAAGACCAGGTCTTACATTAATTTTTGCTCCAAAAGACGCATTAGAGCTAATTGTCCAGCTAGGTCTTATTTTCGGGGAAACACGGTAAGACAGAAGAGAATTTTGCTGACCAGATGCCTTTAGGGAATCACTGTATTTGATTAAAAGGAGTATTTTGATAAGATGCAGGTGTGGGCTGTGCTATCACTCCCTTCCCAAGGTTAACTGCCTTCAGCTGAGAGGGGGTCCTGCTTCACAGTTATTATTTTAAAGAATGGAGCATGCAATTGCCCAGTAGAGCTGAATTGCTCCAAACAATAGAGAAATATGCTGCTCTGTTCATCCTTCCTCTTTGCAGCCCCTAATCTCTTTAAATAAAGTGTTAAACAAATATTTAAAGAAAATCCTTTTTCTCTATAAGGATAGCAGGAAACTGGCGATACGAGTTGCCTCTGGGGAGTAAAGCTGTGTGGAATCTTGTTCTATACAGGAAAAGGGTTAGAAGAAGACACTATACAGATAACTGCTGTCCTGAGGGGCCTCAGGGATGGACTCTGGCCATCACTTCCCTCTGCCCTCACCGAAGCTCCCAACCACAGCCAGGGTTTTAGCCTGGGTGGGATCGAAATCCCCAGAAAGCCCTGAAAGCAGGGGAAACGTGGTGTGCAGCGTCTGGAAATTTAGGGAATAAATAAAGGGAGTGGGATTGTGGGACCCACACTGGGTGTCATCTCAGTGAGCAGGGCTCTTGCACAGAACCTTGAAAGGATCTGTGCTAAGTTTGCAATGGCGCGGTTCGTATAGCCAACAGCTCCACACTCCCTGCCTTGTCTTTGGGAGCCGTCTGTCTGTCTCTGTCTCTCTGTCTCTCTCTCCCCCCCCACCTATCATACTTGCCCACCTTTCTTTTCTTGATATTTAGAGGGGCAGAAGGAGAGGCTTACAAAAGACATTGGGAAGAGTCCAGCTGTATTTGGAACAGACTATCAGTGTTTCTTGCCCAGAATTCTTGAAGGAAAGGAAAAAGCTGAGGTTCGTGGAATGGGCTCAGGGAGATTCGGCTGGAGTCCATCCAAAAAACTTTCTGGACACCCTGAGGATCTGGACAAACCCGGTCCTTGTCATTGTTCCTTAATAACCCCTCACCACATTGTATAAGCTTATTCAAGGTTTCAGGGCACTCACTTTACAGGCATCTCTTTCTATCATCACAGGGCAGGGCAGGCTTGTTTATCCCCGTTTGCAGATGAGGAAACTGAGAGCTAGTGAGTGACAGAGCCAATATTCCAACCCCAACCCAGGATTTCACACCCCAAGCCTTTCTCCACATCCAGAGACAGGCCCAATGCTCTCACTCTAGAGCATCCTGGGTCCTGGCTCTGTGCTGTTATGGAGCAGGGGCAAGAAGGTGGTTCATTCCACGTTGCAAATAACAGCATTCTCCACCCCCACGCCTGCAAAGAAGGAGAAGGAACATGACCCCCAATGGGAAGAAATTTTAAAGTAGCCCCTTGGAACCTTTGAAGAAGCTGTTGATTTATTCCAATCCCTACTGGTATTCTATGTCACATTCATAAACGTCAGAGCGGGAAATGAAGCTCCCCCCTGCCCTGGCAGCTGCTGGCTGCTGCTGCTACTCACCAAGGATTCAGAGAAAGTGTTTCCCCTTCCCCTTGATTGATAGAGAACTGAGAATAAAAGAAAAATACAAGCCCCCTGGAGCATTGATGGATGGGAGAGGGCAGCTTCTCAGAAAGAGAAAGGGAGTAATCTAGAAAAGGCTGTTATTGAAAGCACAGAGAGGGTGTGTGTGTGCGTGTGCGTGCATGTGTGTGTCAGCATATAAGGAAAAGATCCAGTTTTTTAAGGCCACATGAAAAATAAATGCATACCTTCTGCTTATGTCGAGAGAGGAAAATTAGTGAAATCTGTAGTTGGTTTCAGGGGCTCTGACACAAGAAAAGGGAAGGAAAGGGGGTCGGCCAGATTCTAGGGTTCTACTTTCCCTAAGCGGAACCTGCTATCTTCTGGGGCCTGGGCCAGGGTCAGAGGGTGGCAGAGACTTAGAGCAAAGGGTTCTGGAGGAGAGTGGAAAGAAATAAAAGGTAAAAGTCTCTCAAAGGACCACACAGATACAAGGACTGTCATTATTAACTAAACCAGTAGCTGAGATTGGAGATTCCCACTGGGAGCAACCTGTGGTACCTTAAGTCCTGACACAGACATGCCTGCAATGATGCCTTCCCTTACAGGTCTCCTGCTCTTTGAGAAATGCTGGTTGGTTGGGACCAACTCCAACAGCCCTGGCTGAGCCCCTGAGGGACGTAGCAGTCAAAACCAGGGCTGGCCTCAGTGGTCCCCAAAGCAATAGAGTCATTTTTAATTTGATGTTTGTACCTTTATGTTAAAACATACTAAACTAAATATTTCCAAATGAGCATTGTTCCCTTTCAAGTCACCCCCTTGAGAGGTTGTGTGGCTCTGCATTCCCCCACGTCATCTTGAAGGGCGCTATGTGAAATACCTCAGGACTGGTTTATAACCCAGGCAATAAAGTCATGTTATTTTTATAGGGGGTTCCTTTCTTTCCCTTAATTTGATTGATCAGACCTGTTTCCTGGTAACTTTTGGCCCTTTCCAAATACCAAATCCTCTGCCAAACTGCTTTCTCAGAGTGGTTTGGAACAGACCTGAGAGGATTTGATGGAATAAGTTCAGTGGGAGGGTGGAGATATAATTATTAGCAAAAGAGAGAAACACACAAATGGAAGAAGAACTGTTATATTAATGTAATGCAAATCTGAGGGGGTTTTCTCTTTTCGCTTTTCTTGTATGGATAGAAATGTTTCCGTGTTGTTAAAACTGTTGAATAAACAAAATGTGGTGTAGTCATACAGTGGAATATTATTCAGCCTTGAAAAGGAATGAAATTCTAACACATAATGAAACATGAAAGAACCTTAAAGACCCTATGTTAAGTGAAATAAGCCAGACACAAAAGGACAAATAGTGTATGATTCTGCTTATATGAGGTACCTAGAATAATCAAATTCATAGAGACAGAAAGTAGAATGGTAGTTGACAGGGGCTGGGAGAGGAACGAATGGGGAGTTACTGTTCAATGGGTACAGAGTTCAGTTTAGAGAGATGAAAAAGTTCTGGAGATGGATGGTGGTGATGGTTGCACAACAGTGTGAATGCATTTAATGCCACTGAATTGTACACTTAAAATGGTTAAAATTGTAACTTTTATGTGAATTTTACCACAATAAAATCAAAGCACGGATAACAAAATCAAATCTACTCTCAAAAGGTGAAAACTTGACATCACCGATGTTATTCAAAAGAAGTGCTACAGCATGAGCCAAGGTCCAAAGAGAAAAGCCCAAGATATTATTTTCTCTGGAATAAAATCAGAGTGCGGGGTCAGGCCGCTGGCTGTCACTCTGCTCTGAGACAGCTGTGGGAAGGGGCCGCCTCCTCCAGGTCTTCTGTTCTCACGTCTCTCGCAATGTTGTGCACCTTCACTGCTGCTGTCAGGCCTCTCGCAGCCCTGGAATGCTCCACAGCGCAGCCTGGGTCTTCCTGACCTGGCCTGCTGGGGCTGGCCGCTCCCCTGGCAGCATGAATGAGGCTCCAGCAAGTCGTGGCTCTGCTGGCCAGGAGGCTGCTGAGGTGGCTTTTTAATCTTCCAGCCGTGCCATCCTCGTGATTGCTTTTATTAGGAAATGTAATGAAAAAGACTATATGAAGCCCCTGCCAGAAAAAAAAAAAATCTAATAAGATTTTGCACCAAGTGTGGCGAGAAAAGAAATGGGGGGAAAGCACATTAGGAGTCAGATAATGAGATAAATGAAAGACCGCAGGGAAGATCATTTTTGCAGACTTGCTGGATGGTTGTAAAATTTTTAATTCGCTGAACTCTCTTTTTCCGTTGTTCCTGACTCTCCCCATCTTTGTCTTTCACTCTCTGCCTCTCCCTCTCTTCTTTGGTTTCTCTGTTTAAGCTCTTGCTTTTCAAGTGTGTGTGTGTGTCCTTTCACTGTGGCCAAACCCTGCCCCTCAGGACACGGGTAAGAGGCTGGTACCTTGGGCAGCAAGGCCCCACCAGTCAACCGAAGCAGGAGGACAAAGGACTGGCTCCCCCACCCCTCACTTCCACATACACCCCCCTTACCTTCTAGGGAGCTGCTGTGATTTGGCTAAAAGGGAGAGGAAGAGGGAGAGATCAAGGGAAGAAGGAGGGGGGAAATAGGACTATGGAGAAGGACAGGAGATCAAAGACCAGGGAAGTAAGGAGGAAGAGAAAGCCCCCGCTGCTCCCGCAAATCGATTCTCCTCAATGCCCGCCCTCCCGTCTGTGCTTTGAGCTGCTAAGCAGAATGCCACCTCTGTGGGATGCCAGGCCTGAACAGAAGAGCTCTGGGGCAGTGGGCAGGCATACAGACCAGGTTGTTGGGGACAACTGAGCCTACTTTGCCCTGCAGGGAGAGGTCCCACTTTCCCTGGCCCACCTCTCACCACCCAGCCCTTCAGGTCCTCTCCAAAATCTACTTTCAGTCCTTGATTTGGCAGATGCCTTCCTTCTATCCCACCCTTGGCAATTCTCTGCCTAAGTCCCAGTTCCCAGGTGCAGCTGGGGGGAGGGGGTAAAGAGTGGACACAATGACCAGCTTCCCCACAGGGATGGGGAACCCTGGGAAAGTACAGGAATGAATGGCTCAAGATGGAGACACATTGTTAGTTATTAGGAAAATCACTCTCAATCCTGCATCCCTTGTTCCTTCCCCAGTGGGGACTGTCTGCCCTGTTTCCCTCCCAGGAAAGTCATCTCTCTCTGCGCTCTGCCTCCTGCAAAAGTGCATGCGGCTGGCTACCTAGGAAATGAACGTCTCCTCTACGACCACTGCGGAAGATAAAAGAGCTATGAACATCGGCAAGGCCTTGGGAATGAGAGGACCTATTAGAATCAGGCAAAAGACCAGGTCACGTCTCACACGTGTCAGTAGAACTCTGAGGAGTTACAGGGTAGCCTCCAGGAACCAGGGCAGTCTGACAACGGGCCGCAAGAGGGAGAAGGGGGCTGGAAAATAAGGTGGATTGAGACAGAGCTGGGCAGACCCAAAAGGGAGGATGGAATAAATTCACTGTTAGTTGGGAAGGAGTGGCCGCAACTTGATTGTGGAGTAAAATAAGCTGGGAATAAGATGAGTACACACAGTACTTCCTCTGCCCTGGGTTCTGAGAACCAGAGGGTATTTACTCATTTAACCCTCACCACAGTCCCATGAGGTTGCTGCTATCGCTAACATCTCCATATTACACAGGAGGAAACTGAGGCACGGTGAGAGGGAGGAGCCAAGATTGCAAACTCCGAAGTCTATGCTCTTCACCACTTCTCTCTACTCCCCCTCCAGAACAGGAGACAGGTTCGGCAACATATAGGAGACTAGTCAAAAAGGAGAATAGCACTGTGGTTAAGAACATGAACGTCTGTCCTAGACAGCCGGACACTGACTGGCAGCATGACCTTGGATAAGATCCTTAGATCTTAAGGTCACCCCTCAGAGCGATGTTCAGAGTAACTGAATGCATGTAGGTTAAAACACCGGCACAGCACCTGGCCCCTGAACTCAGTCAGTGGCAGTTTTTAATGTTGTTACTCTTCTTCCCATGAGAGGAAAGCTTGGCGGCTGGCAAGCCTCAACTTCCCACCTCTGGTTTCCCACCAGAAATACTGGAGATGGGCCTTCCCAGGGATCAATTTCTTAGGGGCACACGGTCCTGCCAACAGACCCTGAAGAGCCTCAGCACCCACAGTACAGCCCCTCTCCCTAGCGCCTCCCTCCCCTGCTCTGGCTTGGTGAGCCCAGGGGTTCCCAGGCCGAGGAAGCACCCCAATCCTATGGCTCAGTGCATTGTTCCAGGGAGTATGTGTTGCAGCCCTCCTTCTCTGCCTCCTTCCATCCCCCAGGCCCTGCTTTTCTCTTGATGGAGAAGGCACAAATTAGGCAGAAAGGAAAATGTTGACAGTTTTCAGCCTTCCCTAGCTGAGGATAAAGAGAAATACGTTAACAGTTGAAGCTTTAGGCGGATCAAACACAGTTTGTGAGGTGCTTCAAATGTACTATTCATCTCACCAAGGAGATGCAATCTTGGGCTTTCTCTTTTCACCCCATCAAGAGGAAACCTCAGCTAAGTGGGGATGCTGGGCTCCAGGAGGAGGGGGCGTTCTCAGAACAGCATCTTTTCAATATTAAATCTACAAGTCTGTCTCAAGTTCCTCTTGTTCTCCCTGAAGCTTTCCAAATGAGATGGGTCACCTTGCTAGAGATTCTAAAGGTGCAAAGGCTGCAGGTGAGACCCACAAGAATTGGGCAGCAACAAGCACTTGGAATCCGAGAGAAGAGTGACTGTGACACTGAGAGAAGGCAGACACTTAGAGCTGGAGACATTGACCCTGGAAGGTCTTCCACGTGCCACGTGAACTTGAGGGGTGTAACTGCATGGGCTGGAAGTGCTCTAAGAGGAGCTCCCTGAGCCGTGCCTTTAGCTCTGCAGACCTACTGCGACAGTCAGGTGGCACTCACCCTATCCTTGGGTGCCTGGAGGAAGGACGGGATCCAGATTCAGGTGCTTAGGCCTTGGGAACTGGACTGGCAGAGGCCCCTACCCCACTGGCCTAAAGGTTCTGCACTCATTCCATACTCTGCCTCCTTTTCCCTTTGGCCACTGAGGTCCCCTCTGGGCTCCTGCTCATATTCCAGGGTTCTAAGGCACCAGGGCAGGCTTCTCAAACTGGACACTGCCCACTTCTTAAACTTGACCCAGAGAAGAAACCACCCCGCTCTCCCATGGTTTTGCCCCTCTACCTCACAAACCTTACATGTGTGCAGTTCTGGACAAATCGCAAGCTGGGGAGGGGAGCAGGCCCTGCTGGTGGAATGGGAGATTGGAGCAGAAGTAGAAAGAAGGGAATTTGACGTGATGGATCAAAAAGCCTTGAAGTGAACATACCCTTTGACCCAGTAGATCCACTTCTTAGGAACGGCCCCAAGGAAACATTAGACAAGTGTGCAAAGATGTACAAAAATGTCCGTCCCAGCTTTGTGGATAATAGCAAAACTTGCAAGCATAAACAAAGGATTGGTTAAATAGTAGCCTTCTGATGCAATTATTAAAAATCAGATTCTGGAATACTGGGAGGAAGTAAGATACAATTATACTTTTATTCTAAAAAGTTTCAAATAATTAAGATAAAGCGATGCCCCCCCACCTTAATCCTAACCCAATCCTGTTCCTCTCAAGGGACCCCTTATTAGCATTTAGTTGTATCTTCTCAGGCCTTCCTTTTTTTTAAGAACCATATTTAATGTAAACAAATAATAACATCAGGTTATGCAAGTTTGTGACTATAGATATGTGTGTCTATGCAAAGAGAAAAGGCTCGCTGATTATCTACCAAAATATTAACAGTGTTCAGCTCTAAATAGTAGAATTGTATATGATTTTTATTTCCTTCTGCAGGAATTCTTGTATTCTGTACATGAACAGAAGAGAAACGATACTATTTTTAAATACAGTAAAATAAGGAATTGATCACATTGGCTGCCTCTGAGGAATGTACTCTTTTATATCTTTGGAATTTTACACCTTGAGCACGGGTTACCCATTCAAAAAAATGAATAAAAAATTTTTGAATTTTAACATGGCAATAAAATAAAATGAGGGGGCTGGTGGAGAAGACCTCCAAAGGATGGCAAGCCCTGATATTCTGGGAATCTGTAAAATTCTTCAAGCTGTGGTTATAGTTTCTGAACCTGCTCAGGATTCACTTCAATAACGCTAGTCCCTGTCTCACCAGGCAAGGAATTAGGGCCTATAACCTGGAAGAAATGAGGTAGGGTCTAAAATAAACCAGGCTGCCAGCCAGAAATAACTTTATAATACTTTATAGCATAGCAACAGTAATGGTTCAGTTGAGTTCGTTTTCATACTTTTACAAAGGACTTTTCATCTCCCTTTGGTTCTCCAAAATTTCCTTGAGGCTACCTGGTGCTGTCAGGTGCCTGGGCCAGAAAGGACTGGGGCCAAAGACCTTGTCTATAGGAACGTTGTTTGAAGTCTGCTCAAAAGATCCACATTTCCCGGGGCTGGGTGTTGGGTTTCTGACAATAGTCTTCTCTTCCTCTTTCTCCAGGCCCATCTCATCTGCCAGTACCCACTTCCGTTTCTGAGCCTCAGATCCCTAGCTTGTAAAATGAGGGTAACAGCCTTGCCCCATAGACTGGTTGTGAGGTGTGGGTCATGATTGATAGACTGTGTGGCAAGGGTGCTGTCCAGTCAGAACAGAGGTTCCCCAGAGCTGGAGCAGCTGCCAGACATCCACCCTCAGGGGAGCATCTCCTGGGGTAGCCACTATTTATCAATTGACAATAGGTATTTTTTTTTAATTTAAGTTTATTGGGGTGACAATTGTTAGTAAAGTTGCATAGGTTTCAGGTGTACAATTCTGTATTACATCATCTACATATCACATTGTGTGTTCACAACGATAGGTATTTTCAATATCAATGTGTCTGTGTACGACACAGGCAGCCCACCCAGCCTAGAATGTGCTCCGTGAAGTATTAATTCCCTCCCCTGAAAAGCCTCCTCCCTGGACCCCGTCCAGCCCTGCCAGTCACCCCTCCTTCCTCTGGGCTGCCCCATGCATCTACCACTCATTCATAACCCTGCATTGTAATTATATGCTTGTTTCACACAGTCTCACCAGACCAAGTTCCTGGAGAGCAGGATTTATGTCCAAATCATTTTTTGTTTGTTTGTTTGTTTGTTTGTTTAAAGAGGGCACAGCTCACAGTGGCCCATGCGGGGATCGAACTGGCAATCTTGGTACTACCAGCACCATGCTCTAACTAACTGAGCAACCGGCCACCCCAAATCATTTTTATATGTCAGCTAGTAGGTCCTCAGAAATTATTTGCCAAATGAACAAATGAATGCTATTTATGGCCATGATCCTTGAAAGTTCTAGGCTGCTTCTCCTTCCTGGCCCCGAGGCTGACAGAAGACTTGAGCACCCTGCCCAAACTCACTCCAACCCAGATCTAGAGGAGGTGGAAGCAGAGAGATTCAGAGGCAGTATGGTGGGGTGAAAAGTGGGCTAGGCCGTGGTCCTGGCCATCAGAGGCTTAACCACTCTGGGCTCAGTTTCTTCACCTATTAGACCAGATCAGGGGTTGAAAACTCAAATGCCCACAGAGGAAAATTACGTAGGGAGGAAAGCAAAGGGTAGAGGGTACAGTAGTTAGAGAGCAGGCATGCCCTTGAATGGTACTGCCCTTCAGTGCCAGCTGGTCTCTGCCAAGAGTGGCAAGGTTTTCTGATTTTTTGAGAAGCCAGAAACTAGATTTTATGTGAAGTCTCCTGAACAGGTCAAAGTCAAATCCATAGGCCGTTTACAGCCTGGAGACCACCAGTTTGTGATCTGAACACCAGCTGACCACTCACTCCCTTCCAGCTCTTAAATTCTGTGAGTCCAAGAAAGTGGCCTGAAGGCGTATGTTCTTGGGGAAACCTTTTAAGGGCGAGACCCAAAGTTCAGGCTTCATTCTGGCCACTGAGCCTCTGAAAGCTGCCGCCCTGACCCCCAAACTGCAGCTTTATGCAAATGCTGCCCCCTGTCTCCCACCCCATCCCGCAACACACACACACACAAGGGGCAGAAATGGAGGATGAAGAGGTGCCAAAGGTCACTTGTCCTGGGGTGGGCCCCTCCCATTCTGTCCCTGCCCTGCCCTTCCCAGAGACCTAGGCCCAGGGCCAACCCACTACCTTCGCCTTGCTCCGCACAGGGGCGCCCACCGGTGCTACCGTCTCACCTAATAAATTCCTGTCAGAGAAGCTGTCAGGGCCTGGGAAATAAATAATGATATTTAACATTTTGTAATAACAACAATTAACCAGTAAATAATGTCCTTTAAACTGCAAACGCAGGAGTAAATTAATTCTTCTAATGAGCTGTCAGGCACGGAAGAAAAAACGGGCTCGTTTTCTTTGGTGGCACGAGGCTGCCGTATGAGCAGCCGGGGACGCTCACCTCGGGCCCGGGAGCTCATTACCGGGAAGCACGCCGCGCGGGTTTCCCGGGGAATTAACGGCCTCCCCTGCTTCCACGTGGGCGCTTGCCCCCGCCCACTGCTCCGCACCGGGTGCCGGAGGCCGGGCCCGCGCCCCGCCGCACCGACATGGTGCCGATTGCAAGTGAGCAGTGAGAAGAGCATTTCAATCAGGGACCACCCCCTCCCCGTCCTTCCCTCCCTGAGTAGCGCTCAGCCTTGAGGGGCTGGGGGACAGAAGCTGGGGACAGAGGAGGGGGAGAAGGTGGCGTGTGTCCCTAGTCCTTGCTGTGTGACCTTGGAGAGCTTTCCTGCCTTCTCTGGGCCGGGATGTCGTAAATGGAAATGTGAAGCTAATCAAACCAGATGTGATTACTTCTGAGCTCCCAGAAGCCTGTGACCATAAAAAGACACCTAAGAGTAAGGCAGCTCTTTATGTACTGACTCAGAGTAATCTTCAAGATATATTGTCAGGTGACAAAAGCAAGGCACAGAATAGCACGCATAGGCACAGGGTATGCTACATCTTGTGTATTAAAAATAGGACTAAAGAAAGAGAATGTGTGTCCCTACTTGCTTGTGTATGTCTAGATAGGAAACACAGAACATTGCTTGCCTCTGGGGAGGAGAACTGGGAGAATTTTCACTGAACAGACTTCCTCCACACCCTGAGTAGGTATTACACATTCAAAAAATAAAAGACAAAGCCACACACATCAGAGGTCATCTGGTGTTTCAGTAGCTTTCAGGAAGTGGGAGCCACAAGAAGACAGCTGAACTGAGACCCCCTTCAGAGAAATCACACTGCCTCTCTAATGAGTTATCCTAGAGACCAGTTAATGAGTCAGGAAGTCCTTCCCAGGAGCTAATCCCATTCCATTCCCTCCTGCTATAATTTGAGTTTCTCTCTTCCTGTTCTATATTTGGTGGGTGAAAGGGCTCATAGACAGTTGAATGCAGAGGGGCAGCTGCTGGATGGAAGAGAAATGGGGTGGGGATTGGGGGCAACCCAGCCCTTTGGATCCATATAGGCCTGTGTTTGTATCTGCTTCTGTCACTTGCTAGCTGTGTGATGTGGTATGTCACTCTCCATTGCTAGGCTTCAGAGTCCAGACGTCCCTGCGTCCCTCAGGGAAGAACACAAGCTTCTGAGTCTGATGAATAGGTGTCCACCTCCCACAAGAGCCCTCCCAGGCACATTACTTCACAGGACAGACAGAAGATCCCCTTCCCAATCCACACCATCTGGCCCCAGATCTATGCCTCCCCAGTTACAATGCCCAACCCCACCACGTCAAAGGAGATCGATTAGTGGCCTCCCTCTGGCCAGGGGCAGGTTTGTCCACTTAGCACCTAAATTGTCCTGCTCTAAATCCAGAATAGGCTCAAGTTAGCTGATGGTTGAGAGCTAAAGTTCGGACCAAATGTCAGCCAGCACAGGGCTGGGTCAAAGTACTGGGGGCCTACGGGGGGCCTACTAGGGGCCTGGGGTGAGAGAAGGACAGGAGCAGGAGAGCTCCCAGCCCCGAATCGCCACCTGACCAACTCCCTTTCATCTGTATCCTTGCCTTCCTCATAATGTGTCTCCTGATTAAAGAGTTTCTCAGCTAAAATATATTTGAAAAGCCCTGACCTTGGCCATTCAGAACTGTGCATCCAAGGCAAGGGGTTCCAGAAAAAAGAGGGCTGAGAGAGGGGGGAAAGGGACCCAACATATGCTGATACCTGCTCCATGCTGGGCACTGTCCTGGGCACTTCCCCTCACAACCTGTGGTTTGGGTAAGAGCATCCGCGCTCTATATACCAGATAAATGAAGTTCCAGGAGGTTAAGAGACTTGCCCTGGGTATTCAACTAATAAGGGATTGGGCTAGAATTTGGTCCCAGATCAGCTGACCCTAAAACCACATCTCCCAAAACCCTGCTGCCTGTCCCAGGCACCGCTCCTCACCACCTAGATAAACTAACAGGGCTGGGAGGAAGAAAGGGGAGTAGAAGCTGGAGTGTGGGAAGGTAGACAGCTTGACCTCCTGACCCGCTCAGCTCCTCAACACCCTCAATTCAGTATCTAGAGCATCAAAGTGAAAGTTCAGGGAACATTTGCCAGTTGTGAGAATTCCTGAGAGAGGCTCCCTTTCCCTGGCAGACTGGAGGAAAAGCAATGGCTTCATTTAACCAGACAAGATCCAGGCAGGGGGAGAATGAGGGTATCTCTGATATCATCTTTAGGACAGGGTGGTGGCAAAGGCTTAGGGACCTGGGTTCAAATCCACACTCTACCACTTGCAAACTCTGTGACTCAGGACAAGTTACTTAACTTCTCTGAGCTTTGCTTTCCTCTTCTATAAAATGTAGATAATTGTTCCCTATTTCTTTGGGCTGTTGTGAGGGTTCAGAAGATGAGGTATGTAAAGTACTTAGCAGTACCTGGGCATAGAGTAAGCTCCCAATAAATGGCTATATCTGTTCTGGTGAGCTTTTTGCTGCCCTGCTAGACAAAGTCCATCTCCAAGAAGGGCCATTGATCTGGTGCTTAAGGTAGGCAGACTACCTCTGCAGCTCCCTGATTTGGGAGGCAGCCCAGAAAGGCCCCCAGGCTTGGTTTTTGCAGAGGGCAGCGGAAAAATTGGAGCTGAAGCCAGCAAAACAAGAATCCCAGCAGCAGATCTGAGTCAGCTCCTCCTGGGTCTGGGGGTTCAGGAGTCTTCCTCAAGGTCACACAGCCTCCCAGTCACCCTGTCTTCCATATGACTGCCTTTTGGCCTGAGCCCTCTGAGGGCCCTGGGTACCTGTGTGTATGGAATACCAGCTGGGAAAGAAGGGTGCTCCAGTGAGCAGAGGAAGCTGGGTCTCAGCCACGCGGAAATTAAAACCAGCTTGCCCGGCGCTGAGTTACCATGTCGCCTGAAATCAGATTGATTTCTTGGGCTTGTTGTGACGGCAGTGTTGCAATTGATTCGTCTGGATGGCAGGGAGTTTATCTATTTGGAGCTGTCTGTCATTGATCTGAATAAGCTTCTAAAATAACCCAAATACCTGGTGAGGGCGAGGTCACCACCAACCCTGGCTCAATATTAATTATAATAATGAACAGGCATGATGAGGGTTCATCCATTGCCTGCCCTGCAGAGCTGGCCCCTGTGAGGTTTGGTGTTTAATATTCATTGGGGGTCAACCGGTGCAAAGAGCTGGTGGACACTCATAAACTGAGGGAAATTTGCATGGGTAGGAATGCCGTTTTCTGCTCCATGGGCCAGAGAAGAAACTGGTGCTGCTGAAACAGGAAAGGTTTGGGTTAGACCGCAAGAAGGACTTCCTAATGACTGAAAGCAGATGGATACAGCATCTCATTCACTTATTAGACTGGACAAGTATTTCTCTCTAAGTCTGTTTCCTCCTCTGTAAAGTAAGGCTTGTAATACTCCTCACAACTGCTGCTACTGCTGCTCCTGGCCAAACAAGACAAAACAAGACTGGAGGCCTCTTCTGGGCTGTCTTCTGGTTCAGGGAGAAGCAGAGGGTCCTACTTTGGGTAACAAAGCACCTGCCCTTCTCAGCTTTGGCACCAAGAGAGCAATCAATGGAGCTATTATTATAACAATTATTGATTCAATGAATATTTATTGAGTGCCTGCTACATGCTTGGCCCTGAGGAAAAATTAGTGGACAAGCCATGATCCCTTGCCTTTGAGGAAAAGAAATCTGGGTTTCTACGGGAGCCGGAGCATCCCCCTTGCTGGGGGTTCTCAGGAATAAGAGAGAACTATATCTCTGGGAGACAGCTTGGAAGTTGCTCGTGGAGGCAGGCAGAGGACATGAGGACCTCATAAGGTGGCTGCAGGTCCCAAGCAGCTTTACTCAGCAGCATATAACTGGACAGCACATCAGCCAACAAGAACCCCTCCAGAATAATCCACTTCCAGGAAGAAGAGGATCCTGCCCTCAAAGGATCTAGCAGAAACATGATCAGACTTGGGGTTCAGGTCTACAAGAAGCAAACAATAACTAGCTGACTCCCAATGTCCCTAAAGACACCAGCTGAAACTGCAGCAAAAATAAAAAAACATGGAAGTTAAACCAACATAAGGACGTCCTGGCTGAGGTTAGGGAAGCAGTATAGGAGACTATGGATGGAGAGACTTTGGTGCCTGGAAACCTGGTCTGCTGCCTTTCTTGAAACATTCCTTTCTCTGTTCCTACAGCGCTCTCCTCTCTCCTCCAGCTCAGTGGCTGGTGGAGACCCCTCGGCCAGCCTTCAGAGAAACATCAGAAGAAAGCTAATAGCGAAACGCTCTGGCGGATCTAATTGATTTTTTTCCTGTTGGTTCCCTAATATAGGCAACACTGTTCCTGCCGCTTTTCTGGGCTGGAGATTATGTCATAAATAAAGAGATTTGCTCCCTATTTCCATGTGCTTATCTTTAATAAGTTAAGAACTCAACAAGCTTTAGGAGGACTTGAAATAAGCAAGGGATCCAGTGGTGGCTTTGGCTGTGATGGTGGCAGTCGCAGCAGCAGCAGCAACTTTATTTCAGCAGAGAGGGAGGCAGATGGCTGAGGCGGTTTCAGGAGAATTTGCATTCTTCGGGCTGCATTGGGCCCAGGCTCAGCTGGAAGAAAAGAGGGGCAGGAGGGAGAACTGGTAGAGGAACTGGTGGTGGCAGATGTGGCAAAATGGATGGACAGGGTCCATGTGGCTGGGGGTGATGTGAGAGTTAAGGGGACAGGTTCTAGAGCCAGGTAGCCTAGGTTCAAATTCCAGCCCCATCATTGCTTACTAGTTGTGTGACCTTGGGCAAGTTACTTAGACTCTCTGTTTCCTCATTTTAAAACAGATAATACTATCTACTTCACAGGTTGTTCTGAGGATCAACGACATGCAAAATGCTTAGAACAGAGCCTGGCATGGGGTATGTGCAGAATACATGCTAGTCAGTTTGATTATTAAGATCTCATCTAATTTGGTTCCCTTTACCTGCTGCTAAGCTTCTGCCATATGATAGATGTTAACGGGCTTCACAGATGAGTGAGACACAGCCCAGCCCTGACTTCAAGAAACAGCAATCCAGCTGGGGACCCAGCTCCTGGGACTGGTGCGAGCAGGGCAGCACTCCTGGTGTCCACACTAAGGGAATCTGGAGAGGGAGGGGTGACCCCGTCCTGGGGGTGCTGCCATCTTATGCCCGTCTTGAGACTCACCCACTTTCCAGTTCTGGACATCCCACAGATTAACTCGCATTTCCTTAAAACTGACAGTGGACAGAAACTATGGCATGTGCAGAAACTGCCCTACTCAAGACCAAGCATAATTGCCACAGTCCCCCGTGCACTTAACGTGTACCAGGCTGTGCTCTCTACCTGCCACATTTAGTCCTCAGCAACCCTATAAGGAGAATCACTATCTCTCATTTTACTGTTAAGAAAACTGAGGCACAAAGAGGTATAGCTGGGGTACTGTCATGGCGGGCGTGCTGAAGAAGACCACTGGCCTTGTGGGAGTGGCTGTATGTGAGAGTCCACAGGAGAGGCTAAGAATGTTATACACACAGATTCTTGATGCTCTCGAGCAAATCCTTTAAAATGCCACATGTAGAGCGTATACAGAACATATTACAAGTGAGAAACTGGATGTGGTTAAAACAGAACCAGATGTTAAAAAATTAGAAGACCAACTTCGGGGTGGCCAAATAGATGAGGTTATTCTCCAGGCTGAAAATGAACTACGTCTGGCAAGAAAATTGATACAATGGAAACCATGGGAGCCTTTAGTGGAAGAGCCTCCAGTCAACCAATGGAAATGGCCAATGTAATCATCATTAAATGACCCTGTGTTGACAGGAGGGGGAAAAAAAAGAAGCATAGCTGGTAAAGACCAGGATTTGAATCCAGGTCCACTGATTTCCCTGGCTCTAAACATTACCCTCTATTCCTCACGCAGCACTTACAGTCACAAGCATTAACAAAGCACATATAATATGCAAAACCCTAGGCTAAGGACTGAGGGGATAGAACAATGAATATAACAAGCATTTATTGAGCACCGATTACATGCCAAGACCTTCTACAGGTTATCTCACTGAATACTTCTCTGACAGGCAAGTAGCACCATTTTCCTTTCACAGGTAAAAAAGTGAAGGCCCAGAGAGCCTCAGAAATTTGCCCAAGGCAAGCATAATGCTGGGATAATTTGAACCCAGGCCTTACATCAAAGCTTGGGCATTGTCCAGGATGTCCCTCAGCCTCTTGATGAGCTGTCTCCATTTCCACAGGCCTTGCTCTTGCAAACCACCAGTATGGGCCTCAGAGGAGCCCGCAGGCCCACCCAGCCCTCGCTGAGAGTACCCTGCACGTGCTAAGCTCCGCCCTTGTCCACTCACAGCAACTTCCTCTGCTTAGTCACAGAAGACACAGGCAGACCCAACAGCATTAAGCCAATCTGTTGCGTATCCTGTAAGTCATGAAACAGGGCTCCTTAGCATATTCACACCCTCAGTCCCTCCCTGATGGGGAATTCAAGGCTCAAACCTGGGCCAGGTCTCGGCCAGCCCCTCCCAGCCAGTGGGGCTGAGACCAGAACCATGCTCCTACCCCCCATTGCCAGGGGTACATGGCACCAAGTCAGTGATGCCAGGATGCTGCTCAGCAGGTGCCATCAATCTCCACAGCCCATCTGAGTCAGATTATGTGAAGCTCTTCCTTCATGGGCTCTTAGAGGGGCTCAGTGTCAGTGGAGAAGCTTTTCAGTGAGGGAGAAGACAAAAACGCTGTTTTACCCCTCTCTGAAAATGGGCTAACAATGGAATCGTCCTTGCTCCCACAGGTCTTGGGTGGCCTTCCCCATTCCCAGCAGGAGATGGGTTCCCTCTCAGGACCCCATTTTGCATTCTCCCTCTCTCCTCCAGGTCATTATCTGGCCCCGTGGAGTCTGTTGCTTTAAGGATGGGTGACCTCACAATTGGTTGTCATAGAGACCTTTGTGATGTCACAAGCAGAGGACAACTAGCTCAAGGAGGAGTGGAGGGTGGGAATGCATGGCTAGAATTGAGGGGCATTAGAGATTTCTGTTCTATTTTCATGCTCAGAAAAGGAAATGTCTGGAGCTGGATTTTGATATCTGAGGGAGACCTGACCAAGTTTCCCTGTGTTCTCCTAGACTGAGATGCCTCTGAGATCCCAAAAAAGGATCAATGAAAAGGCACAGCAGAAACATTTCCTACTTTAGGGCTGTAAGAAGTGGGCTACTTTTGTAACACAAAGGAATGAGATTAGATGGCAGGAGGAACGTGTGCCTGGAAGATCCGCCTGGAAAGGATGATGTTTTCTTGCCTTAGAAAGTTTGAACCATGTTGAGACAGCCTCTAGGGCTTTCATCGCCCTGTTTAAGCACCTTGTTGAGATAGACATGCTTCATTACTCTATCTCCCCTCCCCATCCGGGAGCTCCTTCAGGGCTCTGCCTCTCCAAACCCCAACTGAGATCCTAGCACACACCACGTGCTCCATAAATGTTCCCTCATTCAGTAAATAAATGAAATGGTGATGAATGAACTGGGCAGGTGGTTGGGTGAAGGATGAGTGAGTGCATGGACAGATGAATGGATGGAGGGATGGGCAGGGGGGGAGCCTAGCGATCACGTACAGACCCCCTAAGCTTTGGAGCTGTGCACCTGCCTACCTCTCTCGCTGCATCCCACTCCACACTTCTTGTTCTCTGTGATCCAGCTCCACTACCCATCTCTTAGTCCTGCCTACCACAAGACTTTGCACATGCTGTTCCCTCTACATGGAATGCACTTCCCTTCCCTCTTTCATCACATAACTCATGCTCATTCTTTGACCGCACAATCACTGCGTCTGCCAGGAAGCCCTCCCTGACTAGGTCCAATCCCTAGTGCAGGCCTCCACAGCACTTTGAATCTCTCCTGAGCACCAGCTGTATTGCAGTTTTGCATTCAGTCAGGTGGCTCTGGGTAAAGTCTCCCATTCTAGACTGTGAGCTCTGAACACGCAGGGGCAGTGTCTATTTTCACTCACCTTTGTGTCTCCAGCACTTAGCACAATGAATACTTGATAAATATTTGTCTAATGAATGAGTTAATAAGTAACCAGCCCTGCCCTGCCTGTTCCAAGCGGCCCACCCTCCATGGGCTGCACCAAAGGAAAGCATCTAGGCATAGGCCTCCTAGAGGTGAACCCAGGGCAGAAGCAGGAGGTCCAAGAAAACTGAGATCCCTCCCACACTGGCTCCTGCAAAGAGCCAGTGGGCACCTATGCCTTTCTGCTCTGCTTTGGAGATATATATATATATATATATATATATATATATATATTTTTTTTTTTTTTTTTTTTTTTTTTTTATTGGGGAAGGGAAACAGTGTGTATTTCTAGGACTTTATTGGGGAACAGTGTGTTCTTCCCAGGACCCATCAACTCCAAGTCAAGTTGTCCTTCAATCTTAGTTGTGGAGGGCATAGCTCACTGGCCCATGTGGGAATCAGACCAGCAACCTTGTTGCTCAGAGCTCGTGTTCTAACCACCTGAGCCATCCAGCCACCCCGGTAGTATATCTTGATTTCACCACTAACTAGCTACAAATCACTTAGCCTCCCAGAGCCTCAGTTTCCTCATCTGTACAATGGGGACAATAACAGTACCTACCACATAGGATTGTTGTGAGGATATAGTTAAATCCTCCAGCTCAGTGCCCAGTAACAGTAAATAATAAATGGTGGTAGTATCCTTATTTTTAGAGATCAAGAACAGCCCACTGGATTCAGGGGCTAACTTCTAAAAAAATGGAACATACTAAATTTTTATGAGTCTGCTTTAAATGTATGTGGCAGTCTTTTAAAAGAGGAAATACTTAACGCCTTTCTGTAAAATATGAACCAGCTACGAGTCCATCTTTTATGTAATTCCAAAGCTTCATGCCTGGGTTTGCTCGAAGGGGAAAATCCAATTATCCTGTCACATTATTCAAAGCAACGCCCTAATTTTGTCTCGGGCATAAAAAGGGGAGGAGCCTTCTTCTGCCCCAGTCACAGCCTGACTCAGGTGAGTACTGTCAGGGACAGGGGCACCAGGTCAACCTGGCTAGGATATTTGTTCATGCCTTCCCCATTCTGCCCTAGTTCCCAAAGGTGGGGGGCAGGTTCTGTAAGGTGGAGATGCACTTCATGACCAAAGGAGACCAGCTTTTGTTTATTGGCACCTTCTTCTTGCTTGTCCTGTGCATAAATATTCTCATATCTATTGGCCAAGATTCCAGGTCAGGCCACTCAGGCATCCCAGTGGGGCATCCCAGCTGGCTCCACATAGGAAAGAACTAAGATGCCTTTGAGCCAGCCTGGCAAGCTTTGCTCCTCCACCCCCACCCCCAGCTCACTTAGTCCCCTAAAGCCCACCTGCCAGGGGCAACCCATAGGGCATACCTTGAGTCTCCTCCCCCTTTCTCAGGAGCTCACCCCACCTGGTGACCCACTCCCTCATCATATGGGGACACAGGTCCCCAGCCCCAGAACCACACTACCATAAATCCCATGCCTCTGGACAGATGTAGTTTATGTAAGTTGAAGCACTGGAAATATGGAGTTGAGATAGTTTTATTTCGAGAACCCTCTATATTTCTCTGGGATTATCACCTGTCTTTGTTCCCTCCCTCTCTGGGTTATTATCTTTGGGCCCTTTCCAAACCAAGCCCCCTGATTGCTTAGGGAAAAGGCTGCTAGCACACTCCCGTGGTTTCTTTGGATCTGGTGAGAGCCACCGACCCATGGGGGGGGGGTCCTTTCTTCTTCCTCCTGTATAACTCTGTAGGTGGCTCCACTGCCCAGGAAGCCTTGGCTTTTAGGAGCTGGTTTCACCAAGAGACTCTCTAAGTGCCAGGGAACACTGAGGTGGTAGCAGAACTGGAGGTCTCATGCCCCCCAAGTTAGAGAGGGCTATACTCAGGGTGAGTCTCGGGGTACAGAGGGGAGGGAGAAGGCCAGCTGTTCTCTTTTCTACATTGTGCCAACCTAGCCTGACACCAAATTAATAGCATTCAAATGAGATGCAAAGCATTATGCAAATCTAGAGGATAAAGGCTGCTCTCTCCCGGGTCTTTGGGCTGTTGGAAGGCCAGTACCTTGAACCCTTTCCCAAAGGACCCTACTGGCTCCCTTCAACCTCGGCCCTCATCCCTTCAGCACCAGCTGGGGTGAAGAGACTGGTGTGACCCCCTCAAGGTCCTCTGATCCAAGAGCCCACTCTGGCCTCACCTCCCAGGCACTCCTCAGGTCCTCTTATATTCTGAAATGACACAGAGGCAGCCAGAGAAGGTGGCATGACCTCCCTCTGGATGCCAGTATTCCAGTTCCCCATGCATTAGCAGTATATGCAAAGTAGATGCAGGGGAGGTTTTGCATCTATTTAACTGTCCATTAAAATGGCCCCACTCCCATCACCTCTGCACAGGCCCAGGCTTCTAAACTGTCAACCCCTGCTGTCTTATAAGTACCATGTGGTTCCTGCGCCTGGTAATTGCTGTGGTGTTTGTTGAGCTGTATTTGCATTTGATTGTCATTTAACTTTCATCTTTCTCCTTCAATCAAACTGGGGATTGGGCTTCTACAATTGATTATTTGTTTTATTCTCAGCCCCTTGGTGGGTTTTCAAAGAGTTATTACTGCCACAAACTTGAACCCTGGGACTTCCCCTGTCACATGGAGGGGGAAAGCCTCCTCCCATCATCCCAGGGCTCCGACATGAAGATAATCTAGCCAACATCGGGGATCTTAAGTCCTATCCCCAGTCTCCCTATTCCACCACCTGCCTCATTTCTGCCCAGCTGGTGGCATTAAATATTTATGGAGCTGTGGAGGATCAAAGACCTTGAGTGGGGGTGGTGGGCAGGCTGGAGGCCTTGGGTTGGAGATGGAAAGCAGCTTACATCAAACCACTTTCTGCTGCTGTCTCCATCCTCCCTGGTCTCTACTACAGTTGATCTGTAGAAGAGGGAGCAAAATGCTCAGGAGCCAGGAATCCCCATTTACCAGGACAGGGCCCTCCTTCTGTCCCTAAATTCAAAGGCTTGACTTTGGGTACTCCAGGAAGCCCTGGCTGGAGCCTTAGCATCCCAGACTCTTACAGATGCTTCAGGGTCTGGGAGCCCCCTCTGAGGTGAGCAGGTAGCTCTGTGCCCCTGGGGTCTCTAGAGTGAGGTGGCAGCCCCTGCCCTTGCTTCCCCGAAACTCTAAAATCCTCCCCGCCACCCCCGTCTCCACAGAAGATGTAGCTCTAGTTTGGAATCTTTGCAAAGACTAATTTTCTTCTCCTCTCTCTCAGAAAGCAAATGTCATCCAGACAGAGACTTTAAAATAAGTTACCAACGTGCCTGTGATCCCACAAATTGATGGGCTGTTTGGAAGTGGGAAAATGAGGCAGGTTTCTCCAGGGATGTGAGCTGGATGCCTGGCACTCTCTGGCCAGAGCCTGTGAGGGTCCCTGGAACTGGAGAACCCTTCTTCCCTCTCTCTGGCTTTCAGTCCTAACACAGCCATTATAACTCAGACCCCACTTTCTGAGTCAGCAGTGAACCCCTCCGTTCCTGTCACTTGATTATTTGTTTTACTGCTTGAAAACCCTCCTTAATAGTTCCAGACTCCCTTGTTTTGGTGCAAATATCTTTGTGATGGGATAACCCTTTCACTGTAGTCACCAAGGATGTCCTGTGGCTCAGAGGCCCACAAAACCTGACCCCACCCAGCCTACTCCTTCCCCCTTCATCCCTGCAGGGACTCCCTCCTCCACTAAAACTGGTCTTCTCTTTGATCCCAGACTAGTTTGCATTTTCCACCACTTTGCCTTTGCATAAGCCACTCCCTCAACTTTGGATGTCTTCCCTCTTCCTCTCCACTGACTTAAACCTGAAACATATTTAAGACTTAATTTCAATGCACCTGCCTGCTGTGTAAAGCTTTCAGTGATCAATCCTCAGCCCCCAAAAGAAGCAATTGTCTCCTTCTCCATTATCTCACAATAGTCATTTGACACCAATAAACAGCCATGGGCTTTAGACGCTCCCTCCCCCACCCCACACCATCATTTATTCACAAATATTTATTAAGCATCTACCTTGTGCCAAGGAGTGGGGTAGGTTGGACGTAAAGGAGACAGACATGCTCTGTGCCTTCACAGTGTTGACAACTAGTAAAGAAGACAGAAAATTAAGCAAGCAATTGCATAGACAAGGGAAACCAGGGTCCTCTGGGGGCAAAGAGCCAGGTGGGAGACAAAAAAAAAGTGGGAGAAATGAGACAAGTGAAGGGAACCTTGCAGGTTTCCCCAGGCTGCCACTTTCAAATGTGTATGTAACTTGAGTATACAATGAGCCCGCAGCATACAGCTGAATGTCCCCTCCGACATGTTATTGTCCTCAATTTGTAGGTGATGCTAAGGTCTGGGCAGAATGGACCCTTTGGAGGGCATGAGACATGGTGCTTGACAGAAACTCTACTGCTTCCCAGTTGGCCCACGCTCTGCCTCAACCTAACTGGGAACCCACTGCTTGGAGACTACATTGACCATTTTTAAAAGCGAAGGACGGGGCCGGCCCGGTGGCTCAGGCGGTTAGAGCTCCGTGCTCCTAACTCCGAAGGCTGCCGGTTCGATTCCCACATGGGCCAGTGGGCTCTCAACCACAAGGTTGCCGGTTCAATTCCTCGAGTCCCGCAGGGGATGGTGGGCTCTGCCCCCTGCAGCTAAGATTGAACACGGCACCTTGAGCTGAGCTGCCTCCCGGATGGCTCAGTTGTTGGTTGGAGCATGGGCTCTCAACCACAAGGTTGCCAGTTCAATTCCTCGAGTCCCGCAAGGGATGGTGGGCTCTGCCCCCTGCAACTAAAATTGAACACGGCACCTTGAGCTGAGCTGCCGCTGAGCTCCCGGATGGCTCAGTTGGTTGGAGTGCGTCCTCTCAACCACAAGGTTGCCGGTTCGACTCCCGCAAGGGATGGTGGGCTGTGCCCCCTGCAACTAGCAACGGCAACTGGACCTGGAGCTGAGCTGCGCCCTCCACAACTGGGACTGAAAGAACAACAACTTGAAGCTGAACAGAACCCTCCACAACTAAGATTGAAAGGACAACAATTTGACCATTGTTCCCCAATAAAGTCCTGTTCCCCTTCCCCAATAAAAATCTTTAAAAAAAAAAAAAAAAAAAAAGCGAAGGACAGCCCAGGTGCATATTCTTCCCATCATACAGTACACCCTCTGAGGTCAGGACAGAGTGCTGCATTCTGGGACTTGTAGTCTCCATTGGACCCCTTCTCAATGCCTAGATTTGTTGGGGCAATAGGGAGGGTGGTATAGCACGTTCTTGAGTGGCTCCTCTCACCCTCCTTCTTGTGAGCCCACCAAGGAGCCCAGCTGCCAGGAGACAAGCCTACCACCAGCCTCCAAATCCCCATGAATCATCCTGGCATACAAAGTTCATCCGTGGGTCATGACTCACCTTCCTCTGCCTAAGCTTGTTAGTCTAGAGAGGTCCAGTAATCAAGGAGCTCAGGAATACCTTCAAAGAAAAAAGGATGAATCTCATGCCATTTACCAATATTTCCCCAACATTCCTCTTAGTCACGGAATCTTCCACCTCTCTCCTCTGTTCGCAACTCTTTCTCCCTCCCCTCTGCACCTTCTTTCCTGGCTTCCTCTCCTCACCACGGATCTTTGTGTCAACTCCCCCCTCTTCTGCCATCCTTCTGCTACTGCCCTCTTTTTTCTCAGCTTCTTGAAATGACTGTGAAGAAATTCTCTCCCAGTGACTCCCTCAGATAATTCCACGCCACCTGCCTGATGCCTGGGATTCTTTACAGCAGTAGAGGCACAAGAAGAGAATCTGATGAGCAGAACTGGAAGACCGTGAAGGTGGCAAGGACCGGAAGGCTCTCCGAGGAATGACACTTAAGAGCAGAAGTCTTGCCACCTGCTTCCAGGATGAGGTTAGGAAGGGCACTGACAATGACTGGGGTCTGAAAACTTTGGGGAGGAGTCAAGTACATGTGAAAAGAACTAAACAGAAAGCTGTCCTTCTCCCTAGGGGTCACAGGGAGTTCAACCCTCCTTTTCCTCTACAGGAAATGATAACATCAGTCACAAGGTCATGTTATATTGTATCCACTGAAGCTCAAGTGAGTCCATACATGGAGCCAGAAACATAAGCCTCTGGGATGGCATAGCTGTGATTGCCCTCTTTGCTGCCCCTTAGCTCAAGCAGAGCCCTGAAAGCTTATGTTCCCATGCCCTTGAATGGTACAACCTCCTTGGCTACTCCTCTGGGATTCCTTCAACATCCATCTAAAATAGCCTTAGGGAAATGTCCCACCCCACCCCATGCCTGTCCCATTTTCTCCATCAGTTCCAGGAACCTGGGCAGGGATAGGTAGAAAGGGTCTGTTCTCACTGGCTGGCACTGTGGCTTCTCAGGTCCTGTAGGAGAGGCAAGGCAGGGTCCTGGAGATCCAGGGCTGCGTGGGGACTCAGGATATTACCTTCAGCTGTCCACAGCTTGGCCCACGTTGCCTTCTGCCAAGTGAAGAATGTCTTTCCAGGACACAAGTACCACTGGCTTTTAACTATAATATCCTGATAATTAAGCTTTTCTGTGAGCACAGTTTGATGCTGATGCAGCTGCCTGGAGCCCTGGCATTTATTGAGCGCAAAGTAATAATTTATTGTCCTTTGTACGCTCAAAAGCCATCTTCATTATCGGCCCAGGACGGAGCTGCCACAAGGGCACGCGGGCCTCACCAGCTGCCTCACTCGCGGACGTCTTCCCAGGTCACCCTTGGTGCCCTCAGGTACCAGGATGGGGTGGAGAGAGGTGGGGAGGAGTTTGCTGTCTCATGGAGAGTCAGGTTAGAACCCCACCTCCTTGGCAGGCTGCTAATGGGGAAGAGGGTGACAGGCTTGGCTGGGCGTGGGCAGGGCGGAAGGGTGGGGGCCGTGTGCCCACATTACCAGGGCAGTGCTTCCCCTGAGCTGGCGGCGGCGCGGGAGCCTATGATCCGGCCGCTGGGTCTTCTGCGCCTTTGCTTGAGACTTTACGGTAAGCCGCTCCTCCCGCGCCCCCGCCCCCAGCCCCGCGCGGCGATCCCGGGCGCCGACGCCAGGCGCTGGCCGTGGTGCTGATTCTGTCAGGCGCTGGCGGCAACGGCGGCGGCGGCGGCGGCCGCGCTCCCTTGCCCCAGCCGGACCCTGCTCTTTTCCCCACGCCTCGCTAAGCCCCCCAGCCTCCCGCCGCGGCCCCGACCCGGGGCGCGGCTGCAACCAACACCATGCGTCCGGCAGTCCTGCTGCTCCTGCCCTCACTGCTGGCACTCCTGGCTCACGGTAAGGGACCCCGGCGTCCGGCGGTAGGACGGGGGCGAGGGCGGGGTCCCGGGAATGGAAAGGGAGCATCGTCCTGGCGCCCAGCTCCGCGTATCTAGCTGCCCAGCCCAGGCACCGCGCTCCGCCGGCTGCGCTGCCCCCGCGCCGGCTGAGCCGGGCGGGGCGCGGGCTCCGCGGGCGGGAAGCTGCCGAGGCTCCCGCCATTCGCGCCCGGCCAAGACCTCGCCTTTAATCATCTTTCCGGATCTAATGGGATTTCTCTGCTGCAATTCATCATGCCACCCCCTCCCCGCACACACTCTCGCGCTCACCCGCGCGCTACCTCGCCACACTCCAGGAGCCTTAGGAGCGCCGGGGCGCGTGCTGGGGGAGAGGCCACAGGGCGGTGAGCCTGGACCGTCCTGCTGGCGGCCAGCGGTCCCACCTTCCCTGCAGCCTGCCAAACTTCTCTTGACTTTGTCTCCCGTTCCGGGGCCTCTCTCGTCCTCACCGCGGAGGCACGGGGCCGATGGCGGCTGGCCATGGAGTTGGGACGTCGCTCACCTTCCTCCGTCTTGCCGCTGCCACGCGGGAGTCAGAACCTAGAGTACAATTCCGGGGGGAATGTCGGAGGGTCTGGGGTCCGGCATTCGGCTTCTGCCTCTGTCCGTGGCTGCAGCAGTTGAGGTCCTGGAATAAAGATTTTGTCCTCCCAGAAGTCCTTTCCTTACACACACACACACACACACACACACACACACACACACACACACAGCACACGCCCAGAGCTCTTCCTTCCTCCAGGCCAGCCGTCCTGCTCGGCTCCCTCCCACCCTACAGCCGCAGACTCGTCGCGGGAAGACCTACACCTCACCCTGGGGTCCCGCCCCTGCTTGCAGTCCGATCTCCAACTTCATCCGTCCCGGGTCGAGGGAAGCTTGGCCATGGAGTTGGCAGCAAGTGTTGGGGAGAGCATGGGGATTCTGTGCCTTTGGGAAGAAAGGTTTTAGAGTCTCCAAGGGACCTGCTGCCTCTGCTCAAACAAGCACTTATCAAAGCTACCCTACACCCAGGTCCTTCTTTCACTGCAGCCACTTGGCTGGTGGGGTATGCGGGACCTTGCTTGACGTTGGGACCCGCAGCCCCTCAAAGTATGGTTTGTAGCGCCTGATGGGGAGGGGGGAGATTGTAGAAGCTTCTAAACCTCTTTGCTCAATCTTTCCAAGCCGCGATAGGGGTTAGGGCAGGGGGGCCAGGGCCAGCCTGGGCCCCCGGATGGCAGTTTTCTTCGCTCTGCATCCCCAGGGACACAGAAGCCCCACTCTGATCCTCTGGCCCCTGTCAAATTCGGCTGGGTGTCCTCACCCCACCCCTTGGCTGCCCTCACAGGGTCCTTACTTGGTGCTTGGAACTCAGAACCGTGTGCTCACATGGAGGGGGGGAGAGGGGAGCCCCGTAAACTCCACCCTGCCCAAGGTGGGGAGTGGAGGACAAGAAGCCAGCATCCTTGCTCAGCCATCTGAAGATGTCCCTGGGAGTTCGGGACTTTTCTTGGGGTCTCGCCATGACCTTGTGCTGGACAGCTCCTCTGGAGCCCTGGCAGGGCCTGTGTGTGCCCCCTGAGATGTAGTCTGAAGCCTTTTGTGTGGGTCTGAGTGTGAATACTCAGAGCCCAGCCTGTCTGGAGTAGCAGGTCCAAGCATGTCTGTGCTTCAGGAGGTCTGGCTCTTAGGTGAGGGCTCAGCAGTGAGCGGGTGTGAAGAGTGTGTAAGTCTGCTAGTGTGCAGTGCAGCCTCTGCCAGAGAGCTCCCTGCAGGGCCGGGGTGAGACTGCAGGTCTCCAGGAGGATGGCAGGTGTGGCCTATGTGGCTGGGAGTCCAGGGAACCCTGCTTGGGTGAGGGTATGAGTGTCCACTCTGTTGCTGAGGGTCTGTGTGTCCCCAGCCAGTGTCCCTCCCTGATCCACCTCAACCTCTCCAAGGCCCATGGGGCCACCTGAGCAAGAGATATGTGAGGTAGGGGTCCGTCTGCTGGGGAAAATCTTTATTTTCACTCCTTAAAAAAGAAGAAGCAGACCTGCAGTGACAGGCCTGAGGAGAGAGGGTTTGGACCTGGGCTGGCCCTGGGGCACTCCTCCCTCCCAGCGGGGCTGCGAGGTCCCAATCATTGGGCTACTGAGTCATCTCATTGGGAGGCAATGCATTCGGCCATCTCACGACTCCTGGGGGCTTCAGCGAAGAGAAGGAAGGCCTGGAGCAGTAAAGGCCTTGGGCTGTGAGGCTTTGCAGACCAGGCAGTGCATTTTTCAGACCTCGTAGCCTCCAAAGAGACAGGGTCTTCAGAGCTTTGCACACACATAGACCAAGGGATGCAGGCCATAGGATGCAGCCACAAGCAGGAGGTAGAGGCCAAAGGGGCAGGGAGAGATCACACTGAGCCTGGCACAACCCTATAGGCTCAGTCCCCTACTTCCCCTCAAGCTGCCGGGTGGATTTCTCCCAGGCATGAGGGGTGCCATGGGTCTCCGGTCACATTCCCAACCTGTGGGCAGTGCCCAGATGATCCTGCCGTAAGTGTGGAGGAAAACGGTGTGCCGGGGCCTGCTGTGTCAGTTTAATGATTTTTAATGTGCAATTACCTTTAGTCATTCTCTTAATTTCTAAATATCAATAAAGTTAATTAAACTCTGCATGTGTAAATGTGGCCTGGGGAGATAGTGAAAGTGGAAGTGGCAGAGACTGGAGTTCCGTTGGGTCTTCAGAGGCAGAGAGTCCCTTCGTGGCTGTGTGACCTTAAACCTAATACTGTTCCTCTCTGAAGTCTGAGTGTGTGTGAAAAGAGGGAGGGAGGGGACGGCAAGTAGGGGTTGCTCACTCTGCCAAGAACTGGGGGTTGGTGTCTGGAATACAAGGCCCAGAGGAGTAAGGAAAGGAGGAGGAAGGCTTGGCCTCCAGGAACCCCAGTGCCACAAGGGTTAACAAACCAGGGCTGCCTCAACCTAAATTGCTGCTTCCTAAAGACTCTGTGCTAGGTGCAGTGTTCTGACAGTACATTCCTGAGTCGGGGGCTGCAGCCAAAGCTGACACCAAGCCTTGCTCCCTGTCCCCCAGCCTGGCACTTTGGGGTCAGGAAGTGGGTGCTGGGGACACGGCCCTATGGGAATCAGTCTAGAGTCCAGTCAGCGCCGCAGAGGTTGACATCGTGGGCAGGAGGCTCCCCTGCACTTCTCAGAAGAATGGAGGACCTAGAAACTGCCTCGGACTAAACGGGAATTATGGGTTGGATTTTTGCCCCTCATAGACCTAACTCATCAGGTCTGGCAGGCCCTGGCGGCTGTCCCAGGCTCCTCAGCAGGGTGGCAGCTTAAAATGCCTTGGGGACACCACGGGGAGCTAATGGGGATCGAGGAGACACAGGGGCTGGGCTTAATTAGGAACTGGGCTTAATTAGAGCTTCCATACCCCTCCCACCATGGCTACCGGAATGGTGGGGGCCATTTCTGAAAGCTTGTTTCCTTAGCTCCTCCCTCACCCAGCCCTAGGTACCAGCGCCAGTCCCCTCCCACCCTTCTTGTTCCCACCTCTCCAAGCCCCTTCAGGCCCCATTTGGCATGTCGGCTCGGCTCAGCTCAGGGATGCTCTGCCCTCACCTAAGCTATCAGAACTGGGTACCCCACCCCCAAAACAAGAAAGGGAGTGTGGAAAAGGGCCCATAGTATGGGTTACTTTAGTGAAGGAAACTCTCAGCCTAGATAGTTAAGATCCCAGGCTCTCTGTGTGGCTGCAGGCATGCCTCTGCCCTCTGAGTCTCTACTTTCTAGAACATTCAATGTCAGGTTGCACCAAGCTGGTGGTTGCCGAGCCTGAGACCACATCAGGGCCAGGGAGAGGAAGAGACAGGATCTCTATGTATATAAGAGGCTGTGGGGAAGGGCGGCAGAAAGAAATGCTGCCAGCCCTGATCAGCACGTGGGAGGTAGGGAGCAGGCATGAGGTGGTCTCTGAGTTCCCTTCCAGGCTAATTCCAGCAGGAAGCCAACTCACCCAGCCAGGCCAAAGAGTTCCCCAAACTACCCATGTTCTAACAGCTCTTGCCATCCCTTCTGTCTGATTTTTTTTTCTCTTTGGCCAACCTGCCTCACTCCACCTCATGCTTCAGTTGGCACTTCAGGCAATTCTTCAGCACACATTTATTGGGCATCTACTATATGGTTTCTCAGGGGAAGCCTCACCTGACCTCCAACCTGAGTCGGGGAGCTCTTCTGTGCTCCCACCCTCCTCTGGCTTCCCTCATGAAGGTACCCATCTTGTATTATGAGCTCCTGATTACTTGACGCTCCTTTTTAGGAGCAAGACTGAACTCAGAAAGGAAGCCACCAAGTCTGGTTGGCTCACCCCTCTATCTTGGGGCAGCTCCACAATTCCTATTTGGAGGAAGTTGAGGGTCAGCCGCCTGTTTAGAAAGGAGAAGTGGGTGCATGACAGCTGAGACTGCGTCTTGAAGCTGAGTTTGCGTAGCAAGCACACTATTTTTACATAGATTGTATGTTAGGACTTTTTTTTCCCTTTCCTAACGGTTGGCCAATTATCCCAACTGTAAATTATAGCCTTTAGTTAGTTTTTTCCTTCCACAAATTAAGCTGTCATGCCGTCAGCCTGAAGTAGCTTGGGGGTAGGGTGCTGATGGCCATTGTGACAGGGCTAAAACCTCTCTCCAGCCATTTCTTACTGCTACCACTGCTTGTGTCCTCAGTGGCACAGAGCCTAGCATGTGGCAGATATTAAATACATGTTGAATAAATTCACGAGAGTTGCACAGATAGACAGTGGCAGAGTTAAGCCTGGAGCCCAGGCTTCTTGACTCCCTCCCCCAACACCTACCGCCCCCAACTTCTGCTGGCTGAGGGGTACCTTGCATGAACTTAAGGACAAAGGTAAGTGGGAGGCAACCCCATGCCATCTGGCTTCACAGCCCCCTCATCTGTCTCAGCTTCAGACATCCTCACAGAATTTGGAAGCAACTCTGAGCCTGGCATGCTCATGAATGGAAAGGTGGGGGTGGAGGACTCATCCAGGACCACAATTCATGGCCACGAACCTTTCACATCTGCTGAAGAGCAGTCCCTGGGGTACACCCATCTACCGTTTATTCATTCATTTCACAAACATGTATTGAGGTGTGAAGCATGGCCCAGAACCCTCAGGGGCCAAGCCTCCCCCATGCTTTTTCTATTTAGTATAAGAGACTACTTATCCCCACTTTACAGATGGGAAAACTGAGTTTCAAAGAGATTAAGTCCGTTATTCTGGGCTTCACAGCCGGTAAGCTTACAAGGCTACTCCAAAGTGCCAACCCATTTTGCAAAACCAGGCTATAGCCAGCACTGTGTCCCCTCCCCTAGTTTGAGGCAAAGCCTCAGTAGAGGCAGATGGGAGCCCAGGGGAGTATCACTATGTCCCTGCATATCACTATCCTAATAATAACAACAACAGTAATAATACTAACAATAAAACAAACATTTATTAGGCAGCCACTATGTGCCAAGCACTGTACTAAGTGCTTTATATACATTAGCTCATTTAGTCCTCATATCATCTCTATGAGATAGAAGCTATTATCTGCATTTTATAGGCCAATTCAAGCCCATGTTGTCAGATAGACCCAAGATATAAATGGCCCCTAACTTTCTTCTAACACATTTCTGGTGATGACAGTGGCTTATTTTCCTGATGTCTATCCTCAGTCCTTACTGCTGCAGATGAGGGAGATTTTATCTTGCTCAGTCCTTAGTGGCAAAGAAATAAAACATCCTTTTTGACATTTGGAGACTAGGGTAGAGCTTAGAACTGGGCGTCAGGTGAACCTTGAGGTGAGTGACCTTGGGTGTCTCATTCTCCCACCTTTTGGGGGTCTTGGTGAATGAGAGGACGAGTCACTCCAGTCTTGACATCCTGGGCTGCCCCCACCCCACCCCACCCCTGACTCCTCAGCCCCCCTGAGGCCCAGCCCCCAGGTGGGAAGGCCCAAGCTTGCCTGAAGCTCAGCTCCTGGACAGGGCTGGATGCCAAGCCTACCCCAGCTTCCCTCCACCTGCCTACCTGAGCCCAACTGCCAGCCCTGGGATGGGGTCGATCGATGCTGAAGCTGCCGGCAGTGTTGTTGGCCATTGATTGTTGAGATTTCTCGGCGGGCTCCGGAGCAAACAAACCTGCCGCTTCTCCAACAACAATTGGGTCTCTGGCTGCAGAGTCTGCAGTCTTGCTGGCAGGCAGGCTAGTGGGAAGGGGTGGGGGTGGGAGGTCCTGGCTGGGCCCAGCAGGGACAAGGGGCTCTACCAGATGGAAAGAAGCTGAATGGGTGTGGGAAGAGGGGCAACAGAGAGACTGGGTGAGGATGCTAGGGTGAAACCTAGACCCCGTGTGTGCCTTACACGGCTATCTTTTGCTCAGCCATTTTTCCATACCCAGAATGCTATCCAGGGCCCTTCAGCTTATTTCCGTTTTCCCACACACTCTTTTCCTGAGCATCCAGTGCAGAGGGCTCTCTCTGTCCTCTGGACACTAAATATCTCTCATCGGGAACTTAGCCTGTCCATCCTTCATCCACCCATCCATTCTCCATTCTATTCAGCACCTATCAGGTGCTTTGGTAGGCGGGAACACAACACAATCCATGCCCTTTAGGGACTCAGTTTAGAGGGGGAGCTGCCTTCTTAATAAGCTCAGCTGTGACTGCCTTCCCAGCGAGATCAGGAACCCTCTGATTTTAGTTAAACGAGATTCGAATAAAATGCCAACATGATCCTACCACTCGCTTTCATAAGAACAATAGATCTCTCATTGTTCAAGGGACTGCTCTGGGCCTCAGTTTCTCATCTGTAGCAAGAGGGCTCAACTTTTGGGTCTTTGAGGGCCCAGCCAGGGTATCCTGGGTTCCTTCCATCACAGCTCTGCTGGGTCTGGATGTCCCCCTAACAGCCCAACAAGGCAGAGCAGGTGCAGGGCGCCTCCTGCCACTAAACCACATGTGTGGCAGAATCCGAGCAGTGGGTCTCTCCCCTCCCCCAGTGCAGTCCCCAGGGGGCCAGCGGGAATCCTATACCCTGGCATCAACCTCAGCATCTCCCTCAGTCCCCTGCTCCTCCCCTCCCCACGGGCTCCTCTCTCTACCCTCAGTACCCTCCTTCCAGCTGGTCATTGGGCTAGGAGGGCAGAACTGTAAAAATTGCCTGAAACAGATCACACGCCCTCCCCACAGATGCTCATTTGCATGCTGCTTTACCCCCTTTGCATGCTGACTCCTTATTAAAGGCACAGAAGCAGACCCTGCCCCTCCCCACTCCCAACCCAGATCCCGCCTCCCCTCCGCCTCCCCTCCGTAGCTTTTTCCTCCCTCCCTCCCAGCCCAGCAGCTGAGCACCAGCTCCTTTGTCCCCCAAGCAGCCACCTGCTAAATGTCTGGCCTGGGTCCCACCAGCCAGCAGGTGCCTAGGGAGTCCCACAGCCTGGGAGGGGGGATATTGGGCAGTGTGGAGAGCCAAGTTGTGCCTCAGGGAGGAGGGAGCAGCCCCAAAGGAAGAACATAATTAGAAGAGTGCTGGTCAGGGAGTTGGGACCCCAGGGTTTAAACCCAATACTGGCTCTTGCTGGCTGGGTGACCCTGGGCAAGTTGTGTCACTTTCCTGTGCCTAGGGAATTCAGAGTGCCCATCCCACCTCTTTCCCAGCACAGCATCAGGATCAAAGGAAATCAGAGGGGGTGGTGACAGGAAAGAAACTGGAAGCCCTGCTGGAGGGGAGGGTCCTCCAATAGCCGGGACTGTCAGGCACCAGGAGGGGCTGATTCTCAGGTAGTCACTGGAGGGGCTGAATCAGAAGCCAGAGGAGCTCAGGGCTGGACTGTTCAGGCAGGGGTGGGAGTGATCGCCAGCTGGTCCAGGTCTGACCAGGCAGGTGAGACTAGCAGTGCAGCGATGAAGGGTGGGTTTCAGGGTGCTTCTAAGGGCCTCCGCCCTGGCTCGCTGCTCCGATGGACACATCCAGCAAGCGGATGTGCTGGTGATTTGAAACATCTGGTCTGACAGCTGGCAGGCTCCCTCCTGTTGTGAAGCCCTATTTTCTGGCTGGTCAGAGGAAATGGGGAGATGGAGGAGTCACCTTCTTTTGAGGATAGAAGAATCCCTGGCATCTGTAGGCAAAAGTGGGAAGGTGGGAACGAAACAAGGCAAGTACGAGAGAGGTGATTTGTGCATGTGCTTATCCAGCCTCCCTCATCTGCCTCCCCTCACTGCCCATCTCCTGGCAGAGCCCTACCCCTGCCCTACTGGGTCCAGCCACCTCCCTCCTATGCCCCCTGGGCTAGGGAAAGGCCTGCTGCTCGGGGTGGGGTGGAGCTCCTGAGGCCCAAGCCACCTGAGTGGTACCCTGAGCCTAGCTTCTGTTGTACCTGTATCCCTGATGCTGCTTCTCGTATCCCTGGTCCTTCCTGCCTTGGGCCTCAGCCCATGAGTCTGGAGGGGACAAGGTAGGCGGACTTAGCCCTCTCGACTCAAGGTGTCCACACACCCAGGCTGGCACGGTCCTTGGAAGTCAAAGTAAGGTTAGGGGAAGGGGAAGCCTGAGAGGTGGGGGACTGTGCAGCTGGGCCCATCTGGGTTCCTAGGGGTCTGAGGGAGAAACCCCAGATGTACAAGTAGCCATGTCTGTGCATGTCTCTGCCTGGCTTGTCCATCTATTCCTGGGTGTCAGTGTGTATATGTCCCCGCATATCTGTGCCTGTCTGTCTGCATCCTGGGCCTGTGGCCCTTGGTGTAGGCACAGCAGGCCCCAGCTCAGGCAGTTCCCTCACTTCCTCAGAGCCCCCTCCTCTCTGTTCCTCCCCCCTCTTGGGCTTCACTGACCCCTCAAGGAGAATCATAGCCAGAGCTCTGCTGTTGCTATTTTTAGTAGCTCTGCACCCCTCCCCTCCCCCACTCATGCTTGCTGGGGAAGTGGGGAGGACAGGCCTAGCCTGGGGAGCGTCACAGGCTGGGGTGCTGGGCAGGTCCCACAAGACGATGGTGACAAGGGGATCCTGGGATCACCTACAGGTGCAGGGCCCAGACCCTGGGGCAGGTTAGGCTTCCCTCTACCTGCCTGGGGCTGGGCGAAGGTCCCAGGCTCTGCTCCCTCTGCCCTCTCCAAGTCCCTAAGGGCAGAGCTCAGGCCTCCGGTGACTCTTCCCCAGGCCAGTTAGAAGTAACACTGGACCTCCTGGGTCTCCTGCATAGAAGTTAGGGAGGCAGAAAGGGGCTCAAAGTGTCAACAAGTCAGGGAGATGGAGGCATGCCTGGGTGAAGTCACCACCCCCACCCTCAGGGACCTCTGGCACTTCCCAGAGGGGTTTCAGGCTTCTGCTACAGCTCAACTCTGCCAAAAGGCCACCATTAGAGCCCCTTGCCCTCTAGGCCCTTGGGCTTCTGGGTTCCATCCCACCACTATCTCAACTGAAAACTGACACCAGCTGGGAGGGGTAGGACACAGCAGTTCAAGGGGCTGAACCTAGGGACCAAGGAGAGAAGCGGCCCTGGCCCCCTCAGAGTGTGCAGCTGTATTCTGGGCTCAGGCTGCCCTTGCTTTCAGAGGTCTTTTGTTTGTGCCTGTCCTTTAAGCTCAGCAGGTCAGGGATGGCCCCAGGTCAGCCTCCCAGGCCCAGCTAGACCACCTTCCTCGGCTATCTGATCCTATTTCTTGATCTGTGCGGTGGGGAGGATTAATCAGATGGTGTAGGTGAGTGGACCAGCAGAGCCTGGCACACAGTAGGTGCTCGAAAATGTTAAATCTCTCCCCAGGTCCCTTTCTCACACCTCCACCCCCACCTCCCACCTTGTGCCACCCCCAAGCACAAGCACATACAGGCACACTTGCACACTCGCATGCAAGCACACACACAACTGAGCCCTCCAGATGCTCATACTGACCAGCAGATGGAGATGAAATGGGTCCGGGGCCATCCAGAAGGAAAGTGGCAAGTCCACACAGCACAGTCCCCTGACGTGCCAGGCCCCCTCCCCCTTTAGCACTGCCCACCATGAGGCTCCATCAGCCCCTGGGGTTGGGCACTGATAATAGACGGGCTATGACTCTCCGCCCCACCCCACCCCCAAAGACTTTCCAAAAAACCAGGAATCAGGTACTGAGTAAAAAGCCAGAAAGGGCAAGAGAAGCCCAAGGTCACACAGCCTGTCAGTGGCAGAGCTGCTCCTTGCTGGAGTTAGGGCTCTTACAAAGCCTTGCCAGGCTCCTCAGCTTTCACAGCTAGGAACAGACTATCTAGTGACCTCCAGGAGAGAAATCCTGCCTCAGCATTAAGGACCAGGGCAGCCCAGGGGTCTGGGCCAGGACCCCTCCATCCCTAGCCAATTGCCCCAATCCATCTCCTCGCAGATGCAGGTGATGAAAGCAGCCACAGAGCAAAAGTCATAAGGTCAGGGAGGCGACTTTGGCCCTGATGCAGAGACAAGGCCTCTTCATCTGACCTAATGGCCACAAAATCATGGGGCTACTGGTCTGGTGATTCACCTCAGAGGTGGACACAGACGCTGGGAACAACCTCAGTGTTGTTCTTGGCTTTTGAACTTCAGGGTGGGGGCTGAGAGGGGACAACAGCCCAGAGATGCTTGTCTGGGGCCCAGGACAGTACCTGCTCTCCGGCCCTCGCACCTTATGAACCTGTCTCTCTGGGCTCAGTGGCTGGAGGGAACTGTCCTTGGCAGATGCCTGGTGCTAGGCAGGGGGCAGCGGGTGGAGGGCATGGCTACTCCTTCCTAGATCCCTTTCTGTCCCCAACTTCACCACTAGCCTGGGCTGAGCTGGTCCTGGTACTAACTCCAGGAAGAATGCAGGTCCTGCCTTCGCAGCCTTCCTACCCCAGATGACACTTCCAAGGTTTTCCATTCAGAGAAATATAGTCCCTGCTACTGACAAGGTAGTGGTGGGAGCTGTTGGTGCTGAGGGGGGGCTGACCTGAGCATCACTTCAGGGGCCATGTTCCTCCCTTTCCCTGGCCACACTACTGAGAGTTGGCATTACCGGTGGAGTATGGCAGATTGATTAGTTACCTGGCCCATGAGGGAGGTGGTGCCAAAGGGGGCCCCGGCTGTTCTTCCCACTCCTTTCAGCCTGCCAAGGGGTAGGGGTCAATGCGACTGCCCCCACCTCCAAGGCCAGCCCTTTCTTTCCCCCACACCCTACTCTAGGCCCCCAGCTCCTGTGCCACTTGCCCAGCCGCAGGAACTGTGGGCAGGCAAGCCCAGAACCCCCAGGTCCCCCGGGACAGCAGGCAGGCAGGAGGGGGTAACTAACGCAGGGCCGCAGGGGAAGGTGGAGAGCGCAGCAGGTGATGCTGTAGCAGAGGCCTCATTAATCACCTCTGCAGCCCCCAGCTCTGCAGTGGCAAGACCATATTAGATTTTAAATTGGAAAGCGAAGAACGTTGCAGTAGATGGGAGCTCCCTCTACCCTGGGCCCCTGGTCACAGCCTCATAGGAGGGAGGGGCAGTGGGGACAAGAGGCTGGCCCAGCCACAGCCCTCCTTCCCAGTGCACCCAGAGCCTGAGGGGTAGCCCAGGCCATGTGGCCCAGGGAAGGGTCAGATTTGACTCCAAGAAGGGGGCAGAGTGAGATGGTGGGAGTAGGGCAGCCACCTCGGAAAGACGTGCATCCCTTCTGGGAGCTGGGGCCTTTCTGGACTTGAGGATGGGGTGGAGCCAGGTTTCAGGGTGTGGTGTCCATGGGCAAGGACAAATGGTGATGTGTATCCCATGCATGTGTTGGGACCTACACACACACACACACACACACAAACACAGGCCCATGTACTCACACATGCTCACACACGTGCTCCTATGAAGCAGCAACTCGGTGCGATAGAAATTTTGAGGCCAGGCTGTGAAACAGGCTGACCCCGTTCAAACCCCTTATTTGCCACTTTTCTCCTGTATGAAGTAGGATGATTCAGTTTGCTCTCAGCCTCAGTTCCTTCACACGTAAAGTGTAAAGTGTGGATTCCAAGCACAAAAGGCTGCCGCCCCAGGGGGAAGACAGCTCTCTAATAGGTCAATGCCCGACCCATAGCAGGTGCCCAGGAAATGTGAGTGTCCTCCCCTGGCCCTAAGTCTAGGCAGCTGCTTAGGCTGCCCCAGAAGCCCTGGGGGTAGCGGGCAGACCATGCCCCTGTGCTCCTGACTGGTCAGTGAGGTGGGGGCAAGTCGACAGAGCACAGCAGGTATCGTCATGGAACCGTCATACACCCTGGCCCCATCCTGGGCCAAATCACACAAGGCCAAGTCTTCCTGGCTGTCCTCCACCCATAAATTCCTCCTAAACTGGCTCTGCCCTGAGCTCTCAAATTTCCCATCGAATACCCAACCCCTCAGAACACCAGTGCTCTGCCACAGTTGGGAAGCAAACATCATCTGTGGGGGGCACTAATCCTTCCTAAGGAGTGAGTGGTTGATAGGCCCAGCTCTCCTGAGGTCTTTATGAAAAACCAACAGAAGTCCCAGGGCTCCTTCTCATCTCTCCCTGCCCAACCCCAGTCCCCAGTTTTCACAGGCCTAAAGGAGGAAATCAGACACTGCTACCCCATCTTAACTCTTCTCTGGGACCCCCCCCACTCTAGGCTCTTTCTTTCTGAGCGGGGGTGAACACTGCAGGCGTTGAGAGGTCTGGTTATGGAGCTGTGCTTTCTACTATGGTAGCCGCTAACCACATGTGGTTATTTAAGTGTAAATTCATGAATATGCAATAAAATTTAAAATTCAGTTTCTCAGTCTCACTAGCCACATTTCAAGTAGCCAATAGCCATGGGTGGCTACTGACTCCCATATTGGACACACAGATATAAATCTTTCCATCATCGCAGAAAGTTCTATTACAGAGCATGACCCTAGGGCTCGCCAGCCTCTGGGTGGTTTGAACCTGACATATCCAGACTGGGAACTTGGGGACTATACTCCACTGGGTCCATTTCTTCATCTATAAAATGAGATAATAAAAGTTATTGTGGGGATTAAATGAGTTAATTCTGGTCAAATATTTAGAATGCTGCTAGGCGTGTGGTAAATTCTCAGCAACAGTAACATTCAATATTTTTATTCAGAGCCTTTTGTGGCCCACGGGATCCTGGAATGTGAGAGCTGGCAGGACCCTTAGACATTTATTCCATTTTACCGATGGGGAAACGGGGACTTGGGTTGGGGAAGTGATTTGCGTAGAGGGACCTAGCCTGTTAGGGGCAGGACCAGGACAGGTGGGCTGCCTCCTGGCCACTGCCCACGACCCCCACCCATGCTCCCTCCATCTGTCCAGAAGACCCAACCAATGGAGATGCCGAAACCCAGGGTCACCCACCACCCCAACCCAGCATGGTGGGGGCGATAGTCGTCTTGGCAGCTCAGGAAGCAGTGTGCTCTCTGTCCCTGGAGCTATGCCCACGGATGGTAGACAACCCAGACTATTGGAGGGTTCATGCTTCAGAACATTTGATGCTCTCCAAGCAGCAACATTCTGAGTGCTAGCCCTGCCCCAAGTTTGCTGTGTAACCTGGGACTCAGTTTCCTCCTGAGTAAGTGAGGGGGGGATGAGATGCTCACAAAGGCTACAAGAGCTCAGATTCTGGGATCAGCCACTTTCATGCTGGGAGCCTGGCCAAGAGGAGGTGCCCCCATTTGTATCTGCACTGCAGACCTGACTGGACTGTCAGGGGCTGACCAAGAGCGTGATGGGGGGTGGTCAGTAGCTGGGGAGGGGAGAGTAGTCTGGAGCTGGGGACCCATCAGTTTGTGCCAGCAGACACTCTTCATCAATTGCCAGTTGGGGCCGTATAGGGGCACTGCCAAGGGCTGGCTGCCCAACTTCTCCCTGCAGGACCTGCCCCTGCCCACCCCTGCTGGCCAAGGGCCAGGCACTTTGGGGAGCAGAAAGCCTTCCGAGTGTGTAGACAGGCAGAATCCCAGTTTGAAAACTGTGCCCCAAGCCCACCCTTCACTGCACCTAGCTCCAAGGATCAGCATTTGTGGACAGAGATGTGGGAAGAGAGACGCCTCAGTCTCTCTTGCCCGTAGACAGAAGCCACGCCTGTGCTGAGTCCCACCCAGAGGTCAGAGGAGGGAGCTATTGTTACCCACTGGGCCCGGCAAGGATGGCTTCCCAGAGGGAGGATAGGAGCTAAGCCTGGTCGGATGTGGAGGGTTTGAAGAAACAAAGTAGTGAGCAAACAGTCCAGAAGAGGTAAAGCACCTGTTCAGGCAGAGAAGGTCTGTTTGAGGGTATCTCCATGCCCACCCCAACCACTACCCCTCCAGGATAATACCAGGACTGCCTTCCTCATCACCTGTTGCTGCAGGGCTCCCAGCATGAGTGCCCTCGGATAGTGACAGCCAGGCTGGTGGGGAGACAGTCAGGACGCCCCAGGAGCTGCAGCTGAGGGCCAGTGGGAGCTGTGGACAGAGCTGAGCTATGAAGCTACCCAGCTCTGGGTTCTGCTCCCAGGCTTGCCACTTATTAGCTGTGAGACCCTGGACAAGTTAATTAACCATTCTAGCCTCAGTGTCTTTATCTCTGGGGATAATAACCCAAACCTCCCTGGAGCGAGGGGAGGATAAGAGATGACATGTGAGGGTGTTAAATGCATGGCCGGCACACGGCACTGAGTAATAGCAGCTGTTACCAGCCCCAGCTGCCTGGTTCCCGACCATGGCATGCGTCCATTCTGGCTCTGCTGTGTCTTCCAGGTAACCTTGGAGAAGCCACATCCCAGCTCTAAGCCTCAGTGGCCCCGTTTGTCGTACAGGGCTTACATTGCCTTCCCTGTTAACACAAGTAGTCAGACAGCTACAAACCTACCTCAGATAAAGGGACACTATAGGGGTAATTATTTCAGTAGCACATGGTATCAGAAGCTTGGGCTTCAGGGCCCCTATTTGGCCATGCCAGCCTCTAGCGGGGGCCCCTGAGTTCAGTGGGCAAGGCTGGCCCAGGGAAACTGTCACTGTGGAGTCCAGGCTGTGGCTCTGAGGGACTCAGGCTAGCTCATTCCCAGGTCCCCTCTTCCCTCCTTCTGGCCCACCCCGGGGAGAATGGGAGCTGCAGGAGCCAGACCCTCACTAATCCCCTATTAAAACTTGAAAGGGGCCAGGGAACCTCCAGAATAAACTCATTAACTTTTACGGGCTAATAAATGGATCCTATTAAGTTCTCATTCTCCCTGGCTGGGCTAGCTTAACCTCCAGAACCCAGAGGGGTGGGCTCTCTGCCCACTGTATCCCCCAGGATCCCCCTTACCCACCTGCTGTCATGCCCCTTCCCCCAGCTGAGAGCTGGTGCTGCCATAAGGAGGGGATTAAGCCTGACATCTCAGAACTCTGGGTTTTCTTCCTGGGTCTACCTCAGAGGGACCAGCAGCTTGGGCCCTGGAGATGGAATGCCTGGCACCTCTGCAGGGGCTGCCAGAGTGACAGGTGGCCTCTCCTGCCCTTGCAGAGAATGGGGTGGGGATGGCAGGTAAGAGAATATACCTGCCGAGATGGCCCTTGCCAAACCCAAGATGTTCCCGCTCCACAAATGAAGAAACAGAGGCTCGAGAAGGCAGCCCTCTGCCTAGGTCACACCGCTAGTGAGGCACAGATTTGGGATTGGAACCTGAGATTTTCCTGGCTGTATGGTGCAGAGAGATCTGCAGAAAAATAGCACCAAGTGGACAGCCCAGCTGGCCCTGAGACGGCATCTGGAGCCGTAACTGTTGCCTGGTGTAGCAGTCCTCCCAGACAGGGCCACTGCATGATGACCCTGGCCCTGCATCATTGCCTCCCACCCAGACCTATTCCAGCTCCACAGCTCACCACAGCTGTGATTCTTGGCAGCCTCTTGGGCCTCCTTGAGCCTCAGTTTCCCTATCTATAAGACAGGGACAATAATACCTGCCTAGCTGGATGCTATGAAGGAGAGTCCCCAGTCATTATGGTTCCCCTAAACATCGTCTAGACCCTCCTACCCCCCAATTCTAGTCCTAGTCTGTTGGGTGTGGGACACCTGGTCCCTCATCTCTACCTTCACTCAGCTGGGCCCTGGGGAGGAGGGAGGCAGGGCAGGAGGCCTTCCCTGGAAGGTCTAAGCTGGGCTGGTGAGAGGGGGGCCTTCAATCCCAAGAGGGGCAACGGCGTTAGCACGGGCGGGGGAGGCGGAGTGGGAGGGAATCCACCGGGGAGGCATCCTGAATGGCTCATTAGTGCCGATGAAAGCCTTTTTTCATTTCGTCTAAATACTTTAAACAGGGCTCCCTCCGATGTCTATTTGCATAGCTTAAGAGCTAATGCAGCGGGGAGGGCCCAGGCAGCAGCCGGGCCACTCCAGGGCTGGAAGCTCCAGGCCTCCCCTGCGGTGGGGAGGGGTGGGGGAGTGGTGTTTCCCAGACCCAGCCACTGGGAGGATGCAGCCTCCACCCCCACTCCCCACCCCCACCCTTGAGGTGGGAGGGGAAGTACACCGCTGTGTTCCTGGGCAGGTGGGGATCCTGGGGACCGTCTTGCTGTGGGCCGAGGCCCGGTCCCCCACAGACGTGCAGGCCTTGAATGCGGCTGCACTTTGCAGGAGTGAGGCAGTATTGTCCTCCATAGGGAGCCACACAACAAGGGATATGGTCCCCCCAAAAGGAGAGGCCTCACACTGGGCCAGCCCCCCCACCCTAGAGGACTGGAGGGGGCTGCCCAGCCATGAAGCATGGCCTCTCCCTCAGTGACCCCAGTGAAACTGCTATTTAGAACATTCAGATTCTCATAAAATCCCTCCAAAGTACCCATTTTACAGGCAAGGACACAAATGGCTTTTAAGTGACAGAGCTGACATTTGAACCCAGGTATGTGTGACTCTGTGCCCCAACCCAGTGGAGTAGAGTTTTGGGGTCTCTGGTTTGGGTCCCAGACTCAGATGGGCTTTCAGCACAGGGTGGGGGTTCCCTGGGTCCCAGCCAGAAGGTTTCCTGAGGGCCCAGCTTGGATCAAGCTCAACTCAGGTCCCAGGTGCCAGAAACTCTGGCCCCAGCTCCCCATTTTAACCTTCATGAGACCTTGGACAAGTCCATTCCTCTCTCTGGGCCTTAGTTTCCTCCACTGGCTGGAGTGTTCTCTGCTGGGTAGCTTCAGTCTCTTCTCCTATGAGGTAGGCTGGTGTAGACAGATTAAGGCTTTGAAGCCAGATCAAAGTAGGTTCAAATCCTAGGTCTACCACTGTGCCACTCAACAAGTTCTCATCTCACTTCTCTAGGCTTCAAGCTCTTTGTAACGTGAGAATAAGAGTCCCATCTCATAGAGTTGTAGAGTCAAATAATACAAGATCTGGGAACAGCCTGATTCGGTGTCGGGCGTACAACAGCTGCCTGATGACCCTGGCCATCTGGGTCCCTGACACCTCCTTCCGCTGACCCCTGATTCACACTCTCCCCCCTTTGTCAGTCTCTGACCTTTGAACTCAGTCAGGCCAGGTAGAGAGAACCCCAGGAACTAGGAGTAGGGGGCCTAGGGGAGGGCCTCAGGCTTCCATCAGAGTCAACCAGGACATCAGGAGATGCCCTCTCCCCAGAAATGGCTTGTCTCCGGGAGATTATCTTACCCTCCCTGACAGTGGGTGGCACCCTCTGGGACCAAGTGGCAGCTGATTGCAGAATCAATTTGCTCGTTTGATATGCTATCTCGATCCCATTTAACCAGTGCTCAGTCCCCCCAGATAACACAATCAGTGCAATCGACAGTGACGGGAGGTGCCCATTAGCTCTGCTCCACTGCCCAGCACCCACCTGGCAGCCAGCAGTAGGAACTGTGCCCACTATGGTCCCTTCCTGAGACAGATGATTTCTTTGCAGTCCCTCTCTCAATGAAGAATCACCTACCCTGGGAGCCATGGGCCACCTCTCTTATTGGGCAATCTTGGAAGGGGACACGGGAGCCCCAGGGGCTGATGAGAAAAGCTCCTCGTCCTATGCCATGCTAAGATCAGACTCAGTTCACCTGGCAAAGATTTTGTGACATTTGGGAGCTGGGTAAAGAGCATCCCTGTCTTGGCATGTCACAGGCACTGCCTGGACCCTCCATCAATGACTCAGATGAAAGACACAAGACACTGGCAACCATCTGCTCAAGGGGTATGAGTCTGGCAGGTTATCTAGTTTGGGCACTGTGTTGTCAGTGTCTGGCACAGAATGCCAAGGCACTAGTGGGCGTCTTTAGTGGGCATCTCAAGATAGGGGTTGGTCTTGGTTTCTCAGGGTTTGGGGCACCAAAGTGCCTCTAACCCAGAGGAATGGAGAGCCCTCTAACACGTACCCACCTTCCCCACCCCATTTCTTCCTTCTTCCCTTTTGTCTGACACATCAGAGCTGCCATAGTCTCCTGAACAGAATGTAGACCATCTGCCGCTTCCTCATGCCTGCCAATCCATGGGATGGGTGTAAACCTGTGGAATGACAGCCCCACCACCCGACATGCAGAGGAACCAACCTTCTCCTTGCAAACTCTGTCTCGTCCTGGCTGTATTTCCCTTCAAGTCCTCAGGCAGCCATTTTGAGTGTTGTTAGAATCAGAATGTCCTCCCAGCCTTCTCAGAACTGGCAAAATTCTATATGAGCTGAATCTGGAGCCAGCAAACATTGACCTTCTCCTGGTAGTTAAGGATCTGGGGAGCCTAGTGGGCCACAAGCAGACTATGTATGATCTCTCCAGCTATATGGTTGCATACATCAATATAATCAATAGCAGAGCAATCTCAGACCAGCAACAGCAATTAAGTTTCCTCTTCCATAGCCTATCTAATCCATTGGTAGTAGCTGCCTAGATAATTGTTCTGAAAAGGATTCTGAAGTCCCATGTGGCGTCAGCAAGAAATAACCAAAGTTGGTTAACAATGTCTGCAATAGATTGGCGGTAAGGTAGGTAGCATGGCAGATGACCATCCTATCCCTGCCTTAGATCATGCTCTCGATGAACCCTGGCTAGTGTCACAAACAAGATAAAGGGAATTCAGAGAGACACATCAAATGGGGAAGGGGAGTAATATTATCTCAGTTAATCCTAAAAAGAAACTCCATTTTGCTGATGAGAAAACTAAGGTTCAGAGAGTTTAGGTCATTTGCCCAAAGTCACACAGCACCCAAGTGATGGATTTGCTATTTGAAGCCACATCTGCCTTACTCCAGAGGTTAGCTCTTCCCACTCTGTTCACATTACTGTCCTAGAAGGACCAAGGAAAAAAGAAAAAAACAAAACAAAACAAAAACAAGAAAAGAGACAAAAGAATGACTGACAAGGTAGAGAAATGGGACAATGGAACATGATGGAACCCTAACAAAGATGTCATGTACCCATGAGGGAATCTAAAATAAAATCCCAAATATATGAAACATTTCCTGGGACTAATGACCAGCAGTTTCACTAAGAACAGAAAATGTACTTAAATGAACTATAACCTCAGGCAGAATAGTCACTGTGGTGGGGGATTGCACTCTTGCTAAGAGTGTCATCTCAAGTGAACTAACTGGTCATATGACTTTGAGCAAGTCACTTCCTTTCTTTGGCTTGTTTGCTCATCAGTAAGATAAGGCCTTTGAGCTACACTAGGGATGGCAAGTATTTATTTGTCGTGTTGATCTGAGGAATTAAGCATGGGGTCCCTGGAGTGCTGTGTTGAGAAGGATTCTGAGGCCAAATCTAAGAACAACAGGAAAGAGTGCAATAATAAATAGTAATGTCCACTTCTAGTGTTGGAGGGGAAAGGATACCTCATGTGCCACCCTTGAAGTATGTGATATCATCTCACTTCCAGCTCTAAAATTCTATAGTTCCATGATTCTCAGAGGTGAGCATACTCCCCAAAGCTCTCTGTCAAAAGAGAAATGGATATCCTACTGCCTGGACTGGGTGTGATGCTGCCCTCTGAGGGGCAGGGGGATAACCTCTGATCATTCATTATTATTTCAGGACTCTCCTCAGAGGCCCCCACCATGGGAGAAGCTCAGGCCCCAGGCTTCGAGGAGATGGATGGGGAACTGACAATGGCCCCCACACCTGAGCAGCCAGAACGAGGCGTCCACTTCATCACAACCGCCCCCACCCTGAAGCTGCTTAATCACCACCCACTGCTCGAAGAGTTCCTACAAGAGGGGCTGGAGACAAATGAGGAGGAGCTGAGGCCGGCACTGCCTTTCCAACCCGACCCACCTACGCCATACACCCCAAGTCCCCTTCCCCGCCTGGCCAACCAGGACAGCCGCCCCGTCTTTACCAGCCCCACTCCAGCCATGGCTGCAGCGCCCACTCAGCCCCAGTCCAGGGAAGGACCCTGGAACCTGGAGTCAGAACCCCCTATGCTTCATATCACAGCTCCCCTACCTCCAGGGCCCAGCATGGCAGTTCCCACCGCAGCCCCAGGGGAGAGGCCCAGTACTACACCCCCTAGCAGAGCATGGACTCCCACCCAAGAGGGTCCTGGAGACATGGGCAGGCCGTGGGCTCCAGAGGTCATGTCCCGGACCACAGGGCTTGGGATCGAGGGAACCACCGCCACGTCCACGGCGTCAGGGGATGATGAGGAGACCACCATCGTCACCACCACTGTCACCGCAGTCCAGCCACCAGGTCAGCTACGTGCTGGCTTGCAGATCTAGAGATGGGGATCAAGGGAGCTGCAGGGCCCCTAAACTCCTCTCTCCATCACTGCGCCAGCATGCCCTGCCCTTTGGTATCAAGGGCCAGAACGCAGGAGGCATGTGGATTGAACCCAGATAGACCCGGGTTCAAATCCTCATTGGAAGCAACTACGCCAGACCCTTGGAATTTTATTTAACCTCTCTGAGCCTCACCTGTAAAATGGTGGTGGGAATACCTACCTCACTGAGCCATTGTGAGAACTAAGATAAGACTGCACACAGTAGGTGCTCAAGAGAAGGTGGTCCCTTTCTTTCAATGGGGGAATAGACGTCCCAAGAGGTGGGCTTCACCACACACACACACACACACACACACACACACACACACACGTCAGCTTTAGTTGGACCCACTTTGCCAGGGCTGGACTTAGCCTTGTGTCTCCTCCTGCCTCTCAGGCCTTTGTAGCCGGAATTTCTCAGGCCCAGAAGGCTTTCTGGACTCCCCCATGGCCCCCAGCTTACCCCCTGATGTCGGCCTTGACTGTTTCTACTACATCTCCGTCTACCCTGGCTATGGTGTAGAAATCAAGGTGAGTGACCTGGATCCAGCAGGGGCAAAGCTGTGGGGGGAGGTGAGGAAACTCAGGGGAAGCAGTTGGAGGGAACCTCGAGCCAGGGCTAGGGGATGGGCCTAAAGCATGGTCCGCTTCTGGACCAGGGAGTGACGAGGCTACTGCTCCCTCTCAGCAATGTCCCAAGCTGAGAGGGGCTGCAGTGTAGCCATCCTCTTCTCCCAGGGGTTTGATCAAGGGCTCAGGAGAACCTGAGAAGGGGGCTCTAGCCTCCGTGGGCAGGGGACTGGGTGAGTGTCTGAATCTAGGTGGCTGAGTAGAGAGAACACAGGGCTGCCTGGCTGGGCCTGGGAAAGCTGTTCACTCACTCATTCCTTCAGCAAATATTCCCCGAGCAGCTCCTCTGGGCCAGGCCCTGAGCTGCTTCCTGGGAGGCAGAGGTGGGATGACAGACATGGCTGCACCACCGGAGAGGTGACCAGCCACTGGGGGAGTCAGACCTATAGCCCCAGCCCCCTGCCCGTACCTCCCTGGGCCATCTCATCCCTATTAACCCCCAAACCCTCTCTTACTCCCCAAACCTGAGCCTGCAGGTCCTGTAGATGTGCAATAGACTCCTTGGCCTCTGCGTGCCCCAAACCCACTTTTCTGTTTGGTTCCTTCAACCTGCTGGCCACCCCACTCCCGTCTCCAGAGACTGACCCCAACCAGGGAGAAACCCGGAGCAGGGCCTCCACAGTGTAATGGGGGCATCACGAAGCTGTCCAATGTGAGGTCCACTTGGCTCTTCCCTTTCCCTCTTCCCCCAGTCCCTTCCTCTCACACCCCAGGTCTATCACCATGACACTCCCCGAAACTCAGATCTGCCTGCTTCTCCCCCTCCATGGCCCCAACCACAGCTTGCTCCAGCCTCATCATCCCTCCCCCAGATGATGCCGTGCTTGCCTCACTGGTCACCCCACTTACACTTGCCCCTACTGTCTCTCCTTCTTCTACACTGCAGTCATTTTTCTCAAATGAAATCAATTCTACCCTCCACACTTCCCCAAGGGCCTCGGAATCAAGGCCAGTCCCTCTGGGCCCATCTTGTGCCACTTCCTCCCTTGTTCCCTACGCCCCCTTTGCACTGAGCAGCTTGCAGCTAACTAGACGGGCCAAGCTGGCTTTCCCCTCGAGCCCCAAATGCACGTGCTGACCCCTCTGCCTGGAAGAACCATTCTACGATCCCCTCCCTTAAGATTCAACCCCAGCATCATTTTCTCTCGGAATTCTCTCCCGATCCCCAAAGCCTGGGGGCATCCCCCATCCTAGGGCTTATTTATCAGTCTGTTTGTAACTGTCCATCTCTCCAGCTAGGCTGTGAGTGCTCTGAATGGTGTCTTGGAGTAAGGGACCCAGAATGGGTTCTCCACGGACTAACTCAATGAATGGACAAGTGGGTGGAGGAAGGAAGGGATGAGGTGACAGTTGAGAAATCAGGCAGGTAACTGAGAAGCAGAGGGAGGGGGGCCGAGGAGGGGTCCAGGGAACAGGGCAGCAATACCTGCTCCCCGCTCCCAGCCTGTACCCCACCCATCCCAAATCCCCTGGATCCAGGCCTAGAGCCAACTACATTTGTCCTGGGGCAGCACACGCCGCCCTCCTCTCTGGGGATGTCATGTCCAGGTCTTTGAGTCAGGACCGGTGGTGGAGGGACCCTCTCCCACCACTGGCAGGACCCTCCCCTTCTTTCTGTAACTGTTTGCTCCTGGTCTGCCAAGCCCTGTGCCCCTCACTCTGGGCTGACTGGGAGCATAATTAGGAACAGCCACCACCACCCCCCAAGCCATTAGCACTCAGTGCCGCTTAATTAAGGTAATTAATGTAAAATCATCACCTAATGAGAGGTGGCACCGGCTGTGGTTTACTGGTGGAAGACACCAGCTGCAGGTGTGGGGAAGGAGGTGGGAGGGGGCAGATGCCAGGCTGGGTGCCCCCTGCATGCCTGGGCTGGCTCCACCTGCCCCCCAGTCTACCACCCCCACTGAGGCCCGCTGGGCCAGGCTAGGCTCAGTCCTTGTACTCTCCACAAAGAGGCAAGATGTTGGCTTTGCCTGCCCTGGCCCTGGCCCTGGCCCAAGCACAAGCCCCATCCTAGATGCCCACCCCCTCATGCAAGCCCTGTGTCTGTTGTCTGCTGTTGCCACATTTTTTTTCATCAGAATGCAAAAGCCGTTACCAGGCAACCTTGAGAGGAAGAACTCCTGGATTGCTGTCAGGAAACGTAGCAGGCAAATGCTGGCCCCACCCTCCACCTGGCCACCATAGGACAGAGTCCTTGGGGACCCTGTGGGCCTTGATGGCCTGAGACAGAGTCTGAGGCCAAGGCAGGGAGGACCAGGAGGGGAAGGGACAGAATCAGCCGGACTGAAGCAGGATTTAAGGTTCTTCTCCTTTCGGGGACAGTTCCGGCCACCTCTATTCCTATTAGGCCTCCTGGCTGCACCACATAGGCCACTTGGGGACCTGAAGAATTACTGACACAGTAGACTCAATGGCCAGTTGGAAAAACCAAGGCCAGCAAAGAAAGGGAACCACCCAATGTCACTCAGTTAATCATTAATTAATGTTTTTTGAAGAATGAATGTGTCCCACAAATATAACTTGAGCAATTACTAGGTGCCAGGCTCTGCATGAGGCACTAGGGACACAGCTCTTCACAGTTAGTAGGGGCAGCAGAAATCCTAAGCAGTGACCACAGAATGCTCAATGCTGTTGGAAATGGGGACGGGAATCACAGGGGACTGTGGGACTTCCACGATGGCGTGCACTCTGCCAGGCAGGGTCGGGGTCAGAGAAGGCTTCCTGGAGGTGACAACACCCGCTCTGAGACCCGAAGGAGAGAAACCAGCAGCTAAGCCTGGGTTGGAAAGCAGCAGGTATGGCAGACTGGCCCTTGAAGGCTGCCAGGCAGTTTGGGACAGCTGACTTTATTGCTTAGGAGCAGGAGGTGCGCTTAAGGGCTTCTGGGTTATATTCCTGCCGGAGGCTGGGCCTGAGCAGTGCCCTCCTGCCCAGGGCTGGCAGCTGGGCCAGGCCATGCTGGGCATTGGAGGTGGGATGAGTGAAGCAGTCGGAAGGCCTAGAAGACAGCCCACTGCTCTTTCAGGCTTAGGGAAAGGCCTGTGGCTTCTCCCCATTGTGTGTAAGCCCCTGCCTGCCTCTCCATGAACTCATGAGAATGGCTCAGGGCAGGCAGAAGGGATGGGATCTTGGCAAGGGGGATAGGAGGAACCGTGGGAAGAGAGGAGCATCCTAAGGACCAAATCACACCCCTGTGCCAGTCAGCTGGACATCATGCTAAGCCCCTGCTATGTGACCACAGCCTTGGCTAAAGTCTGGGGCGCTGGGTAAGTCCCTCTCAATTCCCTTTTTGTGAGGAACGGCTTCAGGGGTTCCAGAATTCCTAGCAGGCCAACTCTGGACCTCCGCTCCTCATAACCTGCTTCAACCCTGCCCCCCACCTCCCTTCAGGATGCTGCAGCTATTTGTGCCTGCCGAGGCAGAGGGTCTGAGGCAGAGGGTCTGAGCCGCCCACAGAGAGGAGGCCGGGTCAGGCGTTCCATGATCAAAGGAGGCTTGCCTGTTTCAGCAGGGGGTCGGGCATTTCTTGAGAGATCCAGAGAAGCCCCTTCAGGATGGGTGGGCACAAACCCCATGGCCCATGCGGGTCCCATCCCTTCTCCAGGTGACCAGTCTTCCCTGAGGTCCCCAGGTCTTTCTGCACCTGGTGCTTACCTCTCACTGTGCTTGGCATTCTAAGAGCCTTCCCACTGCCAGCCTCCATCTTGGCTTGGCTGCTCCCTGTACCATCTGTACCCTGGGCACAGCTGCCCACCATCCCTGCCCTAGTGCCCAGGTGGCCCCACTGGAACATACCTCTCCCATGCCAGGCCAGCTGCCAGTTTATTAGCCAAAACACCCTGCCCTTCTAGGCCAGGTCAGGACACCAGGAGTAGGGTGGTGGGTGATTAGGGTAAGATTTCTGGCAACCTCCTCTTTTCCTGGCTTCTGGAAGGCCCATCTGAGGTGGGTCACTGGGGTGCAGGCAGCTTTAGCCGCATGGATTTAGGCCCCTCTCCCATCCCTAAAGCAGACCCTCCCTTGTAAGGCTTTGTGGGAGAGCATCAAGTTCAGACAGGAGGAGCACAGAGGCTGTCATGCAGGACTGGGGCTCCAGTCCTAGCTCTGTAGCCCACCTCTCGTTGACTGGGCTGAGGCCCTGGACTTCTCTGGACCTCAGTTTCCCTCTCTGTAAAATTGAACCAGCTGATGCAGAAGGCCCCTGCCTCTGAGTGTGGCCCCTTTGCTTGGTTCAGAAATGTCCTTCACGGGCCAGACTTGGCGGTGGCAGCTCAGGCCCTTGATCCTGCTTCCTAGCAGCTACAGAACCTGGGCCAGCAAGAGGGTGGCTCCCAGGGACAGTGCCTCCCAGGCAGAGCGCTGGCAGACATGAGGGTGCGGCAGGTCCCCAGTCAGCTGTCACCATGGCCATTGCCAGGGTTCTACCAGGTTGGGGCCCATGTCTCCTCAAGAAAGGGAAAGAAGATGGTTAATTTTGTGCCCACTCTGTGCTTAACTCTTACAGGTGGGATCTAACTTAATCCTTACAACCCCATGAAGTAGGTACGATTATCCCATTTCCCAGATGAAATGGGGGTTCATAAAGGTCATGTATTTGCCCAAGAACCTTTCAACTGGTCAGTGATTGAGCTGAGATTTGAACCCAGGGCTCAAGAGTCCCTGTCCTTCCCCTGGCCCAGGAGATTGGCCTGGGTGTGGCAAATCCAAAGAGGGAGGTCAGGTGGGGATAGTTGGAGGGCTCCATCCTGACCCCTTTTCTCAGCCCAGCCCTGCCTACTCCTGTAGGACACCCACCTGGAATTCACCCAGTTCGGGGGCGGGGTCTGAGATGCTGTCCCTGAAGACAAAGCCCTGGACCAGGAATTGGGAGCGTTGGAGTCCTGGCCTGGAGTCCTGGCGTTGCCTTGGAATTGCTGTGTGACCCGAAGAGGAGCTCTCAACTGCTCAATGCAAGGGTCCCTCATCTATAGAGTGAAAGCAAACACAGCCTGTCCTGCCTCCCTTAGTGAAGTTTAGTGAGATCTGAGAGGATGATGGATGTGAAAGAGCTTTGAAAACTGTAATGGTTCTCATGGGAAAAATTGTGATTATCCTACTGTGCGAGTGAGGGCGCGCATGGATGTGAGGGCACACGGTGCCAGGACATGTGTTTGAGGGAGCTGTGCGCATGCAACCAGACTTATGTCCAAGTACACACATGGGTATTGGTGACCAGGAAAGTATAATGCAACAGGGGATTGGGGGGCTCAGATGCTGGGAGTGGGGCTCACACACAAGAGTCATCCTTGAGCTCATCTGCCGGTGAGAGGTTGTACTAGAGCAACCGTGTGCAAAGACTTGTAGCACCACCCGCCTCTGCGTCATCCCATTAGGCCATGTCCTGGAGACCCAACTGGGTCTCCATGTTCTCCATGGGAACAGGTAGGCCAGTCAAAGCTGATGGTTTGGGGGTTGGCAGAGGGCAACCTGAATCCTCCCACATCCCATCCAGGAAGGAGTCGGTCCCCTTAAAGTGGTATTTCCTTCCTTGAACTGACCCTATGGGCAGTGTTAGTCCAGAGTCCTGCAGGAATTGTCCTCAGCTCCTTTTGCTTCTGTCTTCCCCGTGCCTGGCCCCCAGCTCCCCTCTTGTTACTAGCAAGGGGTGTGGGAAGACAGCTCTCGTGAGCAGAGCTGACATTTCAATCTGTCTCCCAAGCTCTTCAGATGCCTGCAAATTGCATCAAGACTTCATCACCCGCCTTGTCCAACACCCAGCCCTGTCTGGCCCCTGTCAAGCATGGCCCTCAAACAGTGACAAATTACATTCCAGCTATTGCAGCAGGCCTGCAAGGGGTGCCTGAAACCCAAGGGACCAGAGTTGCACAGACAGCCTCTAGTTAAGAACAGGGTGCCTTCTGGGCAACCTGGGCTCACTCCATTCCATTCTCTCATCACAACCCTTACCACCAGTTTGAGCTAGGAGCCAGGCCAGCTTGAGGCGGCATTGCCTTCCCCAGATCAGAGGGGGCCAGAGACCTCGGCTCCCAGTTTTTCCAGCTTGACGGGCCTCTGGAGGGAAGGATAGCTGGTGGGAACATAAATCTCAACATCTCAGGAAAAGCCAGGTCAGGTCAAAATCCATCTCCCTGCCACACGTGGCAGGCCTGAGGCTTGGGAATAAAAACATCTAGAAGTCTGTCTGCAGATAACACACCTGCAGATGAGGTTGAGAGGGAAGGAACTGCCTTTGCCTTCAGCAAAGCCAGACTCTGTTACTTAACACCTGTGTGACCTTTTGCAAGTTCCTTAGTCACTCTGAGCCTCTGTTTACTTATGGAAATTTTACCACTTACCTTATACAACTGTGGTGAGGATGAAATAATATCTGTAAATAATGCAAGACTTGACATGCTGTAGGTGCTCTGTAAATGGTAATTGTTTTTGCCACTGCTGTGGGCAAAGCAGCAGGGTCAGGAGCTGGATGCTAGAGGTCAAAAGAGTATTTATGCGAATTAGAAAAAATGCTAAATTCCTTCCTACTTCTCTGCCTTTGCTTCCTCAGTAATTGCCCTGCAGAGATGTCCTCCCCACCCCCCCAGTCCGGCCCCCTTAAGGCACTCTCAGCCCCACCTGCTCCACACACTTTCCCTGAGCCTGCCACCCCTCTCCTCCCCCCTAGAGGATTCCTGCAGCAAGCATTCAGTGCCACTTAAGGCAGAATTATATGCTGCCTGGCATCTCTCTATAATTACAGATTCCACGTGTGTGAGTCTTGTTTGCCCAACTCTAGAATCACAGAATCTCCAAGTTTGAAGGGACCTCATCCAGCCTCCGCCTGCCGCAGGAATTCCCTGAGGAATGTCCCCGGCAGATGGTCAGGCAGCCTCCACCCAAATGTGCCCCTGTGGAGAGATCTTCAGGGAGAGGAAAGGAGGGACTTCTTCCCCAGCAACCTGTTTTGAGTTTTCTCTGCTGCCCCAAAGACCCACTGGTCTTTTCTCCTCAGGGCACGTCTGTTCTCAGCACCCACAGTCTTAGGAGCCCAGCACAGCCATCTCCTTGGACCTGGCTGGGCTCAGTATCCTCTGGCTTCTCAGCTCCCAGGAATCTGGCGAGGACTGTCCCAACAGCAGCCCACATATTCACTCTCTCCACACATCTTTATTGAGACTGCCTAGGGAAGAGGGCATTGTGACCCAAAATGCCACCCTGGACTTTAATAGAGTGATGGGTGGAGGACAGGTGGGGAGAGCCTGAAGCAAGGGGACTGACTGGCCTGGCTTGGGAGACAGAAGATAGTGGCCCTTAGATCTGAAACAATGACTGGCTTACCAGGAAAGGAAGAAGGGAAGGCGAAGGCATTCCCTGTGCAGGGTCTCGCATATACAAATACCAGAGGGTGGAAGTGACACATAGCCTGTGCCTGCAGTGCAGGTAAATGAGGCTGGCAAAGCCACTGGGGCCAACTGTGAGCTAGGAAGTTTGGACCTTGTCCCCTGGGCAATCTGAAGTCACCAACAGGGTTTGGGTAGGGGAGAGACATGATCCAATCCCAGGTAGCCAGGGCCTGGGAGGTGAGTTGGGGATGGGAAGGGTGAAGCCCATTCTCCAGGTGAGAAACAATGGGCAGGGGAGATCAGAGCCAAGACTGCCACAAAGGGAGAGAGAGGAAGAACCAACTGGAAAATTTGGGAGTTAAGATTGGGAGGGACTTGGTGACTTACTAGATGCCACTTAACTAGCCTGTGGTTAACTCTTGAAGGCCCTGCCTCAGAGCAACATGGTAGGGACCCTGGAAACCCTGGAGATCAGTGCTTCTGAATCACCTGGGGATCTTGTTAAAACGCCGAGTATGATTTAGTGTATCTGAGGTGGGGTCTGAGAGTCTGCGTTTCTCACAAGCTCCCAGGGGATGCTGATGCTGCTGGACCACATTTTGAATAGCAAAGATCTACACGAGGCCATTTTCTTGTTTTCTTTTTTACACCAGGCCATTTTATAAGATGAGGAAACTAAAGCTCACATAGTCAGCATAGTTGTCCAGGATGACACAGGTAGGATGAGGTCCCAGATCGCTGGGCTCCCAACCCAGGGCTCCTTGTCCCAGACCACACTGCCACTTCCCCTCTGGGCAGAGTCTATTGCTGTTCAATCCTTGTTTGACTGAATGGAGGCCCAGAAGGATGCTCCAGAGATTGAAGGCCCAAGGATTACCGTGGTAGCAGAGGGACGTGTGACTGCCGGAGGGAAAGACTGGGAAAAGAGGTTCCTGAGATTAGAAGCAAGAACAGAATGGTGGCTGGCATGTGGAAGCACAAAGCGTAAGGCCAGACTAAGCAGTCCGCAGGGGCCGAGTCGGGCAGGGCCTTCAGGACCATATCGAGAAGTTTGAACCGGATGCCATGGGTTTACAAACCCCAGTTCTGCTAATAATCTCTGTGTGACCTTGGAAACTTACTTACCAGCTCTGAACTTCAGGTCCCATCTCACAGGATGACTGGGAAGGTAAAATGAGCGCCTCCTGCACTGACGTGCCTAGCTCAGAGCTTGGGGGATCCAATGCCTAAGGGGCACTGAGGCTTGGCCGTACCCAGGGCCCGCAGGATCCTTAGGGCAGCAGGGCTCAGAGAGCATTAAAAAGCCTGACGGCTCTGCTTTGCTCTGTCTCTTCCCCCGGCAGGTCGAGAACATCAGCCTGCGACAGGGGGAGACAGTGACTGTGGAGGGCTTGGGGGGGCCTGACCCGTTGCCCTTGGCCAACCAGTCTTTCCTGCTGAGGGGCCAAGTCATCCGCAGCCCCACCCACCAAGCGGCCCTGAGGTTCCAGAGCCTCCCACCACCCGCTGGGCCTGGCACATTCCATTTCCACTACCAAGGTAGGCCTGGGCAGTGGAGGGAAGAACCAGCCCAGACTGACTGCCCTCGTGGGGATTTCTGGTGTTATTATAGTTCGGGGGGATTTCGGTAACATAGAACACAGGGGCCCAGTGACGCTGTGTACAGCTGGAGGTGAGTATTGCCTATCTGACACCTCCAGAACCTTCCCTCCTCCACCTACCGCCCTGCTGAAAATTGGTCCTGAAGGAGGACTGACACAGGATTGGGCAGCCCCTAGGCATGTCTATTGTCATTCATTCATTCAATATACTTTTCTTAGGCATCTGCTTTTTGCTGGGCTGGACACAGGCAATATCGAGATGAACCAGCCAAGTCCTCACCCTCAAGGAGCTCAGAATCTTGGGGAGGCAGACACTTAAACAGACACTAACAATATAAGCCCTCTCCCCAAAGGCAAAGGAGTCAAGGTCAAGGGGCTTGACAATGTCCATCTGGAGGTGCTTAGTTACCAGCCTGGTCTTTCTGAACTGCCTCACCCTCCCGGGACCTGGCCCAGGCCCCAGTCAGCTCAGAACACCTCTGAAAATAGAGAAGTGGCATGCTGTAATGGGAAAATCATAGAGTCAAAAAATGGACAGATCTGTGTTGGAATCTCCTCCCCACTGGCTGTTGACCTTGGACAGGTCATGTGAGCTCTCTAACCCTCATTTTCCTCTGCTGTAAGATGAGACCAAAATACCTACTTCACAAAGTCATGATGAGAATTAAACAAAATGGTGCGTGTCAAGTGCTTAGCAGGCTCCATGAAGGAACCAGAAACTAGTATTAAAGAGCTGGTAGGGTGAGGAAGGGAGAAGGGGCTTGGGACTCTGCCCCTCTCCCATCAGCATCCCTCCTGGCCCCCACTTCCCGAGGCAAAGTCTCCTTGATCCTTTGCACTGCTGTGACAGGGTAACCAGTTCAAATGGGGGAGTGCTAATGGGGAAATAATTGGTGTGAACAATTACAGGATTGCCTTGAATCGTCATGGACCACTTCCGCAGCCCTGTAGGGGGCCACAGCAAGAGAGGGCAAGCACTCCTCTGGAGATGGGGATGCTTGGAACCCACCTAAGGAGCACTCAGCCCTTCCTGGCCTCTCCACCCAAACTGGGGGAGCACTATGGCATGACAACAGGGAGCCTGGTGGTGGACAGGGGCTGGCCAGGGGCTTGGCAGAGACAAGGGGCCCACTGAGGGAAGGGTGAGCATCTAGGTGGCCCTGCTTGCCTCCCTAATGGCTCATCCATCCTCCTTAGCAGCGGGCATAATTTCACGCCACGGTAACATGCTCTCTTGCGGCAAATTCCTTTGCAAAACACCCCGGACCTCCTCTCTATTGGGCCAGACAAAAGTAGCTGAAAGACAGTGAGTCGGAGGCCCTGTGATGGGGAGCAGACCCCAAGAAGGGGCTGGGAGAGCTAGCCCAGTCCTGCCTCCTTCTCAGCTCCCAGAAGCCCTCCCTCATCGGCCCAGTTTCTGTCAATGATCAGCTCTTTCCCTAATGAGTGTAATTCCCCTAATTATAGACTGTAATTAGCACTGATCCCAGAGATGGGAACAGGAGGAGCATGTGCTCACACGCGTGTCCCCCTGGGCTGGAGAAAGAGGGTGCCAGAAGAGAGGGTGAGGGGCCTAGCACCAATCAATGCCCCTTCTGGAACTGTCCAAGATACTGTTGGAGATCATAAGGATGGGCTCCCGCAGGGGTCTCATCTGCAGAACCAAGTCCCAACTCCCCTCCCACAGCCTCAGGCAGGGTGAGGAGGCAGAGGACCCTGCCAAGCAGCCCCCTCCTCCCTCCTGAGCATTCCTGGCACTGGACTTGGCTCCAGAAACAGATGCTAGGGAGAAAATAGCTCAACAGATCGCAGTGGTGCAGGCTCTCTGGGAACGGTCGTCATGGCAACAGGAGGAAGCTCGTCCCGGGAAGTGGTACTTCACCTACCATGGAGTCTGGGGGGCTTCGTCATTCGCCCCCAGCCTCCTGCTTTCACCTCATTCCAGCCCAGTTTCCTAATTTGTGAAATGGGGTACCTCCCTTCCCAGAGTTGTGATAAGAACTCCTGGGGAAGATGTAGGTACAAGTAGTGAGCATGACATCCGGCTCATGGCCTCGAACTTCCTGGGTACAGTGTCCCACACCTTTTCCCCATCCCACCCTGGCCTGGGGTTTCTTCCCAAATCATTGTGAGTGGCCGCCCTGAACAACCACGGGGCAGCCTGCCTATTACTCTCACGTTTCTCCTACTCCTGAGCCCAGGTTTCTTCTTCACCTGGGGAAGCCGGTGGGAGAGGGGAGATGTGAAGCAAATGGGCTCTAGAGCCAGGAGGTCAAGGGCACACTACACTTGCTGGCCATGTGATCAAGGCAAGTCCTTCAGTCTCTCTAAATCTCACTTTTCCTCATCTGAAAATGAATGAATAACCCCTATCTTGCCTGTTTTCCTCCCAAATATGTTGTAGCCATCAAGTAAGAAGAGTGTGAAAGCAATTTAGAAGCTGGAAGGTGCATTCCAATGTGAGGTGCTTTTGTTAATCAAGATTATAAACAGCAGGCTGGTGCATGCGTATTTGTTCTGTGGCAGGCACCGCACAGCTGTCCTCTCACCTAACCTCTCACGTAACCACACTAGATGCAGTACTCTAAATGGATGGGTAAACAAGGAAACTGAGGTACAGAGAAGTTAGGTAACTCGCCCAAAGTGGCACAGCAGGTCAGGGAGACTGTGTTCAAATCCAGGCAGTCTGACCCCAGAGCCCACCTCCTAAGCCCTGCCCTGTACTGCCCGCTAATCACACGTCACCATTCATTAGCCATTCTCTCAACCCTGTGAGAGACGGAAGGGTAGGTATCATCCTCCCCTTCCACAGATCTAGTAACTAAGGCCAGGACAAGTGAAAATCACAAAACTTGATTCTGAACCCTGGTCTGCCCAGATGCAGTTCCTTTTTCTATTCACATGAAGGCCCAGAGAAGCTAGTAGAATCCCTGCCTGGACCTCTCTTTCCATCCACCTATTGGCATCAGTAAGGGTCGCCCTCCCCACCCTAAGATCCAGGAGTTGTTCCTCAGTCTAGACAGTCCCCATTCCTTCCACCGCCCCAAGGGTCTTCAGACTCTGTAGCCCAAGCTCAGCCTCTCTCCTTGACCCTTCCAGGCCTTCTTTCCCACCTCTCAGACCCAAACCCTGACCCCCATTTTTAGCTACCACCCCAGCTTGGCCCCAAGTTGGGATTTGTCAGATTGTTTTGTAGGATTTGCTGCCACCATACGGTCACATTTGGTATGACAATTCAAAAAACTACCAAGTTTTTCAGGGTAACTTGTCCCTTCTCCGACTTCCCTGAAGGCATGCCTTGCCTCCCCATCCAGTTTTTAAAAGAAGTCCACAGCCCTTGCTACAAAGCTTTTTAGCATTCCTCAAGGAATCCTGGGAAAGCTTTTAGTGTCAGGCTTCAATCTTTCCTGCTGCAATTCACATTTGTCCCCCATGGGAAAAATAATATAAGTACTTTACATCAGTATAGGCTTTTCACTATTTCAAGTGCTTTCACATCTACAAGTCTTTCAATAAACATTTTTTGAAGATGTTCTATCAGTTTGGTTCCAGGGATACCAAGCTGAATAATACTATCCCATTTATTCTCACAATGACCCTCTAGGTAGGCTGGCATTTTAAACCTCATTTAACAAATGAGGAAACTGGGACACAGAAAGGCTAAGTAGCCTATCTCAGAAAGCTTGGGCCAGAACCTAAGCCTCCTAACTTCCAGCTCTGTGCTTGCTCCACTACCCAGCCCAGACTGCTGGAAATATCACTGGCACCTTTGGGGGAATGGATCCGTCTTTTCTGGAACCCCTGATGCTTCCTCTAGCCCCAAGTGACACCTCCAGGTGGGCTGGGGCAGCCCCTTTGCCCTGGCTATGACTCAGCACCTCTCAAGACACATACATACACACACAATGTCACCCATTCTCTCTCTGCAGCCTATCTCCTGAGCTGCCATTTTCCCCGACGTCCAGCTTACGGAGCTGTGACTGTCACTAGCCTCCACCCAGGAGGCAGCGCTCGCTTCCACTGTGCTACTGGCTACCAGCTGAAGGGTGCCAGGCTCCTTACCTGTCTCAACGCCACCCAGCCTTTCTGGGATTCCCAGGAGCCTGTCTGCATAGGTGAGTGGCCCCAGGGAACACAATGCTGAACAGGGGAGAAGGTGGGGGGCTAATCTGCTATCTAGTACCTTCATTGGCTCTCCGTAAGGAAGCCAGAAAATGGCGACACACCTCAGTGGCATCCATCCAGGCCGCGCTTAGTGAGCACTTACTATATGGACGCACCACATGTATACAGAGCTGAATTAAACAGGGAGTGTGCCCTCAAAGGGCCCACACTTCCAGAAAATGAGGGAAGAAGAAAGCACATGAGTCATCAACTTTCACAGCAGGAAGTAAACATACCAATGAAGAGACATAAAGTGACCTGGCAGAAGACAAAACAATCATTCTTAGTTGGGCATTTAGAAGGCTTCCTGGAGGAAGTGGCATTGAAGATTTGACGTCGAACGACATGGACAGTGACACAGAGGCAAGGTGAGGGAGTATTTAGAGACATAGAAGACAACCAGGTTTGACTGAGGCCTGAGGTATGAGGAGGGGCCTTGAATATCGGCCAAGATATTGGGGTAGGGAACTGTTGAAGTTTTCGGAGAGGCGGAGAGAATTGCTCAGAACCATTCCTCCGGAGAGCCAGCCAGGTGGTTTTGGGAGGCTGGGAGGCCAGCCAGGCAAGTGGGTTTGAACTTAGACAGTGACTTTGGGAGTGAAGAGAAGGGAAGAGGTTCCAGAGACATTGATGAGGGAAAGGGGGAAAGCGGAAGGAGATTCCCAGGTTCTGGTCCTGGGTAATCAGGGAGTCTGGGATTGCTGCCAGCGGAGAGTGGTTTGCTGGCAGGAGGAAGATGGAGTGTTTAGTTTGTAGTGTGAAAGGCAGCTTGGGCTTTTTTCCTTTCTTTTGCTTTTCTTTTAGCTTGGGCTTTGGAAACTTATTTCCTTCTATATATTCTCCCTGGGTACCAGGCCCAAGCAGAGGTGAATGAGCCAGATGGGGTCTCTGCTCTCAGGGAGCTGTCTGTCTAGTGGAAAGAGCAACAAGCAGCTCAGCAGGTGTAGGGCAGACAGTGCTACGATGGGGTGCACACGGCGCAGCGGGGTTACAAGGGAGAGAGCTGCTACAAAAGGAGGAAGAAGGCAAGGAAAGCTTCCCAAGGAGACGCCATGGAAGGCTCACAAGAATGTTAACCCAGGGAAGTGGAATGGGTTCCTGGAACAGCAGATGCAGAGGTGTGGAGGCATGAAGCAGCACGCTACAGGGAGGACAGGGTGAGGTGTGCCTGAAGACGAGGCCATGTGGGGAGAGGCTGAAGCCAAGTCAAGAGAGTTGGGTTCATAAGAGGCTTGACTGCTATCTTGAGCTTGGGCTCTACCCAGAGGGTTGTAGGGAACCATTGAGGAATTTAAGTACAGGATGGGGCATGATCAGATTTGAAGGGCAGTTCCATTCTGAGACCAAGCAGAGAAGCAGAGAAGAAACTCACCACAACCCCCTCCCCAGGATTATTGGGTTAAAATATTCTGCCTTGAACATTTGGAGACAAAGGCACTGTCTTGGCAGTCTGGTCGCTGAGAGCTGGCAGGGGCCAGAGCTGCGTGTCCAGGAGAGGAAAAGTGCCGCCTGGAAGCAGCCACACTCCTCTTCCTGAGACGGCTTCACTGGCCCCACTTAACTGCTGGGAATTTGTGGCCAAGTAGCCCAGCGGTCCTCAGTAATGGGGACAAGTGAGCTGCTCGGCCTCTCCTTGCGAAGAGAGGACAGTCCCAGGCCACAGGGGTCAGTGCCGGGAAGGCCCACAGGGGTCAGCCCAAGAAAGACAGTGGCAGTAATGCTATTTCAGAAAGCATTCGAGGCCAGCTCCTGGCTGGCACTGTCTGCTCAGGGCACGAGAGTTGGAGGTAAATGGCGTGCACACTGTGTCTGTCATTCCTGATTGAATCCTACCCTCTTTTTCACATTCATTCACTCTTTATTCAGCAAACACTGAATACCATCTCTGTGCCTGGCCCGGAAGACCTGGCCCCTGCCCCAGTTGGTCCCAGTTAAGGGACACATCCAAACAATAACTGGTTTTAAGAAAGTGGCATGAGGTAAAAGTAGCAGATATACCCAAGAAGGTTGGAGCCCTGGGTAAGGGCCTTTAAGAAAGTCCACCTGGGGGGAGTCAGGAAAGGCCTCTCAGAGGAGTCAAAAGAGAGGGAAAGTGACTCACCCAGTGCCACATAGCTAGGCCATGGCAGCTACCACAATCAAGGGAGTAACACATGAATAGTCCCAGAGGTGTGAAAGGTTAGGAGGTAGGATTCTGGAGTGTAGGCTGCGTGGAGCTGCAGGGTCACAGGAGCAAAGGATTGAGCTTCGGGACCATGAAGGCAAAGATCCCTGCTACCCCATGCACAGGGCACAGGGCACAGAGCTGGAATGGGCAGGAAGGCTTATTAGGCCGCCTAGGATCCAGTCAGGTCCTGTTCCTGTCACGCAGCCGCCTGCGGTGGGGTGATCCGCAATGCCACCACGGGTCGCATTGTCTCTCCGGGCTTTCCGGGCAACTACAGCAACAACCTCACCTGCCACTGGCTGCTTGAAGCTCCTGAAGGCCAGCGGCTGCACCTGCACTTTGAGAAGGTTTCCCTGGCAGAGGATGACGACAGGTGAGGGGATGTCCTAGTGGGATGGGAGTGCCTGGCCTGGTAATACCCTGCTGGAGGGACGGTACACCAACACGGGGCCGCACCCCGCCTGGGGCAGCGACCAGCCACGCACCTGCCGCTCTGCTGGCCCAGGCTCATCATCCGCAATGGGGACAACGTGGAGGCCCCGCCCGTGTATGACTCCTATGAGGTGGAGTACCTGCCCATTGAGGGCCTGCTCAGCTCCAGCCGACACTTCTTTGTGGAGCTCAGTACTGACAGCAGCGGGGCAGCTGCAGGCATGGCCCTGCGCTATGAGGGTGAGCCTGATGGGGCCTAACCAGGGGTGGGGGTCTTGGGCGGGGTCTTGGGCCTAGGGTCTCACACCCTCCCTCTCCGCCTCCATTCCATCATCACTCCTTTCAACTCAGCCCCTGCTCACTTTGCTCTTAGGCCCTCTCTCCCTGCATCTCCCCTCAAGTCCAGGAGTCCTACCCCATCCTTGCAGGAGACCCCTGCCTGGACCCAGGCTCTCTGGTCCAAGTAAATGAATTTCTCTAGAATTTGAAGAGCAAAAAAGTTCCCCATCCTTAGGGAAGGAGAATTGCTGCAAGCGACACTTTAGAATAACTCATGCATGCATGTGTCCATTAATTCATTCAAAACATGTATTGTGTGCCCTCTGTGTACTAAGCACAAAACTAGGCACCGGAAATACAATGGTTATCAAGACAGCCTCCTGAGCATAACAGGGATGGGTGCTCTGAGCTATCTCTGCCCCCTCCTCCAAGCCCTAGCTAGCAATTTGTAGTCAGGATGAAAAAGGCCCTGGGTGGGGGCGGGAATTAGGAGGACACCTGCCCCATGCTTGCCCCAGTCAAGGCTGAGCTGGGCTGGGCCCTATGGTTTATAGCCTTCCAGCAGGGCCATTGCTATGAGCCCTTTGTGAAATACGGCAACTTCAGCAGCAGCGCACCCTCCTATCCTGTGGGTACCACCGTGGAGTTCAGCTGTGACCCTGGCTATACCCTGGAGCAGGGTTCCATCATCATTGAGTGTGTTGATCCCCATGACCCCCAGTGGAATGAGACAGAGCCGGCCTGCCGAGGTCAGTAGGTACCAGCCGATTGGTCTGCCAGGGGCAGGGAGCAGGGTGGGCCCTAGGGAGCCAGCTGCAGAGCCTGGGGCCACAGGGGCCCAGTGACGTGTCATTCAAGCTTCCCCCTGAGGAAGACATGGAGGCTCTCAGCAATGGGTAGTCACTGCTGGGGGCAGATGGCAGTCCCAGGACACGGCACTGGGGGGAGCATGGAGGGGACACGCCTCCTGGGCCTCCCCTGCCTTCCAGCTGTGTGCAGTGGGGAAATCACAGACTCTGCCGGCGTGGTGCTCTCCCCCAACTGGCCGGAGCCGTACGGCCGCGGGCAGGACTGCATCTGGGGCGTGCACGTGGAGGAGGACAAGCGTATCCTGCTGGATGTCCGAGTGTGAGTGCCCGCTGGGCGAGGCCAAGCCAGCTCCTAAACAATGGAGATGCCGGACGGGCTCCCCGTGCCCACCTTCCCTCAATGTCCTCTTCCATAGGCTCCGCACAGGCCCCGGCGATGTCCTTACCTTCTATGACGGCGATGACCTGACAGCCCGGGTCCTGGGCCAGTACTCAGGGCCTCGTAGCCACTTCAAGCTCTTTACCTCCATGGCTGACGTCACCATCCAGTTCCAATCGGACCCCGGGGCCTCAGTGCTGGGCTACCAGCAGGGCTTCGTCATCCACTTCTTTGGTGAGCTTGCCCCTGCCCCACCCCACACCTGGAGGAGAAGGGATGCCAGAATGCAGACCCTAAACAATGGCAAGTCAGAGAAGCTCGTGCAATGGGGAGCCTGAGCGCACTTATCTGACAATGGACAGGTGTAAACACTCCAGGTATCACCTAAAGGAAGCCAGTCTTGTTCGCCACCTTCTCCCAGGGCCAGTGGGAGAGAGAGCCTTCTGTTGCAGCAAGAGGAATAGGATAGGCAGCAGGAAGAACTGCATCACAAAAATAGGGAGCTATGGAAAGGTATTCTATTCCACCTTTCTGACCATCTGTAATAGAGTGACAGTTTGTCCCATTTACCCAGCCCTTCTCTCAAGACTGAGAAACTCGCCAACATGCCTTTGGAAGTGAGGTCAAAGCCTAGATGATAGACAGCCCAGGAATCTAGGAGACAGAGTGATTGCAGGGACAGACGGAGGGGCCCTTGAGCAGGAAGGACGGATTGCGGAGCCTGCCCAGGCCAGACTGGCAGGAGCCGAGTGCCATCAGGGCGAGGGAGGCTAGCGTCGTCGCTTTGATGCTGGCTGAGGGTCTGCATCTTGCTGCTCCTTTGCCGTTAGAGGTGCCCCGCAATGATACGTGTCCAGAGCTGCCTGAGATCCCCAACGGCTGGAAGAGCCCGTCGCAGCCTGAGCTGGTGCATGGCACTGTCGTCACTTACCAGTGCTACCCCGGCTACCAGGTGGTGGGATCCAGTGTCCTCATGTGCCAGTGGGACCTAACTTGGAGTGAGGACCTGCCCTCCTGCCAGAGGGGTGAGTGTATCTGTTCCCCAATGCAACCTACAAGCTTCTCTCCTGGATTCTGAACCAGACTCCTGTTGTTACAGCTGGTATCCTTGAAGTGCCTTCACCTCGCATAGCCTCAGTTTCCTCATTTGTGGAATGGGACAATACCTTCCCATTGGGTTATCTACCAAGCACTCCAAGTATTTCATTCCTGGTAGATGGCCAATCAGTTTGTGTTGATTCCGTTGGGTGGGAAGGGGACAGGTGAGGGGGTATAGCAGCAAAATGGTCGAGACAGATCACTAGAGGACGGAACCACATGGCATGAAGATGTTGGCTGGCCTGGAGCAAAGCCAGGGTGGACTGGCTGGTGTTGAATTCTGCTTGGGCTATTTCTCCCACATCACCCCTTACCCACAGTGACTTCCTGCCATGACCCTGGGGACGTGGAGCACAGCCGACGCCTCATATCTAGCCCCAAGTTTCCCGTGGGGGCCACCGTGCAATATATCTGTGACCAGGGTTTTGTGCTGACGGGTAGTGCCATCCTCACCTGCCATGACCGCCAAGCCAGCAGCCCCAAGTGGAGTGACCGGGCCCCCAAATGTCTCCGTAAGTGTCAAATGGGTAGGAGGGAAGCCTCTGGTAGGCGATAAAAGATGCTGCCTCTGGAGGCCACGGGCCTGGCACCCTCACTGGGCTCTGCCTGCTTTGCAGTGGAACAGCTCAAGCCTTGCCATGGCCTCAGCGCCCCTGAGAATGGCGCCCGCAGTCCTGAGAAGCGTCTACACCCAGCGGGGGCTACTGTCCACTTCTCATGTGCCCCTGGCTATGTGCTGAAGGGCCAGGCCAGCATCAAGTGTGTGCCCGGGCACCCCTCACATTGGAGTGACCCCCCACCCATCTGTAGGGCTGGTGAGTGCTCTGCCACCCCGAAACCTCTGCCGGGCCCTCAGGGCTGCTCTGGCAAAGATGTCAAATGTTGAGAACGAGAACCCCCTACCCATGCCCTCTTCGTGTTACTCTTGGCCTCCCCAGTCTCTGCCAGATGTTTCTGACCTGGTGACACCAAGACAAATGCTGGGGTGGGCTCTCCTTGGACAAGTCCTTCCCATAATCAGCCCACTCCCTGCCTTAGTAATGTGGCCTTCTGGGCTTACCCACTGCCCTTGGCCCTTCCCTCTTGTTCCAGCCTCTCTGGATGGGTTCTACAGCGGCCGCAGCCTGGATGGTGAGCCCCCACCCTTGAGGGCCAGGGAAGTAGTCTCCCTCTCCTGGTTCTCACAGCTCCCAGGCCATGGGTTCCCCAAGGAGGGAGGGCAGAGAAAGAGAGAGATCTGGGACTAGACAGGCAAAAAGCTCCTTCCCTGCTCCCAGCCAGCTGGAGGGAGTTGGTGGCTAGATGCCCCTGGGCAGAGGTAAGAGGCATATGGGCTCCAGGTGACAGGGACCTCTGCCCCAACCCCACCCTCTGTGTTTTCAGTTGCCAAGGCGCCTGCTGCCTCCAGCACCCTGGATGCTGCTCACATCGCAGCTGCCATCTTCCTGCCACTGGTGGCAATGGCACTCTTGGTGGGAGGTGTGTACCTCTACTTCTCCAGGTGAGTCTGGCTTCCCTTCCTGCCCTGCAATCTGACTCCCTCCTTCCCAGCACTCCGGACTCACAGGCTTCTTTGTCCCACAGGCTCCAGGGGAAAAGCCCCCTGCAGCTGCCCCGAACACGACCCCGCCCCTATGACCGAATCACCGTGGAGTCAGCCTTTGACAATCCAACTTATGAGACTGGAGTAAGTCCCCATGTCAGCCTTGTGACCCTATACAGGACCCAGTTCTATGCTCCCTTGGGCAGGTACCCCTGAGGGTCCTGCCACGCCCTCTCACTCTTTCTCTTTTCCTTCGGAAGGTGGATTAGGGTTGACAAACTTCATACAAGTTTCCAACTCCCAGCAGTCTCTTTCCTTTGTAGGAGACGACAGAATATGAAGTATCCATCTAGGTGGGGGCAGCCTGGGGAAGCCAGCTCAGCCCTGCGTCACAGCCCAGCAGCAGGCCGCCAGCTTCCTGCTGTCCCTCCACCTCCTGTACATACCACCTGGGAAGACACCACCAATCCCTCAAAAAGTTATGCCCTTCTCCACCTGCAATCCCCACCAAGGCCTATTTCCTTGGTACCACTGCCCACTTAGGGTCCTTCCTTGGGTCTAAGTCACGGGTCATCTGCCTCTGGGGAGAACACAGCTGGAGCATATGCATCAAGAGCCAGCTCTCTCCTGACCTTCCCTCATGCCCTGCACCTCCAGCCTGGAATTCACAGGCAGAGCAGGAGCACCTCTCACGTGACCACCATCCAGCTCTGGCATGTAGCACCCTGCAGCAGGGTTGAGGGTGGTGGAAACTGCGCCAGGGTGCTTCTCACAGGGCCGTCACCAGTGGCCAAAACTGCTCTCAACAATGACCTCTGGGTGGTACCGGCATGCCAACGTCAGCTCCTTGAGGTCTCTAGTCCTTCTCTAAGGCCCCAGGAATGAACTGTTCTGCCTCCTGTCCCTTCCTAGTGGAGGCAACCATTCTAAGGGATCCTAAGGGGTTTAGGGACCCTACCCGAGCTCAGGTTGGGCTGACCTAGGCATTCATGCTCCACACCAAAGCAGGACACCCCACTGCTCCCCTGGCAGCCCTAGACCCTGAGGAGAGGGAGACCTTCCTCTGATGCCAGTCTAGCTGTTACAATCATCCTCTTTCCCACAAGTCCCTCCTCTAACCCCAGACACTGGCCAGACTCCCCTTCTGGCCACTGTGTTTTGAGATAAGGGGAGTGGACAGGCATATTCTGGAGAGGAGCACAGGTCTAAGGGTCCAGGAACGGGCATGGAACAGGGGGTCAGAGAGCCCCAGGGAGAAGAGCTGGCTGCAGGCCACTTTGTACACATAATGTATTACATGGGGTCTGGCCTCCAGCCAGAGAACAATCTTCTATTTCTGCTGTTTCCTTATTAAAATGGTGTTTTGGAAAAAAACAAAACAATGGCCAGGTGGATGGTGCTTTATTGGAGGGACAGGAGGTGGGAGGTAAATGGGATGTGGACTTCAGGACCAGAAGACATGCTGGACCCACCAACGAATAATCCCCAGATTTCATCAAAAACCAGTTACATGCAGGTGCTACAGGGATCCCTGTCCCAACAAGGTCAGTGCCACAGATGGCAGTGAAATGAGAGGTCCCCATGGCTGGTGCCAGAGGGGTGTGGGAGCCCAGCAATCCAAATGCTCATCCATCTCCCCCTCATTTCCTCCTCTTTGCCACGTCCAGAACTACAGGCTGGCAAACTCCCAAGTCCCTTCTCACTGTGACTGTATCGCTGACAAAACCCAGGAAGCTTGAACATCCCAGCTAGCAAGGCTCAGGATATTGGAACAGGAATCAGAGACAAGCTGTGAACATGAGGCTCTAATCTGTCTGGGCCTCAAACACATCCAGATTGTCAGGAGCAGGGACGATTCAACTTAGGGGCTTGGCTCCTAATTTTGGGAAAAGCCCTAATTCCTTGGACTCTGGAAAGAGGTGGCTGGATGGAATCTGCTTAAGTTGCCAAGTTTGGTTCATCTCATCCCCATACCCCTCCCCTGTAGCCCCCAGCACCTCCTGAGATGAAAGTGTTCGCCCAGCTTTAGTTCCCAGAATGTACATCCAATGCTAGAGGTGTGTTCTGCATGGCTGCTCTCCAGAGGAAGAGCAAGAGGCAGGCAATAGGAAGTTATGGGAAGTCAGAAGCCAAAAAACAAAATCCCTGAAGGAAATAAACAACAGCAACCAGCACCCCCTGCTTCTACAATCTTCCAATAGGGAGGTCTTAACCATTCATGGCTGTCCACCTCCTGGGTCTAACACAGACTACCTTGAAGATGGAGAGGCTCCAGTCCATGCAGAGTGCAGTGCCTAGACTGGCCACAAGAGGTCACTTCCGAAGTCTTCTGTATCCCACCTGCTCTCTCCCCTCAATCCTCCTTGAATAGCCAGGGCTGGAGCTCTCCAAGGTGGCACCAAAACTCCTGGCCTCGCCGGGCTGACCTCACTCTCCAAGTCCAAAGAAGGTGTGTGGAGTGATCAGTTTCCCTGGCACTTGTCAACAGAGCCAAGTATTATTTCCCTCATTAGCCCATAGCCTATTCCTGCTCTCAACTGCAACTGATGGTGTTCATCAAAGTAAAGCCTTGCTCCCTGGGCTTGCGTCAGTGGCTTGCTTATCTGCCCATAGTGCCTTCAGGCTGACACGGCAGCACAACTGGGCCGCGAGCAGTAGAAAGAAAGTCAGTAAGAGAGGGTTCATGAGGCCCCAACTTCTGAGGGCATGAAATACAGCCCCAGTAAAGATGAGGTCTGACCACTTCCATACATCTAACTCAGCCCTCTTCTCGCTGAGGGCCACATCTCTGGACGACGGCCACTAAGATTTATTGTTTGCTGAGGCTGGTAGAGGACAGAGAGCATCCAGTTTACATGACACGCCCCCACCCACCCATAGGCCCGTGACCTTATAATTCTTCCCAGGCACCAAGAGGGTCATTAGAAACCTAAGACTGACATCCCCACGGCTCTAACTCATCCTCCTTACCACCCCCAAAGGAGCAGCAGCAACTCCTCACAGACAGCTTAGACAGTGTCCTGGCCTGGGAATCAAGAAGTCTGTTTCATTCCTAGGTCTGCTATAAATTGAACTAAGCAAATCACTGCTCCTCTCTGTGCATCTGGAAATTAGAGGATTAATACAAACGGTCTTTTGAGTACTTTCCAGTTTTATGCTTCTGAGAATGCTAAGTATACCTTAACATCAAAAGTGAACAGGACACAGCTACCTGGTAACAACGCCAACTAAACGCATAGTGTCAGGCACAATGATGCCATTCCCTTCACTGCTTCATCTACAGTCAGGCAGACAACTGGCCATTTCTGAAGGCGATACCAAGGAGAGAGGCGGGCGCCCTGGAGGTAGCATGAAGCCCCGCCCAGAATTCGAGGTGAGGCCTTCAGACTACAAATGCCAGCATATAGTACCACAGCTCTCAAAAGTCTCCCTTCCTAGCAGGCAAATCACTCTTGCCCCAGTCCATCCTAGCATACAAAGCATCGCACGCACATGGAACTACGGCTCCCACAATCCACCAGACCCATCGCGATTCTTGTTCCCGGAGTGCAATGAGCTCCCGTTCGCCCTTTGGCCGCCCAACCCCACCCCCTTGCGCATTGCAAACTGGGAGTTGAAGTCCGCTGCAGGCAGGTAGCTGGGCGTTGTCAGAATCACAAACTCTTCGCTTTTGGCTTCCTCTTGAAAAGCAGTTCTCAGGGGCAGTGATCAAAAGAGGATAGTAACAGGCAGGCGAATCTCTCCAGGGTGTCATCCCCTACGCAAGGCAGAGATGCTAAGGCTAAAATTAACTGTTGGGAACAGAAGGGAAGTGGGAACAGCAGCCATCCAACCCGACACCAAAAACATCGTTTTCCGTCGAGATGGCTTTTCTTTTCTCTTTACCAATATGGCGCCTGGTCCAGCCACACCTGACGCTGGAACCAAACAATCCAGTACAACATCTCTAGGAGGACTGCTGTCACCGACAGCCTACCAGCTCCAGTGAACACCACACCTTGCTCCTTCCTGTTCATGCCTGAGGACTCCAAGGGCATGGTAGCCTATATCCCATTACCAAAATGGCGAAAGGAGAAGCATTCTTGTTAGGGCCTGCAGGTGACAATACGCTTGCGCGAGAGCCGGCTGTGTTGTTGTGGGGCGGGAGAGGAGCATCCTCAACACGCCTGCGCGGGAACAGAGTATTCTTGGTCTATGCACAAACACCAATGGATGATGAGTGCCCAGGTTCCTGCGGCTGCGCTGTGACCCTTACGAGCTCTCCAGGCGCCTGCGCGACACCTCAGGTCCCGCCCTTTTATCTCAGTGCGCTGGCGCAGGGCAGAAAGGCGGGGGCTTCGGCGCTTCAGACGAATGCCAGCGCGGCTGCGCGCTGGGGGGTACCACCTCACTGCGGCTGCGCGGGAGCCCGGCCGCCGGCTGTCACTGCGGTTGCGCGCGGCGAGCGGCGATCCCCGGGCGCCTGCGCGGGTGGCTTTGCGGGCGCTCGCGGTAAGTTTGCGCCAAGTGCGCGGCAGCCGGGACGCAGACGGCGGCGGCGGCGAGAGGCGGAGCCCGGGGACCACCCCCCATCACCCTCCCCGCAGTCACCTCACGTACCACAACCTCACCTAACCTCTCACCCCTCCCCCTCCGATCCCCCCAACCCCGGGATGGCAGCGCCCGCCAACCTTCCCGGCCGGACCAGCGGTCGCCAGCGCCGGCTTTAGCTTGTGGGACTAGGCCCCGCCGAGGCCTGACCCCCGGAGCCGGGACCCACCGTGCAGTCAGCCACCGGGCCGGGGTTGAGGGGCCGCTCCCCCCTCACGGCCCGTGGGGAGGACGCTGCCGTCCCGGGGACTGGGGGCCGGGGGGTGGGGGGGAGCCAGGACGAGGAAGTCGGGACCCGTGTTGGGAAAAAAGAAAGGGGGCCGGGGTCAGGAGCGCCCCCTCCCCCCGCTTCCCCCCTCCCCGCGGGGTTGGGGGGGCCGGAGCAGAAAGCGCCCAGCCCGGGAGGTGGATGAATGTGGGAGAAAATGGAGACCAAGACGATCGTGTACGACTTGGACACGTCGGGGGGGCTGATGGAGGTAAGAGTAGCCCTCCTCATCCCCTTCCCCCAGCGTCGGGAGGGAACCTCCGCCCTCCGCCCCACAAAGCCGGTCCTGAGCTCGCAGCACGAGAGGGCCAGGGGAGGGGGGTTCTTTCTCACCCAGACTCTCCCTCCCATCTTTGCAATTCGGGGAGCCGAGCTCAGCTTCCGAGGACATTTACAGCAGTTTTACCTACCCGCCGCCCTCGATTTGCTCTCCGGAGGCGCCAACCCACTCCATCTCGTTGCACCGGCGGGCCTCCCCACCCCCTTCTTATCGGCCCCTTTGTGCTTCCCCCAGCACGTCCGGGTACCGGGCTTCAGGCCTCTCCCGAGCCTGGCTTTGGAGTCCCCCACTGTCCATACAAGGAAGTGGCGAGCTGGGAACCGCGCACCCTCTCCCCATCCCCCTGCCCTGATCCTCCCCATTTGGAAGAAGCTGTTCTCGTTGTTGTGCTGCAGGACCACGGTTAGGGTGGGCTCCCCCTGGTTCCGGGGGCTGAGAGGTTCTGGGAGCAGCCTGGATGGGAGGAAGAAGGACAAAAGGGGGGAGAGGGGTGGGTGACTGAGAAACTGCGCCGGGGTGGTGGAGGGGGGGCGACGGACAGCCCGGAGCTCCGAGTGTGCACACACGCCATTTGTATGTGTGTGCAGCAAATCCAAGCTCTGCTGGCTCCCCCCAAGACAGACGAGGCAGAAAAACGGAGTCGGAAGCCTGAGAAGGAGCCCCGGAGAAGCGGCAGAGCCACCAACCACGACAGCTGCGATAGCTGCAAAGAAGGTGGTGATCTCCTGTGCTGTGACCACTGCCCGGCCGCCTTCCACCTCCAGTGCTGGTAAGGTCTAGGGAGCCCCTTGGCGGACCCTTCTCGGCACATTCCTTCACCCGGCCTACCCCTAGCTGCCAAAATAACGGGCGCTTGCAGCCGCTAGCTGACTTCTGTAGCCGCTGGGCGATCGCCTCCCCGCCCCCAGGTGTCTGCTGGGATCTGGCCGTTTGGGAGGGGGGAGCAGCGGTGGGTCCGGACCCCAAGGTGGGGGTTGGGAGGAGTGAGGAGAGCCCCATCTGGGACTGGAAGTCGCTGGGGAGCCGGGACAGCCGGCAGGGCACGGCCGGCGGTGGCGGGGAGGAAGGGGAGGAGCTCCGGGCCCAGTGCCGCTTGCCTGCCCGCGCGCCCGCCGCCCTCGGGCTCCTGCCGGGCTGGGCTCTTCTCGGGGTGGCTGCGCCGAGCCCTTGGCTGCCCGAGCTGCCCTGGTCCAGACCCCGGGGACCGCGCTCCCGGGCGTTTGCAGCTGTAGAAGAAATCATGGAGGGTGTCTTTCCAGTCCGCCTCTTCTCTACCTCTCTGTTTACAATATGGCGACCTGCCTTTAAATTATATTTTTATTCTCAGCGCCATTTTGGCTGCATATATGATTTGCAAACGTCTCCCGGGGAACGGTGGGGGTAGCCCCGGAGTCCTTTCTGCAGAAGCGCCTCGGTGACTGGGCTGGGATCTCGCCGCTTTGGTCCCCTTTCTCTGCCGCCGCTTGCCCCCTGTTGCCTCTCGGAGCTGCCTCCCTCTCCCTCCCCACCCCGTGCTGCCGCCTCTTAGGAAATCGGGCCGGGTTAGACAATTAAAATTGCCCTTGGGCGCCGATTTCACTTCTCCGCTCCTGATCGGCAAGCCCTTCGCTGCAAAATTCTTTGCTGCAGGGACAGGATTGTGTGCGGTGGCTCCGCGAGGGCATTTTTAAGGAGCGGAGAGCGGAAAGCTGTGCGCTTTTTTCCTCCCGGTTACTGAACGCGAGGGGAGGGGAGAGACCAAAGAGAGAGGGAGGGATCGCCTGCTGCTTGATCCTCCTCAGCAGCTCAGCCCTGAACAATCAGGCCAAGAGTTTAAACTCCAGCTTCTGCTTGGAGAAATCACCTCTCCCCTCCACAAAAATCCCACGTCTGCGCAGGAAACCCAGATTGGGTCTCGTTCTGTTGTTCAGCAACAGTTGACTGAGGCAGGCGTGATAGGAGAGGGGCGGATGGTTTGTTCCCACGCAGTTTTCTTCTGTTGCCTTTTTTAGCCTGGGGGGGGGGGAGGAAAGTGATGGTTTCCTTAAGCACTTTCCACAGTTCCATTCGAAATCCGTCTCTCGGTTTGTGGAATAGTGCCTGCTGTATATTTGTACTAATTGCAGGGTTTGGAACACTTAATAGACAGATGACTGATACTGGGCAAATTAAGTCTGTGGTCAGAAGTTATGTAGGAAGCTCCCATTACCACTCCTAAGATACTTTTGCCCAGGAGGGCACCCCATCGTGGCTTGTAATGTTGCAGGGACAAAAATGATTATCCTGAAGGAAGATTTGCTGCTGGCTTTAAAATTTTTATTATGAAGTGACTAATACCAACAGGAAGGGTCTGTGGGTTTTAGCCTTTGCTTCCTGTAAAGTGTAATTCACCTGGGAAAAAATACCTCTGATCAAGCTTCCTGGGCTGTTCTTGAGCAGGGAAGCAGTTTGTACCTGGATATGTTGTGTTACTTGTTATTGTTCCCAGTTGCTTACATTTTTTTAATTGTGCTTGGCTTGATGCATATACTAGGACTGAATGGTAGATTGCTTGATTTACAATGTGGGTTAATGTTTTACCTCTAGGGTGAAGTTGTGTTAACCAGGAATGGTGATTCCCATATTGAGTGAGAATTTTGTAAACTCTTTATTGTCTTTAGTCTCATTTGTTTAATAAAGCTGAAATTGGTTATTAGAAATGTCAGACATGGAAAAAATGTGCTGCTTTGCCTGACATTGGGCTTTTAAACTCTAAAATCTAACCTCTGAATCTCTTAATTATATGAGTCTAAGTCTTGTCAAGTTTTAACAATTAGTTTCCACTGTAGCTGGGAGAAGAGAGGGAGGAATTTTTTTTTTTAGCTGTTGGTGAGATTCAGTCTTGCCCAGACTGCATTTCATTGAATACTTTTTTTTTTCCAAGACCATGAATGGGAACTGGTAATCAGAGATTTGAGAATCCTAGTAAATGAGGCATGGCTTGTTTCACGTCTCCAGTTCCCCCTTTGAAGATGTCAGGACTGAATGTACCATTGACTTATCTGAGTTATTATATAAATTACACAACTTCTAGATATTGTTACAAAGGCAGGAAGCCTTCTTTCAAGTGTGGCTTATCCCGCTTTCCTGCCTCCTCCCCTGCCCTCTTTCCAGCACAAGTGAGATACTTCATTAACCATCTCAACCAGAGTTGTCAGGTCAAGCAGTTAACGGTCTCAGAAAATTTTGATTCCTGAGTGTGCTCACGTTTTGTCCCATTATTGCTTACTTGTGCCATATGGGAATGAGGTTAGAGGGCGTGGCTATATTTCCCGTGCTTCCTTTTTTTAACTGGCTAAGACTGGGTTATTTAGATAAGTATAACGTGATAATTTTCCTCATGTACAGAATGTACAAGAGTGAAATGGAGTTTTGCACACCCCATAGGTCATACCTGGTGCTACTGTGGGTCACCGTTCAAAGCTCTGTGAGACAGGAACATTTTCAGTGTCTAGTGTGCCTTGCCAGCTTGCCTCACCGTGAACGGGATCTAATAAAATGTTCCAGAAGTGATTCTAGGCAAACTTTACCTCCTGGGTTCAGTAACATAGCCATAACCACAGGGGATTTTTCTAAGATAAACTACTGGAGGAAGTGACTGGTCAAATAGGTTGTTCTAATTGTCTTGTCTTTTCTCAGGGGCTAGTGCCCTGTATGAGGAACAGTCTTCTTTTCCCAATTAGATTGGGAACCCTATTTTTGGGTTTTCTGTAACGGTCTTCTGGGCGAGGAAATGAATTGTCCCGTGCTCAGTACGATGACCTCACTAAAGAATTAAACTTGAGGAGCTAATGATGTCGTTTTATTTGTTTAAGTGATAGTGTAATCATTTTATCCAAGTTTAACTGGTTTATCAATTATTCAGAGTGGTAGCAGGGGTTAGTAAACCTGCCCCTGGAGAATTGGAAAGAGATCTGTTTTTAAGCGTTCCCTGGTGAACCCGACCTTTATCATAATTGGCATGCCATAAGTTGAGCTTTCTGAAAATACTAATCTCCGTGGACTGGTCCCTAAAAAATCTGTTTAAAAAAAAATTAGAATAGCTGGTGGATATCTAGCTGCTGCTGATCCAGCTTTCTGTTTGAGATGGATAGAGTTGTTCTCTCTGATAAAGTGAATACCATCAGGCGTCCATAGCGAGGCTGACTGGAAACTGGATGGTTTCCTCTGCTTTCTCGTGGCGTTTTGCTCCAGACTGAGGGACCGAAACGGTCGGATTGAGAACTGCATCTACCTCAGCAGACCTCAGCGTGGCTGCTTCCCGTCAGACAGATTTCTGTAGCATTTGCCTCCGCGTGTTATATTTGGAATTGTTGGCCAGCTTTCCTCTCTCTGGTGTTGGCAGCAAGATCCAAAATGAGGTTTTCGAAGAATGAGAGTAAAAAGGTCTCTGCACAGGCAAAACTAAGCTCAGCTTGGAGTTTTGCATATTTAATTTTCAGTGAGTCAGAACAAGAAAGGTTTCACACGTAGGGTAGAAGAACTGCCTTGCAGAAGATCTTTGCTATGTGAACTTTTAAGGAGGTGGTTTTTCTGATTTTGTTGTGTTTAGCTCCTCATTAGAATGGCGTCAGGCAAGTGATGAGTTAAAATACATTTAAATTAACATTATCTTATGAATCTGTAGTTTCTGACACTTTCTAAGTGCTTGGAAGCCTGGCACTCAAGAACTGGAGGTGTTAATATCAGGACTCCCTCCTTTCACCCTGCCCCCTCAGTGGGAAAATGATTGATTTTATGTGTATTTTATTTATTTATGTTTGTGTTTGCTGTGTTGGCGTTGGAAGCTGGGTGTGTAGTATTGTTAAATGGTCCGTTCAAACAAGGAGAGTCCAATACTGTTCACCTTCGACTCAATTTTACATGCTTGCTTTATAAACCTAATGTGGGGCTCGGGCTAATTCTTGTGACATGAATGCTTTAGTCCAAAGGGAAAGGATAATCACTGTTTAAAAATACAAGATGAATATTTAGTATGAGTTGTTTACTCACAAAATGTTTGTGACCTAGATGGCTTTGGTTGAGAAAGGAGGCATCACAAATATTAAAAGTGGGAAGGGGGAGGTAATACTATTCAAAGGTAACAGTTTTCGTGTAATTAAGGCAAGTACTTAGTGGTACTGTTGTGCAAATTTTTTCATTTGGGGCCTGTCCCAAAATTAATTGCTATACTCAGTAGTGAAAGGCAAGACACAGTTCTAATCCCATCGATCTCCCGCTGTTGGTTAAGGCTCTCGAAGTACTTTGTAGATGGGTTCCACTAATATATTAGGACCACTTTTGGTTTTGTAAATGACTAGTGTATTTTTTACATGTGTAAATGTGTAAAAGACATGTTTAGGTACTGCCTTCATTTTTAGTTTGAAGATGGATTCATGTTTGTTTTAAATTCTTAGGTATGTCCCCAAGAGAATTTTTAAAAGCCAAATCATAAAGACATTATTTAATTTCAACTGAAAAGGGATTCAAATAGTCACTACTACGTTAAATGAAACACTGGTTTTTATTAAGCTCTGAGGGAAAGTACAACTGACCATCAGAAAGGCTTGGTGGTTTCAAGGTTCATCCTTGTAAGGTTTATCAGTACTTACTAACTTTTGATGGCAGAGTACTATTCCATGTGTGGATATGCCACATTTTATTCGTTCCTCAGTTGACGGACGTTTGGGTTGTTTCTACTTTTTGCTATTGTGAATAATGATGTTATAAACATTTGTGTGCAGGTTTTTGTGTGAACATGTTTTTATTTCTGTTAGGTGTATACCCAGAAGTGGAATTGCTGGGTAACTCTTATGTTTAACCTTTGAAGAACTGCCAGATTGTTTTCCAAAGTGGTTGTACCGTTTTACATTCCCACCCGCGGTATATGCAGGTTCCACTTTTGCCACATCTTTTCCAACACTTGTTATTATCTGTCTTCTTGATTAAAGCCATCCAAAGGGTATGAAGTGCTATCTCTTGTGGTTTTGATTTGCATTTCCCTGATGACTCGTGATGTTGAGCATCTTTTCATGTGCTTGTTGGCCATCTGTATATTTTATTGGAGAAATGTCTATTCAGGTCCTTTGTCCAATTTTAACTGTGTTATTTGGGTTTTTTAGTTACTGCATTTTAAGAATTCTTTACATATTCCAGACACAAGTCCCTTGTCAGATACATGATTTGCAAGTATTTTCTCCTATCCTGTGAGTTGTCTTTTCACTTCCTCTTTATTTTTCAATTTGTGAGTCTTACCTAGAAAAAGGTGGCTGATTTAAGCATACTTGAATGCCTGTGCCTGTCTTATCTATGTAATGACAGAGTAAAGGGTTTCTTCTCTGAACTTGATTCAGTCAGGATGGTGCATCTCAGTGCAGAGAATCTCACAATGTGATAGGGTATGTTGCTGTTGCAACTTTTCTGAGTGACCCTTCTGAGCAAAGAAGTCTAAGGCTGAAAGTTCCCTTAGAGGAAGTATAAAAATATCCACTGCCTGCCCTAAGGAAGCATGTCCACCTGGCACCTACCAGCCACGGTAGAAAATTTCTATGTGTAGGCATTTCTCGTACTTGGGGCCCCTAGTTTAAGATTTTAATTGCCTCAAGTTTGATTGGTAACAGATTGGGGTGGAAATAACTCCAGGTAATGAACTGTCTTTTGAACCCGATTAAGAACAAAAAGTTGTTTGTACGCTGCAGTGGACTCACCTGTTTATATGTCTAGCTATAAGCCCAGGTAGCAGTACACGTGGAAAGAGTGCAGAGACTATTTGCCTGCAGGTTTTATATAGCTTGTTAAAAAAAAAAAAACCAATCTGCCTCGATGCTCCCAAGAGGATTTTTGCTACCTAGAAATGCAGGCGTCCTGCTTCTTGATAGAAACGGGTACATCTTTTCTTCTATCACACAAGTGACAGGGCAATAGAAAATAAATGAAGCTGAATGCTGTTTGGTTTTGGTTATGGGTAAGAGTGTTGAAATCCATCTCTGGACTTTCCTGTCCCACCCCTAGCACATACACAACGATTCCTTGGGTGTGTAGTTAAGCAGGGCACCCTGCTAGAAGATTCTGGTTGGGGTTATGGTGGCACTTATTATAATGATGAAATACAAACTCCTGGAAACACATTCTTATTTTAAGTCACCAGAGCAGGGGGAAAAAAGTTTGTTTTCCTCCCTCCACTGTGCTTTTCTTTTGACTTAGAGCCCCTGGGGAGTACAACATGGCCAGCTGCATTGCCATTCAATGAGTGACACTTATAAGAGCACCTCTGCCTAATACTAGCCTCCCAAGAGACAGGACAGGAGTACAGCTGTCCGCCTGCCAGTTTCCTGAAAGAGGAGGACATTGTATTCAGTGCAAGTCCTAGACCAAATTTCAGAAAGGCACTTTGGTATTGCAGAGTTGTCACCATTCCCAGAACGCATGCACAGGTCACTAGCTGACTACTTTTCCCATGACTCGAGAGCAATTACGAAGAATACAAAGATGACTCCTTTTTCTGCCATTTGCAGGTATCAAAATCCTCATCCTTTAAGCCCAAGTTTATTTCTAAATCTGGATCTCAGTAAATAAGAATAAAGGTGAAGTTTTCGCACATTTGTGTAGAAGGCAAAAGACACTGAGGGATGCAGTAAACGCTGATAAAAGGAGACATCATTGATTTGACCCATCAGCAAAAAGGAACGTGGCTCCTACATGGAGCTGTTGTTGAATTCACAATAAGCAAATTCCAAGTACACCAGGCAGGCTGATAACATTTTGTAAGTAATGAAAAACGACTCACTCATTCAAAGAGCTCTTTTCCCGTTTGCAGTCATGTACTAAATGCTCAGTAAACTACAGACAGTCCCTGACTTGCCACGGCCAACTTAGGATTTTTCAACTTCATGAGAGCGCAGAAGTGATACACATTCAGTAGAAACCAGCTAGGCTAAGCTATGATGATTGGTAGGTTAGATGAATTAATATGCATTTTTTACTTATAAGATCTTCAACTTGCCATTGGCTGACCCATTTCCTCCGCTTACCACTGCATAATACCTAGTGATATTACAAATGAGAGATGTGCAAAGATAAACACTGTTTGAGGAACAGAATTTATAATTATGTCTGGGTTCTTCTAAGTGGATGGTACCTTTGTTAGCACAAACACGGTGACCATTCCTTCCCCCCCCCAATTACATTTACTTTCCTGTATGGGAATAGTTTTGGTGTTTAATTTCCCCCTCTTTTCTGACAAATTGTACAGCATATCTCTCAGAAAATGTTTCCCAGTCTTGAAAGGACAAAAGACAGAAAGTAACTGCAGGGTGGGGAAGAACTCCATGTCTGAACCTAGTAACAGCCTTTCCCACTGATTTGGGCCCTGCATGAGGCTCTTTTTGAAATAATCTCGAGTGTGCAAGAGAGGACTCTCCACAGAGTTTGAATTTAGCCATAACCCAGAGACATCACTTCACCTCCAGACCAGGTGGGGGTGGGGGAACCTCTCAGAATTACTAGCAAGCTCGAGTTTCAGGGGGGAACCCTGTTTGTGGCAACACCAGCACATTTATAGGCTTTTATCCAGCTGTGATATCCAGAGAGATGTTGAGTATTGTTTTTCTCTGTCCGCATTTGTGCAGAGAAGCTAATGAAATACATCAAACTTCAAGTGAGCTTAGTAAGTCTGCGTTACAAACCTGGGCAGCGCGGAGCTCCTCTTGTTCTGCTTTCCACCAATCCCGGGCTCCTGTGATGAGCTGGGAGCTTTTTAATTCCTGTGTTCACTGAACCATCAGACAGAGTTCTACTGATTCCTGGTTTTAACTAAACGCTGGAAACATTAGAGGGAAACTCTACAGTGAACTTTTTCCATTGACAATCATCAATTATTGGTCAAAATACTTTATGAAAATTATATACCATTAATCTCATTAAATGTGTATAAACCTGTAACTTTGCATAATTCTATACAGAGGTTGTCTACATTCAACTTATCCTTGATCTTGCTTGCCTGTTTTTGAAAGCACATCTTAAATGTAGGGAGAATTCGGTCACTAATTTTGGCCTTTTGATAAATACTGATTTGTTTTATCATTCTTGTTTTGCTTTATCCCTCTGTAGTCCTCGTAGTTTTGCCTACCATACATGACACTTAGCCTTTCGAACTTTACTGCCTAATTCCATGATACCAGACATCTTTGACTACAGGCTATAGTTGGTAGTTGTATAGCAAGAAAAGCGTCTGCAGTTTAAGTTACGGGGGAAAGCTCATGTCCAAGGCTCGTGTGCTTGCTGCATACAAGCTTTCCTCAAATCTTAACCATTTTTGCACACAGGTCTTTAAGGTGATCGATCAGTCGTTCTTTGGTTAGGGACCATCTGAGAGAAAAGTGGGCCAAAGGGAAAACTCCTGGTGCTCTGCTTCTGAGAAGTATGTTTAACTTCTAAATAGGTCACCGGGGGTATAACTGAAGGCTTCAGCAGCTCAAGTCAGCTCTTAGCTGTGGCATCAAACCACGACAGCACAGTTTGACAGCGCGCCCAGGAGATTACTTCAGTCATGTAGGGCGGGGAGCTTTGAGGTTTAGGAGTGAAATTGGGGGAGGGGAGAGGGTAAGGGTAAAAGAAGGAGGGAAATAAACCCTATGCTGTTTGGGCCCAAATAATGGCATTATTCTCCCTCCCCCCCCCCCCTTTTTTTTTTTTAAATAGAAGATCCTGTCAGAGAAGGGTAAATGAAGCAGAAATCCTTCTTAGGGAAAAGCAGCTGGGTCTTAAATAGAAACCTGCTCTCTATATATTTAGTTGGATTTCAAATAAAGACATTGTTAGTGGTTTTCCTTTTCCCAGCCCTCATAGAATTTTAGGTCCAGTATCTATAAGATGTAAATTGGTCCAGATTCCCTGACCTGTGTCTGTAAGAATAATGTGGCCTAACTATTGCCTTGTTTTTGATAGTCCATTAACATTTGGCCGTAGAACAGCACTCAGTTTTTCATACCTCTGAGAACTCTTCTGGAATACAGAGTTATAATTGTTGCTTCCTCTTTCCAATGGAATGATCCCTAGGAGTGTTAGAAAGTGACTCTTGAGGCCAGAATATTGACTCTTTTCCAAAATAGACGCACTCCTACATTTATCATAAGGTGAATGAATGAAGCCCATTTTAGAAATGTTTGTAGCCAGTCCATTTTCCATTCTGCAGAAGCCAGGATCGCCAGAATAGCCAAGCCAATAATAGATCAGGCCCTGTGGCACCTCGTAGAGAAGTTAGCAAACACCTGGGATAACAAACTGCTGGTGCTCTACCCTCCTTCCTCCCTCCTTTCCCTGCACTAACTTGTACCCCTCTTCTCCAGGTGTCCTTTACTAGGAGGATGCCGCAGGCCAGCTTTACATAGAAGGCGATAAAATTTGGGGGCACAGTCAGCTGGTTTGAAAGGATTGTATGCCTGTGGAAGTGACGCAACTCGCTAAGTTTCTCAATGGGGCATTTGTAATAGCCTGGCACTTTACTGGTCTTGTTAACACTGTGACTGAGGCTTTGCATGAAAACATCCGCAATCCTTGTACTTTTCATGTACTTTGTGGCGTTTGCTGTGTTTGAGTCAATAGCGGGGATGAAGGAGGATAAGGGATTCATTAAGGTTCAGGGACCCCGCGAACTTTCCCTAAGCATTCATCGCTCCAATATCCTTCAATACGACCACCTCTTCCCTGCCTTTGAGAAGCCAGCCATACTTAAAGATGACAGTTGATGGCCACACAAGTGTCCAGAGGAAGCTTACTATTTCTGCTGACATTGAAATTTCATTCAATTTTGTTCCCTCGAAACCTAGGCCATTAAATGTGACCACATTGATACAGCTTTTAATTTTTAAAAGATAATTTTAAGTTAAACTTTACCTAGGACCTCTTAGCTTTTCCAGGACAGTAGCTGGTTTCAATTTATAAAAGGCTTGTTTTCTGCGCTCATTGGTCCCTTTATAGATCTCAATGGCTGCTGGGAGGCTAAGACCTGATTATGGTCCTGTCAACAATCACCTTTACTCCCATTTTTGCTGGTACCAACACATGGCCTGAGCTGGCTGAGGGTAGCAGGGCCAGTCTGAGGAGGCCAGCCTGTGCTAAGCATGTATTGTCTTTTGCAGTTGGTCTTACACAATGCCGTTAAATATAATGGCAGGCTTTTTACCTGGTAGTGGACCGCAGCTGCATGGATGAGACCCATGAACTGTAAAATTAAAAATCAAAACTGCTCAGTGCTGTTGTTTGCTTGCTGAACACCCCACCACCACCAAAAAAAGGAGAGAATATACAGATGGTGATGGGGGGCCAGTGAGATCTGTCTTAATCTAACTGATATTTTATTTCAACTGAAACTGCCACATATGGCTAAAGAGCTTCTCTGATTCTTAGACAATGATGGGTTCTGACAGGAGGGACACGACCAGTTCGTGTGACTGGCCTCTTTTAGAAGAAAACCCGAGGAGAAGGCTGTTGGTACATTGTGTATAGATACGCTGTTTACATAGTGTTCCTATTAAGTGTTTATATGACACAATATTTTGTCAGGCCAGGAAGAGAAAATGGAGTGTGTTCTTTCTTAAATATTTTTCATCCACTTGCTTCCTTTTTTCCTAAGATATACACCAAAGCTTTTAATTTGGTTAAGTGATATTTTCATGTCTCTCTGGCTGCCATTGGCTCAAGTTTTAAAACGTCAGTGTCACTTAGCTGGATGGACAGTTGCAAGCTATACATCAGTAACCTAACATTTTTAAAAACAAGTCCAGAGCCCAACACCCTTTTAATCTGCATGTTGTAGTACAAAAAATAGGTCTTGGAAATAAAAGGCAGTCATTCTGCTTCCCTGTCTCCCTGTCTCCCTCCACCTCTCTCCTCCTCCCTTTGTTCTTTTGTTCCCCTCCCCCTTCTCCCTTCCAGTTCCATATTGAAATACTGCTTGTGCTGGATGGATAATTAACGCAGTGCTATGGAGCAACAGGTCCCACTGGCGGGGACTAAATCTGAAGTAAATGTTAATGTCTTGGAGGTTCACAAGTATTAATAGGCGAGGGGATGAGTGAGGTTCCACTCGGAGCAGCTATACTGGTGTATGACTTGAAATAGATCCTCTTAATTAGCGAGCCAAGAACCATGACAGCTCCTAACATCTTCCACCTGCAGGGGTGAGCTGCAGCCTCATTAGTGAATGAAAGAGGAATTCTAGATTAGAACTGGACTCTGTCCTGTGGCTGTGAGCTGGGATCATTTGACCCGGAGAGGAGAGGTCTGTCGGTGCAGGCGTTACAGTTAGCTTGGGGGGGGGGGGGTGCGGTTTTCTCTCCGAGGGCTCCCGAAATAGACCTATGGAGACACCCTCATCAGCAATGGAGACAGGTCATTTGGATTTGTTTATGGGAGTCCGGAGGCTAGAATCCTGCTACAGAGGTTGGCTTTAGGGGTTTTAGTATTGAAAAATTAATTAATGTCCTTCACCAGCTTTCTAGTTGGTTTGTGTACAGGTGTTACTGTTACCAGTTTATAGGCCCGCAGAGAGCCCCACCGAACTCTGAGATGCATAGCCCTCCATTGCAATCTCGGAAGATTTAGAATTTAGAGCTCTATTGTCATGAACTGTTTTATCACTGAAAGACTGTCTTCAGGATCAGATAGGGGTTAAAATAAATAGCAAATTGGAAAGCAGTGACCAGGCACTTTCTGGCCAGGAATTTCAGGCCGGGGTTCTTTAACAAGTGATCTGGAAGGAAACATCCACAGCAGTGAAGATGGGAAGATATTCCGCAAGAGCTCCGCCCTCACGGGGCGCTCTGCTCTCTGCCGTGGAGAGCAGAGGAATCTCAAAGCCCTGCTTGCCATATTCTTTTGAAGCCAGAAAATAGAGATCCTTGGCCTGTTGGCTAAAGAGCCTCCAGTTTTCCAAGACAAGCCAGTTCACATACCAAGGACAGTTATTCCTGGGCTCATCTTTCTTCCCGGGGCTTGAACAATTCTCAGAAGAAATCTAAAGGTTCAAATACTAATGTGTGCTGGATGGACTTAAACATCTGTTTCCAGGAAAATGGCCCCACTCCCAGAAGCTTCCTTTATCAGGTAGTTTTACAAAATGCAAAAATATACCTGCTCCTAAAACTACAGTTTCTTTCTGAACCCTTGAAGATCCTTAACTTCACCATCTTTAAAGGATCACTGGCTGAAGTAGCATTTGCTGGATAGCTCTGGATTGTGGAAAGAGTAGGGAAAAGGCCACTGTCCCCTTAGGTACCTAAAGACCAAACTTCAGGGGCTCTTTGCTGAGTTTGGCATCCATAAGCAGTTGAGTCATGTAGGTCTGTATGGCAAGAGTCAGTCTGTAGTTGATGTATGTGGTCTCATTGCCAACTGTTCTTTCCAACTTGTCTCTAGCCTGTAATCCGTGAGAGCAAAGACCATGTCTGAAATTTCACCACTTAACACATTGCCTAGCATAAAATAAGTGTCCACAAAATGCTTGAGTGACGAATGACTTTGGTCCTTTCTCCCCAAACACTGCGGTTCTTGGTGGGATAAATCATAACTTGTTTGCTTTGTGTCCTTCCTCCAGTGTGTCATTGGTTGGTGAGCAGTGAGAACTCAGTAAATAGTGACCGATATGGGAGGAAATGCTCAACTTGGAGGTCGAGGAGGGTACCCTGATGGATATTCCACTGTGTTTCCCAGAAATAAGAGAACTACTGAAGGTTCTTTAAAAACAGCATAGGCTCAAGATTTCAAAGAGCCAGGAAATTGATTGGGGTTATAATTCTGCTTACTGGCTCCGTGGCTTTAGATAAGTCAGTTTCCTCACCTGTACGATGGGAATAAGAATTAATTCTCACAAGTATGGTAGTGAAAATCAAATAAGAGCATCTGTGAAAACACTTTGTGAACTGTAATATACCATCTAGATGTAAGATGAGATTATCACTTATTTCTAAGCGTCACAATTAGGAAGTATATTGATGTCTTTACAAGCAGCACTATCTCATTATAGTGTTGTCATGGTTCTCACTGCTGAGCAGCAGAAACTTGGGTAGAGTAATTTCAGCACTACCTGCCTTTTAACTTGTAATGATTTCCTATGGAGCAAATGGCCCTTAGCACCCTGTCTTCATCGATATATGAGGATGAGAGGGAACTGGGACAGGCGTATCATGATTTTGAAGACTCTGGCGTGCGTGTACAGGCATATGTTGTTTTATTGCGCCTCACAGATACTGCATTTTTTTACAAATTGAAGGTAAGACCCTCCAGCAGCAAAAAGTACAACTTGCTGAAGGTTCAGATGATGGTTAGCATTTTTTAACAAACAATAAAGTATTTTTTAATTAAGGTATGTACATTGTTTTTGTAGACAATGCTACTGCACACTTAATAGACTCCAATATGGTATAAGTACAACTTTTATATGCACTGGGAAACCAAAAAAATTCATGTAACTCACTTGATGGTGATAATCATTGTGTTACGGTGATCTGGAACCAAACCTGCAATATCTCCAAGTTAGGCCTGTAATTATTTCAAAGTTGCATACTAAACTTATGGGTGCACCATTTTTATGGGGGAAGGAGCTTTAAGATGGGCAGCTGAGGTAGGGACGTCCTCAGCATATGTGCATGAGTCCCTGAGGCTATAGAATCCCCTTTCTCCCTGGAATCCTTTTCTTCTGGGCAGTATCTGATACAGAACAAAACTAGTCTTTGCAAAACCACCTCTTTCGGAACTAATTCCTGAGCTGGTTACCCCAATGAGAACCTGTTTTTCTGGAGGCATTTCATGAATCCTTTTCCTTTTGAGCTGAAAACCTGCTTTCTGAATTGCTTGAAAGGAATTGCTAGCAGCAAAGAGGAAACATCGTGAGGAAGCGTTTCGATGGGTGACTCCTACGTTCCAGCTATGCCTGTGATGATCATTTTCTAGAAATGTAGACCTTCCTTTTCTTTCCATCCCATCGTAGATCTTACTGCCTTCTCTTCAAGATACCACATTTTCAAATTTATTTCAAGATGCCTCTTCTATCTCTTAGAAGGCAGCGAAATCCCAGTAAGGCCTTACTCTTTTAAATGTTCAGTGTTCAGACTGGGCCAGTTCCCATGCTGCTCCCCAAACGCGCAGCCCTCATCCCACACTTCAGGGCAGACAAGAGAGGCCTGTGGCCAGAATCTAGAATTCTTAAACTCGGTATTTCTGAAAGTTATCCTTTAGGAACCAACCAGCAGCTGCTTTTGAGTGTCTCTTAATACAAATTGTAAGCATTTACTCCTGTTCTAAGAAAGAGAAACAAGAAAGCAAATTGTTTAAAGGAGATTTAAATGAGTTGGGTGGGGTGGTTCAGTATGAAGTTCAGGTTTGCAAGTATGGACTTTGATGTCTTATTGGTTTGTGACTTAGAAAACATAAGTAATTTTACATGGGATTTAGCCACCAAACGGGTGCCTGCCCACTTGCGTTGCCTTGCCTCGTGACTTTGGAAGGGTTACCCTCACTTCCTAGAAGCCCATTCTTTTAGTGTTCCCTAGTTCTGTAAGGCTTTATTGAGCACCTACCGTGTGCCAGGCATTGTGCAGATGTAAACGAGTCGTGGAGAAGGGGATTTGGGTGCTTAGTGGTTTCCATTCAGTACAGTGTGGTACAGAAGTGCGCAGGGAATCGGGCTATCAGAAGGCTTCCTGGAGAGAACTGTGCTGACTTGAGCCCCAGAAGATAAGGAATCTACCCAGTGAAGGAGTGGGGGAAGGCTCAGCTTTTTGTGGTGGTGGGTAGCAGCTCTGGAATGAGCAGAGAAGGAGCCGAGAAACAGTATGGAGTGTGTAGGAAGCCAGCAGGCTAATGGAGCAGGAGAAAGGCAAAGTTGGACGTAGGGCTTGTGTTACCTGCAATACTGAGGAACAGAATAAAGTGATGGACGGGGCAATGCTGAAGGGCGTTTGAATTAGGAGAATCATATGAACAGAATTGTGGTTTTTAAATAAATCACTCTGCCAGCTGGGTTGGGAGTAGATGGGGAGAAGCATGAAGGGTGGCCAGGAGGCAATTCACATCTTGATAAAAGATCTAAGCCTGTACCACCTTGCTTCGTTTTTCTCTGCTTTATATGTTTGGTGTAGGGTATCTTGGTATAAAGCCAGTGGGCAACTAAAAAGAAATGACAGAAAACAGAATCAGGGGGAAAAAAGAAAGAAAAGAAAAACAGAATCAAAACTGACACGCTTTTCAGGGTTAATTTTAATACGGCATCTGCTGAAGTAGAGCAGAGTCTGTAGGCCTTTGCAAATTACACGCATGCATTTCATTAGTGTGGATGTGGCCTATGCAGAAATATATTGGAGAGAACAAGGGTAGGCTTTACAGATGACAGTCACCATGGTCCTCCAGGGCTTGAAGACGTCTCCACAGGCCAGTGTGCCTCCCGCTTCCTGCTTCCTGAAAAGGACCCTCCTGACATTGCACCAAAGAAATGGGGAGGAAAGGAAGCAAGGAGTTGTGAGGGCGTGGTGGGCATCCTGACCTGCGTGCTCAGGGCTCCGGGGAAGTATGGCAAAGCAGGCGCTAGGAAAACTCGGCAGCCAACTGCTGGTTGGGGTGGAAAAGGTGAAGTAGCGTAGCATTGAGCCCTGGGACTTAAAGGAGAGTCCTATATAGTCAACTCTCAAGTATTTTTTTTAGTATTTCCTCATTCTTTGAAGAAAAATGTTCCTCTTAACCATTCCAACTAGGTGACTCCAGGAACCAAACGTAGGAATTTCTTAAGCATAAATGTAGACTTACTCTGTGTAGCAGTGGCTTGCATACTTTGGTGTTGAGCAGAACCACCTGGAGGGTATGGTAAATACAAACCCCTGAGCCCCACCCCCAGAAGTTCGGACTCGGGAGGCCTGGCCTGGTCTCAGAAGGTGCATCTCTAGTAAGTTTCCAGATGCTGCCGCTGCTGCTGCTCTGGAGACCACACTCGGAGAACAACTGCTGTATAGACATTATAAACGGACCCTCCCAAGGGTTTAATAAAGTCTCCTATGGCTCTCGGTGGACCTTAATGGAAATCAATGATCCGGAGAATCATTGATTTATTTTAAAAAAAAAAAAAAAGAGGTTGTGCACACAGTAGCCACTCAGTAAGTTAACACTGAATCCAAATTAGAGTAAGGCCATTCCTACATGGCTTAATTGGGATTCAGTGTTGACTTACTGCATGAATACTGTGTTCACCACCTCTTTTTTATAAAGCTACAAAGATCTTTATAAAGATTCAAGCCTTGTCTTAGTCACTCTACTAAAAGACAGAATTATCACACAAAGGAAAGCATGACAAGTGCCAAAAGAGAACCAAACCATGCAGCCAGGGGTCTAGGATGTCAGTTATCCGGGAAAAGCTGTGCTCAGTTAGCTATTGTTGCGTAACAAACTGTCCCAAAACTCTGTGGTTTAAAACAGACACTAGTTATTATCTCTCAACAAGTCTGCAGGTTGACTGGGCTCAGCTGGGTGGTTTTTTGTTTAACATGTTATCTGGGACTGCTGCCACTTGGAAGCTCCACTGAGCTGGCGTGGTCGAAGATGACTCGGTCACATAGCAGTGGTGGGCTGGCTGTTGGCTTGGAGTTCAGCAGAAGCTGTTAAATGGAATGCCTCAAGTCTCCTCTGTGTCGCCTCTCTCAGCATGACAGCAGAGCTCTAAGACAGAACATTCCAAGCATGTAAAAATGGAATCTGCAGGTTTCTCAAGGCCCAGCCTTGGAAGTTATACCACTGTGACCTCTCTACTGCATATATTGGTCAAAACAAGCCCAATTTAAGAGGAAGGAAATGGACTACCTCTGGATGGAAGGAGTAGCAAAGAACGTGTAGCCATCTTTAATCTACCATAGGTTGATTGAGGCAGGCCTTACAGGATGAATAGGGTTTTGACAGGCATTGCTTTCCAAGGGAAGAGTGTTCTAGAGGAAAAAAATAGCAAGCCTTCAATTTGATTAGGGGGAAGTGGACCTGACAGGGGCCTGGGAAGATGAAATGGGACCATGTTATAGAAAGAAGGCTTTGCACAGCAGGTGAAAGAGCTTGGATTTACACTAACAGACAGACTGAAAAGTGTGGAGGACCCATCAGTGATTTTTGTCAGCGCGGTGCAGGGTTTGGGAATGACCCTCAAGGCTCCAAACTAGTGCTTTATATCTTTCCCTATAAGCCCAGTGTTAATAGTTCTGGATTTGGCTTCTCTTTCTAAGAGGCGGGAAGGGATGCTCACTCTTTATTAGAAATGATGCCGAGTAAGCGTTTTGAAAGAGCCCTAGCAGTGCTACAGGACTGGCCACGATAGGAGTTGAGGGGCTTGCGACTTTGTGCTGGCCCTAGCTAGGCTTTTCCTGCGACTTCAAAGGGTTCATTGCTTAGTCTTATCCTTGTCTTTTCCCCACAGTAACCCTCCACTGAGTGAAGAGATGCTGCCTCCTGGGGAGTGGATGTGTCATCGGTGCACTGTTCGCCGAAAGGTAATTTTCTGAAGGCTTTGCTCAGAATGCTGGAGCTAGAATGCTAATATTCTAGAGCTAAGAGGGCCTGGCCCTGAAGGTATTTTCATCCCTTTGGCTTGTCTCTTCCAGCCATGGACTCACCCTCTTTCTCCCCATGCTGACTGTTTGGAATCCAATAGGGTCTAAAATCCAAACATGGGCTGCTGAAGTGGGCAGAGGAGGTGTGTTAAGTTTACAGAGCCATGTTCCTTCACTAGTGACAGGAGTAGTCTGATCTCCTTGTAGACCTCCTGATAAGTGGCCTGAATGTGGCAGCTATATCCATGGCTGAAAGTGGCTGAAGAAAAAGAAGGCTGCTTCTCCCGCTTGATGGAAAAAGGATTTCCCTCACCCCAAGGCAAATAAGTCGCTGTTATCCCAAGACTTGGCCAGGTGCATGGGGGCGGGGGGGAGAGGACTTCGGATCCACTTGTACCCCCGGTTACCTAATCTCTCTTTAGATCCCCTTCCCTTGGCTTTTATAATTCAGTACTGGCTTTGAGAACATTATTTTCTACTTGGAGAGCTTCTGTGGGGTGCAAAAGCTAAATTCTCCCTTATCAAAAAAGGAAGTAGGTGTGTTTCCACCCAGATTATGAGAGAACCAATCCTCAAATTACAGGCTGTGGATTATAATTTTTCTGCGAATTGTATACCACCTGCCCTCCCCCCACACTAATTATACACCAAGCAACTTTCCTTTGTTGTGACATCACTTCTGTTTTCTTGGACCCTGAACATGATGTCACAATGAATGATGACTTCCTTGGTTACAGAAACAGGATGAGATGACTCAGAGGTTGTGGTTTATGTGTGTAACAGTTTTTAGCCTTTAAGAAGAAGGTAAACAGTTAGGCAGACATTGTTTTTCAATGTGTGTACAAGGGTTCCTATTAAAAAGCAAGCCAAGCCCAAGTCAACCACCTAATCACGGCTGTAGTTTGATTTTCCTAAAGTCCACAAAACAGGCTGTCCTCCAGCTAGTCACCTCCCAAGATCTCTTCCTGTGTGTCAGATGAGAGCAGGGCCAGAGAGAGACACCTGCCAGCCAGAAGGCCTTTCAGAAACTTGCCACTCAAAGAAGCTGGACATGAAGGGGAAGAGATGAAGCCAGGGAAAGATGGAGAAGAGGAACTAATGTTCTTTTAGTGTCCATCATATGCGGGGTATTTTACGTATTTAATCCACATAGCCATCTGTGGGTGCTGGCAGTAGTATCTCCATTAGAAAGGAAGAAACCGAGGCTCACAAATGCAGAATAACTTTCGCAAGGACTCAGGGGAATTGACAGAGCCAAGATGGGAACCAAATTCTGTCTCACTCCAAAGCTCTGTTACCTCTTCATCCATTTTCTGGAAGCAGAGCTACTTGCTGGGGGGTTATAGTATGCTGTTTTCTAACATTGGATGCTTTTTTTGAAATGCCACTCTGACCTGCTCTCTGAACATGATGTTCAGATGGCCCTCTTTGCCCACCAGAGCCAGATCTGCCTTTTCCACCCCACCACCGCTTCTCTGCTATGGCCGCCTGTGGTTACACTGAAGCAGAGTGAAATGCTATACCCTCTGGGCCTCGTCAACCTCTGATGTTCAAGTCCTATTCCTAGTGGAGGCTAGATCTTCTCCTAACGCAGAGCCGTCCCTTTTATATACGTGACCCTCTTTACCTTCACCATATGCCTGAGAGGAAGAGAAGAAAGGTTTTACTAGTCTCACTTTACAGATGGAGAAATTCCTACCCACCAGCCTGAGTCACCAAGGTCATAGGGAATCAGGGCAGAGCTGGGACAAGGTCCCAGGTCTCCTGACTGGAGACCAGTATTGAATTTTCACTTGACCACTCTGTTTGGAGTTCTGGAGAAAAATGTCAGTCATCCAGTCCTATGAGTGCACTTAGTCTTTTTCCGTTTCCCCACCTTCCCATTGAGTTCTGGTTAAACTTGAAACATTGAAAGCCACCATTCTTGGACACCATGATTGCTGAGTTGCTACCGTCCTACTCACCCTTCCACCTTGTGTGATTACCTTCCAGGCTGGCACCCAATCTCCCTGGACAGGGAGCTCTGTTTGCCTGTTTTACTTATTACCTTTGTTTTTGCAGACTTTTCTTTATTTTGAGCAAAGTTCTTAAAACCATTGAGGAGGTCAGGATGCTCTAAGGCAAATGACAATGATCTCATTTGTTCTCACTGTGTTATCCTCACTGTTCTCAGTCTCACGAAGCTTAATTCGTGTTGTGTTAATTCTTTATCCCTTTACCCCTCTACTTTGTACAGAGATATTGTGTATTATATGATGACTTAGAGTCAACGATGTGTGATGTGTATAATTGTTTCTAACTTTCCATGCTTTTTGGTGATTCCCCGCTGCAGTAGTTTTGCCAGCTTTAGTTCAGCTATAGCTTTGTTAACTAACAGACCTGTGTTCCAAGTCCCCAGGTGGATGAGTTTGTGATATGTTAAGAGACTTTCAGAATTTTGGTTAGTGGTCTAGCAGTACTTTGTAGCATCCCTGTCTTTCTATTTTGCGGTACTTTATGTGATGGGCCCACCTGTTCATTTGCACAGAAGCGAGAGCAGAAAAAGGAGCTGGGCCATGTCAATGGACTGGTGGACAAATCTGGGAAACGGACTACATCCCCCAGCAGTGACACTGACTTGTTGGACAGATCAGCTAGCAAAACTGAACTCAAGGCCATTGCCCATGCCCGGATCCTGGAGAGGAGAGCCAGCCGGCCTGGAACGCCCACATCCAACGCCAGCACAGAGACCCCCACCTCTGAGCAGAACGATGTCGACGAAGACATCATTGACGTGGACGAGGAGCCAGTGGCAGCAGAGCCGGACTACGTGCAGCCCCAGCTCAGGCGGCCCTTTGAGCTGCTGATCGCTGCCGCCATGGAGCGGAACCCCACCCAGTTTCAGTTGCCCAATGAACTGACTTGTACCACTGCACTTCCAGGTTAGCCAAACCATCATGTCCGCTGCCCCACCCCAGCCTCCCTGAAGAATTACTGTCCAGCCAAAGGGCAGCACTGCCTATGGGGTCGCTGTCTCAGGTTTGCTGTTCCTGATTCTTCCTGGGGAGATCTTCGAAGCTTTTCAGCGTTTACAGTGCTTGTTCAGTTTTCTATTTTCCACCCTTCCCCTGATCACTTGTTTTAAAAACTAGGTAATACATTCACATGGTTCAAAAATCAAAAAATATAGAAAAGCTTACAATGAAAATTTTTTTTCCCACCTCATTCTGCCATTTGCCTAGTTTCCACCTTCCTATCCCTCACAGATACTTGGTTATGTGTATCTCCTTCTAGACTATCCTGGTGCATATATAAGCAATACAGATATATGCTCATTATTTCCCCCTTAAATAGCATACTTGATATGCTGTTCTGCACCTTGCTTTTTTCACGTAACAGTATGCTCCAGAGATCTTTCCGTATTCATATGGACTTTCCTCCATTTTTCTCAACAGTTGCATGATGGTCCATTATAGAGATGTACCATAATTTAATTTCCTGTTAATGGACATTCAAGTTCCGAATCTTTTGTTTCTATTGATAGTACTTCAACAAATAATTTTGTAAATATATCATTGTATACATGTGACTATGTATCTGTAAGATAAATTCCTAATATTAGAATTACTAGGTCAAATCTATGTGTATATAGTTTTGATAGATATTACCAAATTACCCTTTTTTTTTTTAATCAAGTCATAGCTTCTACTTGATACCAAGAAGCTCTACTAGATCTTATTTTCTTCCAGAGAGAGTGAAATTGGCAGGCTTAAGAAACGTCCTGGTCAGTAGGATACATACGGAATCAAAGCGTTTCTGATTTCTATTAAAATGCAGTGAAACTGTAGTCTTTCCCTCAGCCACTTCCACAGAAAATGCTTTTTGACCATTCGACTTGGCCATTTATATTTCTTTGTATGTCAGTATTCAACCTAGGCTTCTGACCACTTAATGTTTGCAAAACATTTAGCTGTGGTTCTGCCACAGAACAAGTGACTTCTGATCGTGGTTCTGACTATGTCTCAGTCTCCCTTCTAAGGCTTTTTCTCACTTGAAACCAGCCAAGGAGACTTCAGAAAGAGATCCATGTCTATCTAAAACACGCTGTTACTGAGATTTCTTCCTTTCACTTAATATTGTTTCCATATCTCAGACTAGGAACTCTGCACCAGGGAAAGTTCAGCACCACCAATTTGTCTTCTAGGTTCTAGCAAAAGGAGAAGAAAAGAGGAAACCACAGGGAAAAATGTTAAGAAGACACAGCATGAGTTAGATCACAATGGTCTCGTTCCCTTACCGGTCAAAGTCTGCTTCACATGTAACAGGTATCTTTCTTCTGTACCAAGAGCTCTTCCTCATATTCCACAAATGATGTTTTTTCCCTCCCCTCTATCACCTCTTCCAAACCATGTATGTTAAATGTGGATGATCCATATTCTGATGGTATGAGAGCAGACAGACTGAGTGCCCAGAGCCTTGAATGTCTCAAGAAATTCGTGGTACCAAAGTGCTATAAACTGTGTTTATAGAAGCTAGAATGAGAAGAATTGGACTCACACTGAAGCGTGAGATGCGTAGACCAGCTGGCAGGAAGAACTCTGGCCAACAGAGACACGAGTCCCTAGAAACAGCAAATCATTTTTAAATCACGAAAGATGAGTTTAAAAGTAGTACAGGTATCAATGATAGCTCGTATACGTCAGACTGGATGACTCCCAAAAGCCTTTAGGTTGCCCCAATTATAGCTTCTCGTGGTTTCCTTCAAATAGGATCTCAGTGGCAGGAACCATCTGTCAATTACTGAAGATGGACTTCTTGCTTGAATGTGTTAGAGGGCAGGATAGCAGGAGAAAAAAATTATGAAGAAGAAATATTCCATAGCAAAACCCATAGGGAACTAGATAGTAGAGCAGCAGAACTCTGAGCCAGGCGCAAACTATGGCTTCAGTGCATCTTGAGGACCCAAGAAGTTACAAATCATAATTGGCATTTGCTTAAGCGCCCTTCCTGGAACTATATTTACATGAATACATCACAAAATCATTTTCCCAGCACAGCTCTCTCTGGTTGTCAGTTTTTCTGAGTGCTACATCCCGAAGGAAAATTTCTGGCTGTAGTGGAAGATTCTAAAAAGGTTACTAGTGATTTTTTTTTTAATTAATTGCTTTCTTTTAAGGAGTAGAAAGATCAGAGTAGAGTTGGCTGTCTTCCCCTAGTGAGCATTGATCCTTCATGCTCTGACAGACACTTTAGCCATACTCCAAGTAAACATTCACTTCCCTGCAAGACACAGTCCTCTTAGAAGAGAGAAGACTGGAGAGCCTGGTGGTATCCCTTGGCTTCATCCAGCTTCCTAACCGTGAATGTAACTGAATCATTGGGGGGGGAGAAGTGGGTAAATGAAATGTTAGGATTAAGGAGACTGTCCCCAGTGTAGAATTGGTTTCAAGTCTCCCATCTTATCCACAAAAATGGCCTACATCTCTTTTTTTACAGGAGTTGCCGCGTGGCCCCTCTCATCCAGTGTGACTATTGCCCCCTCCTGTTCCACATGGACTGCCTAGAGCCACCGCTCACTGCCATGCCCCTGGGCAGATGGATGTGTCCAAATCACATTGAACATGTGGTGGTAAGCACAGCGGTGTCACTTCAGTCCTCTCCAGGGACAGCTGGGGCGTGCACTGGTTCAGTAGAAAGTGTAGTAAGTAGCTTTGCGCCAGAGTTCACTATCATGTCTCAGATGTGGGTTTCTGCAGACCAGCCTGCTCAGTGACATGCCTCAGCTTTGTATTTTGCCTTTTCTCACAGTGCTCGTTTTAGCTGCACACACAGACTTAACCCTCCAACACTTTGTTGTTCGTGAATAATTTCTTCTGCAGTGAATTAAGCAGTTGATATTACAGCCCAAAAAGAGTGTGGAGTATATTAGATCCAACCTTATGGAAATAAATGCTCTCACAGTTGTTGCTTCCATATATTCTTGCTTCTCATTTTCAGAGGGAACAAACTAAGAGAATTCTAAAATATTTATTCTCGTATCTCAGGAGTTAGCACTGGCAGTTAACTGCCCAGTAATTTCAGAGAATTGTCACAGAGGAACACCTAATCCTAGGCACCAAATGAGGCTTTTTGCTTTCTGGATTTTTTACAACCATCTTGTCATGATAACATAATAGGTGTTGAATAAGTAACTTGTTGATTGAATGAATGATGCTGAGGGTATTACCTCCCAGGAGTCTTGGGTATATTTTCCAGACTGCTTCCTGGGGCTAGAACTATAACTGTAGTTTGCTGTGTCCAAAGGAGGTTTAGGACATTTCCTCATAGGCACTTAGGATAGTCACACACAAGATTGAATGGGAGAGGGCTTCAGGAGCAGCAGCTCCCTTGTACGAGCGGCCTCTCTAAATTAAAAAGGTTATTGCTGCAGACATCGTCTATCAAATGGTAATAACCATGGGATGACTGTTGGCCCTCAACATGAGTGTGCTCCCCACCTCGTACCGAGAGGAACCTCAGTTACAGACTTGCACACATGGAAGGGAAGAGTTGCTTTGCCTTCTCCGGTTGACTAATGCCGCTCAGAAAGTTTTATCTAAGACGAACTAACCTCTCTGAGGCTCATTGTGAGTATCTTGTTTTGCCTTCTGCTGAACCAGGAAAAAAACAAAACAAAACATGAGCTGTCTACCCAAATATGAATCTTAAAGAGCACCTTTTCAGCAGATGAGAAATTATTAATTGGGTAATTTTTTGTTAGCCACTTAATGTTTTTATTTTCTCATTAAGTGTGTGGCAGGGAGCTGCCACACAGACTTTTATGAATTGAAGTGTAAGGGGCCAGAGGGAGAAATGTGGTGTAGTTTCTATATGTTTTCCCCCTTTGGCCTCCGAGAACAGGCCAAGCTTTCCTGCCTCCTATAGAATAAGACTGATATCCAGGTGGCTTCGCTAATGCCCCTAGTGCCGTGGAGTAGGAAGGTGGCAGGGCACACGTGCTTCTGGTGCTCATCCCAGCTGCCAGCTAAACACCTATAGAGGAAACGGTCCTGCTTTCTGTGGTGGGAGAGTCTTGCTAGGAACGGAGTCTGGGTCTCTTGAGGACCACGGCCTGTATCTCCTAAGAAACCGGTGCTCTGTTAGGGTACACTGTTAGAGTGGTCTGAGCTAGACAGGAGACTATCACAGGCTGAATCTGGAAGGGCACTTCTTGGCTAATTCCCTGTTTCCTGTCCCCCTCAAGCCTCTCTAGGTACTAGGAACATAGCAGTTTTCCCGGGCTGGACTGGGCAGGGCTGAGGGAGAAAGTCTCATGCATGTTCCCAGCCCTCTGACAGGAGTGTTGACATAGCAGCCCCTGACAGAAGGAACCCATTGGTCCTATTTAACCTAGAGAATAGTTGGGACAGGGATGCCTTTTGAGGTTCACCGCGAGAATCTGTCTGCTCTGTTCCTAGCTGAACCAGAAGAATATGACGCTGAGTAATCGGTGCCAGGTGTTTGACCGTTTCCAGGACACCATTTCACAGCACGTCGTCAAAGTGGACTTCCTGAACCGAATCCATAAGAAGCACCCTCCCAACCGCCGTGTGCTCCAGTCATTCAAAAGAAGAAGCTTGAAGGTGAGTCACAGCCTGGCGCAGGCAGGTTGGTGGTCTCTGATTGCCTGCTGGGCGTAGACAGGGGGTCATGGTCCCAACTTTACAGATCGGGAGACTGAAGCCCCTGAGACTTGTCTGTGGTGTCTCAACAAGTAACGAATGTGACTATGTTTTAATGCTTGCAGAGGGTGATCAGGACTATGAAGGCCAAACCCCAAAGTAGCCCTTCAAACTGCAAGTCTCTGGTTCTCGGAGGATAAATGCCCTTTAGCCCCTCCCACCAAATTTAGATGTGTTCTGCTGTTACTGCCTCTCACCTGGACCTCATGCCATCTCTTCCTGTTAGATGGCCCCTTTCCCAGAGCTGGCGGGTGAGGCGCAGGTGAGGGTAATTCAGCAGAGGGCCTTGTGGAGAGTGAGGACCCATCCCAGCTAAGGAACTTAATGGGAAAATGTCTAAAGGAGTTAAATCTCTTTTTCCAGGCTGCTGTTAATGTGTCATCGACACTCTTAACTGTGGTCTAATACCTAACATTCGTGTGTACTTGACAGTTGCTCAAGAGTGTCCACAGAGATTGACAGAAACATTTTCTTCGTTGAAAAGCATTTGGTGGTGTGGAGGCTATAATTTCTCATAACCATTCAATCCCCTCATTCATTTAACCTAGAGAACCCAGCACTGTATACTCATACATAAACTGGATGTTTTCCTTTTTTTAAATTAAAGTTTATTGGGTAATTGGGGAGGGGATGGCTGAGGGTAAAGGGGATCGAATATATGGTGATGGAAAGAGAACTGACTCTGGGTGGTGAACACACAATGTGATATATAGATGATGTATTACAGAATTGTACACCTGAAACCTATGTAACTTTACTAACAGTTGTCACCCCAATAAACTTGAATTAATTTAAAAAAATAAATAAATTTTAAAAAGTTTATTGGGGTGACAATTGTTAGTAAAGTTACATAGATTTAAGATACGCAGTTCTGTAACACTACATCATCTATATATTGGATTTTTCTTTTGAAATAACCCCACAGACTTTTTGTCAGTAGAAACCAGCAATTCTCAAATACGGCCACTTGGTGGCAGCCACACTTTAAAATCACACCACTCCCATCACTTCCAGTGGGTGTCAGTACCAGCCAAATGTTAACTGTTAAATTTGGATAACAAACTCTTAACTATGTAAATATTTATACTTCAATGGGAACACCCGTTTTCTAAAATTAAGGTGTTTTCAATTGGGGGTAGAGTATATCAGAGGTGGCATGCTTCATACCTTAGTTAGTTAAGCAGATCTGAAAGAAATCTGGACTGTGTAATTCACCATGTAGATTTGGAAGAGAACCTGGCTGCTGAAGTGAACAGGCCAGGAGGCCTTGATAAAATCCTGTGGTTTCATGATGCTCCCTCCCTTTTTAAATGTTTCCCTATTCTTGGCAAAAACCCAAGGGTACAAGTTGCCTGACAAGCACTTCGTACTTGTACTGTTTGAGTGCAATGAGGACTCAGCACCTGAGCACAGGGTGCAGCTCCAGTTCTGTCCTGGACGTTGGCCTTTATCCTTGAAGAATAACAGTGCAGGCACAATCAGCTAAGAACTTTATAGTTTGTTGGGGATTCCTCCTTCCCCTCCCTACTCCTTCACTCTTCCCCAGGGGGCAACCTTAGACTAGCCTGCCCCTCCATTCCTCCGCTCCCATTCCTGGGTGACTTCAGATAAACTCATGGCACCAGCCACCACTGTTAAGGGTGATGACTCTTAATTCCATATTGCTTGCCTTTCTCCTCATATCCAGATCCATTTCTGCCTGCCCATCCCACAGACACCTCAGTCTCAACCTGCCCAAGACCAAAAGTCTTCTGCCTCCAAATCTGCTCTTCCTCTTGTATTTCCTGTTTCAGTGAATGACAGCGATCTCCACCGAGTCCCTCAAGCCAAAATTCTAGGAACCATTTTCAGCTCTTCTTCCCTTATCCTCCCTAAAAATTTGGTCACCAACTCTGTTGGTTCTGCAAATGTTTTCCACATCTACCAGATGCTTTCTCATCTCTGCCTTATGTGCTGCTCTCCTACCCTATTTCTCACCATGATCTGCCTGGAAGTTCCTTCTCAACTTCCAAGTCTCAGCTCAAATATTGCCTTCCTATAGTCTCCCCAAATTCCAAGCTCCTGTCCCCCAGATAGAAAGAAGCACTCTTCTCTCCGGTTTTTTATAGCTCCTTAGACATGCCGTCATGCTGGGACCCATTAACATTGTACTGTAATGTTTCTGTGTTTCTCCTACTAGATTGTGAGCTCCTTGAGGGCAGGGCTTAAGTTTCAGTCATCTCTGGATTTCTAGGACTTGGCACAGTACCCAGACTCAGGAGGTGCTCAATAAATGTTGGTCGAATGTATGAATGATTCTTTGCTTGTGTGGCTTTTTCATTCTTACATGGTGTGATTCGGAGTGTGTCTTCTGTCTCTGTGCCACAAAGAGATCTTCAGTTGTTTCATGAGCCATGAATGAATGGTTGAAGAAAACTGACCTCGATTGAGTGCTTATCACGAGCCAGGCCTCATGCTGAGCATCTCTTTTTGTGACTGTGACCTCATTTAACTTTTTTTCTCTCAGATATTGCTCACTCACCTCCCAAACTTGACCCTAAGCAGTAAGAGCCTAGGGTACCGCTCTGAAGGCCCATTCAGTGTCAGTCTTCCCCTTTCTAGGCCAAAGAAAAGGCAGCACGCAGTGGTTTCTGGCTTCTTCGGGCCCTAGACCTTAATGAAGAAAAGCAGAGGGTGTGCCTGATGTTCCTGTGCCTTCTCAGGCTAGTGTGTATATGCGTCAGAGTCAGAGATGGTGACACAGAGCATTTGCAGCCCACTGAGCCGCCTTCTCCCCAGAGTGGATGATGGTCCGTTGGGCATCAGCACCACGGACAGAAAAGTGTGGCCAAAGCAGAATCAACTGACATGTTGGCACAATCTCCCTCTCCTTCCTCCTTCTGTCTATCCCAAACAGGTTCCCGATGCTATAAAATCTCAGTACCAGTTTCCACCCCCCCTCATTGCACCCGCGGCCATTCGGGATGGGGAGCTGATCTGCAATGGGATCCCTGAGGAATCACAGATGCACCTTTTGAACTCTGAGCACTTAGCCACGCAGGCAGAGCAGCAAGAGGTGAGTGGAGGCAGGGCTGGGATTCCAATTGTAATCTTCCTATCATCTCAGTGCAGCTGTTATTGGAAATAGCCAGTGTCATTCCCACCCCCGTCTTCTACAACCCCACCCACCCCTACCCTCATTCTCCCCACCCCAAGAGTTGAATATTTCAGGGAGAACCTCTGGCTCAGATTCTGAGGCAAGTGAGAGAACTAGAGTCAACCAGTCTGCTGCTCTCCACAGCCCCCACTGTGCTGTGAGATGAGCAGAGCACTCGTGTAGAAAGAGCTCAGGAGGCCCCCATAGAGGCTGGGTGAGAGAGCTGGACACACAGCAGGTGCTTCCCGAACCTGCTGGCTGAGCGTTGGTCACAAGGTGAGCCTTAAGGACAGAGCCAGACCAGGAATCCCAAGCTCTGCTGACCTGGCTGTTGTCTGATGAGTGTACCAACCAGTCTTGCTTGGGAATGGAAATGGAATGCGCTCAGGAGTCAAGCACATCCTTCCTGGGCATTTGCGATGGGACCTCGGAAACTGTTTATCAGCTCTGCTATCGCCCTGGCCACTGTGGCCGGAAGGACCAGCGGCTCCCAGGCCTCTTACCCTCCTCTCCTCTCCTTCCATTGCAGTGGCTCTGTAGTGTTGTTGCCCTCCAGTGCAGCATATTGAAACATTTATCTGCTAAGCAGATGCCTTCGCATTGGGACTCTGAACAGACAGAGAAGGCTGATATTAAGCCTGTTATTGTGACTGACAGCTCAATCACCACCTCCCTGCAAACAGCTGACAAGGCACCTACACCTTCCCACTATCCCTTGTCCTGCCCCTCAGGGATTAGCACCCAGAATTCCCTGAGCTGCTCTCCACCCCACCAACCCCCAGCCCTAGAGGACATCAGCTGCAGTTCTTGTGCGGAAAAATCCAAGAAAGCCCCCTGTGGGACTGCCAACGGGCCAGTGAACGCAGAGGTGAAAGCCAATGGCCCACACCTCTACAGCAGTCCCACTGATTCCACGGACCCCCGGCGACTTCCAGGCGCCAACACCCCCCTACCAGGCCTCTCACACCGGCAAGGCTGGCCCCGGCCCCTCACGCCACCAGCAGCTGGGGGGCTTCAGAACCACACCGTCGGCATCATTGTGAAGACAGAGAATGCCACTGGCCCCAGCTCTTGCCCCCAGAGGAGTTTGGTTCCTGTCCCAAGCCTGCCCCCTTCCATTCCCAGCTCTTGTGCCAGCATCGAGAACACCAGCACTTTGCAAAGAAAGACTGTCCAATCACAGATAGGACCTCCGTTGACAGATTCAAGGCCACTGGGCTCACCCCCAAATGCCACCCGGGTGCTCACTCCCCCCCAAGCAGCAGGAGACAGTATCTTGGCCACAGGAGCCAACCAACGATTCTGCTCACCAGCGCCATCATCAGGTGAGTGCTGCTCAGCCTCAGGGTGATTTGGAGTAATTTTACGCTCTTCCTGACAAATGAGACTTAAGCTTTAAAAAATACTTCTATCTCTGTGAATATTTCAGAGGATTTTGATCTCTGTATTATTTGTCCTCTTCCCCATTTCTGTGATAAAAGAGATCACATGTTAACTTGTCCCCGTTTTATAGGTGGGACTGCTGAGTCTCTGAAAGCTTAAGTGATTTCTTTAAGGTACCAAGTCAGTGGCAGGCTTGGAAGTGCAGCCTGGCCTAACTTCACCTGCCAGGCCTTGTCTTTTGCCTGTTCTGTTCTGTCACCCTAGAGGAAGGCAGCATGCGCTCCGGAACCACTGGTCAGCCTGAGGTTCTGAGTGATGGCCTCAGTGTTTCATGAGCCACATCAGAGATTGGATCTGCACCTGATCCAGATTCTCAGAGCCAGGTCATTGGAAGGAACTTCCATATCAGAGAAAGGAGGGCTAGAAAGCAACCCTGCCTCCAGAATAGCTACAGAGTGGGATGCCCACAGAGGTTGTTCTGGCCCAAAAGCTTGCCCTTGGGCCACATTCCAAAAGTCAATCCCGTATGTCCATGCTTGCCCTGGGGTGGACCCGCTCTCAGTTCTCTCGTCAGCACTCAGGACCTCGGGGTGCTGACCTCAGCATCTGAACCAGGTTTCAGATGGTGCTGGAACCCCCTGTGGTCTCTCCTGTCTGAACTGAAGCTGACCTCCCTGGTCAGCTGGGAGTCTCGGTAACCAGGTGACTGTGAATTCTCTGTATGGGTGGGCCCTGGTCCCAGGATGGCCCCTTTCTCAGGCTTTTTTCCTGTCTCTGTATATTTGTTATACCAACCTGGATAGATTTTGTACCCTGTGACGCAAACTCAATCGGCAGGAATTATAGAGGCAAGCACTACTTATATATATGAGTAGAGGCAGCAGGAAGGTAGTCATGGCCCAGGGAAGGAAGCTCCCCCACCACGTTCCCCAGAGCAGTGTACTTCACTGGATCTCCGTGCTCTGGAGACTCCTGCGTGCCCGGGTGCATTGTCGTTCCATCTGCCCTTCCTCACCACACGTTTTTAGCTCTAGGAGTTCCAGAGCCTATGGGGTGAGAATCAAGAAGGGAACATCACCTTGGGTCCGAAATCCAGACCTGTCTCGGCAGTGGGGGATTGGACCGGTGGGTTTCCCTCAGGCGACGTAAGTAACAGTCTTCCTGCTCCGTCCCCAGATGGCAAGGTCAGCCCCGGCACGTTATCCATAGGAAGCGCTTTAACCGTACCCTCTTTCCCAGCCAACTCTACTGCCATGGTGGACCTCACCAATTCACTTCGAGCATTTATGGATGTCAATGGAGGTGAGTGAGTTGAGCTGCTGCTCTGCCACCGGCTGCTATGATGAAGGTGCTGTCCCTATGCAGCATTTAGCGCAGTTCAAAAAGGGACAAAAGGAGTGCCTGATCTCAGAGGGCTGGGGGGAAGGGAGGGGCGCCCCTTCCCCTTCCTATCACTGCCTTGTGCATAGACACAGAATCAAAGATGGAGGGAGAGCAGAGCCAAGCTGACCAATAAGAAGAGGACAAAATCACTTTAGGCAGATCACCTGGACTTGCAGAATAAAACCAGGAGTCTCGTTCTCAAAGTCAAGGAGAACCAGGGCAGATCTTGATCCCTGTGAACAGGGTGGTAGAAATCCAAGCCCCGATATCAGACATCCAGGCCCCTCCCCACATGCGGGCAAGTGGTTTATCTTGCCCGACCTTTCTAGGACCACTTGGCCTAAACTCCAGCTACCCTACTGCAGAAGGCATCTGCATAGCTGCAGGGCCTGTCTCTTCACTGCAAATGGCTAGCGAGATGCCCAGCTCCAGATCCTTGTATCACTTTGTACTTTGGGCTCTTGGAGAAAAAGCACTTGGCTGGATTTTAGAAATGCTGAACAGTTTGCTCTGTGACCCTCGCCTACTTCCGCATTCCATTTCCTCCTCAGCTGCTTTTTTAATCTTTCTCTTTGGTTAATAGAAATCGAGATAAATATGCTGGACGAGAAGCTGATCAAGTTTCTGGCCTTGCAGAGAATACATCAGCTTTTCCCCTCCCGGGTCCAAACTTCACCGGGCAGTGTCGGGGCACATCCGCTGGCTTCTGGAGGGCACCACACGGAAGGTGCGCATGCACGCCTGCCACCACACCATCACATCTCCCCTCTGTGTGAACGGCCATCTCCCCTCCATGGAGAATCTCAGCTTTCAATATCTCAGTCCTCCGTGCCTTTCATTGGCTTAATAAAGCACTATGGTTCCTTTTTTGAGAAAACAGGAACAAGATGGCATCCACAGCTTTCAGCTCAGACTCAGGGAAGTCTGCCATAACTTGCATACACATCCACTTGGAGACCCAGAAAGCAGCTACAAGTACCTTGGGTATATGTAGTCTGCTTTCTGCTCAATTACTCAAACGTTCAAGTTAGAAGGGTTTCCCAAAAGATGAGAGAATCACACTTGGGCTAGCCTCCTGGAAATTCTTCCCAAGGGGGTAACTCTGCTTAGGATATCGCTTTGAGCCCTTAAGAGTGTGGTTCCCAGACCGGCAGCATCAGCATCCCCTGAGAACTTGTTGGAAATGCAGAACGAGGCCCCACCTCAGACCTACAGAATCAGAATCTGCGTTTCGACAAGATCTCTGGGCAATTCATATGCACGTGAAAGTGTGAAACCGGGCCCTGTGCCTTCTTTTTTTGCACAGCTTCCCTATATTATAGTATCAGCTAGTACATCCCTGACAAACCAACCAGCAGCCCAGGAGCTTATAGTACTATCACCTTGAAATCTGTGACCATCATCAAAGCTGGTCTCTCTTACACCATGTTGGGAATGCTGTGAGTGGGGAGAAATCCTCACCCTGAAACTGCCCAGTATGAAACGTGAGCTTGGAAGGATTACTCATCCAGAGGGATTGTTTTCTTCAGGTCATGAGCCAAAGGTCCCAGTTCTGTTTATGTTTGAGCCGCAGTTTCTGTTGCGTTGAAATGCCAGGTTCTGATTTTCCGAGTGATCCTATCCTTGTGTTTGTCTTACAGTGCAAAGAAAGGAGGTACAGGCCCGAGCTGTGTTCTACCCTCTCTTAGGGTTGGGAGGAGCTGTGAACATGTGCTATCGAACCCTCTACATCGGGACAGGTGAGCCAGCTGGGAGAGGCGCTGCGTCCGCTCAGCCCTACACACTGACATCCTTACCGTCAGAGGCTAGAAAGGGGCGAGGGAAGCCCTCTCCAGGGCTGACAGGTTAACCCAGTGGATGTCCCCACCAGAGGGACTGAGTCAGCTGCTTGTCTTCCCTGGCTCGGGCCCTTTTGCTTTTATGCCCAGTGTGGTATCAGGAGAGGAGAAACCAGCTCTGACTGCTGCTCAGTAAGACATTTTAAACACTGCAGGAATACCCGAGGAGAAAGCAAATACTTTGTCCCTGGAAAAGTGGTAGGGCTCACACATGCCTGATCTTTATTTAGCCCTCTCTCATACAGAGGGACAGATTAGCCCATAGCCTAGACATTTCCCTTTCTTTCAGATGATACGACTTATAGACCCTGCACCCCATGTTGTGCTCTCAAGGAAATACCCCATCCTTTTCTATAGCTCACTGTTCCCCTCTGGGCAGCAGCCCCGTGTTATAAAGCAGATCAGCTGGCAGGGACAGCTGTTCTTCAGCAAGGGGTTGGGAAAGACATCAGCTTCCGTTCAAAACTACAAGGAGAGGGCCCCGAGCTACCCAACCCTTGAGGTCTCTATTAGTGCCCACCCAGAAGCTAACTCCCTTCTCCCCTTACCTCCCCCACACATACACCTTACACTCCGGTCTCTGCCTGCCTGTTCCTCTCCTCCTGTCACCTTGTAGGAGCTGACATGGACGTGTGCCTTACAAACTATGGTCACTGTAACTACGTGTCCGGGAAACATGCCTGCATATTCTACGATGAGGTGAGGGAACCTGAGGTCTCTCCCAAGCTCAGCGTTTGTGCTTAGCGCCCCCAGGCTGAAGGGAAAGGGGTTGGGGAGCTTCTCCTTTTCTTCTCTCCCTGTCATCCCGGAGGAGAGGAGCCTTGGGAATGGGGCATTCTACCGTGGCTCCCTGCTCCCTAGGGGCAAGGCTGCCATTTCTCCTGAGGTTGGTCACAGGCCAAGCAGGGAAGGGGAGCAGCATAGAAGGAAGCCAAGCCCACTGGGTATGATCTTGCGAGTTTCATCATCTCGTGCCAGTGATTTCAACAGGAGCTAGTGCTTAGGAGGCAGAGGAAAGAAGGGGTAGGAGAGCGGGGTTAGGGGCGCTAGGAAGGAAGGCTTCCCTGAGAACGTGAGTCTTAAGCCCCGGTCGAAAGAAACAGGGAAGTGGGGCGTGATTGGGGAAGAAAGAGAGCTTCCCAGGTAGAGCAGCACGGCCTTCTCCATATGTCCTCTCTCCCCTTAGCCCCAGGCCCCACGCAGCAGACCACACATCTTATCTTCCCTCCTCCTCCTCAGAATACCAAACATTATGAGCTGTTAAACTACAGTGAGCACGGGACAACGGTGGACAATGTGCTGTATTCATGTGACTTCTCTGAGAAGACCCCGCCAACCCCCCCAAGCAGTATTGTTGCCAAAGTGCAGAGTGTCATCAGTAAGTTGGAGCAGAGGCATGTGGCCGCAGAGCCTGCCATTTGGGGCACGTTCTCCAAGGCCCTGGTCAGGGTGGTTCTGGCTTGCTGCCAGTGACATGCTGTCTCTTGCCTTCCCAGTCCTCTTGGCCAGGTTCTTGCTCGTGGGCCTAGGGAAGGCCATGGAGAAGCAAGAGCTGTGCACCCGCCTATGTGTACACTCGTGTTTGGGGACTTCAGACTCCACCAGTCAGTCCCTTCTGAGCGTCCCTCACCCCAGTTATGCAGCAGTTATTATAAAATAGGACGGTGCTTATAAAAAAAATGAATAAAATAAAATAGGGCGGTGCAGGGGCCCAATCCTGGCAAACGGCCCAGATGGGTGGGCTGCTCTCTGTTCCTCTCTAGTGACCATCTCCTTTTTTCCCAGGGCGCCGCCGGCACCAGAAACAGGATGAAGAGCCAAGTGAGGAGGCAGCCATGATGAGCTCCCAGGCCCAGGGCCCGCAGCGGAGACCCTGCAACTGCAAAGCCAGCAGCTCGAGCTTGATTGGGGGCAGTGGGGCCGGCTGGGAAGGCACGGCCTTACTGCACCATGGCAGCTACATCAAGCTGGGCTGCCTGCAGTTTGTCTTCAGCATCACTGAGTTTGCGACCAAACAGCCCAAAGGCGATGCCAGCCTGCTGCAGGATGGGGTCTTGGCTGAGAAGCTCTCTCTCAAGCCCCACCAGGGCCCTGTGCTGCGCTCCAACTCTGTTCCCTAGGACTGGTGGCTACCCCGTCACCCGCCTGTCCACCCAAACCAAGACTCCTGCAATGCAAAAATGTACACAAACCAAGCCCGGGTTTTTTCTATACTCCACCAGAAACCCTTCAACTACAATCTTTGCATGAAATGAAGAAAAACCTTTTGACTGTTTTTTAAAAATCCTTTTTCTTTTATCAAGTTCTAGGGGGCATTTGCACATATATTTGTATTCAACATTTCATGGGAAAGCGGCAGACCCGAGCTGAGGAACAGCGTGGGCAGGGAGGGGAAGGCCAATGGTCTGGACACTTCCTCCAACACAAAACCGTTCCCCCGCCCACCTCCTGCTCCCTCCCCCTCGCCCGCCGTTGTAAAATAATCAGAAACTTGTTCTATTTTGTGGCAGTGACAATAGTTTTATATTAAAAGAAAAAAATACAGTTTTCATACAGCAAAATCTATACAATATCATTGTTTTATTTAATATAAAGATCGCTACCCACCCTCCTTCCATGGTTCCCACCCTCCAAGTTATTTTCCCTTTCTGCAGCGGTTGCACTACAGGTAGCTACTGTGTATTATGGACAAATGAGAAATGAATTCTTTTTCTGGCTGTCCATCTATTTTATTTCAAATAAGGAAAAGTGTATTTGGATTTTGTGTAAATACATCTAGTGATGACATTTTTTCAATGTTTTTAAAAACTGTACAGTACTACATGTGGTAGCGCGTTTTCTTCAAATTGTCTATTGTAGCAAAAACGTTTTTGTCGTAAACCTGTTTTGTCTCCTTTTTTTGTTCTCTTGCCACTTCTCTCCTCTTCCTCCCACCCCTGGCTCCCTCCTCTCCTCCCACACCCACAACTAGTACCAATGTACATAGTAATTGTAATGTTTTAGACTTTACAGAAACTTTCCTGTATTCTGTATATAAAAAAACAAAAATACTTCAAATTATGTTTTCTGCCTGTCTGTCCTACCTGTCATCACTCTTGGAGGAGACCCTCCCCAAGATCCTGGTCCCACAGACTCATTGAACAAGTCTTGTTCCCCAAGGGAAGTTAGGAGAGGGGAGGTGTTGGAGAAAAGTGAGCCTCAGGTGTATGGGAGGGTAAACGTGTATCCACTAACGGGGCTGTTGTGTGGCTTTGTGGGTGACCAGAGGGAGTTCAGAGGGCTTGATCATTTGACAGTTTCTGCAAGAGTCCAAGAGTGCATAAGTCCCTGCTCCCGTTGGCTCTAAAACCAAGACCTTAAAATGAGCTGGCCTGAGACCTCTACATTCTGATCAGAAGCTTTAACCTAAGGATGTGGGGCTGCCTTTTCGTTCCAATTGTTTGTTATCATATTCATTATTCTAGGAGAAGTCATACCACCTGGTTTTGTACCTTCCCTGTCAGCCTTAGCTGGGCGTGGAGCAATTCATTTATTCAAGTATCACTTGACCCTCTGGCTGGCCTTTGTTAGGACTCGGGTTTTGGGCTAAGTCACTTGCTGTGTCAACAGGACAGATAGGGCTCCTTTCTCTTAAAATTTAGACTCTAGTGTGGAGCAATTTATTGATTCATCTCTGGGGAACATCATGAAGAAAAAGAAATCCAGCCTCTAGATGCAGCAGTGCCACAAGTTACATGACCTGAAATCACCAGTTCTCTACAACTGCAGTTCCTCAGAAGAGGAGCCTAGTGCATTACCTTAATTCTAAGGCCCTAAGAACCCTCTTACTAAACCAAACTCCATCCTTTGCTCCTCTCAGACCTTACGTTGAAAAACATTCTCCGGGAAGTTTGATTCCTTAGAGAGCACGTAAGTGTTCATTGCAGGTGGTACCTGTTGGCCTGTCAGGATTTTGCCTTGAGGATAGAGGGTGCGTCCATTTGTTTAATATTCCATCCCCAGCCTCATCCCACAGCATCTACAATTGAACCCTGAGTCCACAGTGTAGCTAAATAGAAAACTTCCCCAGGAATCCAGGGTCAGTCCCAGGATTTTACCTACCCACCTAGTTTTGCACCTGCCCTGATGGGCCTCTTGAACTCCCTAAGGGCAGAAGTATATGTGGTTCAGCTCCATATTTCCAAGACTAACCGCACTGCTGGGCAAACTTTGAAGTGCCAAACAATGGATACTAAATTGTACTGGATTGCTCAAGCAAGGTCCTAGCAAGTCACCTGGCCAGGAATACGCTTACCCATGCATGGCTCCTTAGCTGTCCATACCCACCTTGCCATCAGAGTCCTTCCATTGACTGATGAAGCTTCTTTACCCGTTTCTACCACCTGTGAGAACCATTCCAGAGACGGATTTTCCCTTGGAGGGCAGATAAATGTTACACTCTCCCTGCTTCCCTTCAGAAATGGAGGGAGTGGGGGGCAGAGAGATACATGAGTGAATCCTGACAGCCCTTAACTGGTGGTGCCACCCTGAACACACTGCATCACTTCTCTGGCCTCGATGGGAAGAATCCTAGAAGCTGAGGGTGGGATGTGAGGATAGGAATGTAAGGACTTGTTTATGGAAGGCAAAACATCCATGACTGAACTCTCTCAGACAAGAGCATTCATATACACACACCTCTGCAGAAGGGAAGGACTCGGCTACATACTCATACTAACAACCCAGAGCAGTCACATACCCTGTTAGCCCGTCCTGTAAGCCCCCAGCTGTAGGGCGACACGCAAAACACAGGTACATACGATATTCATTCAAGCACACACACTGGCAGAAACGACAAGATGTATGCACACACCTGGAGGGGCTCTCGGTGACAATGGACAAAAACATGTAAAAGGTGCTCACACAGGATCCAGAAGCAGGAACACAACCTGAAGGGTGATCCTAGGGCCCATGGGCGCATTACACACGAAAACTCATTCACACACGCACGGTATGTGGCTGCATGTACAAACCTAAAGGGCACTCCCAGGGTGCCCGTGCACACATACACGCATCTAGAACGAGTTAACGGAGGCACACACCTAGAGGGCGCTCCCAGGACCCAAATGCACACACGCCCCTAGATGTTCGCACAAGCATACAAGGATTCAGACGCACGTCTAGGGGGCGCTCGGGCCCACGCGCAGACGCACGCACACACACCCCTGCCCTGCCTCCCGCCAGCCTCCGCCTCCGCCTCCGCCTCCGCCTCCGCCTCCGCCTCCGCCTCCGCCTCCGCCTCCGCCTCCGCCTCCGCCTCCGCGAGGCGCTCGGGAGATCCAGGCTGGACCCGCGCCCTTCCAGGCGGGTGCCGGGCGGATCGGCAGCCGCCGGGGGGCGACCCTGGGCGGCCTGGGACCTACCGGGTAGGCGGGAACCTGGAGGTGTGGCCGTCATGGAGGCACTGCTGCTGGGCGCCGGGTTGCTTCTGGGCGCCTACGTGCTTGTCTACTACAACCTGGTGAAGGCCCCGCCGTGCGGCGGTATCGTCAGCCTGCGGGGCCGCACGGCAGTGGTCACGGGTGAGTGTGAGCCGGTGGGTTGTGGGGAGGCCGGGGCGGCGGGGGCCCACCTGGCTCAGCTGGGCTCCCTCCCGCTCTCCGCAGGCGCCAACAGCGGCATCGGGAAGATGACGGCGCTGGAGCTGGCGCGCCGGGGAGCGCGCGTGGTGCTGGCCTGCCGGAGCCGGGAGCGCGGTGAGGCGGCCGCTTTCGATCTCCGCCAGGTGAGGGAGGGCGGGGACGGGTGGAACGGTGAACAGAGGACAAACACACCCGGACACAGGGGTGAGGAAAGCAGCTCTAGGGGATCCAGCCCCTGAGAGGAGAGTGACCCTTGGATTCCTTAAGTGCGGAAGAGGGGGTGCACTGGTGTTCTAGTCACACAGAGAAGGGGCACCAGATCCAAGCTGGGGAATGGGCTTCCTGAAGGAAGTAATTGCTGTTCTAAGACGTTTAGGGATTGGTAGAAGTTACTTTCATGAAAGACAGTAGGGGAGGGAACAGCATATGCAAAGGCCCGGAGGCACGAAAGCTGGCTTAAGAAACTGAAAAAATAAAAAACAAAAGGTTTAATTAGGCTGGCTGGAGCACAGAATACGGGGAAAAAGAAGTGAAATAAAGGAGCTAGAGGGCCTGAGCCAGGGCCAGGTTCTGGAGGCCCTTATACACCTTATTGAGGAGCTCTGATTTTATAGGATGGGCCGTGGAGAGCCAGTGAAGGGTCCTCAGCGGGCTCTAGATGTCAGAATAGCCTTTTGGAACTATGAAACCTGTGTGGTGCCTGGACCGGAGGAGGCAAGAGTGGATGAAAAGAGACCAGTGAGAAGTCTGTTGTAGATTTTAGGGTAAGGCGAAGAGGAGGATGAGGATATTAATAAAAGCAAGTACCTAGACAGTGCTGACTGTGTACTAGTCACTTTTCTAAGTATTTTGTGTATATTAACTCGTTTAGTCCTCACAGCAACTGTTGTATACGATAGGTGCTGTTATATGAGATAGATACTGTCATTATTCTTTCCATTTCACAGAACTGAGGCCTAGAGAGATTAAGTACCTTGCCAAGGTCACACTGGTAAAAGGCAAAGTCAAGATATACATGGAGCTCACACACTTATCTACGTCATTCTAATGCATAGGGGCAGATCTTAGTAATATTAGGAAGTGGACTCTCAGTGCCTAGGAAGAGGGAAGAGGAGAGAGGTGCCTGGTGACAAGCCCAGCCCTTGCCGCTCCACAGGAGAGTGGGAACAATGAGGTCATCTTCATGGCCTTGGACTTGGCCAGTCTGGCCTCCGTGAGGGCCTTTGCCACTGCTTTCCTGAGCTCTGAGCCACGGCTGGACATCCTCATCCACAATGCCGGTGAGGGGCAGCAGGCCCTGCAGGGGTGGGGGCGGCGGGTGGCTGGGGGCAGTCGTCCCCTCCAGCCAGGCCTTGATAGGGGCCAGTGGGAAGGATGCCCCCTACTGCCATCTCACGGATGGTGACTCAGAGGCCCATGGGGATCCCTCCAGAGTAATTGCTCACACCCAGCCCCTGTCCCAGGGATCAGTTCCTGTGGCCGGACCCGTGAGCCCTTTAACCTGCTGCTGCGAGTGAACCACATCAGCCCCTTCCTGCTGACACATCTGCTACTTCCCCGGCTGAAGACATGTGCTCCTAGCCGCGTGGTGGTGGTATCCTCAGCTGCCCACCGGCGAGGGCACCTTGACTTCACACGCTTGGACTGCCCAGTGGTGGGCTGGCAGCAGGAGTTGCGGGCATATGCCGACAGTAAGCTGGCCAACGTATTATTTGCCCGGGAGCTCGCCACTCATCTTGAGGGCACTGGCGTCACCTGCTATGCAGCCCACCCAGGTGAGGCCGGTCTCTTCAGCTGCTCTGCTTTGCTTTGATTTTCCCTCCCCCATATTCGTCTATCCTGTGCTCCCCCAGTGTCTCACTGAGCCACAGAACCTCAGAGCAGGAAGGAAGCATGGTCCAAGGAGAAACCTGTTCCTTGCTGATCTTGGAACCAGGCTCACCTCGTCTGGGCTGTTCCTCTCACACCACAAGCTTGGATGCTGACAACTGGGTAGGGTATAGCCATGAATAAGGCCCAGGTTTTCACCGCAAGGAGCTATCCATATGAGTGAATTGACTATAATATGATGATGATAACTAATGATTATTCATTCAAGAAGCATTCTTGATATTCATTCAAGAAACATGAGTACCTACCATGGACCAGGCATTAATCTCAATGCTAGGACTATAGCAGTGAACAAAACAAAGACCCTGTCCTTGTAGAGTTTACATGCTCATTTAGGGGAGGAGGAGACTGCAATAAATAAATACAGAGGGTGCCAAAAAAATGTATACACGTTTTAAGAAAGAAAACAACTGTATTAAAATTGTAACACTCAATATATACTGATAACAAAAGATGAATACAAGTCACGTTTGACTTTTGCAATGACAAGAGGTGCTCAAAGTGGTTACCATCAGCATAATTTTAATACAATTTTTTCCTTTCTTAAAATGTATATACCTTTTTTTGGCACCCTCTGTATATATAATGGCAGGTGGTGATAAAGTGTTATGGGGAAGATAAAACAAGGTAAGGGGAATATGAAATGACAGGGGCTGTTTTATCTATGGCAGTCAAGGAAGACACATCTGAAAAGGTCACATTTGAATAGAGGCCTGAAGGAGATGAGAAAATGAGCCGTGTGGCTTTCTGGGGAGAAGAGTGTAAGGAACAGCAAATAACAAGTGCCTGGTGTGTTTGAGAAAGACCAGGGACCCTGGTGTGGCTGGAACAGAGAGGCGGGGAGAGTGGCAAGAGATGAGGGGTAAAGATGAAATGGGTCATCTAGGGTCTGGAGGTCCACTGTAAGCATTTTGGCTTTTAATCTGATGAGTTAAGTGATGAATAAAACCCATCCCTGCCTGTAGGGAACAAGTTACAGGATAACAAGATCTGCCCTACGCATATTACCATACTGCATTTTAGATAGTCATTGCCTATGGTTCATTAGTAATTACAATAGTGACACTAATAATCACAACTAATCTTTACCAAGCTTTTATTATACTCCATATCTCTAATGTCCAAGAGTGGCTGGTCTACCATACGAGTTAATAAATGTTTGCTGGTTAAACATCGGAACAGGACTTGAGCTAGAAGAAAATATGGAGAGACAGAATTGTTCCATCCAGGGAACACAACATGAGCAAAATCTGGGAGATGGGGATGTACAAGGAGTTTGGATGGAGAAGAGGCGGCTTGCTTTTGGAAATGAGCGAGGTCACCTTGTGGGGTCCCTGAATGCCTGGTAACACTACCCTGGTTTCCCTGGAACAGGACTCTGTTCCTCACTCCCTTCTAGCCCTGTTTTCGCAGCTCTTACCCTGGGCCCTCACCCACTGTCTTCCCCACTCCTTCCTTTCTCCTGTCCACAGGGCCTGTGAACTCAGAGCTGTTCCTGCGCCACGTTCCCGGATGGCTGCGCCCACTTTTGCGCCCACTGGCTTGGCTGGTGCTGCGAACACCAGGAGGGGGTGCCCAGACCCCCCTGTACTGTGCTCTACAGGAGGGCATTGAGCCCCTCAGTGGGAGATACTTTGCCAACTGCCATGTGGAGGAGGTGCCTCCAGCCTCCAGAGACGACCGGGTAGCTCACCGGCTATGGGTGGCCAGCAAAAGGCTGGCAGGGCTGGGACCAATGGAGGATGCCGAATCTGATGAAGACCCCCAGCCTAAGGACCCAGGCGCCCCATCCTGTGTGAGCAGCCCTCATCCTGAGGAGCCTACAGTTTCGGAACCCTGCCCCAGCCCACAGAGCTCACCAGACTTGTCTAAGGTCACACACAGAATTCCAGTTAAAGTTGAACCTGAGCCCTAAACCTCGTAACCCCCTGGCTGGGATGCTTTCTATGGCACTTGGTGGCCCTTGAAAAACCTTAGCTGTGTGGCAAGCCATGGCCTAGCTATTGAGGGGTTTGCCTCCATGGTTATTTTCTGGGGCTTTATGGAATGTCCTGGATAGCCCTTTTTCTGGTGGAAGGAAATAATGATTATTTCTTCCTGAGAATGACAGCCCAGCTTGGGAAATGGGCGTGGCGGGGGAGAGCAATCGCCCTACATTGCTTCTCAGGAATTTGAATTTGCTATTTCGAGGCCCCACCCTCGGTGATGCTGATGAGCTATGGATGGGGGCCTGGGAATTTGTAATTTTATGCACTGCCAATATTAAGAATTACTGAACTGCGCCCGCCCTTTGCAAACACGTAGCTAGGTAGTTCAATTATCCCGGTTTTACAGAGACGGGATTAGGCAGCAGAGGTAAAGGCTGCCCAGGCGGTTTGGCTCCAGAGCCGACTGCTGTAAGGTGGATGCTGGGAGATGAGGCAAGGAAGGACGTTTGTTATCGAGGCGACCCGTGGGAGCGGGGAACGCCTTCCCAGAGTGCTTTGGGGCTGAGCCCCTTGAACCTGACCCGCGTGTAATAAAACGTGTTGACTGCCGAGGCTCGCGCCAGTTGCTGCTTCTCGACGTGCCGGCCCCGCCCTCCGCCGCCACACTTCCGGCGGGGCGGCGAACGCGGAGGGGAGCAGGCGGGCAGCGGCTGAGGGTGGCGGAATAAACTGGGCGCGGCCTGCAGTGCGGGCGGGTGCGGGGTGAGGGCTGCAAGCTGCTGTCCAGGTCTGCGGTCCCCAAGGTCCCTCCCCCCCCCGTCGGCGCCATGGGCAATTGCCACACGGTGGGGCCCAACGAGGCGCTGGTGGTTTCAGGTGAGGGGGCCCAGTCCGGAGGGTGTTTAGGGCGGGGTGTCTGCCAGGAAAGGTAGGTGAGGAGGGGGCTCGGGCTGGGTGCAAGGCTGGGGAGCGAACAGGGAAGGGTAGGCCAGGGAAGAGCTCTGGGGGCGGAGGGCAGTGCCAGGGTTGGGAGACGAGATGGGGGCGCCGGGTGTCGGGCCTGAGGCTACCGCGCTCCGAGCCCCACCTGAGACCCTTCCAGGAGAAACCCCCATACTCATACTTTCGTGCTCCGCACCCTCGGGCACCACCAGGGGCTCCTCCCCAACTGCGTGTTTTCCCATGTTTATCCCTTCTTTTCTCCGCCTCCTCCCTTGGCAGTGTCTCCCCTCCGTGGCCTTGGGAGTCCCGAACTGAAGCCTTGAGGTTCCGGGGGGGAGGGGACCGCTGGTTCCGGAGCACAGCAGTTTGGCTGGATTCCAGCGCCCGGGACTTGGGGGGTGGGTCGCGCAGCTCTGGAGTCAGGTGCCTGTCTGGGAAGGGGCCCTGGGACCTGGATCCTTTCTCCCGACGCTGTCAGATCCGTTAATTCCTAGCAGGTTGGGGCTTGCTGGGCTTTCCTGGCATTGCGCTCCTGGGAGCGGGTGTGGCCTCTACAGGTTGCGAAACCGCGTTGTGGGTGGTGCAGCTCCCGTTGCAAAATGCTGCAGGCTCCATCCAGAACTGCTGTGAATTTAGGTGGGGCTTGGGGACTGCAGTATTGGGGAGGGGAGAGATATTTGCTTTTAGGCTGCTTTTCAGATTGTATACTTAGGTATCTTGGAAGGTGGCTGAAGCCTTTCAAAGCAGCAGTTTGTGCAGCAGCCCTAGTTAGCAGGTGCTGGCGACCGTCCATGTTTCCTGATAGTTTGGAGGCCTGTAGCTTCAGGAATACCTCATGTCTTACATCCTATTCTCAATGCCGATTTTCGGCCTGTGTGCAGAGTTGTTAGGGCTGGCTACAGAAGTGGGCGGGCTAAACCAGGAATTGTAGCTGCCCACCTTTGGGGAGGTCTGATAAGTCCATTGGGAACTTTTACCCCAGAACATGGCCTCTGGCTCAGTCTGGACCTCAAAATCAGTCTCTCCACTGGGATAGGAAATCCCCACCCTCCCTGAGCAGGGTCATATTCCTGTCCCAGAGATAAGATACTTCACTTTCCTTAAAGACCTGAGATCGCCTTGGGATCAGGAAGGAGATCCTCAAGAGCCCTGAGGCCAAGCTTTCACCTGTGTAAGACCTGGACTGGTCTCCCAGCCCCCACTCTAAAAAGGCTTTTTGAACCTGAATATGCACTTTGGTTTTTCTGTGCAGTTGCTGGAAGCCCAGACTCTGAGATGAGGAGACAAAACCTCCAATCCTGTCCCTTTGGAGAGCCTTAAGACTGAGGGGTAAGAGAAGCCCCTGACATGGGCTGCTCTGTACCTTCCAGTTGGCAAACCTGGTCCTCTGGCCAGAGGCCAATGCACTGGTACCTTGGAAGCTGTTATAGGGGTGGGAAGAGGAGGTCATGCTGAGAATTGAGGGTGCTGGAGTCAAGGACAGGTGGAAGAGAAGAAGGAGGGATGACATATAGCATAATAGTACCTTGGGATTTGAGATGATCCAACTGAGATGCAGCTCCCTCTTGCACAGGGACTCCCAGGAGACCAGCGTAACTACCCCCAGCGCTGCCCCCGCCTGGTTACTTGGGCCTGGATCTAAGTCCAGGGGCATCTCCCTAAGCCCAGTTTCAGAAGAAGGATGCTGACACATAGTCATCTTGTGCACCTGAAAAGTCTGGACATTCTTCTGCTTATCTAACTTCCCTCCTTAATTCTATAATATAAAACCTTTTTCTCTATTTCTATTTCGGAAATTTAATAGGAGAATGCAAGTACCATACACCTTCCAGCTCTATAATAGGTCAGAGGTTCTTAACCTAGGGTTTGTGGATAGAATTTAGAGGTCTCTGCATTTGGATGGGGCAAAAAAGTGCATTTTTTATTTTCTCTAACCTTAACTGAAATTTAGTATTTCCTATGGTCATGAATGTCAGCAACCGTCCATGATGGTATTAGCAGGTATTTTCCTACTCTACTGCAGTTGTTGTAGTACCTTAAAAATCATTTATGCTGCAACGTGGACAGACCAAGAGGATATGGTGCTAAGTGAAATAAGTCAGCCTGAGAAAGACAAATACCGTATGATCTCACTTATATGTGGAATCTAAAGAACAGAATAAACGAGCAAACAAAACAAATAGACTCAGAGATACAGAGGAAAAGCATAGTTGCTAGATGGGAGGTGGGTTGGGGGCTGGGGAAGAAGGTGAAAGGATTAGAAAGTACAAATTGGTAGTCACAAAAGAGTCATGGGGTATGAAATACAGTATGGGGTATAGAATCAACAATGTTGTGAAGATTATATAGGGTGTCAGAGGGGTACTGGAGTTATAAAGATACCACTTCATAGATTGTGTAGATGCCTGACCAATGCACTGTACAGCTAAGCTGAAGTAGAATAATATCGAATGTCAACTATAATTATATATATATTATATATTGCATATATACGTAATACATATTACACATATACATATATATACATATATAGTCTCGGGATGTAAAGTACATCATAGGGAATGTTATCAGTGGCATATTAACAGCTATATACGGTGTCAGAGGGTAGTAGACTTGGAGGTTACCCTTTGTGAGGGGTATAACCATTATGTTGTTTTGTAAACCTGAAACTATATATAAAAATTTTTTAAATTATTTATGCACATCACTACTTTGAAATTAAGCCTGTTACTACATCTACCATAGACGTTATTTCATGTATTACACTATCACATGTATTACTGTTACATATCACACATATTACTATACCACATATTTGGTTGTTTTAATATTTTGATAACTTTCAATATAACTTGTTTCTTATGTATTTTATTTTATGCATTTATGAACATTCCAGCATTGCTCGACTACTAAGGGGGTTTGTGGCTCAAAAAAAAGCTAAATCCCCCTGGTAGGGTATGGTCTTCTGGACTAGTAGGAAGAAGGCAGTGGAAGAGGGAGAGGCAGGAAGGGAAGGAAGTTTTCCAGAGGGTGCAGAGTGATGGCTGTATCTGGGGAGGGACTAAGAATGGGGCGGAGGTTATCTAGGGGGGTTTTGTGATTCTTCAGCTTGGTTGAGGACAGGACAAAGGAAATCAAGTTGGTTTAGAAAAAGTGAGATAAAATTAGGAGAAACTTCCAGGTCTCAAGACAGTGGAAGTTAGGATGGTCAAATGGGACACCTATCTGTCCCCTTTTTGGAGTGGTCCTGAGGCTCCATGTGACCAGGAAGTTGGGAGGAAGATGCCTTCCAGGGAAGGAGGCTGCTGGGGGCGGGGCAGTCTGGCAGTCCCAGCTTCCTGTTGTTGCTGCCCTTGGGAACCTGGCCATATTGCCCTTGGCCAAGGCCCAGCTTGAGCTGTGGCAGCCTGCTCCCAAGGTCAAAGAATGAGTTAAAGGTAAAGGGTGGACACCCCCCAACCCCTTTTCTAGGCCTCCCCCTATCCTACCCCAACTCTACCTCCTTCCCCATCACGTTGAGAAGTACCCTGGAGGCAGCCATACCCCAGCCCCCACCAGGCCAGAAGAAGTGGAACAAGCTGTGATTTTTGACCCTCTTCCAGTTTCACTGGATCCCCGAGATGGTTGAGGTTTCAGATTGACTGCATGTCCTTAGATGCTTCATATACCCAACTCCCCGGGGCAGAGAAGCCTGCAACAGCTTCCACTGAACAGCCCTGTGGAAAGGTACCCCCACCCCAGAGAAACAGAGACCTAAGACCACCTCTTCCCTCCCCTACTCTCACGTGGGATGCTCTTTGCTCCCTGGACCTCTGGCCCAGCTACTTGCACAGGATGGACATTAGTAGCCCCAGGAAACTGCATGGGCAACCCAGGGAGCAGTCTCAGATGCCAGTTCTGAAGCCTGGCAGGCCCTCTGCCCTGGTGGGGTCTTTTTTCCTTCGCTTCCACCCATTCAAATCTTGTCTCCAGTTGGCAGTTCTCTCCATTGTCTGTTTCTGATGCTGACTTCCCCACCCACCCAAACCTGCCCTCGAGAGCCGCACATGTGGCCATGTCAGGTTAAATTAATTAAATTAAAATTCACTTCCTCAGTCATGCCAGCCACATTTCATGTGCTCAGGGGCCGCCTGTGGCTGGTGGCTGCCATATTGCACAGTGCAGCTAGAGAATATTTTCACTTGCACAGAGATTTATCTAGAAGTTATCCCCCAACTTCAGTCACCATATCTTGCCTAGGTCACTGCAAGAGGCAGGCTTCTTCTACCCAATCTTCCTGACCCCAGGATCTTCCTCCTTGTGCAAAGTGGTGTTTCTAAAATGCAAAGGTAATTTTGTCCCTCCCCAGTTTAAATCCCAGTGTGCCTCCCACCCAGGGCGCGCTCTGTCACTCGGTCTCTCTCTCTCTCACACACATACACACACACACACCTCTTTGCTCTGATCCCTGAGACACTCTGTGAGCTCCGCCCTCTGCCCCCCACCCCACCCCCGCCTTGTCCCCTGCCATGGGTCCTCATAGACACTGTAACTCAGCTACAGGAAACTATCCCTGACACTTGACCTTGGGAAGCAGCACCCTAAGATTTTCCCGAAAACCCAAGTTTGTGAACGCAGAAATAATAACACCCACTGGCTTTTTCCCAAATCACATTTCCTCTGTTTGTTTTTTTAAACATACAAATCACATTTCCTGTGAATCATGATTCCGGTACATTTCTTTGCACTACAAGTGAACTGCCTATCTAGGTTTTATGAAACTTTTCTTGCACTTGATGAGTAATTTTGGCATTGGCAGGAGAGTTTACAACAAGAATTTCAGGAACTGACTTTCCTCATTTCTGTACAGAGAGCGTGCTGAACATGTCCACAGCACGAAGTTGGGTCTGGGCCAGATTGAACATTCTCTTGAGTTGATACGTATTTCCAGGAACCACTTCCTTTTGAGACTTTTTCCCCTTCTCTTGACTTCTCCTGTTGCTACCATGAGTTGGCCTTTGTTTTGAGGCCTTGCCTTCCACATCTGCTCCCTCAAGCGGAACAAAGTGACTCTGGGAATAGAGAACCAGCCTCTCTGAGATGTATCTGCCCGGCATGAGCAAAGCTCCCACCTGGGCTTGAGACCCCCTCCCTCCCAATGTCAGCACCCCTGCGTTCCCTCTCTGTCTGCTCCTTCCCTGATAATAGACGATTGCATAGGATTACAGTCATCTCAGGAAAAGGTCTGCCTCCTTGAAGATAGGACTTCTATCTTCATTTCCATATCCCTAGCACAGAAAATACTCGAGTTGTTTGTTGAATGGAAGGTTTTCCTGCTCACTCCTGCCCACTCTTCTGTTCTCTGCAAGTACTAAACATTCTGAGCTGCTCATTGGATAGCCTCCTTTTTATGCAAATTGCTTATCGCCCAAACTAGATTCCAAGGCCCTTAAGGGCATGTCTCCCATTTCTGTGTAACCTCAGCACCTGGCACCCAACAGTAGGAGCTGTCAGGTGCCCAAGTGGGTAAAGGCCCAGGGTTGGGAGGGGAGTAGACAACCCTAAGAGCTGATTGACTGCTTTGCTCTCCAGGGGGCTGTTGTGGTTCGGATTATAAACAGTACGTGTTTGGCGGCTGGGCCTGGGCCTGGTGGTGTATCTCCGACACTCAAAGGTAAGGGCCTCGGGGCTTGGGAACCTGGCGTCCTAGTGGGAAAGGGAGAAAAGGCTTTCTGTCTAGCCTTCTGCCCTTCAGCCCACAGGTCAGCTAGAGCATCTACCACATGCCACATTTCACTCTGGGGTTGGGGGGCTCCTAAGAAGCAGACAGAATGGGTTGCACAGGGATGCTGGAGGTCTGTCCACGGCACCTCCTTAGTGGGTGTGCTGCTTTTCCACTGGAGGCATCACTTCCGTCCCAGAGAATTCAGAGTCCTGTCCAGGCAGAATCCCAATGCCCTGATTCTAGTTCCAAGTTATTCATGAAGCCTTAATTGTACACCCTGTTTGGAGTGAGTTTGGGAGGGAACAAAGTCTGAAGAGACCCCTTACGTGCACCCCCATCTGTGCAGGCCCTGGGACAGTGCAGGCAGGGGTAAATGGCAGAGAATAATGGAGTCTGAAGTGGCTCTGTGACAGCAGTGGGTTAGAGACAAGGGGTGGGGATCTAAGGGATTGGTGCCAGGGCCACGCAAGATAGGTGTGGACCTCCCAAATGAATCTGGAAAGACTAGCGGAAGAGAGATTTCAGCTCCCCAGAGGGCCCACCGTCAGGCTCTACCTGCTGGCTCCCCCAGAGCCCCTGGTAGCGCCAGACTTGGCCTGGACCTCTGCTGCCCCCCTCACTGCCCACCTAGAAGGGGATAAGGTATGCCAGCCTCCTCTCCCCCATCTCCTTCCTGACCATGGGAGATGGGAGGAGGCGCCCAGATCCTTTCAGGTCAGGACCCAGGCAACAAGAGCAGCAGAACTGTGAAGATGGGGGCCTGTGGGGGGCAGCGAGTGTCATCCTGAAGGGGAAGTGATGGAGATTCCCGTGGAAATCCCCCTCCACCCCAGCCCCACCAGTCAGCAGAGAGAAGCCCCATGGCTGCACTGAGCTGCTCGTGCTTGGGGCTCCAGAGTGTAAGGGTGTCAGCTAGGGTCAGGGGCATGGAAAGCATGTCACACTTTTTAACTTCACTGATTTCCCAGTAACCCTCTCCACTCTCCCATCTCTCCCCTCACTTTGCTCTGCCTGAGAGGAAGGACCCTGGGCAACTCTTCTAGCCCAAGGCCAAAAGTGTTAGGGAGTAATCACTACTGAGGTGCCAGCCTCCTCTCAAAAGGCTCCTAGACATTCCTGAGTGGGCCAGGTGGCCTGTCAGAAGACATGGAGTGTCCTCTCCGGAAACACTGCCCCCCACCCTGTATGCCATGCAATCCTGGGATGACAGTTTCTTGTCCAAACACCTCGACATACAGCCAGGCCTGGAGAGTTTGCAAGAGACCTGCCCTGCACGCGCATCCACTGCTGGGCAACAGTTCTTTCCACTGCAGCTCTTTCTCCATGTTCTTGGTGGCCCCCACCCACTTACTGCTCCGAGGAGCAGAGCCCCAAGACAGGGCCAAGCTTCTCTGACAGCAGGTTTGGAAGTGAGGGGTGGAGAGCCTTGTACCTCATCCCAGAAAACTGATCTCACACACTCAGACTCACCATCCACCTTGGGGTCCCACTTGCTGTGCGGCCTGAGTCTGCAGCCCCTTCGCTTCCTGGACCCTGTTCTGGGGGAGCCCCTTTCCCGACCCCTAGCCTGCTTGGTAGACGTCTCCACGAGCTGAGGCCTTTATTTCGCGAGGCCAGCAGGAGCCTCTCACATCAGAGTAAAGGCTTCTAACCCAGCCTGGATCCGCAGCCTCCCTTTCCAGGGACTTTCCACAGCCGCCCTACATGTCACCCACCCTCAGTGTCAGCCTTTCTTCTCCAGGCTCAGTGAAGTCCCTCCTGCTGCACTTTAGTGGCATGAGGCCCTGATGTGGGCAGCTCTCCTCACCTGAGCGATTCCTCCACCTCTGGCAGCTGAGCTGCAGCCTGTCTTCCCTCCTTTCTTCCCTCCCTCTCCTATCTCCCTCTCCTCCTTCCCCAGAAGAGAGCTTGGTGGCTTTCTGTCTGAGGCAGGTCTAGAGTCCTCTCAGGCCTATGGTGCTAGTGGGAGGGGCTTGAATGAAGGCAGCCTTTGCACATCTGCATGGCCGGCACCCCAGGGCTGGCATGTGAGAATTGGGTCGGGGCTCCCCATCCCTCTAATGCACCTACTTCTGCTCCTGCAGGCTTAGTCTCTGTCCTCCCTCTGGTTCGAGGAAAGCTTCCATGCTGTCCACAGCGTGGCCTCTGCGTGGACCACTGCCCTACACACCCTCGCGCACACACTGCCCTAGAGAGGCCCAGCTCGGGTGGGCCAAGTAGCTTCAAGGCGCCTTGTTTTCTTTGCCATGACTCTCTTCTCTGCCTGTGCCCAACGTTGGAAATTCCCAAATGAATTACTGTTATCTCCCAGGTGTCCCTGTGAATACTCTGGCAGGGCATACTTTCTCCCCCAGCCTCCCCTGACAACCCCACACCAGAATCAGAAAATACAAAATTTTCTTTGGGCTCTTCTGGCCCTAAATTGCCTACTTAGTGATATGCAGCACAGACCTTAAGAGCGTGTACCCCAAGCAGGATTCGGCATTTGCTATGGCTCATTAATCCCCAGAGTGGCCTCCCTCTCCCAATTTCTAGAAACACAGGTTTGCTTGTGTTTGGAGGGAGCTGAGGCTAAGTCTCCCAGATTTGCCAGAAATCTCGTGGGAAAGAGGTGGTGAGCTCAGATCATAGGCCCAGGGCATCAGTAGGCTTTCCCCCAGCCCATCAGCTCCTCCGTGGAAGGATTTGGGGGCTAGAGAAGAGACCCAGAGGCCTCAGACCAGCAAGGGGGTGTCTCTGACCTCCTACAGCCTTAGGCTGAGCTGGCATTGGGGGGGCTGAAGTATGGAGAGCAATCCTGCCCGCAGGCATCAGGCATTGGTGCTTATCTGGTAACCACTGTGTATATTTGCTGTGTCCCCTCCTACCCATTCCTGTCCCTACCTCTCCCTACCCCCTGGCTGCTCCTCAGACTGTCTCTGGAGGTTATGACCATCCTGTGTCGCTGTGAGAATATTGAGACGTCGGAGGGGGTCCCGCTATTCGTAACAGGGGTTGCACAGGTAATAACCCACCTGCTTCCTCCTCTGTATCTAACCTTCTCTTTTCCTGCCCTATGGGGCCTGGCAAGCAGGAGCCGGATGGACTCCCCTCCTAAGAGTGTGTGCCTCCCTCCTCTCCGCTCCCACCTCTGCTGCTCTGGGTGCAAGGATGGATCCCTATAGATCCCCAGCTCCCCTGCCCTCACCCACTGGGACTGCTAGTGGGAAAAGAGCGAGGGATCCTGGAAGTTCTGCCAAAGTCTGCCAGTGGGTGTCCTGGGATGGCAAGTCTAAATTGGGAGTAAGTTGAGGCAGGAGACATAGGCCCTTCTGTGACAGCTGGACTGTCTGGGTGGGAGTTCAGTCCTAAGTATCCACTGCTGAAATCCTAGTCCTCCAGTTACCACGGAGCCCCTTGCTAACCCCTTCTCCAGTCTGACACCCCAGTGTCAAGCCCTGGCCCTCCTCCCTGCAAGGCCAGAAGATGGGTCCCATGGGGACTTCTGTCCACCCAGCCCCTTGCCCCCTTCAATCTCCTTGACAGGCCAGAGCAAAAAGAGGCTTGGTTATTCCCTGCCCCTAAGTCTTTGTTGAGAGGCCTTTGAGCTGATCTTTTATCACTAGACTTCAGTTTCCCCATCTGTGAAACAGAGAAAATCATGCCCTCTGTGCCATGTGGGGATGTTGGGAAGGCAAGTAGAATGATATGAGGGCACTTTGGGATTTGGGGAAAAGAAATGCTAGAGAAACCCAAGCTCTATTATGACTATGATCTCGCTTTGCAAAGTGAGTGACCTGGTGTCTCACTCTTCATTACCGTGCAGCCATAGCTGATGAAATCTACTCCTAAGCCAGAGCATTTAGTAACTCCAAGCGCTCTCTTTGTAATATGCAGGTTGCCACCTTCATTGCCTCATTCACCAGCTCTCTCTTGAGCACCATCTCAGTTTCAGGCACTGAACGTCATCAGAAAGCCCCTGCCCCCTCAGAGCCTGCATGGTGGTGTGTCCCTAGGCTGGAAGAGACCTAAGGGTCATCTTACCCATCCCCTTCCCTCTGTATGAAATTGCCCATCAGCCTTCTTAGGCAAAAGCTCTGCACCACTAAGCCCTCATTCAGCCATCCTGCCATCTCTGATCAGGAAGGGGACTGTCCCCCTCTCATCCGCCCCTTGTAGCCATCTTCACACAGAGGCCTGAGAAGCTCAGAGCACCTTGCATGGAATGGGCAGGGTCCTGGCCTCCATCTCCACCCTGTCTAAAGCAGCCACGTACCTTCTCTAAACCCACCACTCTACTTGAAATAACTGCAAATGCCCAGGTCCCTTTGAAACTGGGTGATGTGGACCCTTGAGGCCTCATATTGTCTGGGCAGAGTCAGTCTTTCTAGGGTTCCTTGGCCAGGAAGCTCTAGTGTGGCCCCAACCCTCATTCCCCCCTTGACCAGCTGGGCCTGACCCCAGAAAGTAGGCTTCATGTTACAACCTGTTGCCAGGCCGAGGTGCCACCTGGGTGGGCAGGGCTTCCCTGGCAAGGGGCAGGGGCAGGATCACCTTGTCTTGGCCCAGCAGTGGGCACCCCCAGCCGGCCAGGCTACCAGGCCGAGCTTTGTAGGCAGCTTCCCGGGCATCCCAGGGGGCTGAGCAGACCCGGGCACTGGTGAGGGCTCCCAGGGGAGGTCCAGTGACGCTCATGGACAACCTACACGGCACAGCCTGGGGCACCAGCACTTCCTTGCTGTCCCAAGATGTTCACACACAGCTGCACCCCACCACCAGCCCAGACCACCACACCCACTTCTCTACTTCCTTTCTCTGTCTTCAAGCCAGGTTGATTTGAGCAGAGGACAGGTGTACACGTTCGTAGTACACTCACACTCCTTCCCCTGGAGCCACCTGCACCCACCCTGCCCTGCCTCCCACCCAGCTCCTCGCAGACTCCCCGCTGTGACCTCTTGGGGAATCCTCCCCACCCTCCTGCAACAGGACCCCTGGCCCGTCCCTGCCGGAGCAGTGAGATACTGGACTCTCCCCACACCCCAGGCCCTGGGCCCCCAGACCCATGCCCCTGTTTTGCATTTCTTGGCAGGATTTCCCTAGAGATTATGACGTTGCAGCCCCGCTGCGAGGACGTAGAGACGGCCGAGGGGGTAGCTTTAACTGTGACGGGTGTCGCCCAGGTATAGTAACTCAGCAGCCCCGCGCATGACCGTTGAGCTGCCTCGTCTGGTGCTGGGGTTTGGGGGAGGAGGAAAGGACAGCCAGGGGCAGTCTCTTCAGCACCCCTGCCCCTATACCCCCCTTCTATGAGAGAGTCGTCACCTCTGGAACATGCTCACTCGGCCCCTTGGCCACCCAGCAGGACTAACAGACACCCTTTCTCTTCTCAGCGGGCCCGCGAGGGACAGACCAGTGCTGAGGCCTCCTGTCTCACTAAACACCCCCCCCCCATTCTTTGCAGGTGTCGGAATTGCCAAGCCCCAAAATCCAAGACTTCCCTGTTCCCTGAGTAGGGGGCTGGAGGGGTGGGGACCAGAGGGTGAGGCAATGTGAAGCAGAGCAGCTCTGGGCTCCGGAGTTGGAGGCTACATTATATTCCCAGCTTGGTGTCTGGGTGACGGGCTCCCTGCCCTAGTTCACCTCTCGACTTCACAGAACAGAGATTCAACCATGTTACTGGCCTCTGGTGAGGAGGTTGTGTACTTAGAACCTCGGGAAGGAAAGGCAGGAGGATGCCCACCTTCAGTGGCACCCCAGACCTGTCCCCTGCCCTCTCTAGGCTCTTTCCTAGTCTGTCTGTCTCTGTTCCTCTTGCTCATTGTTCTTTTTGCATTCTCTGCCCCTCAGTTTGCTGGTCTCCCATCTGTGGGGAACCTGCAGGGGAGAAATAAGTTAACTAACGGCAAGGGGGCTGGAAGTGTAGGGGGCACAAGCTCCACGTGCCCAGGAGAGAAGCCGTGTCCGGGCCTGGGGCCGCCAATGAGGGTGAAATTTCTGTGTGAGATTCCTTGTGTGCTCTCCCCACTCGAGGCCTCAGACAGGCTCTGCCCCCTCCCCGAGTCCCTAGGCCTCCAGGTCTGAAAACGGAGGGGAGGGGCATAGCCACCATCCCCCACACCTGGGTCTGGGGCCTCCATCTGCCTCCCTCCAGTCTGGTTCAGGCTCCTCTGTGACCACTGGCAGGTGAAGATCATGACAGAGAAAGAGCTCCTGGCAGTGGCGTGTGAGCAGTTCCTGGGCAAGAACGTGCAGGACATCAAGAACGTCGTCCTACAGACCCTGGAGGGGCACCTGCGCTCCATCCTCGGTGAGACCCTGCCCAGCCCAGGGACCCCTCTGCTGCCTTTGAGGAGCCTTGCAGAGTTCCCAAGCCAGGGCCAGGGAGGGGTGCAGGGTGGGACAGGGAGTGTCATTCAGGCCCCCCGAGGTTTCTAGACGAAAAGCTGAAATGTTTTCCCTTAACTTCAGGTGACTTGAGTGAGGGGGAGGGCCTTGGGGTGGGGCTGAGGGGCTGCCTGGAGCCCTTTTCTTCATCCAGCCGGGACTCTGCAGCTGGGGCTTGATGCTAAACGCTAAGAAGAAACCAGGAAGACCCAGATCAGACTGCATGATTCCTGCGTCCACTCAGATCTCTGCTTGCATGCCTCCTCTGTGTCTTAGCTGGCGGGGCCCCTGGGGAGCCAGCCCATGTTACCTCTGCCCCCAGGCACCCTGACCGTGGAGCAGATTTATCAGGACCGGGACCAGTTTGCCAAGCTGGTGCGGGAGGTGGCAGCCCCAGATGTTGGCCGCATGGGCATTGAGATCCTCAGCTTCACCATCAAGGTGTGGTGTGAAGGCAAGGCTGTTGCCCCCCTACATCCATCTGGGAATGGGGGGGGCTTGGCAGGAGGGACACCTTTGTGCCTGTGACTGTTCCCAGGCATGACTCCCCCTCCCCTCCCCAGGACGTGTATGACAAAGTGGACTATCTGAGCTCCCTGGGCAAGACGCAGACCGCTGTCGTTCAGAGAGACGCCGACATCGGGGTGGCCGAGGCCGAGCGGGACGCTGGCATTCGGGTAGGTGGGCCATCCTTCCCACCCTAGGGACAGGGAGCTCAGGGGTGCTGGGGCCATGGCCGCTCCGAGGGCCCTCAGCACCTGCCCCTCCTGCTCCCAGGAAGCCGAGTGCAAGAGGGAGATGCTAGATGTGAAGTTTGTAGCAGACACCAAGATCGCTGACTCCAAGCGAGCCTTTGAGCTGCAGAAGTCGGCCTTCAGTGAGGAAGTCAACATCAAGGTGAGAGGCCGCAGGGTCCCCGAGTTGGAGGTCAGAGCTTCAGACTTGGTGGCCAGCCTCTGACATGCTGACCACACTTCTGCCACAGACAGCTGAGGCCCAGCTGGCCTATGAGCTACAAGGGGCCCGCGAGCAGCAGAAGATCCGGCAGGAAGAGATTGAGATTGAGATCGTGCAGCGTAAGAAGCAGATTGCCGTGGAGACGCAGGAGATCCTGCGTACGGACAAGGAGCTCATTGCCACGGTGCGCCGCCCCGCCGAGGCCGAGGCCCACCGGATACAGCAGATAGCCGAGGGCGAAAAGTGAGTGCCGCAGGGTGCCCGGGGCGGGGCCCTGAGTCGGGCTCCTCTGCCACACGTGCACTCTCTCACCACAGCGTGGAAGCCAGTCCTGCTCCATCTCTGCTTACTCACTGGGGAGACCGTGGGAGTGTTGTTAGGAAGACTGAATTAGATGAAGGTGGTTTGAAGGGCTGGCATGGTGCTTGGCACAGAGAGCAGCCTGATTAACCCCCCCTTCCATTGCATCTGGAAGCCCATAGTCTCTCCCTGGCCAGAGCCAGAATGCCAGGGCACCCTCCTCATGGGTCCCCCACCCCTGACACCTGCCAAAGCAGAGGGCTTGAGGGTTTACTGGCCCCTGGGCAAGGCTTGAGGGGTCCCTGGCACTTCCCACTGATCCTGCCTGGCTTGGACTCCCCCAGGGTGAAGCAGGTCCTCTTGGCTCAGGCAGAGGCTGAGAAGATCCGCAAAATCGGCGAGGCGGAGGCATTAGTCATCGAGGCGATGGGCAAGGCCGAGGCTGAGCGGATGAAGCTCAAGGCTGAGGCCTACCAGAAGTACGGGGACTCGGCCAAGATGGCCCTGGTGCTGGAGGCCCTGCCCCAGGTGAGGCCCCCGCCCCAGGCGGGGACAGGCTGGGCACGTGCCACGACTTCCCTGGGCCTTGTCAGGAACGCAGTGACAAGCTGGCTCAAAGGGTGACCTTGTGGCGTTCTCAGCAGTGGGCAGGAGCCCAGTGACAGGCATCGCCTCACCCCTGGGCCACTGGCCCTCCCGACCATGGCTTGAAAATTAGGGCCAGCCAGGCTGCTGAGGGGTTTGGGTGAGATGGAAAAGGGAGGGAGAGATGCTGGACAAAGCAGGTGGACCAAGTCAGGGAGCCAACCCAGTTCTGCTCCCACCCACCCTCTTAGATCGCTGCCAAAATCGCTGCCCCGCTCACCAAAGTCGACGAGATTGTGGTCCTCAGTGGGGACAACAACAAGGTGACATCGGAAGTGAACCGGCTGCTGGCCGAGCTGCCCGCCTCTGTGCACGCCCTGACAGGCGTGGACCTCTCGAAGGTGTGTACCTCACTAGCTGGGGTGGGGTTGCCTGGGCAGCTTGCGGTTGGGGGCCCCAGGGCCCCCACAGGCTCATGGCTCTCCCCCCCTTGCAGATACCCCTGATCAAGAAGGCCACCGGTGCGCAGGTGTGAGGCTCCCGAAGGCCCACCCCCTCCAGCAGCCGCCCGCCCCTTCCTTCAGCACCGGTTTAATACCACAGGGACAACAGGAGCATACTGACTCTGGTGCCTTATTGTGTAGGGACCAGAAGTGCTGCGTGTTCAGGCCTTCTCGGGCTGTCTTCCCTTCTCTTTCGTCTCTGTCTCCTTCCTTTTCTTATGCTCTACCCCACACGCGTACTTTCACTGCCACATTCATCTGGTTTGTCTCTTCTACCCTGATCTCCCTGTACATATGTCTCTTCCTTTGTCTGTCTGTGTTTTTCTCCCCCTTTCCTTCCACCCACCCTCTACACTTATCATGTAGTTTTAGCTGAGATGTTTATTATAATGACTGTCTGTCTGAGGGGGGTGGCCCTGCTGCTCCTCAGAATCCTGGTGCCTTGAAGTTCTCTGTGTATCTGTCCTCCCTGTGGCCCTGGCCGGACTTCAGCATGGGTGCAGGGGGTCTGAGTAGGACGGCCCCCTCCCCTCGCTTAGCCTGGTCTTCCCAGCCCTAAACCCTACCCTGGGAAGCCCACAGCCCCTCTAGGCCTAGGTAGCTGTGGCTATAGGCCCAGGGCCATTGCCCTCACTTCACCCCTCCCCACCCCCAGGCCTGCTCTCATACCTTCCCTCTTTCCCCTACCCCAGGGCCACAGAAGCAAGGCCTCTTGTCTAGAGCAGCTCCCCCAGTTTACTACTGCCTTAGGAGGCCCCTGCTTGTGCTCAGGGAAGTCCCCTTCATGGAGGTGTCCCTGCTAGGTGGAGCGAGGCTTGGTTCCAACTCTGCTAAGCCCTTCTGGGATCGGGGTCTAGCCCTGTTAGGGACAGAAAGTCTGTAAACCCTCTTACTGCTAGGGCTGTGCTGTCCTGGGTATCGGGCTGGGCCCTTCAATAGGCAAGGCTGTGCCAACCCTGTACAGATCAAGTGCTGTAGACTGGCCAGACTCTGTACCCTGTGTGCCATCTTTCTTCCTGGCCAGAGGGATAGGATTCCAGCAATGGGGAAGCCGCCCAGTCGTCTGTCTCCTTGTTCTAGTGGAGGCAGCAGAGCCCAGGGCCCAAGCGTCCTGGTAGGGGTGCTGTGGGCGTCCTATGGTCCCAGGCCCCCACCCCTGGCCCTCACCCTGCCCCAGCCTGTGTAGCTGTTCCTGCATGTGGATGCTGCATGTTTGGTCTGGGGCTTGGATGCTGCACTGCCCCACTGCCTGTCCCTTCTGGTGAAATAAAGATTTGTTATGCCTATGCTCTGTATTGTATCTTCTGTGAGGGGGAGCCTGGGAACTGAGACTCATACACACCTTCAACCTGAAGGTTACACTTTGCCTGTCCTTCCCCATCATAGCCACTGGGGGGCATCAGCACACTGGCCTTGACCCAAATAGCAGCCTGGGGCAGCGCTGCTATTGGCCCAGCTGCTGAGGCCAAACCTGAGCCCTGGGAGACCTGGCTTCATTGTAAGCAGAAGATGGAGGGGGCTGCCAGGTTCCCTGCACCTCTCTTTTCGTCCTGAGCCCCACTCAGTAATGGAACCCACTTCTTAGGCTGAAGAGTATGAACTCAGGAGTCAGACTGCTTGGGTTTAAATTTCAGCTCTGTTTATTATTTGTGTAATCTTGGCCAAGTAACTTCATCTTTCTGGGCTTCAGTAGTCTTACTCATTTTACAAATGTATTTAATGCTTGCTCCGTGCCAGGCATTGTCCTGCAGTAGATGCTGGGGAGACTGCCGTGAACAGAACAAATCTCCATAGCTTTTAGAGTTTACGCTCAGGTGGACGTAATAGAATCAGAAAAATTCAATACGTATACAGTATATTAGATAATGATGTGAACTAAGAAAGAAAATAAAACTGAAAGGAATAGGAAGTTCTAGAAAGTATTGAAATTGTAGGGTGTCAAAGGAAGACCTAACTGAGAAGGTAGGACTGACTAAAGTAAAGGAATGAACAGTGCAGATCTCCGAGGGAAGCTTCCCAAGTGTGTCTGGCATGAACAGAGAACCGCAAGGAGGTCAGTATGTTTAGAAGTGAGTGAGTAAATGAACAGCAGGAAAAGTGGCAGTAGCTGAGGTCAGGATGGGAATTGGGACCTTCATGGGGCATATTTTGGCCTTTACTCTGAGATGGGAAACCACAGAAGCGTTTTGAAAGAGGAGTGATATGGTCCGACACATCTAAAAAGATCGTTCTATGCACACTGACAGTTCAAGGGAGAAAGGAAAATCTTTTCCAAAAATGGTGCTGGAACAACTGGGTCTGTATGGGATAAAAATGTAAGCACCAACCCCTACCTCACTCCATATATAAAAACTAGTTTGAAATGCAGCATAGACCTATTATAAAAACTCAAACCATAAAGCTTATGGAATAAGAGGGGAATGTTTTTATGACCCTGGCATCGGCAAGATTTCTTAGGACAAAAACAAAAAAGACCCTACAAGAAAATATTGATAAATTGGACCATCAAAACAAGTCTGTCCATCAAAAGAAACTTAAGAAAATGAAAAGGCAAGCACAGTCAGAAAAAAATATTTTCAATACATATATCTCAAAGGACTTGCATCCCATGTATAAAAAGAGCTCCTGCAAATCAATAATAGCAAGATAACACAATAATAACATTGCTCTGAACACCCTGCTGAGAATAGAAAGAAGCGGACAAAGGAGGCAGAGGGAGACCAGGTGCTTCTCAGCAGTACTGCAATAATACAGGTGAAATGTGAAGGCCACTTGTGAGAAACACTCAGATTCTGGATATATTTTGAACTCACCAGAGTTGCTGACGTATTGGGTATGAGAACAAAATTAAATAAAAGATACCTCCAATATGCCTTATCTGTAAATTTGAAGACTCAGTATTGCAAAGGTATCAATTCTCCCAAATGGGTCTATAGGTTCAATACAATTCCTATCAAAACTCCAAGAGATTTTTTTAATTGATATACTAATTCTGAAAGTGACAGACAAATGCCAAAGGACCAAGAATAAGCAAGAGGCAGCCAGATGACTCAGTTGGTTAAAGCACGAACTCTGAACAACAGGGTTGCCGGCTCGATTCCCACGTGGGCCAGTGAGCTGCGTCCTCCGCAACTAGATCGAAGACAACGAGCTGCCGCTAAGCTGCCAGTGGGCAGCCAAATGGTGACTTGACTTGGAGCTCATGGGTCCTGGGAAGAAACACACTGTTACCCAATTAAAAAACAAAACAAAGAAAGAAGCAAGACAAACTTGAAAAAGAGCGAAGTTGGAGGACTTAAATTATCAGACATCAAGACTTAATTTAAAGTTTTAGCTATTAAGACCAATGGAATAGAATGGAGAGTCCAAACAAGCTCACACTTGTTTTATGATACAAGTGCAGAGAGATGCGAAAGGGACGGTCTTTTCAATAAAAGATACTGGATATCTGTGGGAGAAAAACCAGTTCTTGACCCTGAACCTCACATTGTACATCAAATCAATTCCAGATGGATTGCAGATATAAATGTGAAAAGTAAAATAATAAAACATGTAGAAAATAGCAAAATATCTTCATGACCTTAGGACAAGCAAAGATTTTTAAAATAGTATGAAAATAACTATAAAAGAAAAGATAGATAAAGCAGAAAATGCAAATTAAGACTATCTGTATGGAAGGACACATTAATCTTCAGGGAATTATGCTGAACAAAAGAATGCCAATCTAAAATGTGATACACTATTGCTATTTACACGTGATATTCCATTTATATTACTTTTTCATAAAATACATAGAATAATAGAATAATGATGGGTTCAAACCTCACACAGAATGGCCAATAGATGTATGAAAATGTATGTGGAAGATTGTATTTTGCAAAGATAGTAACAACAATATCTTCTATTCCACACATTCCTCTTACAGTGTGACTTGGACAGTCCTTCCAATTAGAGGCAGAGCCTACGCGCCCTTCCCTTGAAACTGAGTGGACTTTTGTGACTATTTAGGTTAATAGAATACGGTAGAATTGATGCTATGTGACTTCTGAGGCTAGATCATAACAGACAGTGTAGTTTCCGCTTTATCACTTGAAATACTGTCTTCAAGCCTTCAGCCACTGTGTAAGCAGTCCGACTGTTCTGAGGCCACTGTGTTGTGAGGAAGCCCGTGCAGACAGACATATGGATAGGTCCCGAACCACATGAAGAGAAAGAAATGTCTGGCCAGCCCCCACAGGACTACATCTGCATGACAGACCCCAAGCCCGTCCTGCCCCGCCAACCTCCTGAAATCCTGCCCCCTGAAACTGGGAGAGATAGTAAAAGGACTGTCGACTGTTAAAGGTTCCAAGTTTGAGGATGATTTGTCACACAGCAATAGATAACAGCATGTATAACTTCATGAGGCATCAGGGAAACGCAAATTAAAACCAGGATGAGAGATACATCCACCAGAATGACTAAAATGGAAGAGTAACCATGCCAAGTGTAGGTGAGGATGTGGAGCAATTGGAACTTTCATACCTGGCTGGAAGAAATGCATATCAATCAATACAACCACTTTGGAAATCTGTTTGACACAATCTAGTACCGCCTTTGACCCAACCATTCCACTCCCAACAGAAATACACATACACATATATTCAAGCATATTCGTAGCAGCGTTATAAATAATGGCCCCCAAATTCAAACAACCCAAATGCTTACCCATGGTAGAATGAATAAAGTGTAGTATATTCAGGAAATGAAATACTACACAGTAATGAAAATAAACGAGATTTTAAAGGAAAAAAAGAAAAGAAAATAAACGAATGACTGATACGTGCAACAACTTGCAGGAGTCTCACAATGTTCAGAGAAAGAAGCCAGACGAAATAACACATGATGTCTCACTCCATTATATAAAGTCCAAAACAGCAGGCAGAGCTAATGTATGGCATTACAAGTCAGGACAGAAGTCACCTTTGGAGAGGCAGAGAGGAGTGACAGCGAGAGAAGACTCAGGGAATGTCTGGAAACGTCTGGTCGTATTCCGTTTCTTGATCTAGGTGGTTGTTACATGGGTGTGTTCACTTTGTGATAATTCACTTGAATTATGTTTTATGTCAATAAAGAATAAATTGCCGCCAAGGTTTTGGGCCTGTCTGGAAGAATGGAATTGCTATTTACGCACACAGGAAACATAGTTGAAGGAAGGAGTAGATTTGAGGTGGGATCAGGGCCTCAGTTTTGGATGTGTGAAGTCTCAGGTGCCTATGAGAGAAATTGGCAAGTAGGAGATTCACTCTACAAATTAGTTTAGAGGAGAGGCTTGGCCTGGACCCATGGAATAGGGAGTCACCAGTGTGGAGATAGTATTTAAAGCCTCCGGGACAGATGAGATCAGCAAAGGAATGAGTGTAGGTAATAAAGAGAAGAGGTTCAAAGATTGAGCCTGGGGCTGTGTATTGTTGGGGTTGTTATAAGGACTAAAGGCCAGAGCTCATTTAGCATCAAGCATGGCACTTTATATTACTGATATTATTTGCTTGGTAGCTGGCTTAGAGAGCCCTTTTGTGGGCTTTTTTTTTTTATTTAAATTTTATTTTCCAACGGATGACTCAAATGATAAAATGAGTTGTACTCATGTAGTCCCTAAGTCAATCCTATGAAAAGAGCTACTGCCCTCGATTTTATAAAATGAGGAAACCGAGAAGCATGCACGTGAAAGAACTTGCCCAAGGTCACACAGTGTCTGAGCCAGAACCAGGACTGGAAGCCAGACTCCCAGACTCTGAGGATCCTGCTCTTTTTACCGCTTCCTGTTAATCTTCAGGAAAGGGAGGCTTGCGTGGCTGCCTAGGGCCCAACTAGGAGATGCTCCTGGTGAGCCTTAGTGTCAGGGACAGTGGCTAACGAGAGATGACCAGAGCGGGGCTGGGAAAAGACAGTCAGCATAAAAACAGGCGGGAGCCTTGCTGAAAGAGGCTTGAAGGATGCTGGAGAGGAGAAAGATGTTGGGGGCAATGATTTGGGGGTTGAAGGAGAGTGGTGATGCATTAGCACCTGTGCCAAAGACAACAGGCTCTGAGAGTGGGTTCGAACGGGGCCTCTGTCCCCAGAGCCTGGAATTAGCCTCAGGAAAGGGGAGTGGGTAGTATAGGGCCTGTTGTCGAACTCCCTAAAATCCTGCCCAGACTGTCTCTCCTCACCCTGGGCTGCCATGGATGCAGGATGGGGCAGGAGAGAGCCTAGTGTGCAGACGGGGCTCCTGGGGGGCACAGGTAATGCTGCTCCCCACTTCATCGTCCTCATGACTCCAGCCTTAGGAACTGGGTAGTATGGGGGGGGGGCACGGGGCCTACTCCCTTCTGTGCTATTTCCAGTCCCTGGGCCTGAGGGCCCAGCACAGAGGGGGTTAACGGCCCTGGCACCTTGGCAGGGAACTGTCACCAGGAGCCCTGACTGGCCTGATAATCCAGGCTGCCTATCTCTTTCACAGCAGCTGTGAAGCAGACAGGTTGTCCTGGCAGGCAGGGAGGGAGGTAGGGCCCGGCTGATGGCGGGAAGGATTTGAAGGAGGGAGGGACCAGGCTCCCTGGGGATCCTTTCCCACCTAACAAGTACTTTCAGGACTGCAACTGGAGACAGGAGTGGTCATGGCCCAAGTCTGGACAAGGAGGTTCCCGCCGGCTCGGAGAACATGAACTGGGAGTTGATGAACAGACTTAGGGAGGTGTTAATTGGAAAATCTCTATTTCTGACTCAATCTGTACCCAGGCAGGTACTCCCTTTCATGTGAGTGAGCACACATGTCCGTGGGTACGTGCCCCGTTGGGGAGGATGAGTAGGGGAAGCCCCATAATAAAGCCAGAAGAAAAGGAGCCTGACATTTGTGAAGTTCCTATGATATATGAGCCAGGCTCTAGGTTAGAAATTTTTACCTCTACTGTATTACTTAACCTGCACAACAATCATGGAAAAGAAGGCATTTAAAGCCCGTTTTACTGAGAAGGAAGCCAGGATTCCAAGAGCAGAGCAGGGCCCAGGCCCACGTGGTAGGTAGTGGTGGAGCCCGGGCTCTGACAAATCCAAAGCTGTGCCTTTCCTTTCTGGCTGTGAGTCTGTGCTGGGCAGGTGGTCTAGAAGAAAAACAAAAACTCTCAGGCACAACCCCTGAACCATGCAGCCTGAGGCTCTGATTCAAGCCAAAGATGACCTGTGATTCCAGGGCACGTGAGCTCCATGTGAGGGTCTGGCTGCAGGAGGTCAGAGAAAGGAGAGGGGATTATTGCAGGGTTGGAGTGTGTAGTGGAAGAGGCTCAAAAAGGAATCAGATGGGTGGGAAGACGTAAGGAAGTGGAAGCAAGAAAGGAATCTTCACATCATGAAGGAGCTCCCCACACCTTCTTTCATTCACTCTTCCCAAGAATCTTGTGAGGTACTGTGGGGACAGAGCCAGGAGTGCAGTTTACAGGCTCTTGGCCTCACGTGGAAAGGTGCTCACTCGGGTAGTAAATGACCATCAACTGATTGGATGGCCATCAGCTGTGGCTAGTTGGCTGTCAGCTGTAACCAGTGAGCCATTGGCCACTAATATAACTGCCATGGTTATGCTAGCAGCAAATGGGGGCTGGCAAGAAGATGGTGGCAGAGCTAGCAAGAGTGGGTTGCAGTTAGCAAGTAGGGTTGGTTGGCAGAGAAAAGTGGACTGCAGGTTGCGGATCGTGTGGCTCCTGCTTCCTGTGTCTCCAACCCAGCCACCAGCGAGACTATAGTGGTATGACTCCCCTATCTATGGCTCCCTGGGTGTTCCTTTTTGGCCTCACCATATCCTGCGTTCTTATATGGGGAGCAGGAGCTGAGATCCTGCATGACACCCTGCATGACAGGTACGTATTATTGTCATCCCCATTTGAAAGACGAGGAGACTGAGGCTCGGAGAGATGAAATAAGCAGTATGCTCAGAATCACATTACTGGTAAGTGGCAAAACTCGGGTCTAATTCCATTGGCTCTGAAACTCAAAAGGGCCCCACAGAGATACTCACAAAATCAACCTCCTTCACAGCAGGTTTGTGCACAGAGCCTGGGGTCAAGAGTCTGGACGGCAGAGTTGTCATCCTGCCTCTTCACAGTTCCTCCAGGACCCTCAGTATCTCTATTACAAAACTGGCATGCAGTTATCTTTTGGAGTTGGATGGACATTGGCAAAGTCCCCAAGGAAGCATTGTTAGGAACCCACTGCATCTGGGTTCATTGATCAACATGTACACTTGCTCGTGGGGCCAAAAGGCATAGAAAGTGTAAGAGCTGAGTCCTTGCGCACACGTTGGGCACTGTCGGCAGGTCCGTATCTGTTCAGTATAAGACATCTTTCCTTTTCCTCTTAGCTTTTTTTTTTCTTTTCTGTAAGGCATCTTCTGAGCACCTCCCAGAATAAGGCCTGTGAAGGGTGCTGGGGCCACAGAGAAGAATCAGACAAAATGCCTGCTCATGGAGTAGTTTGGGACAAGTCAGGGACAGATGGAATTCTCACAGCGTGATGAGGAAAACAGCAGGTTCAAAGCCTGGACATAGTGGGCAAGTGTCAGGGGGGGTCAGGAGAAGCTTCACAGGCTAGTCACGAGGACACCAAGGTGGGATAACAAGCAATCACCAGCAGTCATCTCTGACAAACCCCCTAGATGTCAAGCTCCAATCTATCACCTGGAGAGAAAGGACAAGAACAATTTTCCAGCTTTTCGTTTTCACGTCTCTTAGGCTCCTAGAACCACACCAGACTCTTGTTTTGGGTCCTGTGTGTCTAAAGCAGGAGAGCAAAAACATCCCAGAACTTCTCAAAGTCCTTGGTGGTTTCAGGATGAGCTTTTCTGCCGACTGTTCTAAGTGAGACATTGAATGACCACATAATTTGGCCTTCTTTTCTTTGTACAAAACTGCCAACTTCACGAAACTTAGTAAGACAGCCAAGAGGAAATTAAGAGTAATTTTACTTGCTGAATCTATTTTTGTATGTGTATCTCCATGTGTTATCTGTCTATTGTGGGCAGCGTACATGTGTACTGTGTGTGTTCTGCATGTTATGTGTGTATCTGCACATCTGTGGGTATCTGTTGCTGTCTTCCTCTTAGGGTCCTAGGTTCCCTGATGCTGGGAGGGGGACAAAACCCTGAGGCTTTGGATGATTTGCTCCCCTTCTCTGGGCCTCAGTTTCCTCTCCTATATACGTGAGGGACTTGAACTCCATGATTTTTGAAGCACTCTTGCAGATCTGATCATCTTTAACTTCATCATTTGTCATATGGTATAAGGACTTCATCCAAAGAAGGTGTAAATAAGAGTCAAGGGCTTAAGCAGCTGCAGTGGCAGGGATTGGAATTAGACTTGGATGGATAAGGTCCCAGACCAGCCCACCCTGACCCCAGGAGAGCCATGAAGTCCCTGGTCTGAAGCAAAAGCTGTTAGAATGCAAGGCTGGACCCAAGGTTCCCAAGACTGTGTTCCCCACCACCGTGCTGGCCAGCCTGGAGGCAGCGTCTCCATGTGACTTGCAGAAAGGGAGGATTCCCATCCTCACTCCCCTTAAGGTTCTCAGGAGGCAGAGGGATTGAAAAGCAGCCATCCAGGAGACAGCCCTGGGCGGGAAGTGCCTTCAAGTCCTACTGGGGCCCCTGCTGGCTCCTGATAAGCAGAAGGGCCCCCGCCCTGATAGCTGCCAGCCTGCTTATCAGGGTCTCCAGACCACCCCACCCAGGCTGAGACTCTCCTGCAGTCCACACCCTGATCACAGCCCCCTCCCCCTGGGCCAGAGGCTACAGCCACAGGATCTCTGGTGGCTGAGATATCTCTCCTCTACCTCCAGGACCCCTGGGTTCTGTCTACTTCTACCTTTGGACCTGGCCCCCAGGGATTAAGCAGAAGCCTGCGCAGGGCATGGCCTGAAGTTTGGCCCTGGTGCATAAAGCCTTTACTGTGGTGAAGGAGCCTGAACCATCTGTGGAGTCTCTGAGTAGAGGTGGCCTGGCAAGAGGGGTCACAGGACAGGAAAGGGGGATGCAGGGGGGCAAGACCAGACATAATGATAATTTCTCACTTGGTTAGAGCTCCTGGATTTAGAAAATTTTCTCACCCATATTTCTCACTTCATTCTTACAAGTTGGTGAGGTATGTATTACCACCAAAGCTCAGAGAAGTGTCACTTTACCCCAGTCACAGTTAATAAGTGAGACAGAGGAAAGGAAGAAAGGAAACTGACATAGGTTCTACACAGGCCAGGCTCTGATCTGGGGGTTTGAGATGAGTGCAGTTAAAAAACAAAATTCAAAATAAATAAATAAATAAATAAAAATAATAAAAATCAAAACAAAACAAAGCAAAAAACAAAATTCAACCAAGTAAATCTGAAGATCTAATTGGCATTAAGCAATTCATGAGTTGCCAGCATCTCTACCAACTACCAACTAGAAATGCACTGTGAGAGGTTGTACGAAATGGACTGTTCTTATAGGAAGAAGGGTCAGGCAAAGAGCTATTAACAAAAGAAGGGATTATTTCTGGGCCTAGACATTTGGGGTAAGGGGAGGAGAACAGAACAGGAAAGGGTTTTTATCATGCAAATTGCCTCTTCTTCCTAGGAGGGATGGAGAGGGCCCACATAACAGATTACCTTACTGGTGCTCCACCAGAAAATTCCAGACTGGTTGATTAGTATTACATTTCTGGGAAAGGTTGAAACTGCAGTTAGCTAAGGTATGAGATCTAGGTTTGGTATCTTGGGCTTTTAGCATGGGTGATGTCATTTTGGGCCCGTGATTTTCTCTTTTACAGTGCTCACACCATTCTTATAACCACCAGGAGAAGGGTATGGACAGCTCCCCGTTTACATTTGAGGGAATTGAAGCTGTGAGCACTTGGTCTAAAGTCACAGAGATGGATGCGGTGGAATGGGGACTGTCTGTCACTCAAGGCCTGTTACCTCTAAACCTGGCTCTCTCAATGGCCTGGAGCTGCTTTCAAGAATATTCCATGAGCTTCTAGATGCTCAACAACAGGCCTCAACTGTGGCCTTCAGTGAGCCTGTGGGAAGGGGGGTGAGGTAGATTAACTTGTTTGAACCCCTTCTGTGGGCCAGCACTAGCAGTGTGCTAAGTGCTGTCACAGCTCTGTGAATTGGGGATTGTTATTGTTGCTATTTTAAAGGAGAACAGGGACAGTCCAAGAGAGAAAAATGACTTGCCAGAGAGAGCTACACCTTTGTCCGTTTGCCTTCCCAAGCCAAAGACTCTCTCCTCCCCCATATTACACTGGGCTAAGCTCCATGTCAGTCATTTGACATGAATGTTTATTTAGTCACTACTCTGGGGTAGAGCTATATCAGTGAATAAACCAGACCTTCATGATTATTTGCTTAACGTGAATAATCACACAAATAAATGAGCCCATAGCAGGGGGAGTTAACTAAGGGAGACTTCCCTGCAGAGGTGACAGAGATCTGAAGAGGAAATAGGAGCTAACTAGACAAGAAAGGAGGGAAGATCATTCCAGAGGGAACAGCATGTGCCAAGGTACTGTGGCAGCAGGAAATAGAACACCTCCAAGGAACAAACAAAACGATGGGTCTCTCCTCCCACTCCCGGATCCTTACCTCATCTGCCCCTGCAGGAGGGGTGTAACTGCCTCCTAGCACACAGACCAGACTGTCTAGGATAGGGGGAGGGGAGGAAGCAGAAAAGCAGATGTGCTCCCCAGAATGGGGGTCTAAATAACAGAGGCCTTGCTTTGAGGAGTCTCTACCCTAAGAGTCTCACCATCCTGAGAGGCAGAGAACCAAATACTGCCAGGCTCTTATTCTAAGTGCCTTGATCTCTGAAGGACAGCCTGCCACCCATTCTTATGCTGGCTCCACAAGAGTTTAGGATTCAGCTGCTCTCAAATCTCCCAGCAGAGGACCCTCCAACCCACGGGACCTTGCCGCCTTGGCATGGCAGAGCTGAGCGAGGAGTCTGCGTGCCTAGGTCTGACCTTGGGCTCAGCATAAAGGGGACTGAAAATTTAGTCCAGAGCTTGTCCCACGAAACCAGGACCCTCCCTGCTTTGTAGAGATTCAACTAACAGTCCTATCACCACAAAAAAAAAAAAAACTCCCCCAGGGCTCTGACCAGCAATTAAGCCCTGAAGGATGGGGTGAAGCTGTTCTTTCTCCTTTTCAGCTGAGCAAATAGATGGCCAGCTTCATGGGAATGGGAGCGAAGGCTTAGCAAGGTTCATAGAGGAGAATGTGAGAAAGGGCCGAATAGGGAGAGGGACCAGTGACCCTCCTTCCCAGGAGTCCCGCAGGGAAAGGGTTAAGAGGCAGGGCCTTCTAGAACCTGGGATACTGCCCCACCCAGGGGAGGGGCCAATGGATTAAAAAGCGAGCCCTTAGAGTGAAGAGGCCAGGAGAGAGGCTCTCTACCTTCCCCATATGCAGTTCCTGCTCCAGGTAAGTGGCCCTCCTCTGGGTCTGTCTGTCTGTCTGTCTGTCCGTCCGTCTGACCAGAGGTAACCTTGTGCCTCATTAGGTGAGCTCTGGCTTAACTCTGGCGCTGGGTCCCTAAGGTGATCGCAACAGATCCCTGCTCTGCAGGGTTCTTTGGCCAGTCCCCTTCCCCTAACCCCCTTGGGCTGCTCTGGACCATGGAATGAAGACACTGGCCCAGGCGCTGTGGAGCACAGACAGGGAGCTCTGTGTCCAGCCCTAAGCTGTCTCGCTTTGCCTCCAGCCCCTGGCTTTCTCTGCCTCGCGCCCTATGTCCCCTGCAGGGCCCTGGCTGGGATATCATCATATACTGTAAGTTTGCGATGAGACACTACAGTATAGATGATGTACTAGTCCGGGTACCCCCAGCTCTGGAGCCTGACAAGGACGGCAGAAGATGGACGACGGCAGAGCATGCAGCAAGGCAGAGGCCTCAAGCCCACCGCACTCACCGCTCAGCTGCCACAGCCTGTCACAGCCTGCCGACTGCCGGGGCACTTGGGAATGGCGAGGAAACCGTTACCATTACTGAGTTTAGTAATGGTAACGGTTCTCTTGCTGCACCCAGAAAACGTGCCAAGGAAAGAGCTCAGGACGCTGAAGCAGACTACTGGAAGGGAGGGAGACCCAGCTCAGACAATGGGGTGGGGGTAAGGGAATGGGTAAGTTTTCTCTTTCCTGTTCTAAAGAAATAAAGGTGAGAACCAGAATGCTTGTCTTTTAACTTTATTAGCATCCAAGAGGGAAGGGGTGTGAGGGATCAAGGACTTGGGGAGCAGGTGGGAGGCATTATCTCACTCAGGACACGTGTGTCCTTCCCCGGCTTCGAGGTGGAGGGTCTGAGGGTAGAGGTGTAAAAGATCTGTCTGCGAATAACTGGTAACTCAGGGAGAAACGGTGGGCCCAATGCCAAGTGGAAGCAGGATGGCACTGCTCCCACCAAATGGCCAGGAACTCCCTGGGAACTGAGCTAAGGTAGGCTCCTTCCTCCAACACGAGACACGGCTGCGCAGGGGCTGTGCAAATGAGGCAAGCCACACCAGCCTGCAGTTAGTGTGCCAGCCCCAGGCATGGGGCAGTCCTAGTCAGTGGCTCCTGCCAGACGCTTGGACTGGGATGTCCTGGGAGGGATAGCAGAGGGTGGTCAGTCCAGGAGCTTCACAGAGAGGCGGAGCTGAACCTCACAGAGGAAGATATCCATCAGGTCTCGGCTGGCCTCCTCGGCAATCTGGGAGATGAGGTGCCCCTTCGGACCAATCAGGATCTTCTGCGGGTGGGACAAAAGAGGAATGTGAGCCTGCTCTCTGGGCTCCCAAGCATTGGGGGAGGACCCCTGCCTAAGAGAGTCCCTCCAAGCCCAGCCCTGCTCACCACATGAGATTCTTTGGGCACCAGGAGCTTCTGTACGATGACCAGCTCCCCACTGGGTCCTTCTTCCCACACAACTGTTCTCTGCACACGGAAACATGATTCGTCAGGCAGGCCCATACCCTTACCCTCTGGGACCCAGCTGTCCTGCTGTGGGTGTGCGCCGGGTGGAGGGCCCCAGATCCCTTCACTGGGCCTGTACCTGCTGTACACTGTAGGGCACCTCCTGGGGCAGGTGCTCCAGGAGCTTCTCTCGGATGATGTTGGCACAGATCTCCTCAGGCATCTGGCTGGTGAGGACTTCGCTGTGGAACTCCCAGGGCCCTGGCCGCGCCTGTGCCAGGAGGTACTGCTGTGGGCACAGAGGGAGTATGTGAGCCCGTCAGTCCCAACCAGGGCTTCCTACTCGCTCTCACTTCCAGGAGGAACTCTGAGGCTTGTCTTCACGCGACAGAAGCCCAAGCCTGACCTTTAGTGTTTTCACATCCTCCTGGCTGAGGGCTGACAACATGAAGATCTCCTGGAAATGGGGCCAGCCAATTCTCTGTGGGCTTCCCACAGACTGTGTGTTTGGATCCTTCGTTGCTGGGCTGGGGCAATGGGTGCCCTGCTGTGAGCGGAAGGCCTGCCTTATCTTGAGCTTCTTGCCATTGACCACACCTTCAGTGAGGGCTGCCGTGAGCTCCAGGAGAACTGCCTTCTGCTTCAGGCAATCTACCTGGGCATGGGGGACAGGCCGAGGGGGTGTGGTCAGCGAGATGGGGGCTTTGCAGGAAAACAGACCCCTTCCTCGGGTCGGTGGTGCTCACCTTGTTCATCACAAGAACGCTGGGGACTTGGGAGAACTGGGTCAAACACTGGAGCACTTGAGGGTTGAGCTGGCTCCGAGTCCACTTGTCCGAGACATCCACGAGAACCACCACTGGAAGTTGGCAGGGTGGGGAGGAGGACAAGATATGACCACTCTCCCCGCCTACCCCCACCCAAGAACTTCCAATGGGATGGGCTCTGGCCAACCCCCACCTCCCAAACTACCAAGAACGAGAGGCCGTGACTGTATAAATTGGGCTTCAGATTCCCAGCCTGAGCCTAACCCAGATCAGCAGATTCCATGCTCTTCCATGGATCTTCCAACAAAGAGAGCTCCAGATGGTGCCTGAGGGAGAGACATACATAGGTCAGGAAGGGTCTTGTGACTGATGCGCTCCTGATGATGGATGGAATGTGCTAAGAGGGTTTCCCAGCCCCTGTGATGGAATCTCCCCACCCCCTCTTCAAAACCTTTTCCCCTACAAGCCTTGTTTCCACAACTATTACCTTTTCTGTTTAACAGGGCTGATGAGGCCAGGTGTGTCAAGTAGAATCTAAAACCAGGAAAGAGAGATGCCTAGACCCCAGACCCCAGGAGGAAAAGAGTATGACTGGGGAGTGAAAGGCCACCCTCCCTGTCAGAAGCCTGCCTCCGCCACTTCTTAGCCAAGCTGACTAGATCTTTACTCTCCAGCTTTGTTTTAATTCTAGATGGGATCCAGGAGGAAGGCGCTGACTGTGAATATATGGAAGCGTAGGAAGCAGTAAAGAGGAAATGAGACCTTTCTGATTAGGTACCAGAGGGGGAAGGTACAGAGAATACTGCTCCAGGCCTAAAGGAAGAGGAGAACCTCTTTCCTCAGAGAAGTGAGTCTAAACGTCATTTTCTTCATGTCTAACAGTAAGGGAAGCCCTCTTAGTGACCCCCTCTGTCCTGTTGCAGGTACGCACCACCTGGGCCTCCTTCTCTGTGATGACCCCCAGAGCTTGGCAGCGAGTGGTGTGCACCTTCTTGGAGACAGGAAACACCTGCCAGGAACACAGAAGTCCCAAGTGAGGTCCCAGATCTTTCTAAGACAATCGATGAAGAGATGAAAAGGATGTGTGTGTGGGGGGGGGCGGGGGCAGTCAAGGATATAGCATACTTTTCGGCCCAGCAGCTGGTTGGAGAGTGTTGACTTCCCTGCATTCGGGGCACCAAGGAGGACCACTCGTAGGACCCGGGGGTTCTCAGGCATATCCGGATGATGGACCAAGAGGAGATCCTGCTCATCTGTGTTTGGGGGCAGGAGGGGAGAGAGAGCACAATCTGGATCCTGTGAGGTACACAGTCCTACCCACCCACAAAGGGAGTAGGGATACAAGATCAATATACCAGGTTGAAGCCGAGACCTGGCTTTGAGACTTAGTTTGTCAATTAATTAGTTTATATGACTTTATCAAGCCCGCTAACCTCTCTAAATCCCTTAATTTTCTTATATGTAAAACGGAGATGATATTAATGGTACCTACTTATAACCTTCTTTTGACAATTGGCAATTGTGTAAAACCACTCAGCACAATGCCTAGCACTTTAACACTCAATTACTCTGTGGAATTGCACGATGTAGTTGTGCATGGTAAATATATGTACATGCGTGAGTATAGCCAGACCAGACAAAGCCAGAAATTCCTCCCGCCTGACTATCTCACCCAGCTAAGATTGTTATGAATGCTTTCTGAAAGTATTAGCTCCTTATGACATTGCACTGCAATTACCAGTTTATGTGTCCAGCCTCCCTACCAGATTCTAGTCTATACTACTCCCTACCAGAAAAGAGGGTGCGATATCCCAGGTGTAACTCAGTGTCTTGCCAAGGAGATGAAGCACTTGTTGGATGAGTCTGCTTCCCATGTGGGGTCAGAGACCCACAACTCTGCCTAGCCTGTGGCTCTTCAACCTCAGACTCTTTGTGAGTGTCTCTGGTTGTGATCAGATGGGTTCCCTCTGGTTCACAAACCCTTAGAACCTGGTTTTTCTCTCCTGTGAGTTCCTTCACTGCTCGACTCTCTCGAGGCCTTTATTTTCTGTAACACAGGGCCAAACATGCTATCCCCAGACTGACGGGGAGTTTCCCCGACACGGGACTTTCAGTGATAAAAACCGTCCAGGACAAATCTATCTGGGCCCTTTACCTCTGTGCATGGACACGGCGGGGACGCAAGGAGTCAACGAACTGTCAGGCTGAGAGATTCCGAGAAAGCGGTCCAGAGCTGAGTTCTGGCCATAACGCCCAGAAGCCGAGGCCAGGAGGGGCCCAGAGAAAGCGGCGCCCGCGACACAGGACACGCACCTCCGCTGACAGCCCAAGAGCGACGGGAACCGGGTCGCCCACTCTCTCGCGCCGACAGGGCCCAGCTGCCCAAACCCTAACACAGTCCGAAGGAGCGCAGCCCCACGACGGCCCGGGGCAGCCATTACAGCCGCAAGGCACTCCGGGAACTGACCGGGAACGCACCTACGATTGGTCGGAGCGGCGGAAGGGCGAGCGAGCAGGAAAGAGCTAGATTGGCCCAGAGTGCGGAGACACACGCGACGTAGGAGGTGGGATGCGACAGAAACTATTCTGGAGACTAGCCAAGGCCAAGGAAAGGGGAAAATGAGTATTTAGAGTGTGTGAGCATGATAATCGTTTTGGAATCCTATACACATTGGGTTTTCTTCTCTTGCCAAAGTTTTGTAAAAGGCCCTTCTAGCCCTACCTCCTGCAAGACTACATCTCCCACGAGGCCAAGCGGCAGAATCGTTCTCTTAGCGCCTGCCTTCACGCAGCTGTAGAAACCGGCGTATCAAGGGAGTAATGGTCTTGGGGGGGTGGGGGGGAGGGAGCGGGCACTATTCGGCTGGTCCCCTTAAGAGTCATTTTAGTCCTCTCCAGCCTTAGACTTGCAAGATCCTCTCCCAGCTCTACTTTGGCTTGGCCTAGCGGTCCGGCAGCGGCCTCCAGTGGTCTGCACTTCAACTTGATGCGAGCCTGCTGTAAGGAGTGGTCCGTGGGTCGGTGTTTCCAATGTACCGTAGTAGCCAACCCGGGTTTCCCTCCTATAAACCTCGGCTACGATCTCCTCCCTGAAGTAATTCCTTTCTGGAGAAAAAGCAGAGGGTCTGCAAAGCACGAAGCCGTGTAGTTACCTAGAATCTCCCAAGACTGCCTTAGCGGCCTCAGGAACTTGATTGACCTATATGTAGCCTAAAGCTCTCTTCATCCTTTGAAACCTGTCAAACTCTTGAAATTGAGAGATAAATGAACAAAACGGACAAAATTTTCCATCACTTGCGTCCTGTGTGTGTGCGTGTGTATGAGAGAGAGAGAGAGAGAGAGAGAGAGAGAGAGAGAGAGAGAGAGAGAATTAGTGACCTGACAGGAACAATTTCAGTAGAGCGGTCCTAAATGGAGGGGGTTTAGGAGAGAGGAGAGGAATTAAGGATAACTGGAATATATATAGAATATATATACAACTCTTCTCAGAGGAGCAGAGCAAAAGGGAGTGGGAACAGAAGAGGAGAGAGGAGTGGCGTTAAGAGATGGTTTTCTTTTCTTTTTTAAGATGGGAGATTTTGTGTTTATGGCAATGACCCAGTAGAGAGGGAAAAGTTGATGACAGAGAGGGGAGAATTGTTGGAAGATGGTGAGACTCAACTGGCCAGGCTGCTATAGGAATGGAGGCTGACTGTCCAGAGAAGCTCTGAGTGACGCAAGATTGACAGAGCCTGGGCAGCCAAATACACTGATGGTTTGCAAATGGTGCCAGGCTCCACTTTTCAGACTTCCTGCTCTGTTAGTGGAAGGAACAGCCTTTTTGGAACATGATATTCAGGATGTTCTTTGGGCACCCATCTGCCCAAAGAACATGATGCCATGAAATACACGACAGCTAGCAGTCAGAAAAATATGAATCTTTCCTGGACAGTTAGGTGAGATGTCATTTCAACTGCAATTGAGGTGAAGGGAAATTTCAGGTTAAACAGTGGATGAAGAATGTAATTACATAAATGCAAAATCATCCAAGGAACACATACTAAATACTACAGTTCTGGCAACAGATAACACTGTGGAAGAAACCCAGGGATGACACAAAAATGAGATGAAATGAGACAAAGTGCCTTGTTCATTCTCTTTCTTTCCACAGCAATTTTCCCTCAAAGGATACTGTGGGGGAATTTTGTATTTTGTGAGATTAGGAGAGGCTAATCAAATGAAACAGACGGCCTCGAGGCCTCGATTCATATCTCAGCCTGCCACTTATTAGCTGTATGCGTTTGGATAAGTTCTTTAAACTCTCATCTGTAAAATGAAGAAGATGATAATAAACATATCATTGTTCATTTGAATCTAGGACTTAGAGCAATATAGTCTCTCAATACATTTTCCTGTCTTAAGGCTACTTGTTTTGCCCCTTCAGGAATCTTGTTCCATGAATTATTCTTTCTTTTCTGTATAGACAATTTCTGTACTGTAGTCCTCTTATCAGCATTTATTTAAATAAATGCTAATCTCTTCCATCTGAAAAGCAAAAAAATCTTCCCTGACCTCAAGTCCTTTTCCAACTAGGTATCATTATAGCTTACTCACTAAAATAGTGCAGCGAAGATAGTGGAGAGAAGCAGATGGATTCCAGATATCTAAGGGCACAGAGTCAGGGAGAGATGGTGCTTAAAACCCTCCAATGGCCTCCTCTTCCAACTAGATTAATCCAAAATCCTTGCATGCATTGAGCCGTTTACTTCCAAAAGCTTCAGCCACATTGGTTTTCTTTCCATCTCCTGAATATACTAAGCTCATTTCTGCCTCATAGTCTTGACACCTGTTACTCCTCCCTCCTGTGTTTTGGTTTTGACTTCTGCTCCCCATTCAGGTCTCAGTTTAAATGTCACTTCCTTAGGCTTTCCCTCACAGATTTATCACTACCTGCAATGGTCCTATTGCAGTGCCTGGAATGCTGTAAGAGGCTCCTCAGGGATCTTCATGGTCTTCGATCTTATGAACCTCCTCATGGCCCCAAACTGACCAAGTCACTCCCTTGCTTCACTGCCCTCAGAATAAAGTACAAACTAATTAACGGGTGTCTGGTTTACTTTGCCTGTCCCATCTTTTGTCATCCCACTCAGTTGAATTTTTTCCAGCTCAACTGAATTTTTTTCAGTCCCCTAATTACCTGGTATTCCCTTTCACTTCCAGGTCTTCCCATAGACTGTTTCTTCCAAGACTGGTTAAATTCTCTCATAAGGCCCTTTCTTTTTCCCTCCTACGGGGTGTGTGTGTTTGTGTGTGTTATATAATATATATATATATATATATATATATATATATATATATATATATATATATTTCACTACTGTATCTCCACCTAGAACAGTGTCTTGTACATAGTGAATGTTTAGCAGATTTTCATTCAATGAGTGACTACATTACATCTTTGTCTGGATTGGCTTTCCCTTTGTGGTGTCAACATGGTTGCAGCAGTTTCGGATACTACATCTTCTGACATCCAGTTTTAATGGGAAAGAAAAACAGACTCTCAGAAAATAATTCTTGTGCGTATTTGGTTCTGTCTGGGTTATGTGCCCATCCCTGAAACAATCCTTGTAACTTAGGAAATGTTATATGCTGATTAACTTGGGAATGGGTTGTGTTCATCCATATGGTCTGAAAAAGAAGTAACGGTGGTACTCTGATTTTTATTGTATATAGTGAATGAATGCTTGGCAGGAAAAAAGTCTACTATTCTGCCCTTGGTAAGAAATTTAAGTAGGGAGATGGCTCAGGAGACCCTCCTGGTGCAAATATAAGAAGCTATGCTGTCATTGTATAGATTCCAGCAGGCCTTCCCAGGGGCTGCATGTAGTAATAGGGCTGGGAAAACACAGTTCCCAGAAGCTTCAAGGTCAGCTATGGCCTTCTTTTTAGTCATCCATTAATCAGAACATATTGTCAATATTAATTCTTCTTCCTTTCTGGCTTTGCAATTACCCTGAGGTGCCAAATGCGTTCTCATTCCAAAGGGTAATACTTTTGCAAGTAATGACAAGTCTTCTATGCCAGGAACTAACCTCTGGGATTGATCCTAGGCTCCACCCACAGGATATCCTGTTTACTGCCCACCACCTGCTCTGCTAGCTATTGTATTTTATGCTATATATGTCAAGATAGAATTGCCTAGGTGGGAAGCAATTCATGCATGAAATCTACATCTTTGTGTAAATTTGCTTTTCTAAGGATGGGATTATGCCAATTTATACACCCCACAGCAACATATAGCTCTGTATGTAAAAGTCACAAACATCTGATGAGAAAAAATCCTCAGTTACCCAGGTGCTTCAGGGAATAACCCTTAGGTTTCTTAGTGACTTGAGAATTCCATTATGTGCATTTGTATATATCTTCTCGCCTCTTTTTACAGAATTAGTAATATTAGTAACAAGCAGGCCGTATTGCCTCCAGCATCATTGTGATATTAGGTTGTTGCAAAAGTAATGCGGTTTTTAAAAGAAGAAAAAAACTGCAAAAACCACAATTACTTCTGCACCAACCTAGTAACTTCATTTTCAGCATATACCTTTACTCTAGGGTCTATTCTTGCTTCTTTACAAAAATGAGGGAAATTTTCCTTAATCTAAGACTAGGAGTTCAAATATTCAAATCAGATACTGGGATCAGGCCTAGAAGTAGAAGAGAATTTAACCTTTCACAGAAAAAATATGGAACTTTTCCTTCTCCTTTTGCTTCTCTTCCTTTTTTCTTTTTTTTCCTTACATTATATCTTGGTCCCTATCTCTCTAAATTCTGAATTAGGGGAGACTGGGCTGAAGGTGGGCTGGAACCGTCCTGGTGACAAGGGGAGATTAGTTCTGTACCTTCTCTTCCCTTTGACTGCCGTGCATTGTCTGTAGCTTTCAAGTTTGTGTAGTTCAATTCCCAGGACTCAATTGAACCTGGTCTCTTGTTGGGCTAACCAAGGCAGCACAGTGGTCTAGGGGCTGATAGTCGGGCTTCCTTGTGCTAAAGTTCTGGTTTTCCTTTACGAGTTTGCAAAAGGGTCAGGCTCCACAGTGAGAGCTGGAAAGTAGGGGATTATTAGCTTGCTAATTCCTCAGTGGCACATGAGATGCCTGGAACATTTTCGCCCAATAAACAGTATGCTTCTGATAAACGGACTGAACTTAGCACTGTGTTACAATGCACTCCAGATGCAGTCACCTGCTGGACAAGGTCCCCGGTGCTTCTGAATATCTCCTGGCCAGTAGTGTATTCTAGGATGTCAAAGTTGCCTCATACACAATTACCTCCAATGCACTCTAGATGTGATCGTCTTCTTGAAAGAAACCTAAATTTATTATTAGTGGTCACCTCCGAGCACCTGAATTCAGGCCTTTAAGGGCAAATGAGATCCAGAATCCTGAAAGTGCCATTAAGTCTATGGCCCCTTATGGATCTAAGAGTTTAGTAACCTAGGCAAGGTATTCCAGAGGCCTCAGCCCTGGGGCAGCCGCCAGAGCCTTTAAGCTTAACAAGTCCTCGAGGCCAGCGGCCATGTCCACTTGAAACCCGGGGGTCCAGGGAATCAGGCACTGAAGAAGACGCCCCCGGAGCGGACTGCGCAGGCGCAGGCTGCCCGAGAGGGCCCCGGCACGCCAGGCTGCGCAGGCGCAGGAGCCGCTCCCGGCGAGTCCCGACGGCGGCGGCGGTGATTGAGGGGCTGGGGCGTGGAGCTGCTGTGGCGGCGGCGGTCGGCAACCGAGCAGCCATGAGGGCCGGGCCCAGTCACCGACAGTGAGTGGTGGTGGAAGGGGTTTGGGCGACGGGAAGGAAGCGGGGTTGGCTTGGAGGAAGGATACTCGGACTTGGGCGGGGGGGTTGGGCTCTGTCAGAGGCGAAGGGGCGTGGGGGAGGGACAGTTTGAGTTGATGACGAGAGAATTTGGGTCATGGGTGGGCAGATCGTCGGCCCCAGGGCTGGACAGCTTGTCAGAGGAAAGGGTATGCGCGCTGCAGAGTGAAGGAACCCACGGCAGGGAGAGTGTCCCGCGCTCCCCCGTTTGTCATCGTCCCTTCCCCCAGGACCTTTCGGTCGCCTCTCCCTTTCCGCTTCTTTCAGAGAATGGTCGTGGGGGGAGGGTGGTGGAGGATGAAAGCCCTGCTGGAGCTAAAGAAGCCAACTCTGATCCAGGCGGGGAAGGGCCGGTCGCCCGGAGTAAAAGCCTACTCGGGGTAGAGAATGGAAGTCGGGAGCCCTCTGTTTAAAGCTGGGAGAGATCTAGAGAAAAGAGCTAGGGGCTTAGAGTCTGACAGTTTCGAACCCACGTCCATCACTGAAAAGCTGATAGATAATCTTGGGCAGGTCCCACTTAACCCTTCTGAACTTCTGGAAGATGTAGGGCTTAAATGGGCTATTGCAGGCGTCATGCATGTGATTGAGATTGCTTATGGAAATTGTAGATTATTAGTACTAAGCTGATGTTACTGTATCACTAACAGTGTTACTGGTTTTTAGGCCTTACCGTTATTAATGGAATGACTGATTTCTTTGTAAAGGCGAAGCATATTGTTTGTGAAACCTCAGTAGGCACATAACGTGCTTTCTACCTACCGTAGCCGGACCATCAGCTCTAATGCGTCTTTTGGAGCAAAAATTAATGTAAGGCCCGGTGTTATGTTATATTAGACTGGGTCTTATAATAAAATAAGCCTGGGTCTTATGTTAATTTTTGTTCCAAAAGACGCATTAGAGCTGATGGTTTGGCTAGGTCTTATTTTCGGGGAAACAGGGTGGGCCCAGCAGATGATGTGCAGAAATACCAGTTTGTTCTGTGATGTGACAAATTAGCCATCAGAGTTGTGTGGGAAAAATACCCCAGTCTCAGGCATTTTCACAAATGGTATGTAGCTCCTTATCCAAGAGGAAGGAAATAAAGGAGGGCCAACCTGTTAAATGCTTTCTGAACATAGCTCACTCAGGTTCATTCTTTTGTAACATAGTTAATACTAATGTGCTTTATAATGAGCTGAGAAAACTAGTTTGAGACAAGCTGGAAGGGCTGCACAGTGAGGGATGTGCAAATACAATTTATTTTTAAATTGTACAAAGAGCTTTTCTTTACAAAGGGGTCTCTGGTTGCTCTAGGGCCCTGTCTCTGTTTTAGAGGTCAGATAAGCACAGAGCAGCAGCTTTTCAGCTCCACTTTTTGTTATTCTGGAACTTCCAGTGTGGAGCGTCAGAGAAAGACCTCTGTACAAGAGCCCAAGAGGAGGCTGGTTCTTTCTAATGGGCTGAAGGAGCACTTCTGAGGCTTTGTTATGTTGTTCTTGTTGTTTAGGGTAGACAAAGCAGAGGACAGAGTTAAACTGTGCTGCCAGAGAGAGAAGATGGCTTTCTGGCCACAGCTTTTGAAAGAGATGTGAAATTCCTTTCAAAAGGATAGAAAGAGATGACGGATGCTTCAGCTTTGCTGGCTCTGAAGATTGAGAGCTTGAAATGTTGAGGCCTTTTGGAAATTAGTGAGTGATTTGTCTTTCATCTGAGCAAAGGTAGGGAGTGGCTGTACTAGATCCTTAAAGGGTCTCAGATAAAGAAAACGAGTTATAGGAATGAGGGAAATGAACCCTAGTTGTCTTTAACTTCTCTATGTGGTAAAACGTGTTTTACCTCTCTTTCCTGAAAATGGACAGTGATACATCATTTTTAACTTGGCTCTCCCAATAAATTCTCTGACACCGATTATTCTTTTTTAGAGGCTAGTTTGAAAAAGGAAGCATTTGTCACTGTTGTCATAGGTCATTTACAGAATACAAATTTATTCTGTCTTTGACTATCACATGGAAGCTGAAGTAGAGGTACAGAATGTTAGAGCTGCCCTAGACATTTTATTTTTAATAATTGGATGTCTATTTTTAATTTTGGTAATGCATTTTTTCCTCTATTGGACATTTCCATCAGTTCAAACAAGTCCATAAATGCCATCCATGTTACATTAAAATGATAGAGGTTTGTTCAGCTGTGATGAGAATTTCCTGTCCATCCATTCTTCTATTCTCTTTCCTATTTGTGGTTTCTTTTACGTGGTAGATGACTGTTACCAAATGAGTAGACTTTCCCTGGGGGAGAGAAAGAGGACGGTCAGTGCTTTGATTGCCTGTTTTGCGAGCAGTCTGTCTCAAGTGGGGACCCGACATAGCAAGGGCTAAAAGAAATAAGGTTTACTAGTTCATTTTTGTTCTGATAAAGTGAAGCCTTGTTTTTAAAAAAGCATCTCAGAGCTCAGGGAAAACTTAAAAACAGTCTATTTAAAAACAAAATTATGGTGTTGTATCTCCATCTCTTTTTTACTGAAGATATTTGCTTGCAAACAGAATCATCGTTTCGTAAGAGCCCTCCTGATCTTGCCACCCATCCCATTTCTTAACTGAAGTCTCTTGTGATATTTTCACAGCTGCTAATTAATAATAGAGCACAAAGGTGTGGTTTTTTTTTTTGTCGTTTGTTTGGTTTTTGATAGCGTGCTAACAACTTTAAAGGAGGACTGACTATGAGAACATGTTAAAAAGGAAAAATAAAGAGGAGAATGTATTTAATTTAGTGAATTTGTAGGTTGGATCTGATATTTGGAGGGTAAAGAATAAAAGAATGTGTATGTAGGTTCAGAGTAGCCTTCTGAGGACCAGGGTTTGTTTACTGTGTTTAATACAGTAGTTGGCATAAAGTAATTGCTCATTAAATATTTGATGAATGAAAAAAACGAGAACCAATATGAATCACAGTCAGCAAGCATGGGTTCAGATCTTCTGCAACTTTGTGTCTTTGAAGGAGCCTACCTGTGTAAGCTTACCTCAGTTCCTTCATCTTTAAGAGGAAGATAATAATCATACTTACTTCAGGGGGTTGTTGTGAGGGTTCAATGTTAAAATGGCCGCTGACCAGAGTGAGAGATAAGTGTGAAGTTACTGCATGTGCATAAAGTGTTTAGAATAGTACCTGATACTTGCTAAATGCTGAATAAATACTAATTATTACTGGTGTTTATTGGACTCACTTTCTGTGCCCAAATCTATGCTAGGCAAAGATGATTATGACATAGCCCCTGCCCTCTGCACGTTCACAGTCCTGGTGGAGGAAACAGAAATATAACAAATATGCAAAGTAATTATAATAGGATGTAATACCTTATTTCATCAAACCTGTGGTGCCAGGGATTGTAAGGTTTACCATTATTTTACATGCCACTAAGAAGAAATGCTGCTAATGAGACTGCCATCAGTTACAAGATGTATTCTGTTTTCCGAGAAATGTGGGGGGAGTGTGTCTCAGAACTGCTGAAGTACAAGGAGTGTCCTACTACAGGGAGATGTAGCTTGTTACGATGGAAGGCTGGTGTAGTCACACAACAGCCTAGCCAACTGTCACCCCATGTCTTTCCTTAAGGAAAGAAGAGTCTGTGAGACTGTGCCTTTCTGGGTCTTTGTTCTATCCTTATGTTTACACCTTATGTCTCTCTGTCTGGTCCCCAAAAGACGGTTTGCAGCCAAAGATGGGTAAGATATCTCATGGTAGATACAACCTAAGCCAGGCGGAACCGAGTGGGGACCCCAATGAGCTGCCTTAGAAAAATATGGGAAGGGGCCTTGCCTCCCCTTCCCCCTGCCTAGGAAAAGCTGTTGCTGGCTCTGCCTTTTCCCTGGCACCTGTTTGTGAGAGAAGTTACAAAAACAACAAAGATCAGTTCTCTCCACTTAGCTCAACAGGAACTTACAAAATAAGAGACTTGACCCTTCTGACCCTGAGAAGGTACATACCTTAATTAGGACATTGTGGGACCTTGTGCTTCAGCTGTTGACTGACAAAGGGTGACTGAGATAAATATTTTTCTGTTATGTGTGAGTTTCAGAGACTGTATGAAACAATGTTGCTTTCTCTTGTTTTTGCATACCTAGTCAATAACACACCCCCCCCCTCGGCCCTATTCTGGGCTCCAGTCTTCTGAGACTGAGAGACCCCTGGACTTCCGGAGAGATTTAACTGCATTAAGTTTCTGTTTACAGTTTCTTTCTAAAAAACTTAACCCAAACCGCCCCTTCTCGCACCCTCACTGCCTGTGTTGCGCTGGACCGACAGGCTGGGTGCAGGTGTTGTCAGTAAAGGCCTCCTGCATTGCACCTGCATGATAGAACCTCACAGGTGGACAGTTGAGGAAGATAGGGCATTCCAAGCAGACAGCAAAGTCAAAACGGGAAGGGCATTATTGATGTGTACCACCATATGAGGACAAGCAGGAGGAGGAAATGAGCTAAGACTTTGGCAGAGTAACATTGTATCATGCAGCAGAGCAGGACAGGAAGCTTGGAACATTTTCAGAAGAGACAGCCTAATTCTTGGATTTAAACTCCTAAAATATTATAGCAACTCTAAAAACATGATTCTAATATGATATGTTGGGAAGTGAGAGTGAGTGTGAGAAGCAAAGTGGCCAGGGGAAGGGCTGCTGACCTGAGTGGGGTGTAAGTGTGAAGTCAGTACTCGTGGTGAGAGGTGAATGCAGAGAAGTGTTTCATATTTATTTCTGTCTTTTCACTGCCTGTCAAGGTCTTGATTATGTCCTTTTTAGAGCTTTGTAACTCAGAGAAAAGGAATACAACTTGAGAGGAAACATGCTAAGTTTTCTTTATTAAAGATGCATCTCCGATTTGATGACTCAGTTATAAAATTGTGATTTGGTACAGCACTGGATTGTGCTGTTTTATGGGAAAATATAGGTAATTCAAGGAGTGATAAAAGACTTATTCAGTTACTAATTTTCTGGTAACTAACCCTGAAGGCAGTAGGGAAAAATATGAAAAACTAGAAGTAACCTAAGCATGAAGTGTCTTTTCTTTTCACCAGCGAGCCAAAACTAGGCTTGAATCTCTTAAGCTTATTGGACTCTGATCTCACTGAGAAATGTTGGAGTTGATCCTTTTAGCAGTCAAGTTCAGCAGACATTGTGCTGGGCACTGGGATGTGAATGACATATCCTTGTTTTTAAAGAGCTCACATTTTGATTGGACACTCACATGAATAGTTATGAATCAGTACAATAAGTGCTATCATAGAGATCTGTACGCAGTGCTGTGGGAGTGCTGGGTCTCCCGTGGGGGCAGGAGAAGGGTGGAGGCTTCCTAGAAGAGTCGGTAGGATCTTGAAGGATGAGCTTCAACAAAAGGATTGGAGAGGGTCGTGTTTCAAATGCAGAGGACAGCTTGCACAGGGCTACAGAATTATCAGGGTGGAGACCTGCGCCTGGGCCCCTGGTTTAATGTGGCTAGATCATGGGGTATGAGGAAAGAATTGGAAGGCAGTGAGGTGAAATAGGGGTTTGAGCCCAGTTGGGGATGGCCTTGGAGAGGGGGCTCAATTTTATTTTGTAGGTGCTGGGGAGTCATGGGAGAGTTTTAAGCTAGTAAAACACTTTGTTCAGAAGTAACACCGTTGACCCATAAACAACTATTTAAGGAGAGGGGAAAGTAACACCATTGACCTTGTGGCAGTTAGATTAGAAAAGGTGAAATTGGCTGCAGGGAGACTAGTTGGTTGCGAGATTGATGAAATGATCACTTGAGATATGAAGACCTCAGTGACGTTGGTAATGGCGGAATTATAGACGATTGAAGAGCTTCTTAGGAGACTGACGAGAAGGACTTGTTGACTTTATGTTGGGTAGTGTGTAAGGGAGAAGGGGTTGTCACAGCTTGATTTGAAATTACTTGCTTGGGCACGTAAGTGGGTGGTGATGTCATTAACCATGGTAAGGAATCCAGGAATAAGAAGCTGAGACGTGGGAGGGGAAAATGAGTTTGATTTTGGTACATTCGATTTGAGGTGTCTGGGAAATCTAGGAGCAAATGTCCAGTAGGGTTCTGTTTATTTGGGTCTTGCGTTCAGTAGAAAGGTTTAGAATGGAGCTGCTGGTCTAGAAATCAGTAGGGTGTAAGTAAAAGTCCTCATGACCACCTTGTGAGTCTGGGCGCCACATGCTTTCTGTGCTGTTTGTTCACATCATCTGGAGAGATTGGCTTTATGGGAATATGACACTCAGTACCTTCTCTGCAGTGGTTCATACAATGCCGATCCTTTTCCTTATTTTTCCATTTTTTAATGTGCTATATACACTTGGCTTAAATGAACAGTTTTTAGATTGTAAAAAAGAATAAAACACAAAAAACCTTTCACCTTAATGGAAAGAATAGTATTACTTTTAATTAAATAAGGATACCATTCATGCTTAAAATAAAAGCACATACAGGTTTGTAAAATTTTCAGTGAAAGGAAATTATTGTGCCTATCAGCTGTACATCTTTTCCTGTTCTCATTGGTTTACCAGACTTAGAAAAACTGTCTTTTCTAACATGGGTTCCATTATAAATAAGAGGTGGGGTGGGGGGGAAGGAATCTGTTCCATTGAATGCCTCAGATTAGAAACTAAGTGAGTTTTATGAACCAGAACCTCAGATTTGAAGACCGCAGGATAGTTTTGAACCAGTGATACCAGGTTAATTCAGAGTTGGGATTGGTAACTCAAGCCAACTATGTCCAGTCTTCTGCTACCCCACAGCTTTTTCACCAGTTAGGCAAGAACTGAAAACACTGAAATAAATATACCTGATGGTAAGCAGAAGATATACATGCCGTTGTTGGCTTTTTTGAAGGACAGTTTGGTATAATTTAGGTGCTTTTTTATAGTTCATGATTTTGAAATAGAAGCAGAGATATATTTTATGAAAGGAAGAAATATGCAGAGTATCTCAAGTTGTTGGTAGATTTTAGCTAAGCTTTTTTAATACTGACATTAAACAGATGTATGGCTTTGACTGGAGAATCAAAAGCTGGGAATCAAAGCCATCACCAAAGATCTTGACTTGGTTCAAGGCTTAACTCTCCATGCTTCCCTTTTTGCCCTTTCCTTGGGGATTTAATGTTAAAAATAAAAGAATTCTGTAGATATCTTTTTACTTCTTTATTATGGAAAATTTCAAATATATACAAGAGTAGACAGAACAGTATAATGAATAATGAACCCTATCACTCTGCTACAATAATTGTCAACTCATACCAGCCTTGTACCCTTTACCGACTGTGTACCCCCCATCCACTAACCCACCCAAAAGATTTTTAAGAAAATCCCAGATATCATAGTTTCATGAATAAATAATTCAGTATATATTTCTAAGAGAGATAGACTAAAAGGAAAAATCGCACAAAAATTAATAAGCATTTCTTTCTTTTCCTTCCTTCCTTCCTTCCTTCCTTCCTTCCTTCCTTCCTTCCGCACAGTTCACTGTGGCCCATGCGGGGATCGAACCGACAACCTTGGTGCTACCAGAACCACGCTCTAAACCAACTGAGCTAACTGGCCACGCCAAGCATTTATTTTATTTTTTTCTTGATTGCTTTTAATCTAATTTTTTTACATTTTTTTATTAGTTTCAGGTGCACAAGACAAAGTAATACTTGGACGTTTATCATTTATATCCCTCACACTGTGTGAAGCCCCCTCCCCCCATCCACTATCCCTCGGACATCGCACACAGCCATTAGGTTTCCACTGTCTCTTCCTAATGCTGTACTCTGCTTCTTGTAAGTATCAAGCATTTCTTAATATCATCAATTATCCAGTCAGTTTTCACATTTCACCAGTTATCTCAATAATTTTCCAACTGTTTTATTTAAAACAGTATCCAAATAATTGTCCATACGTTATAGTTTTCATATGTCTCTTTATCTTTGACTCCGTAGTTTTGCCCTCCATCTCCTTGTTTATTGCAGATCTCTCCTTTTTAAAAGCTGCTATCACCTGTTCTTTTGGAGGTCTCTTTTTACAGTATGTCTGCAAAGTAGGACATCCCCTTTTCAACTTTCTTTCTTGCTGTCATTCAGAACAAAGATTTATGCATTGCTCATTCTGCTAGAAGCTAAGAAGGAAGTAGCTAGTAGTATAGCTAATTCCTGCCTACCCAGAATTTATGTCTTGATGGGAGAAACAAATAAGTTAACTGTCATTTATAGAAGATAATGTGTTAAAAGAGTGGTGATAGAGGACCTTGGGGTGCAATGGAAACATGGGAACCCCGTAACCCATTTTTATAGGATCAAGAAAGGCTTGTGAGTGGCAAAATGTTCAAGGTTTAGCCCTGAAGGAAGAGTTGGGAGTTAGGTGAGAAGTTAAGGAAGCTTACTGGCGGTAGAAGGACCATTGTTTGTAAAGTAGGTGAGGAGTTAGGGAAGATTACTGGCTGTAGAGAGACTATTGTTTGTAAAGTACAAGAAGCTTAATGTTGTTTGTTTTAACTATTTGGAATAAACAGCATGTCTTTTAGGAAAATTAGGTTTTCAACTTTATTGTACCAAATAATATTAATACATATCTTTGTGCAAAGCATTTTTCTTCCCTTCTGCATTGCTTTAGGAAATCTCAGTAGCTGTACAGGTAAAAAATCAGACCCTTAAAAAATAAACTTAAGATTTCCAATCTTTACAATACCCCCATCATTTTTCTTAAGGTAAACATAGGGGGGAAGCATTTTCCTAATCCATTGAGATTTTGCTTCCCGGCAATTGTCATCAGTTTGGCTCAAATAAACTCCTTTAAACTTTCTAAAAAAAAGAAAAGGTAAACTTAGGCAGCTAATTCCTACCTGAAAGCAGACACATTTCGGGAATGTTGAAAAAGTCTTGGACAAGCTGATTCTAAAGTTTATATGGAAAGGCGAAGGGACAAAAACAGCCAAAACAATGCTGAAAAAGGACAACAAAGTAAGAAATAGAACCTGATATCAAGACTTAACTAAAGAGTTACAGTAATCAAGATGGTGTGGTATTGGCAAAAGGATAGATACATAGATCAGTGGACGGAATAGAGTCTAGAAATACAACTGCGCTATTAAATATGTCTGTTGATTTTTGACAGAGGTGCAAAGGCAAGTCAAGAAAGGATAGTCTTCTTAACTAGTTGTTGAAATAACTAGATAGCTATATGCAAAAAGAAAAAAGAGAAAAAGAATCTCAACCTATATCTCATACTTTATGTAAAAATTAACTACAAATCGATCACAGACCTAAATGTAAAATGGAAAACTATAAAATATTTAGGATAAAACAGGAAATCCTTGTTACCTTGAGTTAGGCATAGAGTTATTAGATACCAACACCAAAAGCAAGCTCCATAAAAGAAATAATAAATTGTACTTCATCAAAATTCACTCTGCAAAAGACACTCAAGCGAATGAAAAGACAAGACACAAGAATGGGAGAAAAGGGGCCGGCCCGGTGGCTCAGGCTTGTAGAGCTCCATGCTCCTAACGCCGAAGGCTGCTGGTTTGATTCCCACATGGGCCAGTGGGCTCTCAACCACAAGGTTGCCGGTTCAACTCCTCCAGTCCCGCAAGGGATGGTGGGCAGTGTCCCCTGCCACTAAGATTGAACATGACACCTTGAGCTGAGCTGCCGCTGAGCTCCCGGATGGCTCAGTTGGTTGGAGTGCATCCTCTCAACCACTAGGTTGCTGGTTCGACTCCTGTAAGGGATGGTGGGCTGTGCCCCCTGCAACTAGAAACAGCAACTGGACCTGGAGCTGAGCTGCGCCTTCCACAACTAAGACTGAAAGGATAACAACTTGACTTGGAAAAAAAGACCTGGAAGTACACACTGTTCCCCAGTAAAAGTCCTGTTCCCTTTCCCCAATAAAATCTAAAAAAAAAAGAATGGGAGGAAATATTACGTTGGGGCAAAAGTAATTGCAGTTTAAAAGGTTAAAAAAAAAAGTTACAAAAACCGCAATTACTTTTGCACCAACCTAATATTTGCAAATCATGTGTCAGACATAGGACCTGTATCCTGAATGTATAAAGAGCTCAAAGAGCTCAAAATTCATCAAGAAGAAAGCAAATAACACCATAAAAAATGGATGAAAGATTTGAAGGACTTCACCAGAGAAGATAGATGGATGGCAGAGAAGCACATGAACATGAAAACTGCTCAACATCTTATTAGAGAAATGCAAATTAAAATCATATGAGATATGCCATTAGAATGGCTAAACAACAGTAAAGAAGAAAACTGACCAGATTCTGGATTGGCAAGGATGTGGAACAACTGGAATTCTGGAAAACATTGTGATAGTTGCTTCTAAAAACATACACTTAGCATATGATGCAAGTATTTACCCAATTGAAAGGACAACCTATGACACAAAAACCTGTTGCGTGAATATTTATAGCAGCTCTATTTGTACTTACCCAAAACTGGAAACAACCTGAATGACCCTCAACTTTGGAATGGATAAACCAACTGTGATACATTCATACAATGGAATACTGCTTAGCAATAAAAAGGAACTATTCATATATGCAATAACACGAATGAATCTCTAATGCATTATGGTAAGTGAAAGAAGCCAAGTTCAAAAGGCTACTCACTATGTGATTGAATTGATGACGACATTCTGGAAAACTCAAAACCATTGGGACAGTGGAGAACAGATCAATGATTGCCTCAGGTTCGGGGTAGGGGGAGTGTTTGACTACAAAGGCGTAGCATGAGGAAATTTGGGGGGGTGATGGAACTGTTCTGTACTTGATTGTGATTTCACAACTATGCATTTATTAGAACTGTTAGAACTGAATCCCCCAAAATTAATTTTACTGTGTAAAAAAAAAAAAAGGTCTGAGGTTGAGAGATGTTAAAGAATTCCAGAAATGTAATTTCCTAAATATATTTGAATTTTTTAACGATTTTATTTCTTTTTTGAATGTATTTTAAGTAATTTAAAAGATACATAGTGAGAGGTCTCTGAGTAGAAATTTTAGATCCTTCAGAATTTATTTTATTTTGAAATGCAGTTGTGTGTTCTGATTCGTACGATTTCAAGAATGCTTTTCCAGTTATTTTCTACTTTGTTAAGTTTGCTTATTTGCCAAGTATTATGCTGCGCACCTTTCCTAGTCTCTTGTTCCTGTCCTAGGGTACTGCTGGGTCAAGCTGAAGATAAATTCTCTACTTCAGCACATGAAAAAGGATTCACTAGTGAGATTGATCAAGTTAATTGGGGGGCATGTGGATCTCATCCAAAGTCTAGCCAAGCTATCTGTTCTCCCAGGCAATACTTAATGGACGGAACCTTGGACATTCAGAATATTGTGGCAGGAGACGTCCTGAATATTTTTGGAAGTTGTATATTATGGCTTCCAGGTGAGTGTGGATTTTCAGGTTTGGGAAGACATTGAGAACATTGGCTGTGACTTATAGTTGGCTGAACCAGGTCCAATATTGATTAACAGCATTTCCCCCTCTGCCTGGCATCCTTCCCTCTGCTGCTGCTTTCTCATGAGAGGCTATTTGAACTATCTGCTAGTGTTTCTGGATCATGTCTCTACTCTGCTCTTTTTTTCCACAAGTACTCTGATTTTCCACCAGATCTCAAATGTCTAAGTAAGGACTTTAATAAAGTAAGGTCATCCCTCTTAGTAGGGAATTGTTGGGTGTCTGGGTGTCTGTGTCTCACCTAAATATTTTCCTGTTCTTGGGAAATTGTTATTCCAGTTGATCTCTAATCCTTTAATGTTGTTCTCCCCTTACCTTTCTCTCAAAGGCCATCAAGTGGAAATTGTCTTTACTTTTTTCTCCCACACCTGTGGAGTTGACTGGTTTATATTCACGGTGGCCTTTCCTTTCTTGCTCTACTATTAACCCCTCTGATATTGGTGCATCACTGTTTCTCTTTCATTTGAATCTTCAATCTTTGTCTTGCTTTCCCTCAACTCCCTGTCTCTACCCAACCCCAGTTGCTGCTCCGTTTTTCTCCTGTTCATAAAAGTAGTGTTCCCCCGGCTCCCTTCACTCTCTCAGCCTATTTGTTCCTCAAGCATGTAATTTGATTTTGTCCCCACCACTCCACTGAAACTGCTCTGCTCAATGACCTAATTGTCAAACCCAGACGACACTTTTCAGTCTTCGTTTATTTTTGCCTCTCTGCTTCTTTAAACTGTGATATTGTCCACTCTTGGTTTTTTCCCTCTTACCTTCTATTTCTTCTTAGTCTCGTAGTTTCCTTTTCTTCTACCCAGTCCTAAATGTGGTTACATATTTTTGTTGAAGTGTTAAAATCTTTTAATGTTTTTGTGCCATCACTTTAGGTAGATTCCTGTTCTCTAAAATCCTACTTCAACTAGGGTTATGGTATTACATGTACAACGGTGAGTGCATGAGACTGTTTGTCAGAGTCAGGTCCCTGGTCTTGGAAAAGCATAATGGGTTGACCTTGGCCTTACGATAGATACATCAGTTTTCTCAGCTGTCAAATGAGGGTAACAGGACCAGTTTAGCTTAGTGAGTGGTTGTGAGGCATGACTACTAATGAAAATTATAAAACACTTTGGCAAGTTAAAGTGTGATGTGATATAAATGCTAAATAATAGTTCTTTATTGGAATGTTGTGAAAATTAACAACATGGTAGAGGCCTTAAGTTCCTTTTGAGAAAGGTGATATCTTTTTATAAATTTTGTTAGAAGGAACAACTAGCTCAGACTATGGGAAAAGATTGCTACCTTAAGCTGCAGTGTAACAATTATGGAATCATAATGAAACAATTTTTTATTAAAGAGAATATTTCCAAGATTTGTTATAACTTTAGAGGACTTGTATCATTAGCGTTCTTTCCATCTTGGCTTTTTGGTTCAAGTGAGTATATGAATGCCACCGAAGGCCAGTGATAATACTGAATGTTTAAAGGACTGGTGGGGGTGATTTATTTATATTTAAAGCATCACAGCCAATCAGTAGAATTCACAAAAAAGCATGGAAAAGCATTTTAGTTTATGTTAGGTGACACCATATAGACACTTTAACAGAGGCTTAGGTGATGGTTGCAGTTAGGCTTTGAAGAGGGACATGGTACCATTTCAGGCAAAACTAGCACTCCTTGTTCCATACCAGAGTCTAAATATAGAATTGATGGCATTATGTACTTAGAAAATGCTTGAAATTCGAATCTGATGAACTAAACTTTTCTCAGCCTTTAAAGTGGCAGTCAAACAGGAAAATTGGGACGTGTTTCTTTTGATGCCTAAAGTCAATAAGGGAAAACTGAAATGGTTAAGTAGTGGTGCTGACATATGCTCAGAACTTGACTCTGCTGGGATCTTGTGTATTGTTTTTTCAATAGGGACCTATGTATTGTTAATTTTAGAACAAAGTGACATGAGGGTCCTAGATTTACATAGGTTGGAATTGAATCTTTTTTTCTGGAATTTGAGTTCTCCCATAATCCATTACCTCTTTGTATAAAGGACAAATAAAAGGCTTAGGTTTCTTTTCCTCTTTGATGGGAAGACTGTACTTGCTTTTGCAGCACCAGGCATTATTTGCTTTCCTTTTGCATTTGGTGACTGATAAAGGGTTCCCTGAATGGCCTGCTTCCACAGCAAAGGTAGTTGAGTAAGCTTACTGTCTTGGAGGTGCTTTACTTCTGTGGTTGTATTTAGACTTTATGTTATTTGCTTCCAGCATCTATCTGCCTTATTCATTGTAGAGTCAAGGATTGACTTCAGCTATTTTATGTTCATAGGTAAAGGTTCATCTTATATTCTTATTTTAGTTTCTTTGGATTTGATTTGCAGTTTTCTTGTGTCCATTCTGCTTAATAGTTCCCAGTAGATATTCACAAAGCTTCTACCTAAATGTTTTTAGAAATGAATTCCTTATGCTAGGCACCCTTATTTCCCCCTCCCTCCAGCTTTATTGAGGTGTAATGGACAAAATTATAAGATATTTAAAGTGTAATGTGATGATTTTAGGCACCCTTACCTATTTTTTTTTTTTTCTTCCATTCTGAGTTGCCAAGATTTCTCTGGAAGCTTGCAGTTGGCAGTATTATCAAGTCAAAATACCTTTAGGACTGTATGGAGACAGCACTTTCACAACTTCCTAACACTGTGGGATGTATGTAATATTTGATTTTTTATGTATTTTTTCTGTGACTACTCATTCATGTCCTTTGAAAAATTTCCCTTTTGGTTATTTGTCTTTTTCTTATTGACTTTTGAAAGTTCTTTGTGTTTTGTGGCCATCAACTCTCTTCCATAAGTGTTGCAAATATTCTTTAAGGCTATGAATAAGAAGTGAGAAAGTAGGCTATTGCAGTAAATGCTTATCCAAGATGATATTTGCTTAAAATGTTTGCCTTGGTTATTTGAGCAATGGTAAGCTTCTTTTGTCTCTCTCCTTCCAGAGATGCATAGAAAAAGCTCCTTCTGTCTGAAGTAAAGTGTTGGCTCTGTGTTGGTTATAATTTGCTTTTCCTGGCTGGCAAAGCCGCCTTTTTGTTTTCTGTCTTCTGACAGATTATAGGATTGTGGGGAAACAGCGTCCAGGGCTTTTTCAGGAACTGTGCCATTTTATCTACAGGAGAAGCCATTGGCTTTGGCACTAAAAGAGAATTGGCTCTGCATTTAAAGATGCCAAATCATACTTGATTCACAAGTTTGCTGTCTCATTTTTTGTGTGTGTGTGTGTGTGTGTGTGTGTGAAACCTTTTCAGGATGTTGGCTTTTCATTTTTCTACCATGTGCTACCCCATCAATATGAGATATTAACAACTTGTCCCTTTTCTCCAACTTCCCACCACCAACATATGCAATCCAAACATCCCAAACCATAGCAAATGATATAACAGTCATTTGAGGATGAGGGAAAAATACACCACACAAATGTTTCCATTGTTCTTATGGTGACTTGGAGCTTTAATTCTGGTTTATCAGTTAAAACCTTAGTCTTTCCTATGGAAAGTTGAATTATTTAGGTGTGGAAATGATTTGCCAACCAACATGTCTCTTTACAGAGGCTTTTCAAAGACAACAGTGAAAGCTAATTGTCAGGGTTCTCTATCTCCTAACTTGGGTGCATTTAGAGTGCATTTAGGAAATTTCTACTTACTCATTTTCCCTTGACAGACACTCTCTTTTCAGGGGAGTGTAATATAATTTATCCTGATTTCTACTGAGAAGTTTTATTGTCATGTAAGCAGTCTTAACTCCAATTGTATCTGTTACCTTCATGCTTTTTAAACCGTGTACAATTGATTTTGAAACCTAGCCAACTAGATATTTTAGCAAATCTTCCATACCCAAGAAGGCCTCATGCCTCTACTTTCTAAAGAAAACAATTTAAAGATACCTTCAAGGTATAGCTTATTTTCATTTGAATTAAAGCAGGGAAGATTGTTAATAGGAAAATCAGCCAGTTTGGATAAGCTGGTTTGTCTAGTGTGAATTATGATATGGACACATGTTTTTTCTCCCTGTGCCAGAAATGCTTTCCTTTCTGTTCTGCCCTAGGCCCCCAGTCTTGCAAAAGTTGGGGTTTGGTTCTCATGTGCAGTTTTTAAATTGGTGTGTCTCCTCTCACTAGACTAAGTTGCTCATTCATCTTTTTGTCCCTGAGGTCCAATAGAGTTCCTGGTATATGGGAATGCAATAAAAATGTGGTGATGTGAGTGAATGAATGAATAAATTGAACTCCCACAGATAAGGTGAATGGATTTTACAGTTCCCTCTAGTGTCTGAAAGAGAAAGTGTAGCCAGTTTTTAAAAAACAACAAAAAATCTCTTAAGGGATACCTTGCTATTAAGTTGGTGCAAAAGTAATTGCGGTTTTTGCAAATTTTTTTTTTTTAACCTTTTAAACTACAATTACTTTTGCACCAACCTAATACATTGAAATAGTAGTTCAAGGCATTGCCTTTTTGTTTTTTAACTTTAACACTTGTATTTTCAGACCTGCTGCTTTCTTTAAGTCTAGTGAATCATAACGTTTCTTACCAAGGTCTGTGTTCTGTCTCATGACTGAATTCTGTAAAATGTCCCGGAGCAGGTCTTTACGGGGAAAATACCTTTTTAATAGTGTTCAGCTTCTGTTAATGCTGATCGTTTTTACTGTTTTGTCTTTGTTATGTGATTCTACTGAAAACTGTGTGTTTATTTTGATTGGAGTAAATGATCAAAGGCAGCTTTTTTTTTTTTTTTTTTTTTTTGCTTGTTAAATGTCATTAGGGAAATTTGCAAAATAGAGTACTCAAAAAATACTGAAGTGCAACCTGATCAGTGATCAGACTAGGTAGGTAATTACCTAGTTTCAGTCCAGCCCATTGATCTTTTCTTTCTATTTGTGAGAGATGACGTGTTTGTTTTATCTTTTAATATATTTTACTAATTAAAAAAGCAAGACATGTCTAACATAGAAAGTTTAAAAACTGTAAAAAATAATCTGTAATTCCACATCTTAGCTAATCTATTAAAATTACAAAGTAATACATATATTTTTAAAAGATCAAATAAAACATTTAAAGATTGTCTCCTTCACCTCTCCCTACCCCTTCTGTCCCCCACTCAGTGGTAAATAAGCACTGGTGACCAATTGGTGTATACACGTCCAGGTATTTTTCTTGGAACTGTAGCCATATGTATTCATAGGTGGTTAAGAAATGGATGTCATTATTTTATAATACAATCTGAAACTTGGTATTTTTAAAGCTTTTATTGAGATAAAACATACATACGGAAAAGTATACATAAGTAGACAGCTCAGTGAATTTTCACAAATTGAACATACTTATGTAAATAGTTCCCAGATCAAGAAACGCTGAAGCCCCTCCTATCAATTTATCAATTTGTCCAGGATCCTGTTGAGGCAGAGCAGCTAAGTACTTAGTAGTGGCAGAATGAGGACTTGGTTATTTGTTCTATCTTGAAAATGAATTAAGAAAGTTATTAATGCTTTCAGCTTTGGTGGCTGTTATGAGAACTTGAGTCATTTAAATGATTTGGGCTATTCTTTTACTACAAAGTTTACTGGTCTAAATATTTATTGAGGACTTGATTACATATGCCTTACTGTGCAAAATTGTGAAGGGAGAGATATAAACGCAAATATACTAGCTCTGAGTTACAGCCTAACTTAGGAAGACAAATCACATATTAAACAACAGAACAATTAAATACAAAATTGTATGTGGTAGTGATTCAAGATGGATCATCGCTGACACCATCAAATAAGGCTCCATAAGGGAGGTAGAATTGGAGCTGGGTCTTGAAGAATGGGTAGGATTTAAATGTAATGCTTGTAACACCACAAGTCATGGCAAGAAAGTAGAAATAGAGGAACATGATACATGGACAGTGAGCAAGAAAATCAGTCTATCTGGTGTGGGGAAAACATGCTGAGAAAAGGTAGGGAGTTACGTTTGATGCCATAGGCTAGTGCCAGGTTATGGAAGATACAACAACCGCAGAGTGGAAACTTGGCTGGATGACATAGGCACCAGTGAGCCACTATATAGCTTAGTGGAGAGGAGTATTAGATTTGGAGCCAGAAGACTCAAGTTCTAATTCTGACTTTTCCGTTTACCAGCTATGTCACCTAGAGTAGACCACTCAACTGCTTTGAACCTCTGTTTCTTCATTGTAAAAATGGAGGAAATTTTCTATTTCATTGGTTTATTATGAAGATAATATTATATATGTATATATAAATTTCTTGACACAGGGCCTTGCACCTAGTAAATGTGCAATGAATTGCCCTGTTTCTGTAGTTCTTAAAGGAGAAGAGCCAATGTACGAAAGCAGTGGTATGTGGAATAAGGGAGAATAGAAAGAAGTTATAATTACCCCCACAGACACATGGTAAGGGTGTCTGTTAGGGTACTGGCAAAATAGAAAGAGTATATTTGAGGGGCATGAAAAGAATTCAGTTGGACTTGAAGTCTTCTTTAGGAGGAAATGTTTTGGGCGTCCCTGTGATCTTTTATGAAACAATTGTAATTCCTTTGTGGTTTTTTGGATTATATAGATACTTTTGGCAGATGAATTTGACTTCTTAATTTCAGTTAAGGTATTTGAAACCGCCTAAGAATTCCTTGTTTATGTTTTAAAAGAGGATGTTAGAAGTTTTGTCTGAATTACCCAGTTTTCAACATTTGTGAAAATAATGGCGAGACACAGGTATATTTGTGTTTGATGTCTAGGCAAATCAATTCGTACGTGAGTGACCTTGAAAGGATTTAAGTTTTAGTTTCTATTTAATCCTTTAAAAAAAATCGCCTTTATCAAGAAGGCTGGACTCTGAAGGCACTGACTCACAAGTTTCCTTTTGCCATCAAGAGTACCTTTCAGGTCAGCTCTTCTAAACATTAGCTTATTGAGTATTGTTTCGTTATTTTAATATGGAAAATGCCACAGGATTGCTAAATGACGTGGAGGAGAGCTGTAACTGCTTTTGTGCTCTTGAGAATTTTTGTTCTAGTTCAGGAGAAGATGGGTGGCACTCACTTGCTAGCTAGTCTGACACGTTTGTGGGCAGAATTTAAAATAAATAATTTTTCACATTTGATTCTTTTCATATGGAACCTAATAAAAGCTAGCCTATGAGACACTGATGAAATTTCTCTGTAAATGCTGCTTCAGCCAGAGTCTTTGAATTTGGGTTAGGAAAAAAAAGAGCTGGTTTTAAAATGGGTATGTTTTTCAGCTCCTTTGCCATCTTCCAAAAAGACTGAGGTTATATATATGAAATGCTTTGAGCGCCACATAGGAAAGAGCTACTTAGAAGTATTTTGTTTCTGTTTTTAAAAAATTGTAGTAGTAATTGGGGAACTAAGCAGGATTGTAGTGGGTGATGTAGATTTGTAACATTAGTTGCTAGAATTCTGGGGAACAAAATGTCAGTATAGGTAATAGCTTGCCTTCCGCACCCCCATTTTGTTTTTTTTTTCTTAAGTGAGATCCATATACTGCTCCACCACTATGCCTAAGAAAATATCCTACAATCCTTAGCATATCCATCCCAGCAGTGTTATGCCCTTAACGTTGGCATTAGAGATTGAAGTGTTGATGCGGAGTCCTGGCAGTTGCTTTGAGTTTTTTCTAATATGAGGTGATGGCTTTAACAAGACTTAGATGTTTGCTTCCTGATTTTACTGAAACCTGTTAAGGGAGTGGTTAGTTTGGGTTTAATTGGAAGTAGATGTCTTGTGGCTGAGCTGGGTTGGAGCCAACTGTGTGTGTGTGTGTGTGTGTGTGTGTGTCCTTTGGTGTTTCTTTTTTGCAGGTGATTTGATGTATTCCCTCTTCTGCCACCACCAACTTCCAGGTACATACCTTTCCAATATTCACCCCCTACCCCTTAATTTCTGAGTCTTGGGAAGCACTTTCAAACAGGGTGGATTGATGTGTGCGGCTGACCTAATATGCAAACCTAAATCTCTGCACGGTTGAGGGAGTGCAGTTGACTCTGTGAAAAGAAGGGCGAGGCATAGAGGCCTGGGGAGCATTTTTACCGTCGGGTATCTCTGCTAGTGGCTATTACTGTGGAAGTCTGAGGCACTCTGGGAGGTACTGCCTGGCAGGGGGTCATTCTTAATACCCAGGCAGAGTGGGCGGGGGAGCGCGAGAAGGGGGGGCATCACCTGGCCCAGCTGCGAGATGCTAGGCTCCCAGCTTTGGGGTGGGGGGCCAGGAGGGATAGGGGCAGCTCTAACAAAGAGGAGCCGCGCGGGGGCCGGGGCCGCGGGAAGCCGGCCTATCCCGGGCTGCTGACCTCCCAGCGGGCCTCCCCAGTTGGCTGCTTGGCGAGTCGTTCTGCTGGCTCCCTGGCTTGCCATTGGCTGTGTGGACGGGAGGGGGCTCGCGGAGGGCCGGGATGGAGTTGAGGGGGCGGGGCTCGCTTCCGGCGGCGAAGGGGAGCGAGCGGCAGCCGGCTGGGGGAGGGGGTGTTGGCGCACCGCGGAGTGCTGCGCTCGGAGAGCCTGGCACCCGGAGCAGGCGCCTCCCCCTCCCCCTGCCAAGACCGCTAGAAGCCCCTTCTCATCCATCCTCTCGGGGCGGGTCGCGGAGAGTTGAACTGCCCCACGCGGGCGGGGCGGAGCCCGGAGCCCCAGCGAGCTGCGGAGCGATCCTCGCCTCCCTTCCCAGGGCTCAAGGTGTGTGTGGTGCTTTTTCTAACGCAAGCCCGACTTCAGCCGACTTAACCTTGAGGGGAAATGGAATGGGAAGTAAGAGCTCCACATGCCATCAATTTACTTTGATTTTCTAATTCTACCCTTAATTCTTCTTTCTCTCCCTCCATCTCACCCCTGCAGCAGGGTAAGGAGATTCAGAACTCATCTCTTTTTACTGATGTGTCGATGTCGGTCGCGCAGTAACATGAACAGAGGAGAAAAGAGAAGCCCTTTCTTGGGAGGCATCTGATGCAGTAAACCGCAAAACAAACAAACAAACAAAAAACCGTAGGAGTTGGTTTTTGGAACTGTACTGCATCCTTGCCCATTAAGGCTGTCTTCACCATTTTTCCTACTTGGGATTGCCTTAATCAGCAAAAACAATCTAAAGGAAGGAGGTGCTAGTGGAAAGGGGGAGAACCCCCGGCAAATGATGGTTTAAGGACATCTTGATACTTGTTAGAGATTAACTCTGCTCAAGTCTCTTCCAGAGTACATTTTCACAGGCTTTGTGTAGTACTTAGCCCTGTTGGAGAAACCTAGCTAGAGCGACCAAACTTACCTTGTTACTGAAACTTAAACGTCTTATCTGTTTCTCCACCTGTATATTATATCCATAGGTTCTCAGAGGATTTCGTTTCAGTTGTCAAAAACCAAACTTAAAAAAAAAGAAATCCAGATGAGTTTTGTTTAATTCGTTTATTTTTATCCCCTCCCCCCTTTATTGATTTGGGTGGCTGTAGCATTACAATTTAAATTATATTTTTCTCTTTTGAATTCATTTGCTTCTACAACTTATACAGGTCCCTTCTTTCTGAAGGACACAGAGTTCATCTTCAGCCCAAATCAGGAACCTCTTTTATAGGTTTTTAATTGAGAGGAAAGTTATCAATTGATGGAAAACCCAAAATTTGCGATGTTGGAAACAAAGGGTGTGTGTGTGTTGCACATGTCTTTGTTGAGTGGCAATGTTCAAGGTGAACTTGATTTAACTGGGCGTTTTCACCAAAGGCGTTTGGACCAGATTTATGTTAATGTTGATTAGAATGCCAGAAGGGATCAATATCAATTTTTTGGCAGTACTTTGGTAAAAAATTTTTTTGAAGATCTAATTGGCTTTATTATGCAATTCATGAATGGGGCAGTAGTCCATTTAGCAACTAGAAGGACGATCCTGGGCAAATAGTAATTGAAATGATTGAGAGATCCTTCTTGAAATCTAGGTTCAGTTTCCAGAGATTGTTCTAACTGAAGTTATGTTGAAGACAGAATTTATATGCTGGAGCTATTTGACAGTTTTAGCTGAATTAGTGTGTTTTTCTTTGCATTGATTTATAGGATCTCTAACCAATGAGCAGTTTGGGGTGAAAGCAAGTAGTATAAAGAATAGGGATGATGGGATAGGAAACCATCTCAGTTATGGAAACTTATCAGGGATCAGAAAACTTACTATACTTTTTAAAAAATTGTCAAGTAGACCAAGTATACAATTGTGCAAAAAGGTAGATCCACAGTAAGCCTTTGTTGGATTTTGGGTTTTTAGTTTATTACCCACTTATCTCTTAAAGACTCCATGAATAAAGTTTAAATGGAAAGGCAAAGAGGATCCCCCCCATGTTGTTTCACCTAACTTGTTGCTGAGGACGAACTGTTAAAAATCACTGATTGAAGTTTGACAGCTGGTGTACAAAATGAAATGCAGTTTGATGGCTAAGCGATATTGCAAGCTGAGAAAGTGATTAAAAAAACCGCTTGGTGACCATATTAAAGTATATACCACTTCTTGCTTCTACTCGAAAACAAGTTGCCCTCCTATTTGATACCGTAGGTGGTTTTTTCTTTGTCTACCCACGGGTGAGCAGTTAATACAGCTTTATAGTTACTACACTTGGCTCACTTAATTTTTTTTATATTTCTCTTTTCTTGACTGATTTTTGTAATCAGTATTTTGCATGGTGCACTGATTTCCCCAAAGAATTGTCCTCAGGCGACAAAAGGCTATGTATAGAACTAATCACAGGTGTATCTACCCTGATCTCCACATGTCATTTAAGGGGGATGGAAATCCTCAGATTTGGTCCCCTGCAAGGAAATTATATAAAGCTGTGACTTCCCATGTCTCTTTAAGTTGAAGGGAGATGGTGCTGCTGAGGTTAAAGTAGCTGATTGAATTTTAATTATCAATTTGTTTTTATCCATCCATCCTGCTTATTTTTGTGAGCCACAGTTTAGAATGTCTTAAGAAAAGGGCCCTATGTTCTCCCTAAGGGGACTCAAGCCCAATCCCCCATTCACATCAGAGGTATAAAACGATCCCCTTGAGAAGGTGAAGGAAAAGATTGGGCCCCTGGTGTGGTTTGATTCTCATAATAATCAGCTTGAATGTTGTAAGGTTCGGTATTGGGAAAAGCTTGCTCAGGGTTAGAAATGTTAGAGGCAAAAGGACCTGGGAATGCTGCAATATGAGAGACTTATTTAGAGACAGTGAATGCATTTATAGGGAGATGTGGCTGGTGGTTGTTTTTAGCTATTCAGCTTTGTCATGTAGCTGTCCGAGACAATATTTTGTGTGTGTTTAAGCACAACTTTCTCTTCCAGGGGTTGACTCTTGGCAGCTAAGTCTTCTGAGAAAGTTGTTTGCTGTGAGTCTGAATCTAGAGGGTCGAGGACTTGACTTTGTGGAGTCTGGTGTCTGTTTACAACTCAGATAAGGATGTGGAGTTGGTTGCTGGTGAATCACTGAACTCTTCCTAATGAACGGTTGCTAGGCAAAGTGCATCTCAGTCCGCTTAAGCCTCAGTAGTTCACAGGTCTGCTCTTCATGAGGGCCCGAAAATCTTCCTAATGATACTGCCCTTGGTCCTGTCAGATGCGCATGTGTTGCCTAGTGGCTCAAAAGGGGGTGGGGTGGGGCACTAGAACAACTTAGGGAGATCAATTCACCCATCTACTTACCTTTTAAGTAACATGGGTCCGCATTGTCATTAAGGTCTCTCCTGGGTCAAGCGGTGGTGGAGGAGGGGATTGCTCTCCAATATTAAGATACCACTGTTTGATTATCTTCGGTTTGTAACTAGTAAGGCAGTGAACTAAAACAATCATTTTGGAAACAGGCCAGTGATAACACTGCCCTTGGGCCTGGATGGATGGAAAAATAGGACAGAGTAAACAATTGAGGGCATAAATAATGAATCTTCCAACTGAGCCCTGGGAGAGGGAAGGAGATTATCCTCAGAGCTGTTCAATCTGGCATTGAAAGGGGAGAGTCCACTGAATTAATTACCCTGACTGTGTTTGATACTGCACTTAGTATGGGATTGTTAGAGTCGTTCAAAACAGAGTTGCCTTTTAGATATAAACTTTCAACCCATCTTTCTGTTTATTTGGTTTGGTGTTTCAAAATCCAGGCCTTTGTTTGCTCCCCCCAACTTTGTTCTGTATGTTAGCATTCTATGAATACTGGGCAGTCCTTATATTTGGCCAGATTTTAGAATTTTGCTTACTTAAAAATTTAATTACCTGTTAATATATGTGGTAATAGAAGAAAAAAGAGAAAGTCTGAGACGGATTTAAAGGAATTATTTGGTGCCTTGAATACATACGTGTCATACTTTGAAATTAAATGTAGAGTTGTAGAGTATAATTATATAACAACTCACAAAACCTTAGGACTAGTTTCTTCAGCCCAAGAATCATTTCCAGTGTTAACATAAATATTTTTACTTTTGGATTAGTTTTCCATCCTGTGAATTAAGTAAGCAGTTTCTTCGTGGTCTCAGCTTTTCTCTGAGGTAGGGAAAACTAAGGCCCTGAGAATGTCTAAATAACAATGATTTGGTAGTAAAGCCAGACCCAGAGTCAAAGTCTCAGAATTCTTCCTTTCTCTGAATTTCTAATATATTTTTTAATTCTTTTCTCCAAGAACTCCTTTCAGGATCCCTATTTGAAATGATTTGAGATTTTCCTGTCTTTACCCTGAGAAGCTGTTTTTATTTCTCTAGTGATGAAAGGAATCCAAAGACCAAGACGTCATTATCAATCAAGAGAAGGAGGAAGGTTTAGAATGAGGTGATATCAGGAGGAATAACAGATAGAGATGTAAAGGAAAGGCCACACTGAAGTTTTATGCTTATTGGGTGCTGATGGGTCCCAGGGAGGGAGCACTGGGTTGTTTAGATCAAATTTTCAGTCAAGGACTGAGTTTGTTATATTTCAGCCTTGCTGGAAAGCGTAGCAGGCATCTTTGCCAATATATGGGCAGAATAGTGAAGGGTTCATTCTTTTTTTTTTTTAAATTTATTGGGGTGACAATTGTTAGTAAAATTACATAGATTTCAGATGTACAATTCTGTATTACATCATCTATAAATCCCATTGTGTGTTCACCACCCAGAGTCAGTTCTCCTTCCATCACCATATATTTGAAGGGTTCATTCTTGATCAGAGAATACAGAGGATGCCAAAATGTATACACATTTTAAGAAAGGAAAAAAACTGTATTAATATATACCAATAACAGAAGAATACACGTCACGTTTGACTTCTGCAATTAAAAGAGTGGTTACCATCAGCATCCAGACACTTCTGATTACGGCGAACTACTGCTTGAGCAATGTTAACCAGTGTTAACATCTCTTAAAATGTGTGTACATTTTTTTGGCACCCTGATATTATCAGTTCTTGATTATTCATGTGGAAGGGCAAACAGGCAAAGTATAGACAGGTAAAAGCTAAAGATATTCCTAGGCCACATTTTTAAGCAATTGCTTTAACTTCCTCTGTTTTTAACTGGGATTTTCTAGCTGAACAAACTGATTATAGATTTGTTTTCTTCCTCTGTAGTCATTCAAGAAACCAGTAGGTAAGATAGCCATGAGTTTGGGTTACGCTTAGTTTCTTAGTCATCAAAATTAGTATATAAACTCAGTACTGGACCTAGAAAAGTTCAGCTCCGTTTAGTAAGCTTGAGACAGTTTGTTTTATTTAGTATTTTAACACTTGACCCCTGTTACCTAATTACACTGAGTTCCTGTGGAGATTTGAGATCTTCCAAGTGGTAAATCAAACTAGCTCTTGATACTGGCATGTCCGTGTTGGCTTCTTCTGGCCCCGCAGTACACACAGATCCTTCATCATGTTGGGTGAGCTGTAGAAAGCCAAGCCAAAGAACTGTTACCAAAGCAAACGCCTCTTCTAACACTGGGCTATATGTACTCATGATGAGCGCTGTTGGCCAAAATGAAATCTATTTAGAAGTCAGATTGTGATTGAAGAAGGTTAAGAGTTATAAATTGAAAGCTGAGGATTTAAGTGCTGTTTGGTGGGAAAATGTTACCAGTTTCTCCTCTCCCCTCCCCTCTCTTTTTTTTTTAGTGGAAGACCAACTGAATATTACAGCAGTTTTAAAAGGCAAGGTTTCCATGACCAATTGCTAATTCTTTATACTCAGCAAAATGATTTGGAGGATCAGTTGCTGATCTGAGTGAAAATTAGATTTTATGCCACTTGGAGAATTGAAATGATTTCAGACAACGTCTCTATTGCTTCCGAGGAGAAGCGTAAGCACTGTTAGTCATAACTTAAATTTTTTTCTTTTGTTCCAAAAGCTAAAGTACTCCTACCACTTAACACTCATTATGTAAAGGCTAGGGCTAATCTGTTTTAAAACAAAAGGGGGATCAAAACTAGAAGTTAAAGGCAATTTCTCCAGGTCAGAGTATATATGAATGGAAAAGTCACGTTTCCTGGGTTCCTGAATGGGCCTTCTGTGTTACCCAGCTCTTTAGCTGGAAGTGGTTTTAGTATTGTGAAGACATGAATTTTGTAGCTGTGTAAAGTACTGGTTTGGCTTTTGCTTATCTTATTCTCCTAGAACCTCTTTCATTCAACAGAAAGTGGGACCAGTGGATTAATGAAGAATCCATATCATGGTCTTAACCTGTCCTGCCAGGTGTTACTGGGCATTCACTTAGTGCTTTACAAAACATTGTAGTACTTCGTCTTCATTCAGTCCTTGTAAGATACAGTGCGATTGGAGTGTGATACTGTGTTAGAACATTTCCCCAGAGACAAAAGGAACCTTTCCTTTTAAGAAAAGTCCTTTGCCTATTTCATAGTCTGAGGCAAAATTAAGTTGGAACAGGTTGCTTTTATAGCAAGCTGTATTTTAATGTTTGCCTCTTCTTCAAGCTGAAAAAACTACCCCAACTGAAATGTGACATTTTTATCTTTCGTGGTATGTTTGGAGGAGATTGTTCCTTAGTGTACCTAGAAGTGAGTGGCTGAGGCCACTGCAGCCTGCACATCGACTTTGTAGCTCTTTAAAATTCTGTTTTTACCAACTCTCTCCATCCCCCCCACCTGTCCACATCTGCTCACCTCTCAGCTTCCCACAACTAGAAAGTACCATTGCTCAACCCGGGAAACGCTAGTCTTTATTCCAGTGAGAGTGTCCAACAGCGAGCTGTGGGTGTGTGCAAGCTGGCAGTACTTGGCTGCAGTATTACTTAGAGTATTTCTCTGTTACAGAAGCAAGATTCCACTCTGCAGAACAAGTTGATCAGTTGCACTTTATGCAAGTGCCTTAGAGTTAAACTTGAAATAAGAGGGAGGAATATCTATATTAGTTTTAATTAATTTCTTTTAAAAAATCTGTTATGCAATTAAAAGCTGTACTGTTGTCTTACACTGAAACGAAGATAAACCATGAACAAACTAGTTTCTCAGTGAGGACCACTCTGACTGCTATTTCAAATTGCTTCCCCCTCCAACGCTCCCCATCTCCTTATATGGCCTTATTTATTTTTTCATACTATTTATCATCTTCTAAGAGTCTATGCAACTTACCTATTCATTAAATTTGAATCTCCCGCTCTACCCCATGTAAAAATGGAAGCACCACAAAGATAGGAGCTTTTGTCTGTTAGGTTCATTGCTGAGTCTCTAGCTCCTGGAGCAATGCTTTGCTTCATAGTAGATGTTCAGTAAATATTGGTATGAATTAATAGAGAGGTATTCTTTAATAGATATCTGGGGATTAGAATTGGAATGTATGGGAAGATTATTGTCTTCGAGCTAGAACTAAATTAGGGATCAGATTACTTAACTAGTTTAACGGAAAGAATATGTGGAAAAAACTCAAGGAATTGGGATTAATTAGCCTCTATTAGAGGAATGACAGACATAGTATGCAAATATAAAGGAATATTATATAAAGATAGATGACTGGCTTTTATTCACCTTGGAGGGGACAAAAAATTAGGCTGAAGCTCCTGAACAACTAAACTAATGTATAAGACATACAGAAGAATTCCCTGATTTTAAGAATAAACACTGGAGCAGGTGACCAAAGAGAGATGGTTTCTCAGAATGGATTTTCAGCTCTGGCACCATGTTGGAGGCAGTAGTGAGAAGAGGAGGAGCACAGAGCCTGGGGTTAGAAATCCTGATTGTGGTCTAAGGGACTTACTAGCTTTTCCTGGTTTACGGTGCAAATGAGACCAATGATACCTGCCCAGACTGTCTCTCGCCTGGCATTTGAAAAACTCAAATGAGAATCAGTATGAAAGCACTTTGAAAACTGTAAAGATCTCTACAGATGTAAGCAATTGTTAATGACTTTACACAACCACCTTTGTGATTTAGAATCATCTGAAAGTTGGATTTAGCAGTAATCTAGTCCAACTTTTAGCTACTGAAAATAAACTTTTCCATCATCAGTGAATGGTCATTGCTTTTGCTTCAGCATTTCTAGTGTGGTGCTATTGTTGAACAAGTTCAGATTGTTTTTGTTCACCTAAAATTGCTTTCTTCAGACTTTAATTTATTAACCTATTTTGATCTCGCGTTCAGAGGTAAACCTGCTCCCTCCTTTACATAATGGTCCCCTTATGTGCAGGTTACTGGAGCCACTTAACTGACTTGCCTTGCCGTCTCCTGTTTGTCTCTCACACTTCCAGCAGATTATTTAAAATAGATACCTGTTCAAGTTACTCTCCTTAAAACCTGTCCCTATCTTTCCGTGGCTTCAGGATAAAGTGTGACATTAGCTAATAACAGTTATAACCACCGTTGTTAAGCATAGGCTCTGTACCAGGTAGTTTATAATCTCATTTAATCATCACAATTGTCCTGTAAGATGTCGGGGCCACTCTTTTTGCTGATTTAATGTTAACATTGAGCTGTGACTCCAACCCAGCTTTATTCTTAATCTGCTGCTCTGTCCGTCTAGTATGACATAAAAGGCTCTTCATAATTGGGTGCATCAGGCTCAGCTCCAGGTTTAGCATCAATACCCATAGTCCACCACAGACCACTTGTGGTTCCCCAAACGTGCCATTCATGTTACTATTGCGTGCCTTTTGTATGTTAGTTTTCTCTGCCTAGAGTAGCTTACCCTTTTTTTTTTTAAAAAAATTAAAGTTTATTGGGGTGACAATTGTTATTAAAGTTACATTGGTTTCAGGTGTACAACAATCTATATATCACATTGTGTGTTCACCACCCAGAGTCAGTTCTCCTTCCATCACCATTTGTTTGACCCCTTTACCCTCATCTCCCACCTCCTTCCCCACTTACCCTCTGGTAACCACTAATCTATTGTCTGTGTCTATGAGTTTTTGTTTCTTTGTTTGTCTTGTTCCTTTGTTGTCTTCAGTTTTATACACCACATATCAGTGAAATCATATGATTCTCAGCTTTTTCTGTCTGACTTATTTCGCTTAGCATAATAATCTCAAGTTTTATCCATGTCGCAAATGGCACTACTTCATCTTATGGCAGATTGGTTGCTATTGTGTATATACACCACATCTTCTTTATCCGATCATTTATCAAAGGGCACTTTGGTGGTTTCCATGTCTTGGCCACTGTAAATAAAGCTGCAGTGAACATCGGAGCACATATGTCTTTATGGAGAAGTGTTTTCATTTTTTTGGAGTAGATACCTAGGAGAGAAGGATTGTAATTCTATTTGTAATTTTTTGAGGAACCTCCACACTGCCTTCCATAGCGGCTGCACCGGTCTGCATTCCCACTAACAGGGTATGAGGGTTCCTTTTTCTCCACAGCCTCTCCAACACTTATTATTTGTCTTGTTGATGACAGCCATTCTGGTGTGAGGTGATGTCTCATTGTGGTTTTTATTTGCATTTCTCTGGTGATTAATGATGTTAAGCATCTTTTCATATGTTTATTGGCCATCTGTATGTCCTCTTTGGAGAAATGTCTATTCAGGTCCTATGCCCACTTTTAAATTGAATTGTTTATTTTTTTGTTGTTGAGGTGTATGAGTTCCTTATATATTTTGGATATTAGCTGCTAACCGGAGGCGTTGTTTGCAAAAATCTCCCATTCGGTTGGTTGCCTCTTTATTTTGTCGATGGTTTCTTTTGCTGTGCAGAAGCTTTTTAGTTTGAGGTAGTCCCATTAATTTATTTTAGCTTTTACTTCCCTTGCCTTTGAAGTCAAATTCATAAAATCCCAAGGTCCATAAGTTTAGTACCTATGTTTTCTGTGAAGTTTATTGTTTGAGGTCTTTGACCCATTTTGAGTTAATTTTGGTAACACGGTGACAGACAGCAGTCCAGTTTGATTCTTTTACACGTGGCTTTTCAATTTGCCCAGCACCATTTATTAAAGAGGTTGTCTTTTCTCCATTGTATGTGTTTGGCTTTGTTGAAAATTATCTGTCCATATTTATGTGGGCTTATTTCTGGGTTCTCAATTCTATTCCATTGGTCTGTGTGTCTTTTTCTGCCAATACCATGCTGTTTTGATTATTGTTACCCTAACCTTCTTAATCTGGTAAGTACTTTTTTTTTTTTTTTAATTGGGGAAGGGAACAGGACTTTATTGGGGAACAGTGTGTACTTCCAGGACTCTTTTCCAAGTCAAGTTGTTGTCCTTTCAGTCTTAGTTGTGGAGGGTGCAGCTCAGCTCCAGGTCCAGTTGCTGTTGCTAGTTGCAGGGGGCATTGCCCACCATCCCTTGCGGGACTCAAGGAATCGAAGTGGCAACCTTGTGGTTGAGAGCCCGTGCTCCAACCAACTGAGCCATCGAAGAGGCAGCTCAGCTCAAGGTGCCATGTTTCAATCTTAGTTGCAGGGGGCGCTGCCCACCATCCCTTGTGGGACTCGAGGAGTTGAACCGGCAACCTTGTGGTTGAGAGCCCACTGGCCCATGTGGAAATCGAACCGGCAGCCTTTGGCATTAGGCGCATGGAGCTCTAACTGCCTGAGCCACCGGGCTTGCCCCAATCTGGTAAATTCTTGCTTGGCCTTCAGTGACCCATATTATTCTCCCTTCTTTCTCACTCTTCCCTGGAAGTATTAGTTTCATTATTTGGGTTTTCAAACAACTTTATTCATTTTTTTCTTTTTTTAAATTGAGGTCTAATTGACATGCAACTTCATACTAGTTTCAGGTGTACAACATAGTGATTCGATATTTGTATATACTCATATTGCAAAATGATCACCATAATAATGCATTTCTCACCAGGGATTTTGTCTGTTGTATTTGTATTTCCAATACACAGTACTGCCACAGTGCCTCGTGTGTCAGGTGCTCAGGGAGTGAGTGAGTGAATGAATGAATGAATGAATGATGTCCCTACTATGTGTTTTCCTTTTCAGGTTAAACTCTTGTTTTCCTTTACTATCCATAATACAGTTTCTAGATCCCTATTTTTTGCATCCTGACTGAGCTATTCCTAAGTTTTTCCATGTTTCACATCAGAAAGTGTTGTATTTTAATGACCAGAAGAAGTGAACTGCAACCTTCCAAAATAACTTTCACTGAAAAGTGTACCAAATGGGCAGGGGTCCAGCTGCTGCTTTGGGAAAGGTTCTATTGCATTAATTTCTAGCCATCTTGCTAAAATAGAGCCCAAATCAGCTGAGAAAAAATAAGCAGAGGTAGCACTTTGTACCTCCTTTTTCTCTTTTACCTTCTGTCACCACAGCAGGGGACCTGCCTCCCGCCCACTTTACAGGTCACTGTTGATACAAGACCACAAGACAGAGTGGTTTCCTAAGACTCCACAATACCCTTAGGAATCTTAGTCCCTTGGGCTGTAGACACAGTTGAAAAGCAGAGTCTGATATTAAATTCCAAGGGCAGGGGTACAGTTCTTGTCCAGAACTGAAGGCATGAGTAAGGCAGCAGGAAATCTATCAACTCTAAAGTCCACTTGGAAGTGATTTAATCTTTGCCATTGAAGCAGATCAACAATTGCATTTGGTTGTCTAAAAATGAGATTATTCGGGATTCTCTTAGAAGAAAACAAATTATTAGTATGATTGTAGCTCCTGGCTTTGCATAATGTCTCATTACCACATGTTAGTGGCACAGGGTACATCTAGAGCACAGTACTGGGGTACGGAGATCAGGCCACATTGCCTTACTGAGGGCGTCTAGGGGAAATGTAACAATTCTCAGCAGTCCTCAGCCTTAATGGGCTTGGTGATTGGTAAAATTCATCTTTATCAAAGGAAGCACTGGTTAATGATTTTTCTCCTGGCCCAACATTCTGGGCATTAGCTGGAATTGCTGAATGATTTGCAGTAGGGAAACCATGAGAGCAATTTCTTGTTTGTCCACAAATTATCATTAGCCGTTTCATTTGCAGATTGAAGGAGCAGGAGTGGGCTCTCTGCCAGTTGCAGCTTCCCTCTGACTAGGGCGTTAGTTCAATTATGTCCAATTAACTTTTATTGCAAATAGTGGTGATAATTACTTGCAAGTCAGTTTTTTGGCTGCAGTTATCCCAAGGTTGACGTATGAACTTGATGGATTTTAATAATGAGAATGGTTCTTTTCAGTCCCTCCCTCCTCTGCGGTTATTTCCTTTTCTAGACCTCTTTTAGACAGGAGGTCAAAGAATTGTAAATTCATCTTCAATTAAAACATATTGTCCTCTTTTGAAGAGTTGTGTAGGATCATATTTTAAAAGAATCTATTAGGAGCAGCTTTAATGCCTTTTTATATTCTGAAATCATACCCTTGAGTTCATTGCTGCTTATCATAGGAGAATAGACTGAGATGGAACTGAATGTCATTCCCAGCAGTATGTGCTTATTGTAAGATTATGGTGATTGGCAAGGTGCAGTTTTGTCTTCTGCTTGCATTTGAAGTTCTCTTCAAAGGGCAAAAGAAAATTTTTGTTTGGGGATACTTTTAAAATTAGTAGGACACTGAGAATACATTTCTTTAGTTCTATAGGAATTTTAGGAGGTTATTTTAACAGACAGTTATATACCTCTTTGGAAACAGTCTCTGCTAGGTGGAGAAAGAGGGACAGGAAGAAGGGAAATCGTTTGTCTTCCTCTGAAGATGACTAAGTCCCTTTACTATTTCCCTTCAAACTTGCTCTTCAATATTGTTGTTTGATGGTTACCCTAAAAAGTAAATGAGCTTGTAACCAAAATCTTAACCTCCTTAGCATGCAAAAGATTGAAGTTGGTTTCAGCTGAGGCTGTTCCTAGATCTCCAGGTGACTTGCTGCTACTTTCATTTCTGATGCTGTTGCTCACCTTAATGTCCTTTTTTGCTGGGCTCTCTTCTTCCCAAGGCTCAGTGGACCCTATCCTGAAATGTATTCATGGATATGGCTTCATGAAAATGTTGTTGAGAATAAGTTGCCAAGGAGTATGGCAGTGCATGTTGAGAGCCTGTTTTTGTGAGCTTTTATTTAAAGGAAGGGAAGAACATTCATGGCTGCTTAGAGAAGGGCCGTATTACACTTGTTCCTCCTCCAAAACTCCCCTGATCATGCTCAATAGAAAGAAGAGGAAAGGAGGAGTGATAAACATCATCCTTTACTACTTCAAAGCTCTTCATTGATTGTTACTGAAAACCTTTCTGCTGTTGAATAACCAAGAGACCCTACCTGCCAGCTGCTGTTGGTGTGAAAGTGGAGAAGCTAGTTGTAGTTGGTACTTTTCATGAAGTATGGAGATAAGGCTTATGATGTCATTTGAAACTGTATAGTGGGAGGAAAGAGTGTTAAAATTCTGTTACTCTCAAGAAGATAAAACAAGGCTTTCCTTTAGCGCATAGGGGAGTTTGCATGGCACTTGCCTGGGTTCAGGATGTATGTTTAGAAGGAAGGGCCTTGAAAAATTCTTAATAAAACATGAACATGAACTTGATGGAGATATTAGTGAATGTTAGGCCTGAAGAAAGGAGGGTCATCAATAGCACCTCCTTCAGGATAGACATTTCTTTTAAAACCTTTCTAAAGGTGAAATTCCCCATCTTTAGGGTAAGAGGGTTGCATGAGTGCTACATAGTGGAAGCATTGCCAGAACAGAATGGAGGTTGGGAGAGAATTTGATGTATAGGCACTGGAGAAAATGTTATTCAGATAAGTGTTGAGAGAAATTGGAAGTTGATGAGGCAGAAAGATGCAGGAAACTTATTCCAGATGGCAGGAACCCTAATGTTGGCACTCACCAATTCAGAGATAAGTCACCTGCATGAAGATAAAACAAGAATGGTTACCAGCAGACCACACTGTCCTCCTCTTCTTTCTGCATCCTCTCTCCCTTTCCAGACTTAAACACTACTACCTTGTTTTTTTCCTTGGTAAAATTTTTGGAAACAGTCTCAAATTTATAGAAAATTTGCAAGTACAGTACAAAGAACATTTTTCTTCCTTGAATCACTAGAGAGTAAGTTGCTGACCTTGATGCTTCCTCATCCCTAAGTACCTCAGTGTTTATCCGTTTCACAAACAAGGCCATTCTCCATCATCACCATAACACAACCATCAAAACCAGAAAGTTGTCATGGATATATTACTATCATGTAATTCTCAGAGCTCCCCTCGAATGTTGCGCGTTGAACTAGTAAAGTCCTTCATTGCATTCAGATCCAGTTCCGAATCACACACGTTGCATTTGTTCGTTCTGTCTACTTGGTCTTCTTCAATCTGGAACAGTGCTTCAGGCCGCCTTTGACTTTCATGACCTTGACGCTGCAGAGTTCCTCAGTTTCGGATCGTCTGGTGGTTCCTCATGTTGAATGTCGGTTATGTGCCAGAGGAATATCACAGGAGTGATGCTGTGTTCTTCACTGCGTAATTTCAAGAGGGGTAGAATTTTTATTTGCCCCATGATTGGTAATGCTCGATCCCTTGATTGAGGTGCTAGGCATTTCCAGTGTAAAGTTTACTCTTTTTCCCTTTGTAATTAGTATTTTAGGAGAGATACATTGTGCCTATGTAAATATCCTGTTTCTCTAAAGCCTTTCAATGTATTCGTTTATTTATATTAGTATGGACTCATGATTTCCTGTTTTATTCAATAGGATATAATCTGTTACTATCATTATTTGTTTCATGTTCAGATTATCCAGACTTTGCCACTAAATCAGGAAAGAAATTACATAATTATGTATTTTACCCTAAAGATGCCCAAGTGATTTGCTATCTTTTTAGTTCAAAGGAGTGGCTGATACTCGCCAAACTAACATCTTATAAACAGCGGTGGAAAACAAGTTTACAATTCTTCTATTCCTGGTACACGACTCCTTCACTCAGTATACCCATTCCCTGTTCTCCTTAATTTTTGCTGTGTAAACTTCTCTTTCTGGGATTTCCCTTACCAGTTGAGTATGCTGTGGCCTCTCTGTCCTTTGCCATGTCACCGTTATTCTTTGAGCACTTCTTTCCTGCACAGTAAGATGTACCAGACTCATCTAGTACTTTCTCTGCCTCAGCCATTTCTCCAAGGAGCCTTTGTTTCTGCTCGTGGAGAATTTCGTATTTAGAAGCCAAGATCTGAGTGGACCCTATTGGGGCTCATGTTATTGGACGACAAGCCAGCAGCTGTAACCAAGATAATGCATTGGGAAAGTCGCCCCCAGAGGGGATGCTTTCCTCACTGCATTTGGTTTCGGACGCCCCACATCAGCCCCCACCCCTCGTTCCTTTGTGGATACCCTCCTCACTGTGCTTGAGTACTTTCTATTTCTAATCCAATTGAAGTGATTTAACAGAGGTAACTGGGTGAAAGCTGATAAGAATGCTCAGTTGGTGAGAGAGGCCCAGAGAGAGAAGTTTACAGAGTAGAAATTAGGACAGCGAGAGGGTCACTGAGTGAAAGAGGCATGTACCAAGAATAGAAGAGTTGTGAACTTTTGTTCTCTGCCGCTGTCCGTAAGATATTTATTTGGAGAGTGTTAGCCATTCTTCTGAGATAAAGGAAGGCAAATCATTTGGACATTGTAGGGTTAAACCTAGTCTTTTTGAAACTCTTCACTAGAAATGTAAGCTATATAAGCTCAAGGCATTGTGCATAGAGAACTAGTTCTAAGAAGGTAGCAGACCAAATAAATAAATAGTGGATAAAGTAGATGCGTGACCAAGGAAAAGTGTGAACTGTTTTCCCCTCACTTAATTGAAGACACCTTAGAGAGCAGAGGGATGCTTTCTGTCATAGACCCTGGTGGGCTCTATGGTGCCCAGCTTCCAGAATCCCTCATAGTACAAGTGTCCAAATGGAAACTGACTTAGAAAATGTATGAGTTGAGAGTAGGTTCAGAGTTAGTTAGGGTTTACTTCTCATATTCAGAGAAGAGCATGAGATACTGTTCTTCTCCAAAAATAAGACGTAGCTGGACCATCAGCTCTAATGCGTCTTTTGGAGCAAAAACTAATATAAGACTCCTTTACTATAAGACGAGGTAACATAACATAATAAAACCGGGTATAATGTAATATAATATAAAAGACCGGGTGTTGTGTTAATATAAGATTGGGTCTTACAGCAATTTTTGCTCCAAAAGACGGATTAGAGCTGATGGTTCGGCTAGGTCTTATTTTCGGGGAAACAACAGTAGGAAGGCAAGAAAGAGTTTTCTGCGCCAGGAGTTTTTGAGGATGAGAGATAACTGTGTTCGATCATTACTTGTATTATTCTCCGATATGGTTTCCTCAGTCTGAATTATACAGCTTTTCTGGGCGGCGGGGTGTGTGACCACATGAACTTAAAGCTTTTCTTTGCCTTTGTGTAGTTCCTTTCCCACCTTGGTTGTAGTTGCTTGATTATAGGTGACCTTAGAAGGATCTTCACTAAAAGCTGATTCCAAAGTGTTAGTCGAGCAAAGTACAAGTAGAGTTGAGTGCAAAGTGCTGACCCAGGACACGGAATTCCTCGCATCCACAGGAAGTCAATAATTATATTCACACTTCAAAAACAAAACCATGGTTTAGAACTGTATGTTTTTGTTGTATATAATAGTGTAAGAAAAGGGATATGATAGGTGCTCAATAAATACTGACTTGAGAGGCAGCGATGGTATAATGCAATGCTTGTCAAACATTTTTGTCTATGCCACAATAAAGATTGCTTCCCAATAAATACATATAATTTAGGTAACTGAAACAGAATCGTGAAATAATAAGCATTCTTACTGTTACTTTGATTTTTTTTTTTTTTTAAGGTTGGTCACAGCCTGATGATTTCAAAATACTTAATGGAATGAGCCACAAGTCTAGGAGTTAAGACAGAGAATATGAGATCCACTTTTCCATCTGTAGATTGTTGGACAAGTTGCTTAATCTTTCCGAGCCTGGGTTTCCTCCTAATCTATAAAAAGGGAATACTTGTTCCATCTAAATTAAAGATAGTCTTAAATCAAATAATGTATGTAGACATGTTTCAAATGATAAAGAACTGTAAAGTGCACGGCGGTGGTTTGGTTCTGTTGGCAAAATAAAATGTGACCTGGATTTTGATATATTGAGAAAGTGATGATAGCCAACATTTTAAAAAATGTTCACTACATGTCAGGCGCTAGTATCCTAAGCGCTTGAATGTATTAATATTAAACCCATTTAATCCTCACAACAATTCCAGGAAGTCGGTACCTTTTACAGATGAAGTTAAGTGGCTTTCCCAAGGTCACACAGCTAGTGAGTGGCAGCGCTGGGATTCAAAGCTGAAGTCTTGTCTTAACCGCTGTGATACAGTGCCTGTTGTTAATCCAGGTTTCTTAAGGTGATTTGAGCTGCAGTTGACATTTATCTTTACAGGCAAATCTCAGAGATATTGTGGGTTCGGTTCCAGAACACAGAAGTAAAGCTAACATCACAGTCAAGTGAATTGCATGAATTGTTTGTTTTCCCAGTGCATGTGAAAGTTATATTTGCACTATACTATAGACTGCTAAGTTTGCAGTAGTATTATGGCTTAAAAAAACCAATGTACATACCTTAATTTAAAAATACTTATTGCCAAAAAATGCTAACCATCATCTGAGCCTGCTGGAAAAATGGCGCTGGTAGATTTACTCAACGCAGGGTTGCCAGAAACCTTAAATTTGTAAAAAACGCAATAAAGTGAAGGGCAGTAAAATGAGGTATGTATGTATGTATGTGTGTGTGTATGTATGTATGTGAATTTTCCCCTTTTGAAAACCTCTTATGAGAAAATGATTTGTCCTTGCCACCCCGTTATTTTCCCTAGGTTACTTTCTTGGCTCTGTTGATTTTAGTATGTTCAAGAAATGAAAGCTAATAGAATGTTACCCTAAACTAGATACAGTGGTCAGCCCCCCTCCCCTTATCCAAGGTTTTGCTTTCCATGTTTCAGTTACCCGGGGTCCCTAAATATTAAATGGGAAATTCCAGAAATAATTCCTAAGTTTTCAATTGTGCACCGTTCTGAGTGGCATAATGAAATCTCAAGCTGTCCTGTTTCGTCCCACCCAGGACAGGAATCATCCCTTTGTCCCCGTAGAATCATCCCTTTGTCCCCCGTATCGACTCTGTATACACTACCCGCCCATTGGCCACTTACATGGTAGCTGTCTCCATTATAAGGTATTTTGAGAAAGACAGACCACATTCACATAACTTTTATTACAACATATTGTTATAATTGTTCTATTTTATTGTTAGTTATTGTTAACTTCTTGTGCCTAATTTACCAATTAAACTTTATATCATCGGTATGTACGACTAGGAATAGAAAAAAACATAGTATATATTGGGTTCAGTACTATCTGTGGTTTCAGATACCCACTGGGGGCCTTCGACTGTATCCCCCCAGAGATAAGGGGGGACTACTATAGTCCAGGAATGAGAATTTATGCCCGCAAAATGCTGTAATGCATTTGATGATAAAATACAAATGACATAGTTTTTATGTATATATAATACATTTTACAAAATTATTATTGTTTACTTACATATTGTATATATGCAGCATTTATATCATAAGCGTTTTTGTCTTTAGGTATTTTTTTTAACAATATTTCTTTTCACATTGGGGGAGCCCATGCTAATTTTATTAGATGGATGTCCCATAATTATATAACCATGTCCTTGCTTTTGGACATTTAGATTGTTTCCAGTTTTTACACAATTATGAACAACACTGTAGTGAGGAGAGTCATATGTGAATCTTTGTTCACGTCTGTTATTCCTTAAATTAGATTTTAGAAGTATAATTACTGTATCAGAGTATGAATATTTAAAAAACTGTCATACTTATTTCCAGAAAGAATGTATCAATTGAACATCTCATTTTAATGACTCTTCACTATATCCTTAACTCAGTGTGTGTTAGATATTTTCCCAAACATATTTGTCAAATTTTTTTTTTCCTCCAATTTTTTTTTTAGAGATTTTTTTATTGGGGAAGGGGAACAGGACTTTATTGGGGAACAGTGTGTATTTCCAGGACCCAGTTGCCGTTGCTAGTTGCAAGGGGCACAGCCCACCATCCCTTGTGGGAGTCGAACCGGCAACCATTGTGGTTGAGAGGATGCGCTCCAACCAACTGAGCCATCCGGGAGACAGCTCAGCTCAAGGTGTCGTGTTCAATCTTAGTTGAAGGGGGCAGAGCCCACCATCCCTTGCGGGACTCGAGAAATTGAACCAGCAGCCTTGTGGTTGAGAGCCCACTGGCCCATGTGGGAATCGAACTGGCAGCCTTCCGAGTTAGGAGCATGGAGCTCTAACCGCCTGAGCCACAGGGCCGGCCCCATATTTGTCAATTTTTAAGCAAACTATAAAACCTCATTCCATTTAATTTACATTTCTTTATTAGATAGTTGCCCCATTTCTTCATATATTTAGAAGTTGCCTGTATTTCTCCACATGTCTTTGGTGGGAGTCATGGCTTCTCTCCCGTCACGTGCATTTGGATGTTGCCCGTCTCACTGCTTCCATTCATACCTCTTCAACACCTGTTCAGAATTTCATTTTAAGCCATTCTCTGCAGTTTTGATAAACCACCTTCTTAAGCAGTGTAAATCAGTGTTACTCCTTACATAGAAAAATAAAGGTTTATAAATGTCTCTTGAAGTTTCTAAATCAGCAGTGAGTGAACTTGGATGAGGCACGTTAGACCCACAAAAGGCAGACACCTGCTTTGGGGTCAGGAAGTGCAGGCACACAGACCCCACCCTCTCATCTAGGCTTGTTTCAGAATAACACCTTGTCCTTAAGGCACTCAGATGGTGTGAGCTTTCTAGGTGGCCTTAAGCCTCTCAAATTTCTCTCACCCTTCAGACTGCAGACTGGGTTAGAGGGCCGACTCTGGTGATTCTGAAAGGAGGGAGTCAAAAAATCTGGCTTCTGTGGTACCTCATGTAGTTGAGGGGAGGAGAAAGCGCATGAATAAGCAACTTGTTTAGCTGTTCTCTAAACACGTGCCTGCCAATTATTTAACAGCCTGCTGAATTCCTCAAATTCTTTTTCCATGTTGTGGCTGTGATTTATTAGATTACAGAAGCTGCACTGAGGAACTGCCTTTTCCATTTTTATCAGAATGAATACCTGTCTGTGGTCCGGCTTGTTAAAGGACTTTCTAGACACCCAGCGTTGATGTCTTTCCTGCAGATTTCTGTTCTAAGGAATAGTTTGGCTCTCTTGCCTCAATTTCCCCATCTGGGTGTGAAATCAGTTCTTTTCTGTCAAATGTGGTACCTTTTCATGGAGTGGTGTGGGACTCAAGACTTTGAAGATTAAAAATTGCCACATAATTATAGCATATTTGTTGAATTATATTTCATGTGAATAATAATTTGAAACTTTCTGATTTAGTACAAGTTTATACAGGAAATTGTAAAAGGTGAAAATGCAACATTTGTGTCTTATCTCAAGGAAAGGGTTTCTTCTGGCTTGTTCTCAGTGTCTTACAGGGCACAATTACTTATGAGTAAAATTCTACCCAGTCTGACAGCTGTACTTGCGATTATGAATCTGGTTAAATGTAGAGGTCAGTCTACCTTGGTTCAGCTTAAGCTACAGTGATCCAACCCCGACAGGCTTGGGACTCAAGCCTTTTATTACATCCCGTAATGAAAAATTGCACGTTCTGATTTGGCTGCCTGCAACGAACACAGGTTGCATTTTCGGATTTTTAGGAACAGTGATTTCTACTTCAAGGGGATTAAAAGTCCAGAAGCCAAATGATACTTTCCAATCCAGTGCAAAAGTGGTACCTGGACTTTTTTTTTTTTTTTAATCTCCTCTGACCTCTTTCCCAGAGAGAAGGTACCTGAGCATGTGTTTGTGTGCACACCCTTGTTGGCACTAGTATTATTACCCATTTTGTTTCAAGAACATAAATTCAGATAAGTTCTAGAGCCTGGGATTAAAATGTGTGCTAGTCTTCAGGAATGTGAGCCAGTAATATTAATTAAACATCTATTATGTGAATAATGTTATTCCTGACCCAGTAAGACAGGCTCTGGTCTTAGGCAACTCACACTCAGGTTTAAAGGTTAGAATGTCCAAGGAGAATATTTTCCTGGTACCTGAATAACAAATTCAAGAGAGTACTGCGTCGTAGATGAGTTAAGTAATGAGGGGATCCCGGAAAGAGCGTCCTTGTTAAAGCGCCAGCAGAGAAAATACCGGTAGGGACTGTGGTGGGGGTGGGAAACAAGACGATAGGAAGAGGACCTGTTGTGATGGGTCTTAAAGGGAAGTTAGAAGTAATCGATGTTTCCAAACCCCTTGAGACTCATGTAGTCAGCTTTGTGGAGATGGTTTGCATTGTAGGTAGTCTGGACTTTCCGCAGTGGAAGTCTGGAATGAGCATCCATCTTTCTCTCTTGTTCTTTCCCCAGCCTAGAGTTGTGAGGTCACAACTGTAAGTGACTTTTCGGTCATGTATTGGTTTAAAAATAGAGAAGAAAGATGTCTCTGCGCAGTGGCTGAACTTTATTCAGGTTGGGTAAATAGTGGAAAGTATACTTTAGTTGGAAGTTCACAGTTACCTGGGCTGATTGTAACAGATCATAAAGATGACTGATTTTGCAGTCTGATTTGATAAACATATACTTTTTGCCGTCTTTGGCCCTGTTTATTTTCCCCAGAGCAGTATTTTGGTGTTTCCCTTAAGTTTTCACCTAATTTCTGGGACCCCAGAAGTACAGGAACAGGGAGCAGTAGGATAAAACTTTTCCCCCCATTATCAAAAAGTAGTCTTTTTAGTAAGCTTTTTAGCTCATGGATGAAAAGGCTAATTCAGACGTAGTGATAACTCTTTCAGTTAATTCAGTTTCTCAATGTTAATCAAATTCTTTTAAGATGTATCTACTCAGGGTTTTCACTGTTGGATGTATTTTATACAGTGGAGTCAAATAACAAGAGGCATAACATTTTCTTTCATTACCCTGATCTTGGAGATGGCGCTGTTCTCAATTTCACTTTCAATTAAAGTTCATAAATGGCAGATATAAATTTTTGAACCACAGCATGATTCAGAAATTGGGCTAGTCAACCTTTGGGGGGGCGGTTCTTTTTGAATGTGTGTGGGCTGGAAAGCAGGAGAGAGAACTGGCAAAAAGGTGTACGGGAAGGTTCTAGATTGTGGGTGGTGAGACTGCTGGTCTTCACCACCATCCCCTCAAGTAAAAATTTCTTTGACAGCACTTACCTTCTTTCTCCCGCTTTTCCTACCAAATAACATATGAAGAAGGTTCTTTCTCTTTTCCCTCCCCTTCAGTGATCTTAAGCATAAGCAGGGACAATCGGCACATATGTAAGTGAGGTTTTCCTACCCTCACAGGCCCACCCAAAGGCAGACATGGTTCTTTATCACATGCCACCTGCAAAACAGAGTGTAACATCACAATGAATAAAACCTCTATCAGTCTTCTGAGGATGAAAGTACCTTTGAGTGTTCCTAGTGGAGACAAGTTTTGTCCCTTCATTAGAGGTAGTCTGGGAAATGCTAGCACTTGTGTGAACGTCCCAGGAGAGTTTGAACACCTTAGTTCTCGGCTCATTGTGATACAGTCGTCCCCACGCTTCGGGAGCAGCTGGCGCTAGCAAAGCTGGCTGAGCGCTCACAGAGGGCTCTGCCAAGGAGATCTTTGTTGCTTTCTCTGTCATGGCTGCAGCTCACTTGGCCTGAGCTCCGGATTACTACTGGATTCTGTTCAGAAGCCAGGACTTGAATTTTGAAGCCCTTTCAGAAGGTTGTGCTAGTGTTGCTTTCTGAGTCTAATTGTGCTTCTGGAAATATCAGCTGTAAAATTATATTGGAATTTACATTTAAGAAAAGCCAGATGGTAATCAAAACGCGTGGGTGTTTGGAAATTAAAAGGCCTGTGCTCAGCTGCCAGGCCTTCAGAGGAGTGCTTTTATGCTCTGCATCCCTGCTTTCTAGAATGGGTTGTGGAAGGAAGTTGCTTCCTTCCTGTTTCGTCACAACCATCGTGACCTTGCCACATTCCCTGTCTTCCCTGCTCCAGCAGAATCTGATTCTTGACTTCAGTGAAACTGGGCAAGTTGCCTGAAGACTTCCTTAGTACAGGGGACAGTCTTTTGGAAAGGATGGCAGATAGATCCCTGAACTCTTGACTCACAAATTAGGGGCTGTACTTTCAGCAGCCCAGAAGATGCCAGGGAGAGCTCAAGAATATTCTAGACTTGCTATGGTTCTTGTTGAGGATATAATCATGGAGGGCACCAAGCTCTGGTTTCTTTCTTACTCATTCACTGCCTCCTGCCCAAACTAAAAATTGACTTTCTAGGGTCTTTACAATATTCACCTTTTTATTTTTGCACCTTTGTTCATTGTCAGCAAATCATTTAATACCTTTTTGCCACAGTTTTGCTGGTTTAATTCTTTCCTGATCTGCTGTTGAAATCCAGAGTTGTGGCTTGAGGGGCAGTATGTTGCGGTCAACTCCTAGGATCCACACCCACATTTCTTTTTGGTTGCAAGAGTCAAGATTTAACAGGTACATCAGAGATACAGTAGTCATTCATAGATTAGGTCCTTCCAAAAGAGGCCTGGAGAGGGTGTATCTGCAAGACAGCTGAGTGAACGGATTCTTGGTGCTTCCATCACCACAGCATTGTTATCCAGATGAAGTACAGACCTGGAGTTGGGAGTGTGCTTGGCTCCTACGGGGAGCTGCAGGGAGACCACTGTGGCTGAGTAGAGTCAGCAAGAGGGGCAGGAGGTTAGGAGCGGAGGTCGGAGGTGGAGTAGGAAGAGCATACGGAAGGCCTGGTGGGCCATGTTAGGATTTTGTATTTTATTCTATAGGAAGTCACTGGAGATTTTTGAGCTGATACGATTTCCAATTAAAAAAATAAATTACTTTGTCTGCTGTGTGTAGACTAGATAGAGTGATAGGGGCAAGGGTGGAAGAGAGAGATCATTTAGAAGGCTATTGTCTTAATCCAGGCTAGAGATGATGAGATGACAAATGAAATTATTACCTATCTCCAGGAAAGGTTGGGGGACCTAATTAAGAAAACACCACTATCAAATATATGGTGATGGAAGGAGAACTGACTCTGGGTGGTGAACACACAATGGGATTTATAGATGACGTAATACAGAATTGTACACTTGAAATCTATGTAACTTTACGAACAATTGTCACCCCAATAAACTTTAATTAAAAAATCACTAAAGCCCCTTATATAACTGATTTCACAATATTAGGCTCTAGTGTTTGTTAATTCCCTTCTTTTCCTTGGCGTTTGCCCTCAGCTATATTAGGACCAAAGGGGAGAGGTTATTAAATAGATTCCAGCCTTCACAAGGGACAAGACTCTAAGCGGTACCTCAGTCAGCTGACCCCAACAGAACTCTTTTTATTTCTTGAGGCACTGCCGTTGGCACATAGTGTTCATTCTGTTATCCCACCCACCAGAGACCTAAAAAGACTGAATCTGTGCCAAGAACTCTTGGGCGGCTCTATTCTCATTGAGGCATTCAATCTTTCTGCAGTTGCTATCTTAGACACAGTTTGAGCAGCCTCGTTTACAAAGTATCTTTTCAGCTACCTGGCCTTGCAAGCTGGAGCTCTGTGATACCCATCAGGACAAGGTAGTTTCACATACCTGAGGGCCCGCCCAGAGAAAGAAAGATTCTGTGGTCTTTGTTTAACATTCGAGCTTTCCCCCCACTCTTCAGTTGTGATCTAAAGCCTTAATATGCCACCTTCATTTCTGGGTTTTGCAGTAGGAGAAAGGAATTTCATGTTTTAACTGAGTTCATTAGACTTGTTTGAGAAAGGCTGGTCCTTGGTCTGCAGGGAGCTTGACATTGTTGGCAAGGTTTCCTTCACTACAAAGGCCACCGTACACAGCTTGCTAGGGCTGTGTGTGTCTTGTTGGTAGATAACACTGATGAAACCATGCTATCTTGACATAATGTCAGGATCGCCTGCCCAAAGAAAGCTGCTGGCTGCCTACTACTTCCTTGATTTCCTTTGGGAGCAGTACAATTTGGGGGGATGGGGCAGGTGGTCCTGGAAGTCTAATTGTGTGATAGGCAATAGGAAAGGTGACTCCCCAGAAACTTACAAAACAGCATTTGCTTTAACAGTAGTTAATTGTATCTCCTGTGATGATTTGCTTCTTCTTCCTTTTAAAAGTGAGGTCAGGTTACTGGGGTCACAAGTCAAACTTTGGGTGCCTTTGCAACTCGTGTACTGTACTGCTTTGGAAATGGCCTGACTGCCCCAACCCCCAACCAGCACCAGGCCCTCTGAGGGCCTGCTCTCTTCAGGAAAGCTGTTCTATTTTCAGGGAGAAATCATTATTGCCCCTCAGTTAGAACGTGCCCTAGCCTTTCTGCTCTTACCGTAGCTGGGGCACAGATGAGAGCCAGCGTGCCATTTATAGTAGCCGCATGCGCCTATCCCAAAGCCCGTGCTAGGGAGAGGCGGTCTGCAGGAAATGCCACTGCCAGCCCAGTGCATCTAGAGCTGGTGAGCATAAAAGACCTTACAGATGCACCTATATTTTCCATGTAATTACGTGGATGGTATTTTCCGGTTTTTATTTTTCCTACCCACTCATCTGTGCTGACTGAAATATCGTTTTACCCATAGTAATAGTTGGGAGCAAATTGTTTCTACAGATAAAGACATAGATATATTTCCAACCAACATGCTGCTAATTAAATTGCGTATCTATCTAAACTTGGGTCTGTGCTGCTCATATCAGATGTCCCTGGCATCTTCCTTGAGTGAGTTGCCTTCTGTTCCATGACCCTGTTGTTTTGTTCATTACAGTGTGAGTGACTGCCCCGTGTGGTGTTGATGCCGGCCTGCCATGCTAGCCTGTCTCCCAGGGCCAGGTGACCTGTCCTTTCAGCTTCTTTCTCACACGCAGATGAACACTGGACTTCAGAAATGTAAGTAATCTGGATCCCAGGAGAGGATGTGATACTTTACTTTGTCCCTACACTTGGGCTACTTGAGAGGCACATCTGGGGTACATGGACCATGAACTTGGGTACCTCCAAGACGTCCTTCAGTACAGACAAAAGAAAGCAGTTGCAAAACGTCAGCAATAGGCGACACTTCTGTGATCAGAGAGATGCTCTAAAATACTAGAACTTGCCAGTGTGTGGCATCTTCATTTTAATTGTTGCTGACAGTTACCTTTTGAGCAACAAAGCTATAAGGAGTTTCACTTCAAAAAAGTGTCTCAGTTTGAACCCCCCTGAGGAATTGAATGAAAACGCACAGTCCAGGTTACTTACTGTGTCTCTGAAACCAGCTATTTACACTGTTCTGTTGTTTTGATCTCTGCACACTCCACCATGGAAACAGACAGTTCCCTTTGGCTTTGCTGTCTGCCTTTGGAGCCAGTGAGCTCAGTTCACAGCGAGCAAAGCTTTCGCCTTCAGTTCCGAGGGATGGGGAGCTAGCTTTCTCAGTATCTCGGGGCGTGTTCCTGCTCATGGACTTCCCACAAGATCGAGTGTTTCAGAACTGTTTGATTCCTGGCTTAGCCTGGCTGGAACGGGGGCGTTAATGCTTCACACTTTCCCAGATTGCTGCCTCTGTCCTTGCAGTGCATGATGTGCAAGGGAAAAATTCTGGTTCTGGTTCATTACCATGTACAGTATCTTCAGGTGTCATAATGACCATATAAATTTGGGATAGACCTTCCATTCAGAGCAAAAGGGGGAAATCAGTGAGGTATCTAGGCTTCCCGTTTAATAGAAAAGGTGCCTCAGTCCCTTCCCTGAGTCCTTTATGACAAGATTTGGCAAGCTTTTTCTAGAAAGGGCCAGATACAAGGCAAGTGTTTTAGGCTTTGTGGGCCATATGCTCTCTGTTGCATCTACTGAGCTCTGCTGTTACAGGGCAAACGCAGCGCCGACAGTACGTAAACAGATGTGTGTGGCTGTGTTCTATAAAACTTTGTAAAAACACAGCAGCTAGATTTTGTCCCGCAGGCTGTAGTTTGCCAGCCCCTGTTCTGTGAGATCATCTTCAGAAATTAAAAATGATCCAGCCTCTTGATTCTTTTCTTTCTTTCTTTCTTTCTTTCTTTCTTTCTTTCTTTCTTTCTTTCTTTCTCTCTCTCTCTCTCTCTCTCTCTCTCTCTCTCTCTCTCTCTCTCTCTCTCTCTCTCTTTCTTTCTTTCTCTCTCTTTCCCCCCCCTCCCCCCCCCCCCCCCCCGCCAAGAGGAGAGTAAGACTGAGAGCCTGGTTAGTTTTGGGATTTGGCCAATGACTCCGACTTCAGTAATGGCAGAGCCGAAGTTGACAGTCTTCCTTCTGCACCATAGGCCAGCTCTGCTGTAGTAGCTTCCCCCCCAGCCTTTCTCTTCATGAATGACGACTAGGTGATAAAGCTGTATGTGCTCCCTGGCCACACATACCTGCAGTGCTAACTGCATTGTGACTGGCTTTGGGCTTCCAGGGACACGGCTGGAGAGGGAGTATACTTGGAAGCATACAGTAAGATGACAAAGACAAATTCAGTGTCTTCTAGATTCCTTAACTCACTCTGACAGCTTTACCCAGAGATGTGATTATCAGTGGACGAGCCATTTGGGAGGAAAGGCAAGTTGTCAGCTTTATCTTGGGTGCTGACTTTAGATCTCCACTTCTCCCCAAAGCAGCCCCTAAGTAGCTTCTGCCAACCACTGCCCCCAATCTGTATTCGAGAATTGAGATATCCTTCTTTCCTGGTTTCAGGCTCACCTTTCCATTTGGGGGACCGTGTATTTGAATCTCTTGTTACTATGCCTTACTAAATTCATACCTTTGCAGAGGAGAAATCCTATTGGTGTTTTTAAACTTGCTTGCTTTCTTCTTTCCTCTCCCAAAATGTATACGAAAAATCCTATCACGTGACTTACAGCTGTTAAACATTTACAGTTAAGGTGAGATAGAGCATAAACTGTATCCGTTGGGAGCCAGCAGCTAAAGACTCCCCAGAGCCCAAGCCGATCAGCTATACATACCTTCAAACCAGGTTCCCAGCTTTGCGATTCAGCCTTTCCCTACCCTCCATCCTCAGTAGGGTCTTACAGCTTGCCAGAAACACAGAGCTTGGTATCTGGTGGGGAGGGGATGGGGTATAGAAGCTTATAGCTTACTGTGCTTTATATTGTAAGAGTCAGCAGCTCAAGGCAGGCGCGATGGATCAGGGACATGTGGCTTCTTGGCCCAGCACTGTAGATCACCGTGCTAATCCCTTGTCCCCAGGCTCGAGCCGCCATATGTACAGAATCACAGGATTGATACCTTCTAGCTCCACATTTTCTCTTCTCCCTTCCTTTTCCATGTGTGTAGAGGGATGTAATGCATATGCTGTCCTAGATGTATAATTTGCTATGGAGCAGGCTAGATTAAAGAACTTCTTGGCTTGGGGTAGGTATGGTACTTGGTAGAGGACCACAGTTAGGGTTACGCGGATGCTGTCCTAGAGCTTTCCTAGATTATATGGTGTCCTTGCTTTTGAGAGTCCTCAGCCATTTTGGAACTCTGTGCTTGAAAATTTATTTTCCTCTGACCCATCTTCTCCCAGTTCCCCAGAAAATGTGTTTTTGAACATTTTTTCTTCGTTAACCCCAAGCTTCTACTCCTATTTCCTTAGCTCATAGTCAGGTATATAGTGGCTCAATAAATGTTTCTGAGTGAATGGCTGAAATGACCAAATATCCTTGATTCTCAAATCATCTTTTAGACCCAACTCTGACCTCTTTGATTGTAGAGTCTTGGGGCCTAGTACAAATGTTAAAATTACAGTCTTTTACTGCTTCTTTGTATGCCTGTCTGCCCCCTACTGGAAGGGCCTGGAAATGGTGAATTGGCCCAATCACTGGATAAACTCACAGAAATATCAGAAATATTAGCTAACATCTGCTGAGTGTTTGCCATGTGCCAGGCACTATCTTGAATATTTTTATAAATGTTCTCATTCATTCCCCAATAATTCTGCGTGGTGGATTCTCATCTTTCTTTTAAGGATGAGGTCCAGAGAGTTTACCACTTCCCAAAGTCACGTTACAGTTCCGTAGCTGGCCTGGAGCTCTCTGCAAAGCCTGCGTTAGCACACTGCCTGTGCCTCTGCCCCCCTGCACGTGCTGCCACATCTTCTGGGCTTCCAAACAGGAGGCTGTACAGGGCCGTCCCTGTGCGGAAGCCTGGGTTCAGGGAGATTTTCTCCCCAGCCCCTGGGATCAACAGCAGTGCTTTCTGCTACATGGAACTCTCTGACTCGAGTCCAGGGGCTCAGGCTGTTGGGCTAACTTGGTCAGATTACTTTGATCTCTCTGTGGGCAGACACAGCCACACCTATCTGTGAATAATAAATATCGACAGTCATCGTTCCTGTCCACAGAGTGTTTCCCGTTCACTGCATCTCTTGATCTTAGTAATTCTGTGAGTAGGACAGCAGGTGTCATCAGTGTTGAGGAACGACTCAGAGGAGGAATGACCGAGACGCTGCATAGTCAGATAATAGAGCCAGTGCTGGAATTCGGATCTCTCCTTTTTCCTAACCAGATTTTCTCTTTACACTGCCTTATGTCTTGATTAAAAACAAACCCTACTGGTACCCGTTATTTAAATAAGTTGCTTACAAAGCCGTGGTATCTGTGTTAGCTGTGCACATAGGGGAAGAGGTTACAGAAGAAAGAAAGGCTCCAGGGTGCCTGTGTGGCGACTGAGATAAGAAAGTATTGAAAAAAACTTGGCTCTTTTTTAAGGGTTGGCCTTCCGTGTGGTATGTGAGGTGGATAATGCTTGGATTTTCAGAAGTAGCCTCTAGTCCAATATACTCATTTCATCCTGGAGATTCTTCCTTAACAAAGACGCTAGCCTGTGTCCACTCTCCGCAGCCTTACTTCCTTTGATTCGGATTCCTTTATTTCACTGCTCTCATCAGCGCTGTCAACATCAATGGAGAACTAATCAGTGCCCCATTTTATACTCCTGAGTGAGGCCAAGCTCCCTTCTGCCTCTGCTAGAAAAACCCAGCCTGCGAGTTGGTACTGGCTTGGAACAAAGGAACTCTGTTATTCAGCAAGCCACTGGATCCCTTTCTCTTGGCCTTTAAGGAAAGAAGCCCATCAGCCTGGAGGAAACCCCAGGGGCAGACCTTCACTTCCTGTCTAAACTAAAACCCAGCAGCTTCAGACTCCCATTTCTCAGCCCCAGCTGTTCAGTCAGGCAGCACCTATGCTTTGGCAGTTACCGAGTATTTACTATGTGTCTGCTCTGGGTAAGGTACTGAGCTAGGAGTGCCACGTGATTCTGACCAGCCAGACAGACGTCTCAATACAGTGGCTGACCAGGGCAGCGTCTGATGGAATCCTGGTACATTGAGTGTAGGGACTGTCTTTCAGTGATTCCAGATTTTTGTTGTATCTTCTTGCCCTGGAGAATGTAAGAGCGGTCAGAAAACGGCCCCACTTTATGGAGACTGGAGCCCATTAAGGGACAGTGGTGTATAAAAGCAGAACTCAGACTCTGTTCTCAGGGCTTTGACCCTCCACACCAGCCAGTGGGTGGGGAAGCATTCTGGGCCTCTGCCTCCCTCTCCTTCCTACCCTCAGTTGTCACCCTCATATTCATCCTTTTAAGACCTTCTCCAAACCAGTCATCTTACAGACATTTCATTTATAGGTCGAGCACCTATTCTGTACTCAGTAAATAAAGCAGACCCTTAACTATGTCGGCATGCCTACTAAGTTCAAGGCATTGTGGCAGTATTTGAAAGCACAAAACTTTTACTATCTGTACCCTTTTTGCTAAGTTCTACCTTGTTTGAGCATGGGCCCAAATCTCTCTGCCCCTCCTAAACTTGAGCTTGCTTTTCCTGCTTCCAAGAGCAGCAGTTTCTAACTAGTTGTTGCCAGCTAACCAGCAATGTCACCAAAGGACGGCAGCTGTGCCCGCTTCCTTCCAGCACACTCACTAGCCGACTTCTGTTCTAGTGGGTGCCCAGTGACGTGGCTCTGAATGGGGTGTCCTTGCGCCAAGCCAGCTGAAGCCACAAGCTGGGCAATCAGTCCACTGCTTCGTCCTTGGTCTGTATGGCTGCCTTCTGCAAGGGGAGGAAGGAGGAAGGGAGTCAGCTAGCTGAGCCTCGGCTCCCAGCCAAGCCCCTTTCCTTCTGCCTTGGGCAGTCTGTGTACTTACTCAGCAAGCCTTTATTAAGCACCTTCTGTGTGTACTCGGGAGATCCTCTCTGAGAGAGAGGAATAACAGAGCAGAGACCTCTTGCAGGAGCCTGGCGTCCTTAAAGAGCTCTTGTTCTCAGAACCTTTTCCCCTTTGACTGGAAGCTCCACATCCGCTGGAGCCCCCTGATGGGAGGCCACTGGAGATGGGAACAAAGGGACTGTTAGCAGTAATGAGGCACATTGAGTGGATGTTTCCGCAGCCTCCAAAGGAAGGCAGGTTTTTCCTCTTTCATTTTGGAAAGTGACAGCTGACAAGGGCCGAATACAGACTATTTTTGGCTCTCGGGACTTAAAGATTCTCTGAATCCTTTCTTCTCAGATTCCCTCCCTGCTGCCTTGTCATTATTGTCACCCCCACAAGGAAATAAATAAAGCCTTTTGATCTTCACCCTGTCAGGCCTAGAGTCAGCGGTAAACAAAAGTGAACTTGTGACATGGGTGGGGGGGAGATGTTGGCAGCTTATTCCTCTGCCCCTGAAAAAGCAGCATCCTGTCAACTATGCCAGGATGCCCACCCAGTGGGCATGGTGCCCTAGCTGCCAAGGCCAAAGAGAAATCCGATGCCTCCCCGGCCACTGTAGACTGAAGAGTAGTCACTCTGGGTGCCCTCTTTATCTGGGTGTCCTGGGGAAAGGACCGCGTGGCCCCAGAGGGCCCTGACAAGCAGCTCTGCTTAGAACCTTCAACCCCCAGGCCAGCGTGGGCTGCTAGGAACTTGGAGAGAGTTCCATGTAGAAGTCACCTCTGAGAATTGGCCAAGTCCTGGCCCTGTGAGATACGGGACTTTTGAAAGTCCCTCTGCTATTTATTCCAATCTTTGGTGACCGCACTTGTAAAATGGGAGTCATGATAGTACTTACTTCCTCAAGCAGTAGCAGAGAGAGCCTGTCACTCAGCGTAAGGCCTGGCCCCTTGTAAGTACTAAGTGTCAGCAGTTCTGTTACCATGGGGGCCAAGGCTGGGTGTGAAGCGAAGACCAGGGAGGACACCTGAGCTGTTCCCACCTCCTCTGCCTCAGGCCGCAGAAGGGCACGTAGAAGGGCTGGTTGGCTTGGCACTGATGAGCTCCCTCTCCTTCTCTGCTCTCCTTCCCCTTCTCTCTCTCTAGGGGACACTACACAGAAAATGAGAACTGCTCACTGTCCTACCCCAGCCGAATTGGACGCGTATGCTAAGAAGGTCGCAAACAACCCACTGACTATAAAAATCTTCCCCAACAGTGTGAAGGTTCCCCAGCGGAAACACGTTCGTCGTACTGTGAACGGCCTCGACACATCAGCCCAGCGCTACAGCCCCTACCCGACTCAGGCTGCCACCAAGGCAGGCCTGCTTGCCATTGTCAAAGTGCCAGCCAAAAGCATCCTCAAGGACTTTGACGGCACCCGAGCCCGGTTGCTCCCTGAGGCCATCATGAACCCCCCAGTGGCACCCTATGCTACTGTGGCACCCAGCACTTTAGCCCACCCCCAGGCCCAGGTTCTGGCCCGCCAGCAGGCCCTGCAGCATGCACAGACCCTGGCCCACGCCCCTCCCCAGACGCTGCAGCACCCTCAGGGTATCCCGCCGCCCCAGGCGCTGTCCCACCCTCAGAGCCTCCAGCAGCCTCAGGGCCTGGGCCACCCCCAGCCCATGGCCCAAACCCAGGGCTTGGTCCACCCTCAGGCCCTGTCTCACCAAGGTCTCCAGCACCCCCCCAATCCCTTGCTGCATGGAGGCCGGAAGATGCCAGACTCAGATGCCCCCCCGAATGTGACCGTGTCTACCTCAACGATCCCCCTTTCCATGGCGGCCACCCTGCAGCACAGCCAGCCCCCGGACCTGAGCAGCATCGTGCACCAGATCAACCAGTTTTGCCAGACGAGGGCCGGCGTCAGCACTACCTCAGTGTGCGAGGGCCAGATCGCCAACCCCAGCCCCATTAGTCGCAGTCTGCTCATCAATGCAAGCACCCGGGTGTCGACCCACAACGTCCCCACTCCAATGCCTTCCTGTGTGGTCAACCCCATGGAGCACACCCATGCGGCCACAGGCCCTGTCAACCTGCCCACGGGCATCTCTCGAGCCCCCACTGGCTACACTAGCGACCTCAAGCCAGTGGCCTGGAACCAGCACCAGCTGGCCCACCTCCAACAGATGTGCAGTGAGGCTGGTGGGACGCCGGCCCCGGGCCTGACAGGCAAGCACGCTGCCGGACGCGAGCTGGCAGGGCCTGGCTTTGTGGGCAAGGCGCCCGCCTACCCGCAGGAACTCTGCCTGGCGCAGTCTTTCCATCTGAAGCCTCCCCTGGAGAAGCCAACCCCCTCCCCACCAGTCAACGGCCTGGCAGCCCCACTGGCCTACCCCAATGGTCACTACTTCCAACCCCTGTGGAACAACATTCTGCCCACTCCCAATAGCGACAGCTCGGGGTCTCAGGACCTCACTATGCCGTTCCATGGTGGGCAGCCCACAGGTGCACCCCTCGACTGTGCAGCGGCTGCTGGGGCCCACTACCGAGCAGGGACCGGGGGCGGGCCCGTGGGGAGCCAGAACAGCTTGCTGCAGACGGTGGATTACCTGAGTGGGGATTTCCAGCAGGCCTGCTTCCGCGAACAGAGCCTGGCCGTGCTGAGCAAGGCCCACCGAGCCCCCGGCAGCCGAGCCCCTGAGCCCACAGATAGTCGAAGTCTTCATATTCAGCACCCTGGGTATAGATAGGTAGCCCGGCGCCCGCCACAAGCTACACATCACATCATCCTCCTAGGTTTAGTCTCACGTTTGAGTAATTGGATAGTTTCCAAGTTTTGCTGCTCCAATGTGATCATTCTTAGACGTCTAAGAGAGAGAATTAGGTGGGATTGAGGACGGGGGTGGGAGGGTCCTCTGCTCTCATTCTCCCCTCCACCCGCTCCAGTAGCCTTTGGGTTTATGTTAGGACCTAATCCCAACCCCAGGCCTTTTCTGTCTGCTGCCTGCCTATCAGTCCTGTCCCTCTGTCTGTCATCCATCCATCCGTCCTGCACACTGCTGTGCGTTTTGCACTAGCTGCCTCCTGTCTTTCTGCTCTGCCTGTTTTCCCTTAGGACTGAGGTGTGAGCTGACGGGAAGGGTCCTATGCGAGAGAGCCGTATGTGCCCAGCCCTAAGCTAGGCCTCTCCCTGTCTGTCTCTTTCTCGGACTAAGAAGCTAGACTTCCCAAGGGCTTTAGAAGCTAATTCCTTATTCACCCAAAGACCTCAAATCAAAACTGACCGGTCTTCATCTTCTCTCAGCCCTCCTCCAGTCCTCAAGGCTTTGTTTTACATCTAATTGATCACAGGGCCGCTGCACTTGCCCTTGCCACACTCCTCAAGGGCACCTGCAGGCACGTGGCTATAGCTTTGAGACGGGGAGGGGGGATGATCTGCTTGGTTCCTGACTCCCCTTTCTAGCCCTAGAGAAACGCAGTGACATCCAGGATAAGATCCCTTTCTCACTATTGGTTCTCTCCTGACTCACCCCCATTCCACCCTCAAGCAAAACAAAACACTGATCTTACTTGAGGTATTTGGTAGGTAAGGGATGATCACGTTGGAGTTTGGAATTAAAAACACCAAAAAAACCAAAAAAACAAAAACAACAAAAAAAACAAAAAAAATCATTTGGTTCTCTACACTGGCTAAGCATATTGCTCTACACTGTAATTTTAAATGTCATGTTCTGTATGAATGTTGTGTGGGTTTGAGTAGCCTTGTGAGTGGCCCCACAGGTACTTTCACCCGCTAGTCACCTCCTTTCGCAGCCCCTCAGTTTGATGAAGAAAGAGAAACACAAAGCCTTAAGCTCTTTGAATTCTTCCTTTACCAAGTGAGCATGGTTCTAACAGCCGGAGATGGGCCTATATTGGAAACAGCCCCTCCTGCCCCCCCAACCCCCCATCCATTCTCGTACACCCTCTTCATGCTCAGCACATCTCATTCCCAAGTGACAATTAGTTGGCTAGAAATTTAAAACTCTTCTGTAACTTTAAAACTTAGATTATGCTTTGTTGTAATTTTTTGCACCCTTCTGTTAAAGATGCATAGTTGAGCTCTGCCTTTTTTTTTTTTTTTTAAACCAAATAAGCCCTTACTTTTCCTTTTGTCTCTGGGGAATGTGAGCTGATGTTCTTATTTAAGGTTTTGGGTTTTGTTTACTATTCACTGTTCTTTAGCCAGAAATTCTCTAGTGATCTGAAGCAATGTGACTGAAGACCAGTTGTTAAATTATGTGTTGGCAAGTTGCCTTATATTTAAAAAGAAAAAAAAAAGAAAAAAAATGCCTGATTGTGTTATGCCAAATGATAGCAACATGAAGTCCTAATTTATTGTTCCCGGTTGTTTTCCTGCCATTTGTGAACACTGGTACCTCCCTGTCCCCGAGCCCTCAGGAGCACCTGTGGCTTCTGGTGCAGTGCCCTCTCCCAAGGTGTGGGCCACCCCCTCACCCAGGGCCCCCTTCCAGTTCTTGCTTCTCTGAGTTAAATTGAAAGAGCACCACTGTCTCCCCTTTATCCCTTGCTTGAGCTCCAAACCAGATATTTTTGCTGTAATTTTTTCCAATGCCTCTCCCCAAAAGGTGAGCTGCCATTTTAGGAAATTGGACCAGACACCAACTTGGGGGCTTGAAATCAAACCTCAGACCCATCTCTTCCTGTGTAGGGGTGCAAGTCTCTGAAGCTCACTCCCACCTCTAATCTGCATGGAAAATGTACTGTGACCCCACCTCCACCCCCAACTGCCCTCGCCTTTGGTGTGAGATGTTTCCTACTTCACCCTGAGCCCCTGCCCCCTCTGCCAGCCAACCCCCCAACCAGCAATAAGGGTCCAAACCAGGGCCTCCTATCCACACTCCCTGCCTCCATCCCACACTACCCCTAGGGAATACTGGGGTTCCCTGTGCGCTCCACACACTGTAGCATTCATTCTCCATCTCCCTCATCTCACCTGTGGTGGTTTATGGGTGTGATGGGGTTTTTAAGATTATTATAAACCAGTAAACAGAAAAAACTCACCTTTCGATCTTGTCCTATTCGTTGAATGGTGTCAGTGTTTGAGGTGATTTTTCTTAATGATTTCTAATGTCTCATTTGCTAGAAGGAAAACAATTCCTCATTTTTAGGAGGGGGACCCCTAGAGTATTCATCTCATTCAGAAGCCCTCCCAACCCGTTACCGCAGACCAGGTGCTGTGGGGGTTATAAGACTCTTCAGTCAGCCCCTGGGAGGTACCCAGCTGGCAGGACCTCCCCATAGGCGGGACGCTAGGGCCTTGAGGTTTGATGGGTAAGTATGGTTTGCTGCCCTTCACTGGAGGCCTGAGGTATACTGCCACTTCCCAAGGACTATCAGTTATTGAAAAATGGGGATCTGGTTTGCTAATAAGCCAATTTAAGATTAAACGTCCCACTCCTTCCACTTGCAACACTTTGGAATTTCTGAGGACTTCTGACAGGCAGAGTAAGTGCTATAGTCTGTAACATGAAAAGTGGCCTTTTGGGTGTTTTGAATCTTACGGGTTGAGTATTGGAGAACTTTTTTTGTCTGCAGGGGGAAAAAAATCCGAAAGAGCTATTTACAGTTGACCCTTGAACAACTTGGGGGTTTGGGACCCCCCACACACACACACACCACACTTGAAAATAACTCGGAAAACAACCTGTTGACTAGAAGCCTTACCGATAAATAAGTCGATTAACATTTTGTATATGTATTATATACTGTAGTCTTAAAAGGAAAAATATTTAAATCGTAAGATACATTTACAGTATTGAAAAAACCTGCATGTAAGTGGACCCATGCAGTTCAAACCCATGTTCAAGGTTCAGTTATAGTTCCCCCCTCCCCTTTCTGAGTGGGTTTCAGTTAAGATGCGATGGAGGGAAGGAGCAATTCCACACGTTGTGGGATTCAGTGAGGGTGGAATCACCCTTGGTAGCAAGAGCCAGTAGTGGCTGTCAAAATACTGATAGACTTGAAAGCACGCTCCCCTCTTGAGCAATGTCTGTTTCTGTGGGGTGCCCTTTCGTGAAGGGGCTTCCCTTCTCATACCATCCTGTGAAAGAAAGCCCTCTTCTGTCAGACTAATTGCAGTCAACCCAAGGTCACAAAGGTAGAGTAGGTGGTCAGGTCAGCTCGGTTCTGCCCCCACAGTGAACAACTGGGTTGGATGCCTGGGTGAGTCCAGCCCACTGTGATGCAAAAATTGGCCTGGGTTCCACAAGGCAACCACGACTGCCTGTAAGAGCACTGGACTGAGGGCTAGGCCTGGGCCTGGGGTCGACTGCAATATCCCATTCATTGCTGCACACAACCGGAGGCACCATCCCCTCGGCGTGGTGCAGTGGCAGAGTCTTGCCAGGAGAGGGAGCCCACGCTTGATGCCGGGTGTCTGGTTTCTCTTGGCAGGACGGTTCCACCTGTTGACTGAAGCAAGGACTTAAGGGAATTTCTTCTGCTAGAGCCCAAGGTTTTCCCTGCCAGCTTCTCGGTGTCACTGTACCAATGTGGTTTATCTGGTGAAGGGGCTGTCTTTACTTTCTCAGCAAGGCAGCCAGGGCCCCAGCTCCCCTAGATAAGTGAATTTGGCTTTTTGAGGGCTAAGCTGGTGGTTAGTTTCCCAGGCTGTGTTATGCTCAGTCTTTTCCTGTCATTTTCTGAGAAGGGCTCTGCACCTGAGCCTATGTGGGAGAGTAGAGAAGGCAAGAACTACAGCCCTTGAACCTTCCTCTCCCTAGATAATTTCCATTATTGGGCCTTTTCTCAGGGCCAGACAAGAGCAAAGCGCTTGGTGCATGTCATGCTGGGACTCTGGTCCTGCTCCCCGCACAAGAACGCAGGACATGGTGAGGCCAGAAAGCAACACCACCGGAGCCATGGATAGGGGAGTCATACCTACATTCTTGCTGGCGGCTGGGTTGGAGACACGAAGCAGGAGCCACACAATCCACAGCCCGCCGTCCACTTCTCTGCCAACCAACCAACTCCCATCATAGCCATGGCAGTTCTATCAGTGGCTAATGTCTAACCGGTAACAGCTGACGGCCAACTAGTCACACCTGACCGACCACCACCCAACCCAACACCTTTCCACATGAGGCTGAGAACCTGGAAACTGCTCTCTGGGACTCTGCCCCCACAGTGCTGATTGGTTTGTCTTTACAACACATTTAGGTAAGCAGGATTACTCACTTTACCAGTGAGAATAAGGATACCCCCCATATAGCTAAGTAGCTTGCCAGAAAGCAAGCACAGCAAGCATCCAACCCCAAACCTATTGGCAAAATTTAAGGCAGCTAGCTGTACTTCTAGGGATTGCTGGAGCTTGAGACAGAATCCAGGCCCTGCCCCAAACCAGCTGAAAGATCACTGAAGTCAAGTCACTCCTCTCTTCCTCTTTCATCAATTAAATGTGGATATTCATAGGCACACGATGAGGCTTGTATGAAAAGCATTAAATGAGTATGGATGAGAAAATCCAAGTGCCTTGTACACCTCGAAGACCCCTTAGTCCCTGAATGTGGGCTGTGCTTTGAAGTTAGAGTAACATTCATCCAGCACTTACTTTGTGCTGGGAGTATGCATTTTGTCATTAAGTCTTGACTACAGCCTACTTAGGGCCTTTATTGTGGTAAAAGCTATTTCACCTGTTATATTAAATGAAATAAGGTAGGTAAAGTGCTTAGGAGTGTGCCGCATGAAAGTACTCAATAAATGGCAGCTATTATCATTAGATCAAGAAAGACCCGCCTAGGGCAGAGGCACTAGTCTGGTAGGGTATGAATCTGGAACTGCAGCTTTTTTCAAATGTCCAGAGCCTGCACGTCCCCCATCTAACCACCAGAGGGCAGCGGCAGGCATCTTCCACACAAAACCTCATGTACTGCCCCTGTCGTCCACTAGAGGGCGACCCAGCAAGGCGCTGAATCCTGGTTCCAGTCATGTCCTTGGCCTTCACAGTTGGGCCCAGCCAGGGCCCTAACCAACCCAGATGAGTCAGGCTGGAACCAAATTAATAAATACAATTCAAGATTTATTAAAAATCAGGGCTCCCCTGCTGTGCCCTCCTGGCACTAAGTAAATAAATAACCAGAGGGGGCACAGCTGGGGAAAGAGAAATCAGATCTCAAGGCAGATGATTTACCCAACTCCCCCTTCTCCCTCCCCCCTATGGCTCTTGGGACATAGCACCAGCAGGCATCTCAGTCCGGTAGTGTGGCCGGCACCAAGGCATGTCTGCCCTGCCCAGGAGAGGAGGCAGGCCCTGGGATCACTTGTTTCCAAGCCCTTGATGACCCCAAAACCTGCTCCCGCAGGGGCCAAGGCTGAAGCACCAATAGGAGGCACCTGAGGGTGGTAGGGAAGGGGGGAGGGGGAATGGGGTAACAGAACCTAGGCTGCAGAAACAGCTGATGGGGGTCCGGCCCCCTCTCCAGGTTCAGCCAGTGCCTGACAGAGGTCATGTTCCACCCCCCTTTCTCCTGGAGCCCCATCTGCGCTCAGCTGAGGATTTTTCGGGGCAATTCAACAGAGGCTCGGATGAAGACGGCATCATCCCGCACATAGTTTCGCTTGCGGATATCCTGGTGGGAGATGAACTTGGGGTAACCAAAGCCCAGGGAACTCTCATCCAGGGAGCCCCGCCAAGTGCCTGGTTTTTGGAAATTCTTCCAGTTTGGGTCGGGGTGAAAGGTCTCAGTGACATGCTGTGGCTTAGCCAGCCCAGGGTCGCTCTGATCCAGCAGGGAGAAGGTGACGCGGCGGGCAAAGGGCCACTCAAGGAGATTGTCAAAGGCACCTGGCAGCACACGAATGTAGAGCGAGAGATGTGTGCCCTCACCACTGCCATTGCCATTGAGAAATGCAGACACCTGCAGCTTGTAACCATACTTATGTGTGTAGAAAGCTGGGCTGAAGCACTCGAGGTTGGGCTTGGCTTTGGCCTCCTGTAGCCGTCGCCCATAGCTGCCAATCTTCCAGATGAGCACGCCATCACTGCCCACTGACAGCTCCTCCAGCTCTCGCCGCAGCTCCTGCAGCTCCTGCCGCTGCCGGCTCACCAGGGCACACATCATGGCCAGATGGGGCTTCACACTCTCCTCCACATGCCGTGCCATTGCCAGCTTAGGGCACTGTTGGCAAAGCCCCAGGCCGTGGGGGAAGGAGAGTTATCAGTAGGGGCAGGCACAGGGTGAGGGGAGGAGCAGGTACAGGTTGGCAGGCACCCAACTCTGAATGAGGAAGGCTGAGGGCACTAGGAGCCTGGAGCTAGCCAGCGGGGGGAAGGACTGAAAACTTCAGAGCAGCAGAACAGGGACCACCAAGGGCCTAAGTCTGTCTGAAGCGGCAAGGACCAAGAAAGGGGCTGATGGGAAAGAGGGGCGTCTCACCCTGTGCTTGCAGCCGGAGTCTTTGAATGGACACAGCACTAGGGCAGTGCTACAGCTGTCCTTCAGATGGCCCGGCAGGTCCTCTCGAGCCACGGTGCCAACGCCACACTGGTTGGGGCAGGACACAGGCAGCCTCGGGCACTGGTACTGGTGGCTCTAGGGCCGCAGAGACAGCGGTCAGTAGCCTGGCTCCCTGCTACCTGTCCTAGCCCCCAGTTCAGGAAGGGCCTCACCTGGATGGTGTCAAAGACGAATTCCTTGGTGCAGTAGGTGCAAGGCTGGGTGCGCTTGGGGCACTCAGAGGTGGCATGCTGGGCCAGCAGCCGCCGCATCATGCGGGCACCACACTTGTTCTCACAGTACACACTCTCTTGGGGGCACACGCCCTCGTGGCTCTGTGGAAATGCCAGAGGGCCTGAGTTAAGGGATCCCTGGCCCACCAGATGCCCCACTCTCCCTCTTCCCTCAAGCAGGCCCCACCCACCTCAAAGGCCTCCCCACTGAAGTCACAGCCGCAAAACTCGCACTTGAGGCGCCGCTTGGGGCAGTCATGCTGCAAGTGGGCAGGCAGGTCCCGACGGCTCAGCTTGGTGGGGCAGCGATTGGGGCAGGGGACGACATTGAAGCTGCAAGTATTCAGGTGACCCTGGTGGGAAGGGCTACAGTTAGTGCCTGCCAAGGGAGGGGTAGGCCCCCACCCCCATCAGAGCCTCACCTGTAGGTGACGAAGTGGCCCACTCCAGCGGCAGCCCTCCTCACTGTGGATGCAACGGATAGGCAGGCCCAATACCTGGACCTCCAGCTCTGGGTCTGGGTAGATCTGGGAGCAGGGATGGGGGGACTGGTCAGGGTCAAAGCCTGATACTGTCCCCAATTCCTGTCCCCTCCAGCATCTCCTGGGCTATATTCCCCTTTATGCCCAGGGATAAAGGGCACAGCAGGTAGTTACCTGCTCCACCGCTGGACCCGTGTCCACAGCATGTCTGCACGTGACACTCCCATTGGAAGTGGCAGCCAATCCGCCAGCTCAGTCCCAGGCAGCCCTCACACCCTCTGCTTCCTTCCCCCTGGTAGAGGGGTGCTGGCCCTTGGCCACAGGTCTGGCCTGCCACCCAAAGGGGAGGGGAGCACTTCTTATGAGCACAGAGCAGCTCTGTGCACCCCCACAGGCTGGGCATTGTGCCTGCCCTGCAGGGCAAATCCAGGGCTCATTTGCAAACTAGCCTGGTGGGAGGGAACAAGCCACCTTTGTGGGGGGCGCTCGACTCACAGCACTGGGTTGACACTGGCCCCGAGCCCACTGGCTGCTAGCAGCTCCAGCCTCCACCCAGGACCACAGTCCGTACCTGGGCCTCTGCCTGACATGGTGGACTCACCTTGGCATAGTCCAGAGGAAGCTGGTCCTCAGGGCATTTGAAGACTCCTTCACTGTGAAGGGGGAGGGGACAAGGTCACGGCTCCACACTACAGGAAGGGAGAACCCTGGGCCCCACCTCCTCAACCGGGCAGCCTCCTTCCCTCACCAGACCGGTTCCTAGTCAGCCCCACCTGAGAGGGCAAGCAGAGTCCTGAACTACCCACTTCCCCATGACCCCAGGAGATCCCAGCTCTTGTCCTGGAGAGGGGGGTTCGGGGCCCAGTGGAGGCAGACAGCTGCCTCAGACAGCATTTGGCCAACAGGTGGCAGCTGGCACCCCCTCCCCCCAGGATGGCAGCTGGACTGGGAAAGGAACAGACTGCCCAGCCACCCCCGTCCCCCAGGTTAGTTTTCATTGGTTGGGCTGAAAGCTGATGGGGGGGGGGGGGTTGGTGAACAGGGATGGGCTGAGATTAAGTGCCAGGGCTGCCCAGCCCCTATGAGGGTGCCTAGCCAAGAACCCAGGGCAAAGGTCAGCGTGGGGCCACCTTACCCCATCCCCTTCTTCCTTCTATGAGGGTGTGTCTGTTAAAGTGGAGAGGAGGCAAGGCTTGCCCCCAGGCAGGGTGTTTACACTCCTGAGTCCTTACTACCTGCCTATGAGAAGGGGCTTAATGTCCCCATTTTGCAGATGAAAGAACTGAGGCTACAGCTGAAGCAGTACCTGGATATGTCTGATTCCACAGCTCAGATAGGTTCTGCTACACTGTACAGCATTCAGAGGAGAAGTTAGGGCAAGAAAGACTGTCCAGGCAGGCACAGCCAAGACTGCTCCCAGCACAGCATGTGTCTGGCCTGTTGACCCCATCTGCTGCCCTCCCTCTCCTCCACTGAGCGCCACCAGGCTGTCAGCACTCAAGGAACCTGTTGGCACTTCTCCTTCCACCAAGGCCTTTCTGACCCTAGCCAGGACCGGTCACACACACCTGGCATGGCCTAGGCCAGGCAAGGGTTCACCCAGCAGGACCGAAGGCCCTAAGGCATGGCATTTCTGGAAGGTCTGAGTCAGATATGTGGGAAGCAGGTAGTAATCAGGTGGAAGCAGAGGCCACATGGCAGCCCTGTCCATAATGGCACTTTGCAGAACTTGGGCAGTTCATGCCCCAGACACTCAAAGGATATCTAGCACCCACCTCCTCCCTGACCCCACTACTACCACTGGCCATGCCACCAGTGCCAAGAAGAATACATGCCCAGGCACTGATGAGGTGTGCCCATGCCCACAAGGCAAACAGCCTTCCTGGACCAACCTGAGTAATTGCCCTGGCAGGAGTGGGGAAAGAGGGGTAGGCCATGGGGGAGGAGGGTCTGCTTGGTTGCTTCGGGAATGTGCTGACTTAATGGTTTTGGAGACAAGGAGAGGACTGAGGCAAGTCCCCAGGCTTCAGGCAGATTAGCCTGGGCAGCTTGGGGCCCAGCCAGGACAAAGTTTCCGCCAGAGCAATGGACAACCTTGCTTGTAGGGTAGAGCGTGGTGATGAGGGGTCGAGCCTGTCCAACCACCTCTCCCCTCCTCCCTCCAAGGGCCTCAGCAGCAGAGCTCAGGCACTAGGGGAAAGGGGGAGGCAGGGGCAGACCGCTCCAGGCTGTGCTGCGGAGGCCCAGGCCCAGGGGAGAAGACAGGATGGGGGGAGGGGGCTGTAGGAGAGGAAGAGGGGATTTCCGGGAGGAGGAGGGGCAGAAGCTGCAGAGAGAGGCAGCAGAGGTGGAGGGAGAGGGGCCTGGCAGCCCCCTCCTGGATCCTTCCCTGAGGCAGTCAGGGTGGGTCAGCTGAGTGGGGGGAAGGCGAGGGGGGAAGCAGTGCTCAGCTGGCCTCATCTGGAAACCAGAGGGCCCAGGGAAGGGCACTGGAGAAGACAATGGGACTGTGTGTCTGTAGGGGAGTATGTGTGTACACTGAAGGGAGGAGGGAGGAGAGGGAGGGAAAAGGAGGAGGGGGCAGCACAGCAGCTTGTGCAGGAGCATATGTGAGGGCAGGAGCGGGCCCAGGCTACAGGGAACAGAAAACAAAGGGCCTGCTGAGATTTCCGCCAGACTAGGGGCTGCAGAGGACAGAGGGAAGGAGGATGGGAGAGAGCACTAAAGGCAGGAGCCGCAGAGATGCTCTCCCTGGTGATAGGTACCCGTGCCTCCCCATCCACTCTGCAGACAGCCTCCTAACACACGGCAGTGGCTCACCCCGGCTTCCCCTGTGCTCTTGGGGCTCGACCTCCCCACACCCAGGCCTGAGCAGTTCCCAGGATGGGCAGGAGATTCTAGACTCCATAGGGTGCTCAGAACTCAATGGATGCTGAGAGCCAAGAGGTGAGCTGGGTCCTCAGAGGGCAGGGGACACTCAGGAACACCCAGGGTGTGACCTCTCCGTAAGGATCTATAGACCATCTGCAGTACTCAAGACCCCCAGGGGCTGCTTCAGGAGAAAGCTGGAGCCGACAGTCCTCCCTCTATTGTGTGACCACAAGCAGGCCGGGCTTAAATCCCATATCAACCTTTAAGTAACTGTGCGACCATGGGCAAATCGCAGCCTTTCTTTGAATCTGTCGTTTCATCATCTGTGAAATGGGAGAACAATAGCTGCCATTCTTGTAACGTTCGAAGAATCAGAAGAGGTTAGATGGGTGAAAACTCCGGAGGCTTAAGGTGCTGCGCGGGACGGAGGGTTTTGCCCTCCTCTTCCCAGAGGATTCAAAGTTCAAGGATGAGGCCGCTCTGGCTCTCAGGTGAGGGGGAAGGGCCAGCCACAGGTCAGGAAGCGCCTTTTCCCACCTCCACCCCGCAGGAACACACTGAATTCTTTGGACCAGGCGCAGGGGCCGGTGGCACCCGGGACCCGACAGATTAGTGTGTGAGATTCACCCTCGGGACCTGACGTCACCGCTGCCCCGTGATGTCACGGTGGGCGCCCCTGGGTGACGGGGCCGCGGCGCAGACAAAGGCCCGGCGTGTCTCTGGCCTGGGCCCCTCCCCATGCGGCCCACACCCCCCGCACCGGCCGTCCCCGCTACCCCCGACCCGCACCTGAGGAACTCCTGCAGGCAGGTGTCGCAGAAGCGGTGGCCGCAGGTAGAAACCTGCACAGGCTCACGCATGGGCTTCCCGCACAGCGGGCACAGCAGCCGCCGCTTGGGCTTTTCCAGGAACTTGTAGTCGAAGCCGGGCATGGCGGGCGGGCACGGGCGAGCGGGGCCAGGCATGCGGCGGCCCCACAGCCCGCGCCTCGCTCCGGCAGCGCTCCCGGCTCCGGGCGGCGCCGACTGTTGGTGGCGGCCTGCGCCCAGCCTGCCCGCCCGCCGGCCGGAAGAGGGGGCGGAGCCGCGCCCGCGCGGTCCTAGTGCCCAACGTCACCGGGATGCCCTCCCACCCCGCAAACCCGCGGCTTCAGGGTCGGCACACGGCCAGGCTCGCCCCCTCTCTGAAGCAGGGGCTCCTCTTTCCCCTTGGGAAGAGAGAGCGTGGCTCCGCTTCTCCCCAGAGCTGGGGATTCCTGACACTGGATGGGGCGGAGGGCTCCGGGGGACGGGCCGTGCTGTCTGTGCCACAAAGGTTCGCTTCTCCCGAGCGTCAACAGCTCGGTCTCGGGGGCCACGTGTTACCCGGGGGCCCAGGGCTCCAGCTTCCAGGTGCTAGGCAGCCGAAGCCTGGCAACCAGATCCGGGGAGCCCGGCTGGGCGGGGAGGCCGGGCTGGGCGCTGGGCCAGAGGAGCCTCGGCCCCAGCCTCAGGCTGCGCCCACATTCCTCCCTCCACCACGGCCCTGCAGCCAAGATAGGGCCCAGCCCAACCCTGGGGTATCGGGCTGCCACTCCCCACTTCTGAAGAGACCACACTCTAGGCAGGCAGCTGTTATTTTTATTGGCGCTACTTCCCAGTCATCTGGGAACTGATCTAGTAGAACCAGCTACCCTTTCCCCCAACCTGTTTTGGGGGAATGGCCAGGGGTGAGGGACAACCTTCTGCAGGGATTCCCTTTGCATTATATTGCGGGCTGGGTGATACACTCCCTCCTGCAGAAGGGAGACACTCAGAAGTTGTACAAATCCCTGCCTCAGGATATAGGAGTGGGGGTGGTGACTGGGCTCTGACCTCCCTGCCCCAGGCAATGCAGAGGCTGGGCCGCTGGAATGGCCAGTCCAAGCAGGCCCTGGCTTGCCCTGCTCCAAAGTACTGAGCTGCTCTTCCAGTGGACACCAGGAGCACATTTTGTAACCAGGCTAGGGGCAGGGTCTAGATGGAGCCAAAGCCACCTCCAGCATTTTTCTGCCAAGGCTCTGAAGACCACCTAGCTTCCAAAGATTAGGTCTGGCTTCCAGTTCTAGCTAGGTTGAACCCTGCGGACAATGACTTAAGAAGGGGTGGGGAGGAAAAAGAGAGGTGCTGGGGGAATAGGGTGAGTTGAGTTTTACATATTCAGGGCTTCACTGGTTCTTATACCTCATTGGACACAATCCAGGGGAGCAAGGGCTTCACTGGTTCTTATACCCCATTGGTTACAATCCAGGGAGCTGGTGGGTGGGGACAGTCACGCCTCAGGCACCTGTACTTTTCAAGAACATTCAGAGGAATAGCAACATCAAGGGGTCCACAGGTGTATCCAGGTGCCTCACGGGGGGACTGGCTCATCTGTGATGGCTGGAGAGTATAAAAGAGAAACCCCTGCAGCCTCCCAGAGGGCAGTGCCTCTAGCAAGTGTCACCCACCTCCACCTCTGCTCCCACACTGGGCGCTGGACTCTGGACCCTGCCACATCAGAAATATTAGTCCAAACTAAACTAGACTGGGGGCAGGAGGAGAAAGGATGCATTTGCACCCTTGGGAAGTAGTGAAGGCAGCCCTTCAATGAAGCCCCGAATCACCCACCCTTGCCCACCCCAGACAGGAAGCTCAGTTTTACCCCACAGCTTCTGCTTTCATTAATCTGGGCTGTGACCACTGAGGACGTGGATGTGGGTAGGGGCCAGGTGGGTTAACCCTGTTATAACTCACGGCGAACAGCCAGGAGAGTGTTTCCATGGCAACAGGACACAGACGTCACTGTGTAGGGGTGTGTCTCATCCAGCTGCACTGGCCGAGGGAGTCCAGCATCCTCATCCCTCCTTCCCAGTCGACCTCGGGCCCCTTTGCCCCAAGAGTACACTTCACCTTCTGCCAAAGAGAATCCCAAGGAGGGAAACAGGAAGAGGACACAGCTTATCAAGCAACGGTCCTCCCAGATTGCCATACTGGCCCCAATATGAGGTTGCTGAGTTCAACAGCCCTGAGCATAACTCCCCATCGCCCATGGGCCTGCCCACAACTCTTTCTGTCCCCACAGTGCCCACTCATCACCTGTCCCAATGGCCACAGTGAAGGCATCCCCGCAGGCCACCATCACTATCTTGATGCCCTGGAGGCCTTGGACTTGACAAGGTGCCCGGCTGACCCGGCGAGCACTGGTACCCAACTGCCCATGCTGATTGCTGCCAAAAGTATAGCAGTCACCAGAGGCTGTAGGGGAGAGAGTGAAGGAAGGAAAGGGGCACCTCAGCTGAGGTCCCAAGCAGGCCAGGAGCATCCACCTCTGGCCTCCTGTGTCCAGGTCCTACTCACCAGTCACAGCAGCTGAATGAGCAGTGCCCAGGTCCACACTCAGCAGGGCCTCCTGGTCCAGGGGTGCAGAACCTAGTGGTGTGAAGCTCAGAGCCTCCTCCACTTGCTGGTGGGGAGCAGGCTCCTCCCCCAGGGAGAGCTGGTCCAGGCCCAACTTGTTGAACCTGAAGGCAGAGCCAGAAGCCGAGTCCAAAGGACACCGTTTGTGTAGAGTGTCCTGCCCCACATATCTGGGCAGGAGCTGGTGCACCAGGGGTCAGATCCCACCCTGGGCTGGACCACAGCTCCTTCAGCCCTCCTCAGTTCTAATCTCTAGTGGGGGTTAGGCAATGACAGATGGAGCATTAGCAGCCCGGAAAGGCAAGGGGGCAGGCAAGTCATCCTGGGGCACCTATTTACCTGTTGCTCCCACAGGCCAGAGCTTGGCCAGGCACAGTGAGGATCATGGACGAGTCAATGCCACATACCACCTTCTGGGCTTCCTGTCCTGGGGGCATGGGCACCTGCTGAGGGCAGTTATGGGACTCCCTGGTGCCTAGTCCCAGCCGGCCTACAAGGAGAAACCCCGGGATGGGGTTAGTGAGTGTTAGGGTTGGTGACGCCAGGACAAGGACCCACAGAGGCAGTAACAGCGTTGAGTACATTGATGTTTCAGAGCTGTGTCCTCTTGTCGGATTGATCCTTTTATCACTACAAGATGCCCTTGTCTCTTGCTATAGCCCTTGTTTTAAAGTCTGTAACCTGAAATGTGCATCCTTGGCCCCTCTTTGGGACAAAATCTTACTTCTCCTTTAAGGCCATGTTCAGATACTACCATTACCTCCTCCAGGTGGAGTCCCTTGCCATTCCTTGGGTGGAACCCTGATGCTGTCTGTCCTCTGTCATGATGATGCCATCCCTCCCTCCATCAGACTGAGCCCTCCAGGAGGACAGGAACCCTGTCTAAGTCACCTCTAGTGTCAATGCCCAGCCTGATGATGCCTGACCCAGACAGGGCCACAGTGAATTCTGTTGGCTGAATGAAATCTCCCTCATTACATCATAAGCACTGGAAGGAGCGACATTTTGTTCATCGTGTCTCAGCACCCAGCACAGCATTGGCACACAGTGGATGTGCAATACAGGTTAGGTGCGTGAATAAATGAATGGAATCAGAGAGAAAAGAGGGAGAAGAAACCGGGCCGTGGGGTAGAAGGTGGGTATAAAGGGGGACACATCATGGCTGGAGGTGCTATGAGGTGGAACAGGGTGGAGAGCTTACCACCATCTCCGCGGCCCCAAGCAAATAGTTCGCGCTCAGTGGACAGGGCCAGCACGTGAGAGGCCCCGCAGGCCACCTGCAGCATCTCATAGCCCAGCAGGGCCTCCACAATCGTAGGCTAGAGAGAGAGAGAAGCAGGGGGACACTATGGATAAGGGGCCTGGAATCAGCATCCCATGTAAGGATGAAGTTGGAGGCTGCAAATTCTCATGAGATAGCTGTCCCTTTAATGCCCCCCCACTCACACACACACACACACACACACACACACACACACACACACACTACAACCATTGGGGAAGTCTGGTCTTTCTCTACTTCCCCTCATGCTTCCCAGAACAGGTACAGTCTGAGAGCTAGAGGGACTTGTGGTTACTGGGGATTCCCCTGCCCCCCACCTGGGTGTCAGCTCTCAGATGTGGGCTCCTTGCCATCTCCCCACTTCTCCTCCCAAGGTACACACAACACCTGCCTGGCTGATGTCATTGAGGCTGCCATGGCCTAGGCACCCATTGCTGCCACTGCCAAAGGTCATGATGATACCTCGATCTGGGAAGAGGGGCAGGGAGGAAAGGGACAGGAGAGAGATTAGGCTGTCTTTCCAGAGAGACCAATCCAACCTTGGGTTGGAGAAGCAATAAAGTTAGTTGGAGGCTAGGGCTGGAAGAATGCGATAGGGGAGAGAAGAAAGACAGGGGTCTCTCTTCCCAGGTGTGTGACTTTGGACAAGTGACTTAGCCCTGAGCCTTAGTTCCACATCTGTCAAATGAGGATACCACATCTACTTTTCTAGGCCTGTAGTGAAAAAGCGACTGTGTAAGTAAACTCCTGGTGCTCAATAACCAGTAGATAGAAGCATTATTAAGTGAGCAGTTTGTAAATGACTGGCAAAGAGGGAAGTTACTCTGGGGGCCCTTCTCAGAGTGGGGTCCCCACAGGGTAGTCTCCGGACAGGCTCACCAGTCAGGCAGGCTGTGAAGAGGTCCCCGCAGGCCACCTGCTTTATGGTCACGCCTGACTGGCCCTCGAGGAACCGTGAAACAAACTGGGGCTGCTGCTGTTCCACTGCCCCTGGAAGGAGAGCACCCCCTCCAGCACCTAGGGGCGGGGCCTGGGGGGGTGACAGGGGAGGGAGGGAGTGGCTCCTGAGTGCCCCCTTCCTTGTGGTGACCCTACCCCCACTCCAGGCCCGCCCCAGCCTGCTCACCTCCCACAGGATGAGGCGCCCAGAGCGTGTGACACCGGCCTTCTGTGTGCGTCCAGCGGCCACCTGGACCACCTCTGTGTTAAGCATTGGCAGCCGCAGTGGAGCGCTAAGCCCACCACCCCACGTGTACACCGATGACAATGGTGGTGGAATGGCTGGCCGCACAGGTCCCCGGGGGACACCTGTGGGAACAGCTCATCAGGCCTATTAAACAGGTGGGAATGGCATGGTGTCCAAGGGGACCCGGAAGGTCCACTGGACTTACCCCTGCAGCGGGCGCTGGTGGTCCTGACACCGGTGCTGCCAGGGGTCATGGGTGGCCCGGTGGCCAGGGACTTCTCTGCCCTGCAGGACAAAGGGTGGCTTCAGGACACGGACCCTCCCTGGCATTTCCACATGCAGAAATGGAGGACTTGCCCTACAGGCCCTTCTGCCGCAGCCTTACTATGCCCCCACTGGGTGCCCCCTTCTGCCCAGGAACCCCTCCCCCACTCCCTGCACAGGCCTCCGCATGCGGACGCTGCCCACGTCGGTGTGCAGGTTGAGGAGGGCGCGGATGCAGAGGGGCTGCGCCATGATGTGGCTGAGCGGTGGCCGCTGTGCCGGCTCCAAGCTGAGCAGACTCAGGATCAGCTGGCGCAGCTCAGGGCTGTACCGGTCAGAGATGGGCGCAAAGGTGCCACTCATAATCTTTAGCACCAGTGCTGGCAGGTTCTGTGAAGGCATCAAGTTGGGTGGGCCAGAGTCTCAGGCTAGACTCTTTGGTAACAGCACCCCCAGCTTCAGCCCCAGCCCCTTGTCTGATGGGTGATCACAGCCCTGCGGTCAGGAGCCTTTAGTCTGGTGAGGGGACTCCCAGGATGACAGGGGACCCAAACCCTGCTATCAAGAACCTCTGATAGGGGAGCTGCAGCTATGTCCTCAGAAACCTCAAGTTGTTGGGAAAACTTAAGTTTTGCCTTTAGGAGGGTCTCTAATCTGATGGGAAAGCCCTGCCGTCAGGAGTCCTCAGTTTTAAGGAGGGACCCAAGCCCTACCCTCAGGAACGCATAGTCTGAGGGAAGCCACAGCCCTGCTCTGGGGTCATCCACCAGTCTGATGAGGGCGACATGACTCAGCCACAAGAGAAGAAACACAAAAGCAGGTGGAGCTGAGGACTTCAGAGAAAGGGAGACGGAGCTCTCCCAGTCGATTCCTTAGGGGAGCTTACTCACCGCTGCCTCGAAGGCCCTCTTGAGGCTGGCCAGCTCATAGAGGACACAGCCCAGAGCCCAGATGTCACTCTTCTGGTTGTAGGGCTTGCCCTCACACAGTTCGGGGGAGATGTAGCATGGAGTACCCACCACCTGCAAGAGGGAAGTTAATATTACAGCCCAGGGAGGGAAGACCGAGGCCCATGTGGAGACAGCTTCTCCCCAAAGCAGGCCAAAGTGCTTCCTCTTGCAGGACTACCCAGCCAGGGGCTAAGGGCCCGAGGTCTTGGGGGGTGTGGTGAGAGATAGGGTTGCAGAGTGCACCTTGGCCCTCCAAACCTCCAGCACCCCTGAGGTCCCCTCCATGCCCAGGCACCGTGTAGGCCTTGCTCTTGCTGCTAAGGATCTTGGAGATGCCAAAGTCACCAATCTTAACGACCATGCGGTGTTTATCAAGAAGGATGTTTTGGGTCTTGAGGTCCCGGTGCAGGATAAGGTGGGTGTGTACGTGATGCAGCGCGAGCAGGATCTGAACAAAGAAGTGCAGGATGGTCTCCTCCTCCAGCAAGGAATTACAGCGCTTTTGGATGAACTCAGCCAGGGTGCCGCCTGCAGCCGCAAGGGACTAGTCAAGATCCAGGCTTTTCCAGGCCTGAGACTTGGCTTTTATAAAACTAAAGACCCAGACAGGGCAAGGGCCTGCCAGCATCACACTACTGGGGTCAGAACTCTACACCTCTGACGCTCAGCCAAGCCCATTCCAAGGAAGGCAGCTGGCTGGTCTGTGTCTGCCTCCTCGCCGAGGTGACAGGCCCTTGGAGCCAGGCCAGTGCAAGGAGTCTGAGTCTGGCCCACCTGGTGCGTATTCCATGGCGATCATGAGAGCCTTGTCCTCCAGGAAGTTCTCGTAGTACTCGATGACATTGGGGTGGTTGAGCAGCTTGAGGACCTGGCACTCATTCTGGGCTGCCTGCCGCTCTTCCTTGGTCATCTGCTCCACTGGGATCTGCTTGATGATGACCAGCTTCTGGTCCGCCTTGCGCAGACACAGGTGTACAATCCTGAGGACACAGAGCCCCACAGTGGGTACCATCTGAGCTTCCAGCCACATATCAGGTTGGGCAGACCTGACGACTGGATGGTGACTAGACTTAAGAGAGGGGAATGGCACCCAGACTAAGAGGTCATCTAACTAAGCGCACAGAACCCTGAGTTTCGGAATGGGGAGGACTAACCACAAACTCTGTAAGACCTTGAACAAATCATTTAACTTATTTGAGACTCAGTTTCTCTACAGCCACAATGAGGCAAAGTTAGGATTCATCTTTCTAAATTTCAACTGCCTGGGTTCAAATCCTGGCTCTTCCTCTTACTAGTTATCTGGTCTTGGATTACGTGACATCATCATCCGAAAAATAGAACTGACCTCACAGGTTGAGAGGATCAAATATGAAAATGCACGTAAGGGACTTAGCAAAGTGCCTGGCCCATCAAAAGTGCTCAATGAGTGGAAGCCATTCACATTATTATTTTCTTCCAAATCTGTGGTCAGTGTCCATAAAAGCAGGGTTCTTGTTCTCCACTCTATCCCTAGTGCATAGCCTAGTACATGCCCCAGCACATGGCAGGAGCTCAGTAAGTATCTGCTGAATGAATAGACTCTAAGATGATCATCTAAGTATCCACTTTGTATCTCTCCAGTTCAGGCCTCTCCTCTGAGCCCGACTCATATATCCAACTATGTGTTTTGCATCTCTACCTGAATGGCTCACTAGCATCCTAAATTTTAACAAATTCAAAATATTAATAAAACTCTTGATTCCTGCCCCCCAAATCTTTCCTTCCTTAGTCTCTTCCATCTCAGCAAATAGTTATTAAAGCCAGAAAATCATGGCACACCTGAAAATCATACCTGAAAATCATGGCAGAATCTTTTCTCCATTTCACACTAACACATCAGTAAATCCTGTTTCTGCCTCCAAAATATTGTGAACCCATCCATTTTCCTCGGTGTCCTCTGCTGTAACCGTCGGCCCAATCATCATTTCTCGCCTAAAATACTGCACTACCTTTCAAGATGGTCACTTTCATTCTTGTCAACCTCAAATCTAAACTCCACACAGCAGCCAGAGTGATATTTTTAAAATGCAAATCATATCACGACCACATCCTCTGCTTAAACGTTTTCCTTTTACATGGCAAATAAATTCAACCTGAGCCTACAAGGCCAAAATCTCATTCCTGAGCCTACAAGGCCAATACATGTGAGGGAGGGAGGGTCTCTCCCTCACATTTTATAGCATTCTTCAGCTTGCTCGCTACATTCCAACTATACTAGTCTTTTTCTCAGTTCCTTGAATATTCTGAATTTTTCCACGTGAGCATCTTCACATATGCTGTGTCCTCCACCCGAAAAGCTCTGCCTTCACCTTCCTCAAGGACTGATCCTCACTCCTCAATCCTTGGCTTTATACTTCACCTCTCGGAGAAATTTTCCTCTACCACCCCAAATAATTACTTCCCTGGTGTTGTACCTTATTCTCGCAGCTTCTTAAATAACGGCTTTAACACTGTGTGGTTTATTGTATGTTTTTCCTATAGTCTGTAAGCTCCGAAAGGGAAAAGATCACAACTGTTTTGGTCTTAACTGTATACCCATGGCCGAGAGCCTGACGCGTATAGTAGGCGCTCAATACCGGTATCTGTTGATGGAATGAGTAAGGAATCAAACAGAACTCTGAGGGGCGCAAAGGTTTGCCGGGGCGTGACCTCCTTAGGGGCGGAGTCTCCCAGCCAGGACTGGGACCGGAAGCTTGGGCGGGGCTTCCCAGAGTGGGCATTCACGCCTTGGGGTTGGAGCTAACCCGGCAATAATTTCGCGGACAGAGTTGGGGTTTATTTTCCCTCTCCCCGAGCAATTTCCTTCCCCAAGAGCCCTGGCTCACCCGAAGGCACCTCTCCCCACCACTCGGATCTTCTCGTACTTCTCCATCTCATTTCCCAGTCGCATTTCCGGAACCCCCACACTCAGACGCTGCGCGTGCGCGGACCCGCCCACTCCAGAGCCACGCCCCTACACAGCAAAATAATTGTGGGGCGGAGCAAGTGGAGCTAGGTGTTGGTTCAGCCTCGCGTCTCTCTTTGCTGATTGGCACCGTTCCTGCAAGCCTGGTCCGAAGGGTCGCTTTTCCAGGGTCCAAGGAAGAAATGGGACGACATGCCATTTCTTGGCGCGCTTCTCAATGGCCTGCACGTAACCAGCCACTTCCCACACCTGTGGCCGCATCCGGTCCTCGCAAAGCTTCCTTAGACTGGAGGGGTGCCCTGCGCAGGCCGAGTGAGGGTGGGAAGCAGGGACGTCCTTTCTCTGACTCCCTTTTTGGCCACTAGTGACGCTGTTTCAGAAAGAGACAGAAGATTCTCACTGGGATGCAGACTGAACTTGGAGCTTCAGCACCCTCACTCTGGGGGGTAGGGAGCTGGGTTAGTTTCATATTTGCCTAGGGCGGAACAGGGGAAACCCCGACCTGCGCAAGTTGAATCACCTAGGGAGGATATGATACGGTCCCCAGACTGTCCCGACTAGTGAACACCGAGCTCGTCAGCACACTCAACCCCCAGCTGAACACACAACCCACCGCGGGGTAATCTCCCTTCAAAGCTCAACTAGGGAGAACCTCTTTAGAGGAAGATGGGAGGAAAATAGATTATCTGAAAGAGGAAGAGGAGGAACAACAGCCGTTTGGCCGATATGGGTTCAGGCTTCTGCCCAGAGGTAGGGGGCTAGTTAGTACGAGTGTTTAGGGTCTTGACCAGAAGTGAGTTTAATTCCAGGTGTCTCGGTGGTACCTTCTGCTCAGCAGAGTCCACAAAAGCTCAGTTAAGGAGCAAGGGGGTGGTGATTAGCTAAGGGATAGTGTCCCTGTTTCCGAGTGGGTGAGGAATGTGAGGAATGAGGTGTTTATCTTTGCTCCGACCCCACCCTTCGAAAGTGCCCAAATCTGCCTATGTGGGATGACCACTAGAAGGGCCTCAGGAGGGCCCCTCACAGGCTTAGGCCGGTGTTGGCTAGTGGACAAAGCTGCCCTGTGAGCAAAGGGGAGTGCAGGGGGGGAAAGCCGCTCATCCGGGACACTCGTGCTCTCACCTAGAAACCGATTGGGCCTTGGTTGACTCAGGATACCTCACACGGGTTAATGTGTAATCTGGGAGCCACCAGGGGAGGCCGAGCAAACACCCAAACCTCTTAGTCCCTGGATCTCTGGCGCCCCAGGCTTCTGGCTTTTCCTTCCTCTCAAAGCACCGTTTTCCTCGCGCCCCTCCTCCCCCTTTACTCCTCCTCCTCTTCCACTCCCGACTCGGCTCTTAGCCGCTCCGGGGTGCGCCGGTTTACGGCCTGCAACTCTCCCGCAAAAACAACCACCTCATTCCTTTGGAAGCTGGAGGGGATACTACGCCACAGTGAGGACAGGCTGACACCTAGTGGCTAGAATACGCAACTACTCCAGGCCACTGGCCTGAAGAGTGAGGGTCACCCTAGCAGCCTGGACAAACGGGCGGTCTTCCCTGCTCCAGCCTCCAAGGAGCTAGGAGAAGAGAGCTGGGACTGCCTGAGGGAGGATTGTGACAGCAGCTCGGCCCCAGGAGCTCAAGAGCGGGCTGGGAGGAGGGATGGTGATGGGTTAGTCAACAGTTTCTGGGAACCGACTATGTGCCGGGCGCGTAGAAGCAGGTAAGCAGGTCCATCTCTAGTCTGAGGACGCTACGGTAGCGACCCAGTGGAAGAACGGGGTCTGGGCAGAAATCGTTGTCGGAGGCGGGGCTCCGATACATCCCCAGGACCCGGGTTTAAAAGACGTGGGTGTGTGACGAGTCCTGCCCAGCTCTACCCAGAAAGGAGTTGAGGGCGGAGAGAGTTCTCACAATACCCGCCCAGGCGGGGGAGCCGGTGGCCCCGGGGAAAGTGGGGACGCGGGTTAATGAGGCCAAGCGAACCAGAAAGTCGGCAGTCGGGAGGCGCCAGAGAGGGGTACCTCCGTGGCGGTGCCCCAGGACTGCCCCCTTTCGCCCGAAGTCTGCGGGAGCCAGGCAAGACGCGGGAGGCCCCCCCCGCCCCCCCCCCCGGGAAATGGGGCTCGCGCCCTCCGCGCAGCAAAGGCGCCCGAGGGGCGGGGGCAAGAGGACTGGGCGGGGCGGGGGCGCGGGCGACTAGGGGCGGGGGCAGAGGCCCTCTGGGAGGGAACGGGAGGAGCAAAGGGGCCTAAAGGGCTCTGCGAAAAACTGTGTGAGGCTGGCGGCCGGCGGGATAGGCGACCCGGGTGGACTGGCCCGAGAGGGAGCCCAGTTCCCCGTACAGCCCGAGGAGGCCGCCTAGAGGGCGGACAGACCGACGGCTGGGAGGGCCAGCATGCCCCCATTGCTACACCCCGCCCTGCCGCTGCTCCTCGGCGCCACGCTGACCTTCCGGGCGCTCCGGCGCGCGCTCTCTCGCCTGCCTCTCCCGGCGCACGTGCAAGCCGACCCCCTGCGCACCTGGCGCTGGCACAACCTGCTCGTCTCCTTTGCCCATTCCATTGTGTCAGGGATCTGGGCACTGCTGTGGTGAGTGAAGGACCGGGGGAGTGAAGGTGGCTAGGGGATCCCGCCGTTACTCTCCCGATCACGGGGGGCTGAGGTTATGCAGTCTCACATGATTACTTGTAACCAATCGGGAACTGCATCGGCCCCAGGGAAAGAGGCTCTCACCTGGGAAACGGGAGACACCTGGGTTTCAGCCAAACCCCTCCTCGGTTCCCAGTCTATAGTGGGAGCGCAGACTCTCCTGGGACTGGCTTGGGTAATTGTGAGTTGAGGGTCCTTGGGAATGGGAAGATGAGTGCCTGCCTTCTTCCCTCCCTTCCCAGTGTATGGCAGACCCCCGAAATGCTGGTGGAGATTGAGACGGCATGGTCGCTTTCTGGCTATCTGCTCGTTTGCTTCTCCACAGGTAAGTCTTGCCCAATAAGCATTAAGAAGGTGGAGAACAGGGAGAAACTCCTTAAATCCCCTTCCTGACCTCTTCCCCCATCCCTCCACTAGGGTATTTCATCCACGACACTGTGGACATTGTGGTTAGTCGTCAGGCTCGAGCTTCTTGGGAATACCTCGTCCATCATGTCATGGTGAGAAGCAGGGGTTGTGGTATAGGCCTGGTGCTAGCAACTTCAGTCTCAGCGGCCTTTCTGAAACTGGGAAGGGGAAGACCATCTTTTCTTAACCCCATTCCCACGGTGTCCTTTGCCTTCCCATGCTAGGATACTAAGGGTTGGCCCTACCTTTGTACCCTTGGTTCACTATTTTGAGGCCAGCAATCCATAGCCTTACCTAGTACCTCCTTAGACTATAAACTCCACGCAGGGATCAAAATTTAATGGTACATTCAATTGTATGCCAGAAGCAGATGGGAAGATTTTCTAGCCCTGTTTGGTAACCTTGATACTCCCACCAACTTCCAGTAAAGCCTTAGGGAATCTGTTTCCTAATCTGTTCTCTCCTTTGCCTTCTAGGCCATGGGTGCCTTTTTTTCAGGCATCTTTTGGAGCAAGTTTGTAGGTGGGGGCGTCCTAACGCTGCTGGTGGAGGTCAGCAACATCTTCCTCACCATCCGTATGATGATGAAGATCAACAATGCCCAGGACCTCCTCCTTTACCGGATCAACAAGTATGTCAACTTGGTCATGTATTTTCTCTTCCGCCTGGCCCCTCAGGCCTACCTCACCTATTTTTTCCTGCAATATGCAGGCCAGAGGACCCAGGGCACCTTTCTGCTGGGTATCCTGCTCATGCTGGATATTATGATTCTCATCTATTTTTCCCGCCTCCTCCGCTCTGATTTCTGCCCTGACCGAGTACCCAGCCAACAACACAAAGACAAATTCTTGACGGAGTAAGAGGCACAGAGCCTGGGACTTGTGGCAAGGACAAAAAACACAATCAAGGGAGATGAGCCCCAAACCTGGGGCATCCAGCCTCCCCACCTTTCAAGCCTGCACCCACTATTGAAAACACTAATGAAAATACTCTGAAGTCCTTGTCCTTTCTTGGGCAAGGGGTGAGTGAAGCCGACAGACCGGTTGGACATGGTAGGTGGGTGTGGGGACAAGGTGCTACGTGAGAGCCAGCCAACCCACACTGCCCTGAAATGGATGCTAATAAAAACTCTTGGTATTGGTTTCATACAAAGCCTCTTCGCCAGAGATAAAGTTAAGGGTTCTTATAAAACCTCTTGCTTGTTCTCTTACCCCTGTGATAGAGACAAGTACTAGTTGTCTCAGGACAACCCTAGTCTGAGTCACAAATATCTGCTATCTGAGCTCCCACCCACCAGGATTATAGCAAGTATAGTGCCATGATGGAGCTGAGTGTTCCAACAGGGTTATGTACACGAGTCTTGCGTAAACCCTGTTTATTGTGTACAAGTATACCAAAGTATGGCCTCCCCCCAGCACAACCAGAAATCAACATAAAGAGACAAATATACAGTGAAAAACGTTTGTATTTAGAATTAGCCAGCTGGACTCAGTTTAGATGATTCCAATCTGAAAAACAAAAGGGAGCTTTGTTACTAGGAGTTGAAATATGAAGATTAAGCTGGAATGTCAAGGTTATAAAGCAAAATGTGGGCACAGGGCAGGGCCTATTAAAGATAGGAGCGCAGTCGGTCAGTTACGACTAATCAGCAAAAGTCAGGCTTTGGTCGGAAACAGACACACCATTTGCGCCCAGGGGGTGGGTGTGAAGGAGTTCCTAGCAAAGGAAGCTTACTTTGTTGGCAACATCCAAAGCATCATAGTCAGGAGCCAGTCGAACATACGCCTTCTTCTCTCCATCAGGCCTGGGGTGGAGGAGAAAGGCTTCATTAGTCCCGTCGCCTTCACTGCCCCAAGAACCTGCCCCATCTTCTGGCGCATCAGCGGTTCCTTTGTTCATGTCATTCTTTTCCAAATAGTGATTTTTTTCCATCATCTGCGCAGGAGGGTAGGGAAGCCACTAAGCTACAAAGCCAGCAAATTTCCTTTTATGGGAAACACCACAGGACATTTACATCCAGGTAATTTGACATATATTTTACTCTAGGACTCACCACTGTCTAGAGGTAGGAATCAAGAAAATGAGCCCCAACCCCACATATAAATTAAGCCCTACAGGCAGGACAGCTGTTGATTCCTCAAAGTCCATAGTCCATACAAAGGACTATAACTACAGCAGGGGTTGCTCATTTCTCAAGGCTTGCACACTCTGAAATCTAATTCTGATCCCAAAAACATCAAGGAATTTCATGCTGTTCAGGTTTCCTGGCTCCTGGCTGAGGCCCCAGCCTCCTCCCCATCCCATGGGGCCCCACTCACCTGATCAGGGTGTTGACCTTGGCCACGTCAATGTCATAGAGCTTCTTCACAGCCTGTTTGATCTGGTGCTTGTTGGCCTTGACATCCACAATGAACACCAGTGTATTGTTGTCTTCTATCTTCTTCATGGCTGACTCCGTAGTTAGGGGGAATTTGATGATGGCATAGTGATCAAGCCTGGGGAGGTAAAATGGGGTCACCTGGCCTGAACCCAGAAGGGATGGGCCCTCTTTTGAATTCCAGGTGCATCAGACAATGTGGTAGGAATCATTTTTGTCAGACTTTGGTCGCTTAACTGTGTCATCATCTGCACCCTGAAACGTAGGGACCTGGAGCCTCGGCCTGAGAGGAAAACCATATGCACGTTCTTTCACTTGAAGGGCTTTCATCCTTTAAGTGATTATAGAATCATCTTTGAGTTCCAAACCTTCATTTTTTATTTGATCTCATTTCTAAAGGGCAAATTTCTGGATGAAATTTGAGAATTGAGAAGTTGAACGACTTACCCCAAGAGTACAAAGCTAGACTACGGCACCTTGAAACCCAGGCTTGGGTTCCAAAGAATGTTTGTCCTTTACTCTGAGGCTGGGTAGACCATTTCTGCCCACTCTGGTTGCAGAAAATTGGTTTAAGGGTCATCAATTCTTGAGAGCAACTTTCATTTACAGTTCAGGTTAAACTTACAGTGGCCTGAGCACACCTATAACACAGCTTTCTCCCTGATATTCAGAGAAGCAAGGCTCTCTACTTACAGACACTACCTTTCCATTTTGAAGCTAGAGATCAGGTCTCAACCTTTCATTAAATTCTAGGTCTAAATGGGGGTAAAAAGTCTTACCAAGTGCTTTCCCTCACAGACACAACCCATACTTCTGCCTTTTCTTAGGAAGCAGTGGGAGAAGCAAACCCATTGGTGGCAACTACCACCATGGCTATAATCTGGGGTTTCTAAATTCAGTTACTAAGAGCAGCATGACACCAAAATACTCAACTACCCTAACCTTTTGCCTATTTCCCCCTAACCATTACCCAAGTGTAAAAAACAGAGTGAATGAAAGAAGCTTCCATACACCGTTTCAGGACCTCGCAGCCCAGTGCAAATAAATGAATCTCCTTTATCAACCTAGAACTACCCCACATCCTCACCATCGAGAACAACTCCCTACAAATGCTATGAGGAATGAACTAAACCTGGAACTCCCAAAACACAGAATATCTAAGTCCCACGTTATACTCCCAAGAAAGAGGACATTAAAACTCCGACAACATATAAAACGATAATTAATCTAACAATTAACCTTGGCAGTTAACTCTGGGTTGTTTTAAACAATTCCTGCCAATATTGTAAAAACACTCACCTTGTTCTTAAATAGGGCATTAACAATATCCCCCATTAGGGAAGAACTTTAAGTACTAATGTTTTTGAGGAGCTATGCTCTAAGTTTGGTAAATTTCGTTAATCACCAATGGAGGATACTCAAACATCATTTCAAGGGTTCGGGCCCGTACTGACTTGTTTCTCCTGGGAGCGCTCTTCCGAGGATATTTAGGCTGCCTTCGGAGCCGCAGTGTCTTGGGCCTTCGGAAGGTGGGCGACGTCCGGATCTTCTTTTTTTTGTGGCTGTGGACGCCTTTTAGGACTGCTTTCTTTGCCTTCAAAGCCTTCGCTTTGGCTTCGGCTTTGGGAGGGGCAGGGGCTGAGACAGAAAGAAAACGAGGGTGCTGGATTCAGAAATCGATCACTTCCGGCCTCAAGACCGGTAGTGGGCGCCCCAGGCCACATGTGCATCAGTGGTTCCTTTGAAGACATCATTAAGTCTCAGGTGGTTAAAATTTTTCCATCATATGCACGATACTGGGGGCAAACTTGGAGTAAATTCAGGGATACGACTAACTAGCAATGATCAAACGCTTGATACTTGTCAGGATGCGTACTAACAATTTTATATATACCATCGCACAGCCACCCAGGGAAGGTATATAGCTCCCGTCTAACATGAGATAAAAAGAAAGTCAGTATAGTTGAGGGCACTAATTCCTTACAGGTCTGGAGACATGAAGCTACAGCCGGTGAATACGTATAGCTCCCGAGAGTCGACTATCTGGCTGTCAGCTTGCCTCCCAACCCTCTTTACTATAGCCCAGCCCATGCGGCTGGGCCCACGCGCCGCAGCGTGGCCGAGACGCAAGGAGCAGCTCCGGAGCCGACACCCCAAGTCCTGGCCCAGTCGCCGTCCTTTCAGTTCGTTTATTCTGCGGGGATCCCCAGCCAGCCAGCTGTGGCACCCCAGACCCACCACACACCTTCCTTCTTCGCTTTCGGCGCCATCTTCGTGAAAAGGGTTTCCGAGACCCGTTCCCATGGGCTTATAGAGTCACGTCTCACCGAAGACTCGCGATGCTTCCTCCTTAAAGCTGATTGGGTAATCTGTAGCGCGGCGCCCGCCGGGAATGGTAGTTAGGTTTAGTCTCCTCGGGAGGAGGACTAAGCATGCGTCACCCCTCCCCTCTTTAGACAGTAAAGCTTCTTGGGGGTTGTAGTTTTTTGGAGACGTGTTTATGCGGCCGCGAGTGTACTCGGCTGTCGCTGTGTCTGGTCCTGCGTGCTTACCATCTTGAGCTACTTCAGGGAAGAGGATTGCAGTTCCAGGAGACAACCAGTAGCACTGGAAACTAAAATGAATATAGTTAAGATTGACTCAGGGAGAGTGAAGCAAAGTACTAGAACAGGGGTGTCAAAACTGTGGCCCTCGGGCCAACTGCGGTCCGCAGTCCATTGTTAATTGGCCTGCAGCAAATTCCAAAAATATATTTAGTTTACTTAAATAAACCAGGTGAGGCAATATATACTTCACCTCAAGTGAGTGGCCCGGCTGTTTGTGTATTTTACCGCATACGGCCCTTGGTGAAAAACGTTGAAAAAAGTTTTGACACCCCTGTTCTAGAACTTTAGAGCAGAATTTGTCAGGCCCAACACCCTCGAACATTGGTGGAAACTGAGGTCAAAAGAAGAGACGTTCCTTGTCAATAACGGTGATTTGCTGGCAGAAAAAGTCAAGTCAGGTACAGGGGAGGAGGAAAATATCAGAGGAGGTAGAAGGTGGCCACATCGCCCCTCTTTACCTTGACAGTCAGATTTTATGCGTTTTCCCGATAATACTCTTGAAACTCTACCAATATTGCGAACAGATTTCTGCAGCATTCGCTAATTCTTCTTGTGAATAATTCCATTCACGGTCCCCTCCCTTAGTCTTCCTTCCCTGCCCCAGTCATCTTTGCATCTTCAAATTCAGTTCCGAACACACAGCGAGGTTTATTGTAATGCTCTGGTTCGCTTCTCTGAGGGTCTGTGTCTACCCCGCCTTCACCCCGCCCGTTCTATCTTCCCCCTCGCCTCTTGGAACCAGATTTCCCTTTTGACGGTGAGATTTGTTCTGTGCTACCCCCTCTTCTACCCTGCAGAACTGCAAAATGGAAAAGTTGTCCTTGGGAAAATTCCAAAGGGGTCAGCACGAAGAACGCCCATACCAGAGAGGGGTCCCCAGGTTCCGGAGCAGTGACCTCCCTCCCCAAAGGGCGGAGTTCCCGGTCCATCTACCCTCCTTTTATCCTCCATCCAGGCAGGCAGTTTGGTCTTCAGCCTCTGCACCCCTTAATCTACAAGATAGCCTTCGAGGAAAAGACACCAGACCTCGGACGTCTCTCTCCATGGTGGGCATCCAGCTCCGACCGTGGCACCCCTTGTACGCCCCTCCACCCCACCTCCCAGGGCAGAAGGGCGAGCGGGGGCCGACTCTATGAGTCACGTCCTGGGCCTGGAGTTGAGGAGGGAAGCGCCGCCTCTCCTTGGGCCCCTTTTCTCCTCCTTTATCCCTCCCCGCCGGTCCTGCGGCAGCCAGATGCTGAGCAGCAATCCCCGATCCCCCATCACTAATTCGGCAGGGTAAGGGTGTCTGTGGAGGCGCAGCCGGGCACAGAGGTGCAGGGCAGAGCGACCTGGAGTTCCCGATCAGGGCGGGTTCCAGCCTGGGTGGGGGCGGTCCTGGTACCCAGTGAGGCGTCTAGCCCGGGAACCTGAACTGGGGCAATGCAGGGAGGAGCAGAGGAGGGGGAGGCTGGGGCAGGCTGAGAGGCCAGGAGCTGCCGGGAGAGGGGCAGGGGGCGGCCCTTCTCCAGGAATTTCCGGGGATCAAGTTACAGCGCTCGCAGAGGGAGAGCCGATTGGGACGCGAGGCCCTGCAGCCGACTGGGCCCCTCGCCCCCTCCAGCAGCACGCAGGCTTCGCAGCGCTGTCCCTGCCCACACTGACCCCGTGTGGCGGGGCCGCTCCGCGTCCCCGGGCCGTTCTGTTATGGTGGGGCCGCCTCAACCCCGAGTTGTCGTCGGGTCTCCGCGGCCTCGAGTTATTGTCGGAACTATCCGGCCTCGAGTTATTGTAGGGTCTGCGCGGGTCCGGGACCCCCCGGACGGGACTCCTCGCCCCCATTTGGCGGCTGAGGGGTCTCCACGCCCCCGAGTCGTCTTCGGGACTCCCCGGGCCCGGGTGATTGTGGGTTCGCCCGGGCCGCGGGTGATTGTCTCATCCCCGTGGCCTGCGGTGGTCGTAGAGTCCCCGAGGCCGCGGGATCCCGTAGGGTCCCCGTGGCCCCGAGTTATAGTCGGGACACCTCGGTCTCGGGTAATTGTCGGGTCTCCACGGGCCCAGGTCGCTGGGGCAAATCAAGCCTCCGCGCCTTCTCTGGGCGCCCCGCAAGGCCGCAGGCAAGATGAACATTCTGGCGCCGGTGCGGAGGGATCGCGTCCTGGCGGAGCTGCCCCAGGTAGGCGCCAGAGCCACGTCGGACTTCTGGCTTCGGTGGTATATGGGCGGGGAGGAGGCGGCACCAGACCAGTTAGAGGCTTGGGCCCAGCCCTGCAGCCCAGCTAGGCCTGCTGCTTCTGGGTGGTCCCCTCCCCACCCTCAGCCCCGGGCAGCTTGGCTGTGGGACAGGGGCCAGGAGTGGGTAAGTCCCACCCTCTTGCATCCCTGTCAGTGCCTGAGGAAGGAGGCCGCTTTGCACGTGCACAAAGACTTCCACCCCCGCGTCACCTGCGCCTGCCAGGAGCACCGGACAGGCACCGTGGGGTGAGTTGGAGACACCGAAAACAAAGAAAGGAAGTCTCAGGAAACTGCAGTCAAAGCAAGGGTAACATCCACTCTCTTGGGGCTCTCTATTGCAGCATCTACCAGTGATACGGTTATTCCCCCTTTTTATGCCCCTGTGTTGATCTCTTTCTTCCCAGCGAGGTTGTGTTGAGTCCGATGAGATGGGGTTGGGCAGTTAAATTTCTGACACAAAGAAGCTGTCCAACATGAGGGGGTGGTCACGGCTCAGTTTTCCACATACCTAATCTATTTGAGCCCCAGGGCAGGAGCTGTGCCTTTAGGGATGAGTCTCATTGTGGGTAAAAAAAAAAGGGGGGGGAATACTAATAACAGTTGCCACCATTAATGGAGCTCTTACTGTGTGCCAGGCAGTGGGTTGGATACTATTACTGGCTTTTAGTAAAAGGAAAACACCATTATTTTTAAGCTGTTTCCTGATTTCAGAAATGTTACAATGTATGTATGTATGGGTGTGTCTGTGTATGTGGGGGGAGGATATGGTTCAAAATATGGAACATTTATCTCTTAACCTTCACAACAACCCAATAAAATGTACTCTAAAACTCCACTTAACAAATGTTGAAACTGAGACAGGCTAAATAACATGCCCAGAGTCACACAGCTAGTAAGTGTGAGAGCTGGGACTCAAATGCATGGCTCTCTGATACTGAAGCACAGAACACTCCTTGCCAGCACATTTGTCTAGGCAAGCTGCCTAGGAGGCCTTGTCTATGACAACTGCAGCCTGGGTTACCTGATGGACCTACTAGGGAGAATTGGGACTCCCTAGACGTGAAAGAGCTAGTACCCATTCCTCCTGTCCCCTCTTGTGTCCAGCAGATTTAAGATCTCCAAGGTCATTGTGGTGGGGGACCTGTCGGTGGGGAAGACTTGTCTCATTAATAGGTAAGAGGGTGCTAGAGCTGAGCTGGGTTGGGCTGGGCAGGGTGGGGCTGGGCCTGGCCAGGTGGGCTGGGCTCAGGGCCACAGCATCTGGTACCCCCTTAGGTTCTGCAAAAACACCTTTGATAAGAATTACAAGGCCACCATTGGAGTGGACTTTGAGATGGAACGATTTGAGGTGTTGGGTGTCCCCTTCAGTCTGCAGCTGTAAGTGCTTCCTGCACCCCTTTTAGCCATTTCTTCCTCCAGCACCTAAACCCCACCTACTGCCCACCCCCATACCTGTGTTTCACCCCCCTTTCCTCCCAGCTGGGATACCGCTGGACAGGAGAGGTTCAAATGCATTGCCTCAACGTACTACCGAGGAGCTCAAGGTAAGGGGCTGGGCGAAGTGGGGAGGGTGGGTGCACCTGGTCTCTAATCTAGGGCTGGGGTATTGTGGAAATGAGCCAGGAGCGCCTTCCCCATCACCCTGAGACTGTTTCTGCCTCTTTCCAGCCATCATCATTGTCTTCAACCTGAATGATGTGGCCTCCCTGGAACATACCAAGTATGTGGGGATGTTGAAATATAATGGGGCTCTGAGAAGAGAGGGTTCAGGAAAGATGGGTGGTCAGGGGCATGGTAGGGAAGGGAAGAATGCATCTAGGAGCAGAGAGGGTAATTGGGCATATGAGTGTCAGCAGAAGGATCCTGCCCAACTCACTCATCCCTCTATGTCTCCCATCTGGCAGGCAATGGCTAGCTGATGCCCTCAAGGAGAATGACCCTTCTGGCGTGCTTCTCTTCCTCGTGGGTTCTAAGAAGGACTTGAGTGTGAGTGTGCCAGTGGGGGGACTTCCCAACTTGGTGAGGGAACCCTCCCCCATCTGACTTTGACTTTCCCTAAGACTCCTGCTCAGTACGTGCTAATGGAGAGAGATGCACTCAAGGTGGCCCAAGAGATGAAGGCTGAGTACTGGGCAGTCTCATCTCTCACTGGTGAGTAAGAGGCTTCAGGCCTTGCGCTGTGGCATGCCTGCCTTTCAGCTGTGCCCAATGACCCCAGGCCTAGAACTGCCCCTGAGCACCTATCTGCTCCCTGTGTTAGGTGAAAATGTCCGGGAATTCTTTTTCCGGGTGGCGGCGCTGACCTTTGAGGCCAACGTGCTAGCTGAGCTGGAGAAATCAGGGGCCCGGCGCATTGGGGATGTTGTCCGTGAGTGCCCGCCTGGATGAGGGTGGCAGAGCTCATGGGGAATCTCCAACCTCTGATTCATATATTTCTCACCCTTCTTCAGGCATCAACAGTGATGACAACAACCTCTACCTAACTGCTAGCAAAAAGAAGCCCACCTGTTGCCCATGAGGGGTGAGCGACTCTCCAGAGACTGCCCAACCTTGGGACACTGTGCCACCTTGACTCCCCCAAGAGCTCTACCCCTGGACATTTGCACTGACTGTTTTTCCAGACCAAAGAACTGCCCCTTGGTGGCAGTACCCCCAGAGGACCATGCTAGAGTCACTTCTTGCCCCTAGGCACCATGCCAAAGACTGGATGCCCCCCTCCTCCAGGTGCCCCGTGGTGGGGAAGTGGTCCCTGCTGCTTTTGCTCAGCTTGCTGGGCCCTTAGGTATGACGATGCTTAATGATCGCAGCCTCACACTGTGCCTTTTGCATTAAAATCTCTGTTGTTAGCAGTTTGGAGGTTGGAGTCCTTTGTTGGGGATGAGGGATGTGGAATGGGCAGGGCTGTATGGCAGTCTTGGGACTGGAACCTCCTACTGGGATGATGGCCATTCCTGGCCCCTGGGCAGGCCTCAGGCGGGCTGGGAGCTCAGGGACCAGGTTTGGGGGGGCTGCACTGAACATTCACTTGGTGAGATCTGAATTGTTGACTTTGATAGCTCTTTCCTTTGGTCCCTTCCCCCCAAATGTGTCTTCCTCCTTGGTGCTTATACCCAAATTTCCACCATTGGATAATATTTTTCCTTTCTTTATCTTTTTTTTTTTTTTTTTAAGGAGGGCGTGGCTCACAGTGACTCATGCACGGGGATCGAATTGGCAAACTTGGTGTTATTAGCACCATGCTCTAACCAACTGAGCTAACCGGCCACTCTTCTTTTTCTTTTTTTTTTACCCTACTCCTGCCTTGCCTTTAAAATACACTTCACAGTGAGAAGTGATTGAGTTTTGGATACTTCTTGGGTTGAACAGAAGGCCCAGGGTGGGTCGGGGCTGGGCTCTTATTCGAAATATGTGCTAACACCTAAGTATATTAATGATATAAACAAAATTATGAGTGGTATCTGTTTACATTTGAAAACATGATTAAATAACTAAGTTTAATAAAAAAAATAAGATGTATATTTTGCTCTCTTTGAAAAAAAAAAAAAAAAAAGAAGACATGCCCTGAAGAGCACCTGCATTTAAATCCTTGAGGTCCATCCTGGGACATTTAGGTAAAGAACTTATCCTCTGTGCCTCAATTTCCTCGTCTGTAAAATGGGGCTAATAATACTGATGAGTTTGTGTGGATGAAATAAGATAAAGCACACACATGGGAAGAGCTCAAAAACCTTAACTGTTATAATTATTTGCAGGAAGAGTGACCAAGAACCTAACTCACTGTTGACATCTGACCCAGAGCTAGAGATGGGCTGAAAGTACGTCTCTTAGACATCTGGACCAACAATGGAGGGACATGTGGCCTGGTGTCATTCTGGGAGACCATGGAGGGTCAAAATCAGAACACAGATCCTGGCTGCCAGTCAGCAAGTGCTCTGTCCCTTCTATGCCTGGTTCCATTTTCAGCCAGCTACTTTGGAAGGGCTGGCTTTTCTGCACACTACCCCCTCTCCTGGCTTCCCTTCCAATGCTGTTCCAAGAGCCGGAGGGTCTGGGCAAGTAGCCCTATAGTAACTCAGGTTGCTGGGTCTGGAGGAAAGTGAAGGTTGGCATCACGCAGAGCAGTCATCTCTTTTGATGACTGGAGAAAACTTTTAAATACCATCCTTTCTTTTCCATCCTTTGAGGCACAACCTGACTTTGGGGGCTGCTGCCTAGAGAAATTGAGGGGCATGATGTGTGGAGTGTTGGGGAAGCAGCTCTAATATTTTTTCACACTCTCCTGGAATTGTTTGGTCCATCTCCATTCCCTCACAGGACTGCACACCTCACCCCTTGCTTTGCACAAAGCCTATGGCACGCACGAGCGTGCGCGCATGTGTGAAGCCTGCACCCAGGACTGCTGTGTTTGTGTTGCATAAAGTGTCGAGAGCAGAGGTATGGTTCTGTGTTCTGGGTAGTGTCTGTGAGCGGCGCGTGCATGTGTGTTGTGAGGTGAGATTTTTTATGTGCGCTGCCTGTGCACTGTATATGCGGTGTGTGTGCTATATTTAAGGGTGTGTATAGTAGGTTACTATGAATGCAGTTGATTCTGCTCCCCGCCTGTGGAGACCCATGAGGTTACATAACAAATAAAATAAAGCACTCACACACATTGGAAGAGCTCAAAAACCTTAACTGTTACAATAACTGTATTTGGGAAAGAGTGAACAAGACCCTGGTTCTGTGTTGGCATCTTTATTGGGCAGTATTTGTCTGGGTGAGGGTTCCCCATGGGGGCTAGGAGCTAACACCGATAAGGGGTTCTGAGGGTGATGCCACAGTGGGGCTTAGAGCCGAAATCAAGTCCTTATCCGAGGAGCCTGCAGGCGGAGAGAGAACGAGTGAGCCTGGCCTCCCGCCAGGGCAGGAGGAAGCCGGGAAGAGCGCGGATGGTGGGGTGGAGGTTGGAGGCGGTTGCTCCCCAAGCTGGCAGGAGAGGTTCAAGCGCAGATTGGAAGCCGGAGCTAACGGCTTCGACAAGATTCGGAAGGACTGGGAGGGGTCCAGAGTGGCCGGACGTGTGATGTTAAGAGAATAGATGGGGCGGGGCTAAGAAGAGCTGGGGCGGGGCTAAAGTCTGGTGGGTAGGACTAAAAGCTGGGCGTGGGTCTGCAGAGGAACTAGGGACGGGACTGAGGGCTGGGCCTGAGCGGCCGAAAGTTTAAGAGATAAGAGCTAAGAGATAAAGGGGAGGCGCCTGGAAGGAGCTGGGGGGCTTCGGGTGTAGAGCGCGGCTGAAGCTTAGACTTGAGCTGAGTAGACAGAACAGCCTAGAGCGAGGGCGGGGGAGGTGGGTGGGAGGGTTGCGCAAACATGAGGCGGACCGGGGCGAAGGGCTGAGAGTAGGGTTTCCGTCTGGCTCCGCCAAGCTCAGGTCCAGGGTCGGACTTCTGCGAGGTAGAGTCTTGTCGAGGGAAAGAACGGGGCTGAGCAATGTGGGTCAGGACGACAATGACGGTTGAAAGGTGGACAAAGGAAAAGACTGAGGACGAGGACACCACCTGGGATGAGAGCAGCAGGGGTAAGGAGAAGGCGGGCACGAGATTAGGGGAGGGCGTCCAGCAGCGGCCAGGCACCGGGGGCGGGCTTGAGGACCCGAGGAAGGTGCAGAACACGCGGGCCTGACGAAGGAGGCGGGGCCAAGCGCTGGGCTGGGGCCGACTTGGAGCCTGGGGGCTGGCTCACGTAGAGATCCTGAGTACCTGGAGAATAGCCGACGCAATCTAGCTCGAGCCAATCTAGCTCGAGCCAGAGCTGCAACTTCTGTTTGTAAGGCTGGAAGGCAACTCTGTGCCGCAGCCGGGAATCCGGGCCGTCTCCCAAGAAGTGCGGGGCCTGGCTGGAGCCAGTGTTCCAGCATTCATCCTTGGCTGGGGCTGGGGCTGGGGCGGGCGGGTCCATTGACTCAGAAGGCAGAAAGGAGTCTGGAGGTTCCACGTGTGACATCACAATCGCACACAGATGTGGGCGGGGCCGGGGCGGCATTTCCAAGGAGACAGGTGCACTCCGCCCCTGCCTTGCTCCCTCCTATACCCTCCCTCCCTTTCTTGGTTTCTCCCTCTTTCCCTCCTTCCCTCCCCACCCCCATTCAGTTACTCTGGTGTCCAACCTGGAACCCTATCGTCTGTGCTCTGAGGGCGGGGGGAGCGCCTCAGCCCGCAGGACTGGGAGGATTCTGAACAAATGAGCATCACCTGTGAGTTTTGAGTTAGGCCCCAGCGCCCGGGTTAATGCCCTACGCAGAGAGACCACAAGCCTCCCTATTCCTTTCAAGCTATCATCTTTCACATTCATTATGAAGTGCCCCCGTGTCCAACCTCAATCATTTCTGCTGCAAGAGCTCTGGACTGCTGCTTCAGTCGGAGCTCTCTCTCCTATGAAACTAGAGAGCAGATTGCCTTTCTCAGATCTGAGGAAAGGTACTAAGTCCCTTCCCTTGGCAGATGATTGTCAGCGCTTCCTGGGGGCTTGGGGGAACTTGGTGGACCCTACATATACGCCTTTTTCATGGTGACTCTGAAGAGAGCAAAGAAAGTGGAGTCAGACAAAGCAGTTTGAATCCTGAGCCTGGCTCAGGGCCCTCTGGCCTGACCTTAAGTCCAGGCTGGATAAGGGAAGCTGTGGAGTCAGGACTGGGTGAAACCAGAGGATGAGGATTGGCTCTGTTAGAGTTGAGCAGGTGTAATAGGAGTGACAGCTGGCGGGACAGGTTTTGGAAAGGAACCCCAAGTGGAGAGGGCTGAAAGAGCACAGGCTAAAGAGACAGGAATACTGGGTTTGAATCTTATCTCTGCCATCTATTAACTTGTGTCTTTGGACAAGTCAACTTATTCTGAATCTGTGTCCCCAGCCTTAGAATGGGCTGTGGCGAGCATTTAGAATCAAAGACACATTTTAAAAGCCCAGCCCAGTGCCTGCCATTGGGAAAATGCTCATCCTGGGTCCATTCTCTTTCCCTAGGAAAATCCCCAGATTTGAACTCTGGACAGAATCTCCACTGCCATAGCTTCTTTGTGGCTCCAATAGGGTTTATTCTATTGTACTCATGTATTTATTCAATCACCCAACATTTACTGAGTATTTTCCGTGTCCCAGGATCCGAAGATACAGAGGCAGATGAAATATGGACCTTGTTCTAAAGTTGCTATAAACACATGAAGTACCATGGCAGGGTAAAGGGGTACAAGATATGTGGGACCAATTCTACTTGGATAGCATTGTTCAAAGATGAGCAGGAGCAGGAATGGAAGCAGGAGAAGGAATAGAGAAGGGAGGGGTGGGAGGAGGGATGAATGGGTAGGAAGAAGTGATAACTGAGGAAGGAACCAGGTCCTGTGGGGAGGGGGGAGACAGTTATGTCATAAGGAGTTTGCACCTCATCCTTAAAGGCAGTAGAACACTATTAAAGAGGAGGAACATGGTGGAACAGTTGACATTCTAGAAAACTCAGTTTGGCTGCATTGTGAGCACTGGATGAGGGTAGTGAGACAGGAGGCAGGGAGGCTACTGCAGTCGCCTTGGTCAGAGATAAGGGGGCAGGCAGGCATGGTGACTCGGTCCTCAGGTTGGTGCAGAAGTGAGGGAAAGGATGCCTCCCGCTTCAGCTCCTATTATGCTTCTTCCAAGGTCTTTCCTAATCCATCGTACCCTGCACCGTCTCAGGTGTCCCGGTTCTCTGCTCCCACAGGCCTTCTCCCCACTACTTCCTTCCCTATCAGTGTCTGCATCGTACCACTGTCATGAACTATTCCACATACCTTGCCTGCATCCCTCTCCCAGCCCCTTGCGAGCAGGGACCGTTTTTTTTTTAAACTGCATTTCTAGGATGCAGCTGGGGCTTGACATGTGGAGCTGCTCAGCTCCCGATGGGGTGCTGCTGCCACCTCTCTGTACTCTCTCAGATATAAACAGGTTACCCAGCTGGCAAAGAGGACATCTGTGTGTGGCGTCTAGCACTGATGCATCATCTACTGTCTCCTCTGAAGGTGGGTCGAGGGGTCCCCACCACACCTCACTTGGGAAAGCTGATACCTTGGCGGTAGGCAGGATGGTGTGTTTGGTCCTGAAGGGGTTACCCAGCTGCCCCACCCCCACCCCATCCCCTACTCATGTCAAAGAGGGTCCCTTTCTGGAGGTCACAGTCACTCCTTTCCTTTGTATAGTACCTTAGATGCACAAATATCTTTGACATGGGAGCTGAGTCCTCCCAACCCTGAAAAATAAGTATTACCACCATCCTCATTTGGTGGACAAGGAAATGAAGACTCAGAAAAGTAAAGTAACTGGCCCTGGGTCACCCAGCTAGTAAGTGACAGAGCCAAGACTTGGATTCAGGCCTGTCTGACTTTGACTTAAGGTTTTGCCTCAAATGCCTTATGAAGAAAGGGCATGAGGAGAGGAAGCAGAAAGGGAGGCCACCAAATGGGTCAGGGGTGTATGGGGGAACCTGGGACCCTCACAGCCTAGTAGGGGAAGGGAAGGGAGGGGCAAGGTGGGGCAAGGCTCAGACCAAGCTGCTATTTACTCATCTCTCAAGTACTTTAAAGCCACTTGGGTTAACATACCCCCAACCTGGGTTATATGAGATCTTGCCCCAGTTCCACCCCTCGTAGGGGTGGGCAAAGGTGTAACCCTCTTGGCCTCTTTGGAGGGAGTAAGCCCATGCCAGGCTGCCATGGAAGTCACTGGTGCTCGCCCACTTCTTCCTCCCGAGGTGGGTGCCGCCAGTCTAGGGGGGACCTGCAGGAAGGTGCCTTGTCCTTTCTGCCCTGGTGTGTGAAACCTTGGGCACATGGAGTCACTTCATGGGCATACCTTTTAGTGGGTGGCCAGAGGGGAGAGCCAGAAGTAGACTGGAGCCTTCGGCAGGGTCAGAGGTGTGGCAGCGCAGGCAGAGGCTGGGAGACTCCAGTGTATGTCCAGGACTTGCATTCAGCTGAGCAAAAGAGGTGGGGGCCTTTCTCCAGAGCTTTCCCCTAATCCCACATTCTCACCCCAGCAGCTTCTCCCCTGTGCTCTGGGAAAGGGAACATGGTATCTGTGCTGCCTACAAGGGGTGGAAGGGCGCAACCTGGAGGTGGGTTCAAGTGTGTGGCTCTAAGGACTGGGGAAAGAGAATGGATGGGTAATGGGAACTTGAGTAAAGAGCAGGGGAAGAATAAAGAGTGAGCGTGGGAAAGGGGAGAAAAGTGAGACAGGTGTCCAAAGAGAGAAGGGGGTTGGAGAAGAGAGAAAAGGGAAGGAGCAGAGTCAGGAGAAGCCGAGGAGCATGACGTGTGTTGGTTAGGCCTTCACTCTCCTCCATGCACGAGCCACCGTGCTATGGCAGGCCTTGGCACCCGAGTGGCTTCGGAGGCTGAAGGGTCGACGAAAGCCTCCTGGGTCTGTGCAGGCATAGGAAGGGACGATGTTGTTGCTGCTGGCTCTAATTGCTGGGGACTCTGAAGTGGCACTCCGCCGTGACAGGGCAAGAGGGCCTTCCCCTAGCCAGGCACCCTGACAACTCTGAGCAGCTGGGTGAAGCAGGAGTCAGTGGAGGGCCCGGGAGGGCAGGCTCCCATGGAAGGCAGGGGTGGGGAAGGGGCAGGTGTTACGGGACAGCAAGGGGGACTCGGTGAGGACCCTGGTGAGACAATTTCCTGCGAGTCTGCAGGGGGTAGGCAGATGCATGCAGTGGAGTGGGGCACGTGGAGTGCTGAGACCCAGGTTACTAGTGGGCTCGATACTACTATGAAGTAGAAACAGCTTGGCAGGGCGGTGGCAGGTGAATTTGATGAAGCCTTTAGACTGAGCTGTGGGAGGGGAGACCCACACAGGCGCTGCTGCCCGTGTGACCTAGACTCCTACCCCTCAGGTGAATTCAAGGACACTGACAGGTGCTGTTGGAAACACCAGCAGTGCACTGGGCACATCCTCCGCCCCTTCACCTCTGACTGTGGCCACCACAACCTGCACCTGCACTCTGTCAGCCACTGCGACTGTGATTCTAGGTAAGGGCTCTCCACCTCGGGGACCCACAGCCCAGACTTCTGGGCAGAGCCAGGTCCAAACTTGCACTGCAGTTCCTTCCTTTAGCTTTGACCTGACACTGCCAGCCCAGCCTCCGCTTTGTAAACCAACCTGGCTCTGCTCTAAGAGCAATGGGGAGGAGGTCTTTTGGCAGCCTGGGCTGAGCCCAGTGAAAACACTGTCCCTCAGGCTTCTGGCTCTGGGCCCCTGGGGAGCCGTGGAGGTGTGGGAGCCAGGCTGAGTCCCCTGTGTGGCAGGGTGAAGGAGTGCTTAGAGAAGACAAATAGCAGCGGCTCCCGAGATGTAGGCCCAACCTGCTCCCGAGATGTGGGCTCAGCCTGTTTCAACATCATCCAGACCCCTTGCTTTGAGCTCATCCCAGAGGAAGAGTATGTGGAACGGTTCTGGTATGGCTGGTGAGTGCTGGCAGACTGATGGGGGGCCCGAGGGGGCACCAGCCCCCACTGTCAACTTTCTCTTTCCCTGTCTTCCCTCCCAGGTGCAAAAGCTACAGGCCTCTTTCTGTGGCAGTGATCCACCATCCCATCCACCATAAGTGTGGGGCAGATGACCTAAATGAAGAAGAGGAAGAGGAGGAGGAGGAGGAAGCAAGCAAGCCTCCCATCCCAACCCAGGTGGGGCCCACCACCCCCACCGACGCAGGCATAGGCACGGGTCCAGTCATGGCCACCCCTGACTCAGCGGCTCCCATCACCATCTGGCGCTCTGAGAGCCCCACAGGGAAGTCCCAGGGCAGCAAGGTTCTTAAGAAGGTCAAGAAGAAAAAGGAAAAAGAGAAAGACAAGGAGGAGGACACAGACGAGAAGACAAAGCTGAAGAAAAAAGTCAAGAAGGGCAAGTTGACGAAGAAGAAAAGCCCAATTAAATCAGATTCTTCACCTCCAGACTTGAGCAGATCAATAAGCCCAAGGGAGTTGGCCAGGATGTCAGAGTCCAGTCCAGACAGCCGGGAGGACCTGGAGAGTGAGGACAGTTACAATGACCCCAGGCCAGAAGAACTCTCCAGTGAGGATATCGTGGAGTCTTCATCGCCCAGGAAGAGAGAGAACACAGGCCCGGCCAAGAAGCCTGGGCCAAAGGCCTCTCCCGTCAAGGTCAACAAGAGGAAATCTCCCCCAGCATCAAACCCTAACCTCAGTTGAGGCCAGGGCAACAGGTGAAGAATAAATACCATCAAGCCTGTAGCTGACCCCCTGCTGCTGTTCTCTCCCCCTCCACCCATGCCACTTCTGGGGGGAGGGAGTGGGCTCTGGACATGGCGGGAGCAAAGGGGCTAGGGGGCTGCAGGGGTTTCTGAAGGGTAATCAATCTTTCAAGAGGAAGTCCATGAGAAGGTAGGTGGGAGGGCAGGGAAGGAGCACAACCAGTTTCTCCTGAACATTCTAGGCCCAGGACAGAAGAGCACATGTGGGAGGGGTGGGAAGGCGGCTTCCCATCTGCTGGGAGACTGATCTGTGTGAAATCCACTCAGGGACAGTGGGACTGTCTGCAGTGACACTTCTAATAAAAGGAACCTTTCAACCCACGCTGCCACTGTGTCTGGTCTTTCCCTCCTCTAAGTGGCCCTGGGGAGGGTGCTGCTAGGTCCTTCTAGAACTTCTGTGCTAAAGGGAACTGAACTGAGTTCCCAGCAGAAGGCCAGCCCCTCCAACCCACAACTCCTGCCAACAAACAGCCAAAGAGATCTTGAATGAAGAAAAGCAAGGAAGGGAAGTTTGGGCAGCAGTGGCCTTTTTTGACTTCTCTGCTGAGCCCCAAGCAGAGAAAAGGGAGTGGGAAAGCCTCTCTTTCCCAGCACCAACTCAGAGCTGAGACAAAACCCTTGTGAAGACACACAGGGAGCTCAGGAGTCAGAATAAAAGAGGCAGGGGGGCTGGGGGAAAGGACGAAGGCCAGGGGAGGCGCCTTCCCTATAATAGCCCAGCTCCTTTTTCCAGGGCCAGTATGTATGAGGGAACAGGTGAGCGTGGGGCCCATTCGGGGCCAGACGCATTTGACTCGTGTAGCGGTAGAGACTAAGGTACCAGTGGTAAAAGGGGGAGCGAGAGAGGAGCAGGGGCTCAAGCTAACAAACCCAGATTTACCTGTGGCCTCAAATGTGCCAAAGTCTACAGGGGCTCCTTGACTTACACACGATGGATTTACGTCACAGGTTGGAAATATCCTTAAGCTGAAAAAGCATTTAATACACCTGAACAGGACGGCTTAGCCGAGCCGACCGTACCCGTGCTCAGAACACCCACACTAGCCTCCAGCTGGGGAAAAGCACCTAACACGGTGAACAACACACTTTGCAGTGTTGGTGGCTGGTCACCGTGCCCAGGCCTGGGGATCACGTGGCCGACTGGGCTCTCTGCTGCTGCCGCCCGGCATCACGAGAGTCATGTAGCGCGTATCGCCAGCCCCGGGAAAGAGCAAAATCCAAAATGCGAAGTACGGTTTCTACCGAATGTGGATCGCTTTCGTACCATCATAAAGTCAAACTCGTAAGCTGACTCACTGTAAGCTGGGCACTGTCTATGTCAGGCACAGTGGGTAGGGGGGCTGTATGTGAGTGGAACAATAATAGCCGCTAACATTCACTGAGACCTTCTGAGGTCCCAGGCATTGGGTTAAGCACGTCATTCTCAGTCCTCACAGATGCCCTGACGAAGCAGGTGTCACCACCTCCGTTTTACAGATAAGCTGGCTCAGAAACAGAAGAGCGCTCAAGGTCACAGGACTGGGAAGTGGAGCAGGCACGTGACCCCAGGCCATCCGATGAAGAAGCTGCCGGCTTCTCTGAGTCACTGCCTCTCTGACGGCCTGGCAGAGGGAGTCAGGGACGCTCTCAGAGCTCCAAACACTGCGTTAAAAGCCACCCCTCAAGAGCCAGAGAGTTGGGAGAGAGGCTTTACCAAGTGCTCTGTAAAAACACTGTTTATTCAAATGACAGGCAGGAAGCAGTGGCGGTGGGTGAGGGTGGCCAGGCAGGGGCTGGGCAGGTTAGCACTGCGACCGTATGTCCCCTGCAAGCCTGCTTCGATAGCCACCCAAGCTGTTGGCGTCAGGGTCAGAAACACTTCCCCTCCTCTCCTTCCTGCCCCAAACTGAATAAATAGCATCCGTCTCCCCACAAGAGCAGGGGGGACTCATGTGCTGAGCTCGGTGCCCGGTCACAACCCAGAGTCAGGTGAGGGCAGAAGCTCAAAATGGCTTGTAGGGAGTAGAATACAAAACTGTTCTACTCTCATTCTCATCTTCCTCTTCTTCCTCCCTGCCACACTCTTCTCCCAGCTTGGTCCCAGGACAGGTGGTTGGTGAGTGCCTGGAGTGGGAGAACTGTCGACTAGTGTACACTGAGCTCAAGTTCGCATGGCCTTCCAGCCTGTCACTCATACAGGCTGACCACCAAACAGAAAGTCAATTCGTGCCACTTTATGGAAAAAGAGGGGCAGGGAGTGAGGCAGGCCTCCCCCAGCCTCAGAGGTAACCAGAGTCCTAGGCGCGGGTCCCCTACCGATCCATCTCATCCAAGAGAGGGGTGGCATCGCCAGCAATGGACATAGGGGTGCTTTCGATCATAGGGCTGGGGGAGGGCCGAGGTGTAAGTCGCTGCTTCTGTTTCCGCCGCTCTGCCTCCTTTTCCTGCAGCCACTGCTCTGCCATCTTCCCCCAGTCGATGGCTGCGTGGCTGTTGGACCTGGAAGGGAGAAGGGGCCTTTGAGATCGGGACTCTTCAGGGGCTCATTAGAAGAAAGCCTTCCCACCAATCACTGGTGAACAGAGGGCCCTTGCAGAAATGGCCCTCAGACCCAGGGGCAACAGCCGTGGCCACCTCCCACAGTTCTCTTCTCCCAGAAAGCAGTCCTCGTGCGGATATCACCTGGGTCACGGCTCTCAGAAGATCCAGAGCACCTGCCTATGCTAAGTCCCTTGGCCTCTTGACAGCCCCTGCCCCTACTAAGAGCTCCACGCCACCATCCATATACTTACTTTGGCTGCTGCTGCCGTTGCCGAGAGCTGGACGAGGGCTGGGGCTGGGCCTGGGCAGACTGCGGGGTGGTACTGGCCTGTAGCTGGTGGTACTGTGGGGTGGTGATGGGCTGGCTCGGGGTCGTGTAGGAGTAGCTGGGGGTCATTAGAGGGGTGGCCACTGGCTGCTGCGCGGGCGTTGGGAACACCTGGAGAAGGGTGAATAGTTAAATGGGGATGGGTTTGGGGCCTATTTGGTCTTCCTGTAAATTACTGGCAAGCTGAAAATTCAGGCTCAGCACAGGGCTTTCTAGCTGACCCTCTCCTGAGCAGCGTATGATTCTGAGCAGCAGAGGTAGGCCAATGGGATGGGACCAGGTACAACAAGGGGGCCTACCAGGCCTGACCTCCTCAGGTTTCTAGTAGCTTAAGGGTTCCAAAAATCCCAAAGGCCTCTGTGGAAAGGTCAGGCCTTACATCTTATTCCTTTTCCCCTCAAATGGGCCTGAGAAAAGAAGCATCTGTTGGAGACAATTCCTAAGGCTCATCTATGCATATATAGGTGTGGGCACCGCCAGAGGCCAGTATATGGTTATGGGTTGGTAAAGGATGACTGTTCCATTTTACTCTTTCCCACCCTCCACGAGAGCTTCCCCTCCAAGGCACGTACATGGTAAGCGCTGCTGCCCCCTCCACTGCCACCATAGCCATACTGGCTGGAGGCCCACTGGGCTGGGGTGGCACTGGGATTCTGTCCTTGGCCTGTCACAGCAGCAATGGCACTGAACATCTGCGAAGTCATGTTCTGGGGCAGAGCATTCACGGCCCGTGTCAGATCTGCAAGCACACACAGGCGGGGGACGGGCACGTTAGAGGCGGAAGGCCTTCCAGTTTCATCCCTCTGACCCGACCCCCAGTCCCAGGCACAAGCTCCTTGCCTGCAAGGTTAATGTTAGCTGGCGTAGCATTGATTGAAGCAGGTGTCCGGGTCCTGCTACTGCTACTGGGGGTGATGCCTACAGGAAACAGCCCAAGTCAGTTATGTTTTTGTTTTCATCCTTTAGGGAGCTGCAGGAAGTACTGAGAAAAAAATGAAGCTACACAGGCAAAGTGGTCGGAGGACCTTCCTGATGCTAGGAGGCTGGAGTAGGAGAGAGAGCTGCAGTGACAGCCTATGCCTCACCCCCTCCCACAGGCCAGTGATTACCTTGATTCAGAGCCCAGGTTTCCCTCCAACCACACCCGAGAAGTCAGAGAGAGTAGAACTCACCCGGCACAGGATCCTGGTAATGATCCTTAAACCATCTGAAAAGTCCATTCACAGTTGGGAAGATTTGGCCCCTGTACCGGAATCCTTCTGGAGTCACCGTTACATATTCTATCCTGGGATTTTGGAAGGAAACATGCATCAGACACCACTTGGGGCCAGCTGTGAGAGAGCGGCCAGAACAGAGCTCCACCATATGCAGTAGCCACACGGGGTGCTGGGGGAAAGGAGAGATGAAAGAGCCAGTCCCTGACCCTGTGGAAGGAGGCCGCACGCTGGGGAAGCGAGGACTGCAGAGCATAGTCAAAGCCAGGAGTCAGCAGCCCCTGGTGTGCTCTGTACAGGCTGCCGGGCGACGGCTTGCTGGGGGCTGGGCCACCATCCTGGGCTGCAGTCTGATGGCAGCACCCTGCAGGTGAGGGTGAGCCTCAGGTCACACAGTGTCAGGGTTGGAAGGGGCCCCCCGGGAAGTTAAACACACTCGCCATGAGCCGGAATCTGGAAGCGCCTCTGCGGGTGGTCGGTCTGCCTCTGCAGAGCACAGCATGGATAGGAGGACTAGCTCTGCGTTCAGACCCAGTTCTAGTTCCAGTTTTGGCTCTGCTACTCATCACCTGTACGACTGTCCAAAGTTACTAAACCTGAATCCCAGCGTCATTTGTAAAATGAGGATAACAGTATTTAAACCTATAGGGTGGGCCGTGAAGAAGAAACGATTCAGTGCATGTAAAGCACTTATCTCACACCACCTAAAATACAGCCGTGCTCAGTAAAGGACAGCTGTCAACCGACAATGCTAAGCACGGCAAAGTTCTCCTTTATATTAAGCTGAAACCTGCTTCCTAAATCTTCTACTTGAGTGTTGTTCCTTCTGCAACACAAAGAGTCTGTGCCGCTTTCCACGGGAAGCTACCGTGTTGCTTTTGCTCCCGGTTAAAGGTCCCGTTTGCTCAACTGTTCCTCGTGGGACAGTTACCAACCTCCACAGAGCCCTGGCTGCCACCCTCTGGAAGCATGTTGGTGAATGAGAACAGGCTTCTCAGAAAAAAGCACGATATTCCAGATGGGCCCAAGAGGGTTGGTGCAGGGTCTAGAGCCTAGAGCGTGTCATCTGGCCACTGAGCCCTTTACTAACATCGTCTACGCTATGCATCACGTGCAGGCAGTACAGGGATCAGAGCAGACGCGTACAGGCCTTGGCCAAGGGCCAAAGAGAGGACGGGGTACAGAGGAGGCTGGTACGGTTACCAGTCTGGGGAACAGACACCAAGCAAGCAGGCCTAAGGAGACGACTTGATCCGACTCAGGGTGAGCACTAGAGGGCCCCAGACAAAGGAACACCTAGGAAGACCAGCCTGTGAGTCATACGAACGGGAGCAGAGCAGGTCAACGGTAGGAAGAAGAGATGCTGTCCTGACCCACCCCTTCCACGAGGGCTCAAGTTATCAGACTAGATAGAGCAACAGTCAGCTACCATGTGCTGAAAGCCCAAGCCAGGGTGAAGCAGAGTGAAAAGGAGAGACCACTGTGCTGGCCCCCATCTTTGCCAGTCAGGTGGAGCGAGTATCTGATGATTTCCATCAGTCCTTGGGAGGGGGAGAAGAGGCAAAGGGAACTCCTTTTCACAGGGCTGAGGAAAGAGCATTTCTTACTGAATCTTTGCCTTTTGCCTCTAACTCATCCTTTCCCCGCCTCCATCTCTGCCTCTATTCTAAACATAAAAGGAGAAAGGCAGTCCAGCAGAACCAGAGAGAACACTGCTCTGGGGCCTCTAACTCCCCTGCTAGCCTGTCTGTGGACCCCAGCGGCAGCACCTTCTCAGCACCAGTGCTCACCTGGGTTTACCCCGGGGCTGGTATCCCAGTAGGAACTTGCCGGGCAGTTCCTTGCAGGCACAGATGAAATAAGGGATGAAGGTGGGCTTCTCCTTCTTAGTTTTGATGAGCAGCTCCTCTAATTTCTGGGGGTAGAATGAGGGGGAGAGGTTGGGATAGCAGCATGCTTGGTACACAATGTCTGGCGCATACATGATGTACACCTCCTTCACCAGCTGAGCGACCCCTACACTGAAGGGAAACCATACATTCTTAAGTGACTGGGAGGGGTCATCCCTTGCGGGGCCCTGGGCTCACCTTACGGTCCCCACCGCTGCAGTCCTGATAATATTTGTGGTTCAGAAGGTCCCGGGCAAAGGATGCCATGGGCTGGACATAGCGGGCAACAATCTCATCCAAGTCTTCAAATTCCTGTGGGAAGGTAAGGGTCATATCCAGAGCTGAGATTCCTGGCCCTTCATCAAATCCACTCAGAAGAGAGCCCATGGGAGGGGATGGACTTCCCTCCCCTGCTGTAGCCTCATTCCATTGCAAAGTCTCGTCAATTTATCCATCTGTTTGAGTCGTGCCCAGATTTAAAGTTTACAAAGCATAACATTATTTAAATCATGACTCTAATTCTCTCCTGGTGCTTGGGAACAATAGGGAGCTTCATAAAATTTCACTTCACTAAAAACAGGACAGAAAAACTTGACGTGTGTGTGTGTGTGTATGCGAGTGCACGAACAAGTACATGTGCCTGCATGTATATTTTCTCTTCTTCCACTGGCTCTCTTTAGGTAGTCTATTTCAAAATTTGGAGGACAAAGAAGGAAGGAGCAAAACATACAAAATTAGTATCAAATGCCTCATTTCACAACCAAGCTCCTGGTTGGGGCTGTGAAGCTAAAATACATACAATGCATACAAGTTACTAATGGCAGGTGAAAGTGCCAGAAGTGGCTTTTTTCTGGAAGCAGGAGTGGGGATGGGAAGCGAGCCGGGGCTGATTCTCACCTCACTGTTGATCCACAGGGTGGCTCCCAGGCTGAAGGCATTTTCCTTGCCCTCTTCCCTCACATCCACGTGCTGGTAGATGCCGTCACTGACCTTCCAGGTGACTGTCAGGTGATTTTCGCCCTTGCTGCTTGGTCGGATGATCACATCACCCTGGTCCATGGTCTCCATCATCTTTTCTGCTTGCTTGAAATTTATGTTATGGAAGGATGGGTGTGCGATCACTCGCTTGATATATGCTGAAGAGGGCAGGAAAGAAGTACAGATCAGGGGATGGCACTGGGAACCATCAGCAATGGGACAAACCATGGCTTAATTTCTGATCCACTGTTGAATTCTGAGACTCTTTTATCCTCGCAAGGCCTGGATTCTCTGACGTGAAAGATGTGTTAACCTGGGTTCCTATGGTGCTGAGAGAATGAGGCTTTAAGAGTCCCAGTGCATTAGCAGAGAAAATCTGACCCAAGGAGACCCTGGTTTCTGGCCCTGCCAATCACTCCCTTTCGTGATCTCTCGGGGCCTCTGCACCTCAAAGCCGAGCACTCACTGCCAGCATGAGGCTGAGCAGGGGCTACCCCCCTCAGCTCGTGCACCCTGTAGGAGGGCTGCCGAGACTTGGGGCGCACAGGCATGGTGGCGGGCACACTCACTGGTCCGCTGCTGCTTCCGCTTCATGTCCTCCTCCTGCTTGTGGTCCGCAGCTTCCGCATCGAAGTCATAGTAAGTGTCCTTGGGCAGCTTCCACTCGTTGTTCCGGTCCATGAGGTCCGAGGTGCGGCAGGTCAGGTCCGCGCTGAACTTCTCGATGTCAATTTTCATGATGCGGCAGTGAACAGTCATTCCCACCTAGATCCACAGAACATTTGAGCTGGAAGGGACAAAGACGATCTAGCCCGATGCCCTATTTTACATTTGAGAAAACCAAAATCCAGGCAGGAAGGTGCAGTGACTTGTCCGAAGCCAGCCAGCTACTGAAGGGCAGACGAGGAGTCTAGGGTTGAGTCCGGTCTGCAGACTCAACCCAGTCATTCATCTACCTTCACTCGTTCCTCTGGTCGCTTTACCACTTTGTCACTGAGGAATTTGGTGGGGATGAAGCCGGGGCTGTCTTGTCCTGAGGCCTCCCACTCGAGGCAGAAAAACCAACTGGAGTCTACTGGGACCTCTCCTGTCACTGGCACTATTCCCTTCTCCCATAAAGTTGCCTAGTTACTGCTCCGAGGAGGCGATCAAACTCTGGCTGCCCTTTTTTGGAGGGGAAGCAAAACAATAGCTGTTTTCTGTACTTTAGCTTTGACATGAACCAGTCTCGCTACACAGAGGCAAAAGCCAGTCACTCTGCAGAGCTCTCCCTCTGAAAATCTCCCTGGCTTCCTTCATTAGGAATCTTTTCCCAACCTTCCTAAGTCTGCAGTTCTCAGGGGGTCACGACACTTAGAACCAGAGAATTTGGCAAATTTGGTATCAGCCATGTCATAAACTAACTGGTTGATCCTGGAATAGGCACTTGAATTTCTTTGAAAAAAGAAGGTATCATGTAATATTTTCTTTCCTGTCAGGTGATGAGATTAGAGACAACATATGTAAATGTTAGGTACTGGTACCCAGTGTGTACATACATAATTAATGGCAGAAGACTAGAACAGAAAGGGAGCTTAGCCTTTGTGTCTCCCAGCATGTAATGCTGACGCCTGCTTCCTGCCCGCTGGACTAAACCACAACTTCCCCCACAGGAAGACAGAGCCCTCTCCCAAAGGGCTGGCAACTTGATGAAATTTCACAAACAGTGAACAAAAGCGTTCAGATGCTTCTTGCCCTGGCTTCTTTACACTAGTTATAAATCCTCCTGAAACTCTCCCCACCAGCAGCCACTGGGAACAGAGCCTAACTTCTGGTGGGGCCAGCCCAATGTTAAGAGAGCTCAATTTAGACAGCTGAAAATGGATGTCTTAACCCAGTCATTCATCTACCTTCACTCGTTCCTCTGGTCGCTTTACCACTTTGTCACTGAGGAATTTGGTGGGGATGAAGCCGGTTACACCATTGTCTAGCCGTGTTTTGACCCCGATGGCCTGGCCTGGGCATGAACCGCTGTCAAAGTGGTTCCAGACCTAAAGAGGGCATCAGTAGAAGAGCTTGATCATTCAGATTCCAGAGATTACACATTCAGAAAAGAGCTGCCAGGCATGTTGTAACTGATTTTACCATTGACACCTGGTATCATGCCTGAAGACACAATGACTCAGCTACCCACCCACACTGACCTGGTACATCCCCAGTGTTCTTTGACTCACAGCTCATGTTTGGCACTACTGGCCATCAGATCAATCTTTCATGTTAATTTAATCTACATGTCCCTCTAGCTGCAACAGAGGCTCCTCCCTCCCATTTTGTTCTGACCTAATGGGCAAAAGAAACATTGATGTCAGTTTTCTCAGAACTCATTTCAATGAACCAGGTGGCCCTAGGCTTTCTGTATATCCTGGACAAATCCCACCAGCTTTTTACTGGGTAAAGTTGAGAAACTGTATTTTATAATCTGTCCAACGTTTAAAGACCCAGAAAAAGCTTTCAGGATGGCCTTAATGAGTTTTGACCATGAGAAAGTTAGACGGTACCTAGAAGAATGGGGGAAAAATAAAAAATGTGTGTGGATTATGAAAAAAACTGAAGGGAGCCTACAGATATCTTCTAACTAGCATAGTGACACTGTGCCTACCCTGCAGGCAAAAAATACATGTCTTTAATCTGGTTGAACTAGATCCCCAGAGAATGGGAAATAAGATTAAGTAAGGACTGAGCCAGAATTGAAGAAAGCACACAGATTATTTCTGACTAGCACACGGAGGGACTTCATGTTAGGCCTGAATGTGCTCTAGTCCTCTCCCTTCTTTGTGTATGTATTTGGTAAAGCATGACCTAAATACCCCCATTCCCCACTCTTTTTGAGGGCACAGAGACCATTCACTCAAGGAAATTCAGTCACCATGGCAACACTGAAGCACATACCTCGCTTAGTTCTGGGAAATTGTCCTGCTGACAGAAGGGGCACTGCCATAGCCCTGTCTCATCATTTCGGATTGCCTGGTCATAGCTCTCACCCTGTGGACGCCTGTGGGCAATGCCAGTGACATTGCAGATGATGAGCTTCCCTGGAGAAAGGGGAGAGGAGAAGAGGGCAGGGAAGAAGAAAATGGGGAGCACGCTAAGAGAACTACACAGGCGACTCCTTCCCACCAACCTTTTAGTGACAGAACATCTCTTAAAGCATCTGCATTCACTTCCCTCACATCTTTGAAAAGGGATATCTTCCCCTGATTTGCTGACAGGGGAAAATGAGGCCTATAAAAGTGATTTCATGAAGATCCCGCAGCAGGTTATAATGTAACGTGACCTTGAACTCAGTTTTGACTTCTAGCCCAGAGTTCTATAATCTTCAAAGCTCCCCGGGTACAGTACAGACCTGCCTTGTCCTGCTGGAATTGTGGCTTGGTTTGAATGTATACAGTAAGTGCATCCTCCCCACCCCTAACTCTCCTCCTCCAACTAAAAAGCAGACCCAGAATTTACCAATGTAGAAGGTCTCTGGTGTTTCTTTGGTTAACATATTGAAGATCTCCTCTGTGTTTGGAGAGCGGTAGGCTGTCCGGAGGTCCTTATACCGACAGCTCAGCTCTGCCCGGATGTCGTACAAGGTGATATGCTTGTCACCATAGCCCTGGGGAAGAAGTCCATTAAGAGGAGCCTTGTAACTATTCTCCAACCTGAGCCCCGAGCCTTTCAATGAAAGGAGTAGGCCAGGTGGCTCCTGTCAGGGCTTCTCTCTTCTTCTTTTCCCTCAATGTTAACTAAAGGTTTTCAAACTTCTTAGTCATGGGACACTGTTCTATAATAAAAATGCTTCATGGAACCCCAACGTATAAAATAGACAAATGCGCAGCTGCACCGCTGGAAAGGAGGAAGAGGGTCTAGAAGGAAACTGCTACTGACCCCCTCCAAGCTCCCTCTCGCCCCCCGTAATGACTGTAGTAGTCTCTGAGACTGGCTTGGCTCTTTAACAAGCAGACTGACAACTTCCTTGAGAAACCCAGCAGTGTGGGGAGAAGAGAAGATCAAGTTTCCCACACTAATAGTATTGGGGGTTTCTCGGGATACTTGCTGCCTGAGTCTCCTCCCAACTAGGCCACTTGGAATGGTTTTTATGCTCTGCTTTCTACATTGTCACCCACCTGCCTTTCCAGTTCTTCTGCAAAGGCATCCAGGTCCAGGTCCTTGAGTCGCTCTGGGTTTTCCAAGATCTCTTCCAGGGCTCCTGCGGGATTGGCATCCTCAGCTGATTCATCGTATTCCAGAGCATCCACTGCCATCTTCCTGGCCCACTCATAGGTCTCAGGATGGACTCGAGAACCATCGAGGACTTCAATATATGAGTCAGTGCTGAAGCAAAGGCAGAAAAGGGGCAAAATATATAACAAGAAGATTCTAGTAACAGCCCAAATGTCCACCAATGGGGAACTGGTTAAATAAATTAGCATACCTCTATACAATGGAACACTATACAGCCAGTAAAAAGAATGAGGTAGATCTATGTGTGCTGACATGGAAAGATGGCCACGATATGTTGATACGTGAAAAATGCATTGCGAAACACTATGAACCATATGATCCCATTTTTGTAGTAAATGGGTAGTTAGTAAATGCATAGCAAAAATAAAATTTACAGAAGTTGTAATATACATTAATTGTTATGGTAATTATCTCTGGGGGGTGGGATTATGGGGGACTTCCACTTTCTGCATAATATTTCTATATGTTGAGTTTTATATAATGAACTTATACAAGTCTTATAATAAGATAAAGCAAGAAGGGGGAAAAAGACCTTCGAGAATTTGCTGAGAGCTATTTTCCCCCATAAAGCCTTCCCAGGCTGGTCTTGCCCGTGCACTCACATGGCCCTATGTTATTCGTGGAGTGTTACAGCAAAGCTGGGTGGAAAATGAAGTTTTAGAACTGGAAGCCTATTTCCCCACTGATTTCCATTACTGAATGAGGAGCTATGTGCCCGTGGAAAAGATCCTCCAAAGACTGAGTTGATAACTTCTGGAGAGGAAGAGGTCAATAGTGAAGTCCAAAGTCCAAGTGAATAGAACTTTCTCTCAATAACATCATCTCCAAACATACTGAGTCTCTTTCCCCCTTCCTTGCCTCCTCGTACCCCCACACTCCTTTTCCATTCCCTGTGTTATTTCCACCCTCATCTAGCCATGACATACTGTGATAACAGAACAAGTTTGTGTTTACTGAACCAAGTTATGTTTTCTGTCCTTAATTTATACACTAAGTTGGTTCTTTTTGTTTCTCATAAAAAAGCTTCACATAATTGAACCGATCTTTTCCATAGGTCAGAGGCTCTTGATTGAATAAAGGTTCTTCACCTTCGCTTTCAAACATTTCCTAACTTAAAATGCTTGGTGGCCCTCTGGCAGCCCTAATCCCCTGAACCCACAAAGCACAGTCCAAGGGGAGTCCTCCCGGTTCACCCAGGCAGTGAGCATCACCTGTCCCCCAGGGAGGCTGTGTCAATCTTGAGGAAGCCAGCGCAGTTCATGAAGACTTTGGGACCCATGTGGCACATGGTGACCAGCTGGGTCCGGCTCTCGAGCCTGGTGTTGTTCTGCTTCAGGATCTAGGGGAGAGGCCAGCAGTGAGCCAGAGCAGTGGGCGGGCCCCACCTCCCAGCCTGCTTTCAGGTTTCTGGGACACTCCAGGATGGGAACTCTGTCCCCAGGCCTCAGGATCTAACTGAGCACTGTATCACACTGTCTGCTACTAAAACAACTATTTTAAGGAAATATGTTGTAGCTTTCAAAGACTAACATATGGCTTAAAAGTTAGTGATAAAATATACACTCAAGTACCCATCGCTCATCTTTAGGAAAAGAATGTTACTGACACTTTTGAATCACCCTGCATGCCCCCTTCTCTGACTGAAATCCTTTTTCTTTCCCCTGGGAAAACCCCCACTATCCTGAGGTTTATGTCTAGTCCTCTCTCCTTCCTCCGCCTGTTTTAAATCATCACTTACAGTAGCTACCTTTACCACGAGTCACTCTAGCACAGTGAAGAGCATAGCTGTGGACACCTGGTCTGAAGTCTGACTCTGTCACTAGCTGGATGACTATGGACAAAGTCCCCTGTACCTTTCTGACCTGGCCTTCCTGTCAAATCACACTGGCATAGTGTAAAGGCTCAAGGAAATGGGAACTTTTCCTATTTTCTGATTCAATCCAAGCCTACCTTCAAAAGATGGGTCCCTTTTCGAGGTCCTAGGCCACAGACATACTGGATTAAGGCCTGGCTATAAGGGTGGGCAATGGCACGGTTCACGTCGACCCCAACCTCATTGACTCGGTTGATAAATTCACAATACAAGGCATTGAGCAGCTCCTCTTTCACCACGTGCTCCTGTCGACATAGAGTAGTCAAGGTTAAGGTCACTGTGCCATTTTGCCCTCGTAGCCCTGCCTGTCAAAACTTACGCACCTGCAAAGGGTGAAACTTGAGACACAGGATGTCTTCATCAGAGCTGCACACCTGGGCAAACTCAATCAGAGGGTCCTGGATGCGCCGTGCCAGGGAGACCGCTTGTCGCAGCACTGGGGGGTAATCCCGGAACTCTGCCTAGGGTCAAATGACAGTCAGCAGGGCCACAGTCCCCTCTGCTCCAACAGCCAAAGGAAATCCGAACCGTTCTGGCTTTAAGTCACGTTCTCTTGGCCTCTGGGATTGTTTTTCTAGGGACCAATTTAATCTCTGGGGCTCCCAGTCTGAACCATGACAAAACGGACAACCTCTGCATGGGTAAGTGAACAGGTAGAGTCCTGTGTTCCAATAACCTGTTTCTCCATCAAATCTCTCTGCGACTGATAGCTCTTGCCTGTGCAGGTCCTAAGGGTGCAGCTCCAGCATTACCTCTGATTTCTTGCTGTTCATATAGAGAATGGCCAGCTCATTGTCAACCAGCTCCACCCCAATAGAAGAAAGCTGTTGGCCCTGGTCCAGCTCATGCACAATGCGCTTCACATCCTCAATCAACATCTGGGCATCCCTGGAGAGATGAAAGGTGTTGGTCAGGGCTATTCCTGCACAATTTCTCAGGGATAGATGGTCCCATGGTGAGGATGGGGAGTGGAGGGTGGGAGAGCTTTGAAGACAAAGCAGTACAACAGTACAACATTCCCAGGGACATCCCCTGGGGATGGGGATATTCTCAAGGACACACAAGCACATGACAGATGCAACAATAAAGGATGAGTGACTTTAAACCATCCTGGCCCAGTCCCCTGGTGCCCCTAACCTGTTCTCTCCTGCAACTGTCACCACATGAGGCTTTTTGTTCAGAAGGAATTTCTTCAGGGTTTCAATGTCTTGAGCCTGGATTGAAAAAAAAAAAAGGGAGTTGAATGGCTCTGAAGACAGGGAGATTTCAAGCAGTTCTCGCTCCTACGTAGCTTGAGACCTTGCAAGACCAGAGAACAATGATGTATCACACGTTGTCTAAATGGAACACAAAACAAGGGGCGTAGGACTTCCAGTTTGAATGTTATACTTCTGTTACTATTTTCTAAGATTATTGTATTTCTGGCTTATACTTGGGCTGTGGTTAACCAAACATACTTGGGTCTATCTTAACATAAACCACTGCCTGGCAGTCAGGACTATTCTGATCTTCACTTCAAGATTTCTGTTTTAAAGTTGCTTATTAAAAATTACTTTTTAGAATGGGGTACTCTCAACAAAATTGAAAGATACTACCAGGTTAAAAAAAATCAGAAACATCCACATGAGATGAATTCAAATTCCTTTCTTTGAAAAAGGGACACTGAGCAGCTAAGGCAGGGAAACGGTTGGCTTAATGCCTCAGTGGCTTTCAGCTTCTGGAACAGGCTGACCCAGATGCTATAACAACAGAGGCAGTACCAGCAGCTCCTGAGCACACAAGGCCTAGAACTGGCCTCAGGCCAGAAGTAAATTCTGCACCAGAACGTGAGTGCCATCTACTGCCTATGGAAGTGAGACTTACCGCAGGACTTGAGGGGTCCATGACCAGGTCAGAAATTATCAGGGTCTTGCACAGGACGTTGCTTAGACCATAAACACTCATCCCCACGAAATTATAAGATGTACTTAAGATGTAAACTTGGTAACTGGTCCCAGCCACTTGCCTTTCTTTCCCGTTCTTCTTCTCTCCATGCAGTTCGCCGTTTGGTAAAATGGGGCAGCCGGAGGAAGTCTGTCACTTCTCCTTCACCGTTGACCAAGGCGCAGAACACAGGGTGATCTCTGCCAGCCAGACAGGAAAAGAATGGTGCGATAATCAGTAATATGAGGATATGAATAAGATAAGATTAGAAAGACAGGTGCGGGTGAGGCCAGGTGGGCAGGAATAGGCACTTACCTGGCAGAAGAGAAAGCAATGCCTAGGACACGGATGCCCTTCCCTTGGTTCTCATCCATAAAGTCATCGTCTTCCTCTACCTGTTGATCTGGACGGTAGGGTGCCACCCTCAACCAGTTGTAGAGCTTGCGACTACAAGCCTGGGGAAGAGATACACCAGACACTAGAGCCATCAGGCTCACCAAGTGTGCTAAGGAAACAGACGGAGGTACACACGTGTAAAGGTTGTAGTCATATGCACACAAACACATGTTCCTAGCCCTTGACAAACTTACAACCTGAAGGCAAACCTTGCTTTTGGAAACTGAAGAGCACGCACAGGACAGCAATATAAATAATAAAAACAAAGAATGTATGGATTGGGGGACTGTGTGTGTGTGTGTGTGTGTGTGTGTGTGTGTGCATGTTCAAATGGGAAGGTCTTGGAGTGACCCAAAACCTTTTTTTTTTTTTTCAGTTTTATTGGGGAACGGTATGTTTCTCCAGGGCCCATCAGCTCCAAGTCGCCCTTCAATCTAGTTGTGGAGGGCGCAGCTCAGCCAAGAGTCCAGTTGCCATTTCAATCTTTAGTTGCAGGGGGCACAGCCCATCATCCCATGCAGGAATCGAACCGGCAACCTTGTTGTTGGGAGCTCACGCTCTAACCAACTGAGCCATCTGGCCACCCCAAAGCCTTGTTTGCACTCTCAGATTATGTTCTGCCTGCCCCCCAGTGTTTCTTCATTAGCTACGGAACTACTATTAAGGGGTTCCTTCACTCTTAGCTCTAGTTTGGGGAAATCACAGGACTAAAGATGATGAGTTTCTGGGCCGGCCCGGTGGCTCAGGCGGTTGGAGCTCCGTGCTCATTAAGTCCGAAGGCTGCCGGTTCAATTCCCACATGGGCCAGTGGGCTCTCAACCACAAGGTTGCCGGTTCAACTCCTCGAGTCCCGCAAGGGATGGTGGGCTGCACCCCCTGCAACTAGTAACGGCAACTGGACCTGGAGCTGAGCTGCGCCCTCCACAACTAAGATTGAAAGGACAACAACTTGACTTCGAAAAATGTCCTGGAAGTACACACTGTTCCCCAATAAAGTCCTGTTCCCCTTCCCCAATCAAATCTTAAAAAAAAAAAAAAAAAGGGATCGTAAGTTTCTGTTCTCACCTTTATGACATATTCTTTAGCTTCAACCAGCAGCTTGTTCTTGAGTTCTTTGGCCATCTGCACGTAGAGGAACTGCTGCAAAGCTCGCTCGATGGCCATGGTGCGCTGCCGGTTCCACTCCTGCACCTGGTGGCTGAACTCATCTCGGTAGTAGAACTGTTTGATCTCTTCGAAATACGTCTGGTCGTTGCCATAGCTAAGAAGAGACAACAGGGATGGAAAAGAGGTGATGCCAGACATCCACAAACACTGTGAGTGAGCCAGGGACAATGGCTTGCTCAATTCTGAAACTGGTTCCCATTCCTGAGGGACCCCTTCTTGGGACAGACTACGCACCAAGCCCTCCCCAGCCCCAACCCAGAGCCTTGCTTACCCCTCTACCCCTTTCATATCTATGCTGATGTCAATGGTGAGCAGCCCTTCATCTTCAGCCAGGCATATCTTGAGGAATTGGTCATCTCTCAGCTCCTTAACAGGCTTGTTCTTTAAGTACTTGAAGGAGTAGGCGTAGTGGGCCTCATCCACATCCTGTACACATCAAGAGGGAATCATCAGCCTATGGATAGGCTGGCTTGACCCTGGGAGAAAAGACAGCCTCTCTGCTCTCAGGCAGACAGCTGGGCTATAAGAAACGCAGGTCAATCAAACCAAGAGTGGAACCACATGTTGGATTAAAGCCCTTCACGCAGAGCTCACCTTTCTACCTTTCTTGGTGGGGGATATATTTAGCTTGGCTCTCTCCTGGAAAGTCTGCCTCAGCACCTGCCGGACGAGGGGCTCTCGGGCAATTTGCAAGGCTACCATGTAGCGGGCGCCTTCCAGCACAGCTTCCGGTGTAGGGAACTGGCTGTGGAGAAAATGGGGGAGCTCAGCACGCGGGAGTCTTCGTCCTCACGTCCCCCTTCCTGCCTGTCAGCCACCTACTGCATGCCTACCTGCAAACATAATCCTTGGCCAGCTCCAAGGGTTCCGCAGGAAACTGCTCTGTCTCATGCCGCTGGTAGCTGTCCCGGAGGTTTTCCCCAAACTGCTCAGGAGTAAGCCCAAACTTTTTGGCCAGACCATCTAAGGCAAACAGGAGAGTAAAGGGTAAGGCAATAGGTGGGCTCTTGGCTCTTAGAATCTAGAGCAGCAATTCTCGGCACTAGACTTTAAAGGGGTCACAATGAATAGGATGTCTTACAAAGAACAAAGAAAACTGACTTTAAACATCTGATAGGTTATTATGAGGCAGAAGAAATAAAAAATTTCTATGTGACTCCTGGGCTCAGAACTAAGGTGGAAGCTACAGTTTAATAAAAGAACTTCCCAAAGATAAGCTAGACTGCCTCCCTCTGATCATGTGAGTTTCCCATTCCTTCAGGAATTTAGGGAGAGGCTGGACAATTTCTGTGGGGTGGACTGGGTCATGGGGGCAAGTGTTCATAATTGGATTGGTGATTCACTCAGATGTTCTATAAGTTGTCTTCCAACCCACCAATGACTATCAGGGAACTCCCTCTGCTCAAGGCTAAAATGCCGAGGCCACAAAGCAGCTAGCTCGCTTTTACCTAGGCCAGCGCTCTGGCAGATGGTGTACATGTCTCGGCGGGAAGCCTGCTTGAGCTCTGGCCCCCTCTGCTCCTCATCTTCTGCCTCCTCACCTTCACCTGGGAGGAAAACACAAGTTAGTGTTTTAGTTTCCAACCACTCCCCAGGATCTGACACATGGAGAGAAGCCCCCAAGGGCACTCAGCCAAGGGCATCCTTGGAGACGCACGGCCATCAAGCCTTCTGGGTTTTCTTTTCCAGCACTCACCTTCCTCATCTCCCTCTTCCCTTACACGCTTCAGCTTCTTGCGGTTGGCCTTGGCAGCATTCTGCATCTTGGGGATGTCCCGACCATAATAAAGCAGGAAATGGCTGTAGACATCTTTCAGCTCATCCATTGACTGTACATCCTTAAGCCTGGAGAGGGCGTAAGACCTTGATTGTCACCAAGGAAGGGTGTACCCCAATTCTGCTACAAGAGGTCCAATTCCCATGAGGCAAGATCCCAACTAGGGTGGGTGCCTGTATTTTCCTATTATTATAGACACAATGACCCCAGATCACGACCACGGCAACCAAGGCACCTTAGAGGAGGAATATGCCAAACAAATGGTGGTTGATTGTTAGAAATGAAAACAAAAATGGAGAGGAAGGTAGGGCAGCATGTCTCTAGCAAAGTTCAGAGTCCCTGAGACAGTCCTTGTCCCTCTTCCCCAGTTTCGTGACACTGGCCACTAAAATCATCTGCCCCCACCCCCACCCCACTCTGATTCCAGGCTCACCAAGGTACGTTCTGGTTATAATTTGGTTTCCCATGTAGCTTTATACATACGGAACATGCAGATCAACAAATATAAATATCTGGTCCTTTTAATCTTTTATACCAATATGAATAACTAACATAAATTTGCCTGTCAGAAAGGTTACTTTGGTGTGTTGACAAATTGGGTTTCTATGGGATAAGCCCTGGGCTGAGAATTTTGCAAGGTTACACTGCTCCTGGGGGGCCTGCATAGGGTACCTTTCCATGTCGGTGGTGT